>NC_081824.1:443063266-443679912 GCF_030867095.1 Alligator mississippiensis
GAAATAGTCCCTTATTAGGCACTTAAAAAATTGTAATTCATGTTTCTAGTTAAATGTGTATCCTTTTTTGGCTATAAACATCTGATTATAATTTCTTCATCTTTATTATTTATACTGATGCTATAAAGGGAAGGAAAACTGAACAACAGTTACATGCTTACAAGCCTGGATATATTTATCTTATTTTATTATTACTATAACAACTACTATGCAACCTATAATTTGAACTCTTGGTTTGGTAAAGAAATATAATGAAAGCAAGAAGACAAGACTCAAGAATGTCATTTCAGATAAGCAGCTTGAAAAATTCTTTCCTGCTCCCCCTTTTATGGCTTTGTTAAAAAATTAAAATCCTTTAACTTGAGTGTTTACATTATGTGCTATCTAGGAACAAACTGCTACATAAACACAGGAAGCTTCATAATTAGAACATGGATCTAATTAGGAAAATGGCATCAGAATTAAAGCACACCTCTGCTTCACAGCATGTTTATGTTAAGTTACTCTGTGGTGTCTGCTTTGGTAAGAGAGCTTTTAAATTTTATCTGGTCCAGATATTTGATATGGCAAAGTAAATCCTTCCCTTCTTAAACTACCAATGAGTGTGGAATCACAATACAAAATACCTTAAAATAAGCAAAAGCACACTGGAGAGAAATGTTAAATTACAAAGAAGGAAGGGGGGAAGGGAAGGCAATATAAATTAATATGGGGGGGGAGGGAAGGAATTACTTAATTCTGAATTCAGAGTATTCACAGTTACAAAAAAGTTAGCTAAATCCTATAACTTAATGAATACGTGATATGATTGATTTTTATAGGGTCTTTGTTTTAAACTTTCCCAGGCATTTTAGTGCTGGCTCTTCATTTTAGCCCAGAATTACCCAAAATAAGTTGCATATGTTTTCACTTTGTCTCTATGCTTTTCCAAATTCAGGACTGGCCACAAACTTTATAGGCCAGTTTTCCTCACTGTGCAGATGTCAACAAACTTTTACACAATGGAGTAAGCGCACCCACGGCAATACTTCCTGTGAGGTCTATTACCATGTAAAGGGAGCACTGAAAATTAGAGAGAGGAAAGAAAGGAAGGGGGAAGGGGAGACCAACTACTTGACTAACTAAAATATTTTTTTTCCTTTTTGTAGTAATTCAATGAAAAGAGGTAGGTGTGTGTGTGTGTGTGTGTGTGTGTGTGTGTGTGTGTGTGTGTATTGACAATCATACTCAACTGTGAGGGACTGCTGCTGCTGATAGTATATAGCTCATCATCATCGGCAAGCCCTCGCAGTTGAGGATGGCTGTCTGATATCTCACTGCTCCTTAAAGAATATGTGATAACAGAAATAGAAATAGGTATGTGTCTATATAGAGATGTTTATATAGACATATATCTATTTCTATTTTATATTCTATTTCTATATAGATAGATCTCTCTCTCTCTCTCTCTCTCTCTCTCTATATATATATATAGACATATCTATCTATATAGAAATACATATCTATATATCTTTTTCTGTTATGTTTCTGTAGAAACATATATTTTTATTATCACATATTCTATAAGGAGTACTGAGATATTAGACTTACCAGAAAATTCATTTTTACATACCAGATATGGTGTAATAGAATTTTAGTAATTCTGTCTAATCCACATGTCTCCAATTTACTTATAAGAAAGTTATATGGGACTACCATAGGGTGGATGCACAAGTGGCTTAATAGCTGCAAGCAAAAGCTGACTATAAATAGATCAACATCAGAAGGGCAGGAGGGTCCAAGTTGGGTCCTCTAGAGCTCTGTCCTAGGTCTGGTGCTATCTAACATGTTTACTAATTATTTGGATGCTGGAATAGAGTGTTCCCTATCAGGTCTTCAGAGGACATGAACACCCTGGAGGATAGGTGTAGAATTGAAAAGGATCTCAATAGATTGGAGAGCTAGGCAACAGGAATGAAAGTGAAGTTGAGTACAGACAAATGTAAAGTGCTACAGCTGTGGAAGAATAATGAAACACACAGAGTAGGAGACAACTGGGTAGGCAATAGTGTTGCTGAGAAGGATAGGGAAAAGGGGGAGGATTGGTGGATCACAGACACAACATAAGTCAGCAATGTGATACAGTTGCCAAAAAAGCAAATGTAATTTTGGGTTGCATAAATAAATGTACTAGGAAGTGATAGTGCTACTCTGCTTGGTGCTGGTTAAGTATTATTTCATACAATTTTTGGTTCCACATTTTTAAAACAATAAGGATAAGTTGGAGCAGATCCAGAGGTAAGTAACGAAATTGATAAATGGGTTTAAAAGCAAGCTGTAAAAAGAAAGGTTGAGGGAACTAACTACATTCAGCTTGGAGAGAAGGATATTGAGGGGAGGAGGGAGGGCATAGCAGTTTTCAAATATTTGAATGGCTGCCATAAAGAAGAGAAAGAACTGTTCTCCCCTGCTGCAGAGGGCAGAATGTGAAACAATGGTTTTAAATTGTGGCAAAGTAGATTTTGATTAGATCTCAGGAAAAAAAATCCTGACTGTTATAATGCTAAGGCAGTAGAATACAGTGCCCAGGGAAACTGTAAATCTTCACTGGAGGTTGTCAAGAATTGACTAGATTAGCATTTGACAGGAATGGTTTGGGAACAGCATTCCTGCAGGGAATAGAATTAGATGACCCCTGAGGTCACAGGCAACTCTATGCTTCATTTCATCTGTGAAGGTGCCTTGCCACAGTAAAGTAGAATACACAAAAGGCTTCTTCCCTATCAATATAGGGGCTAGCTCAGTTAAAACAAGTGCACATGTCAATTATTGGCACAACTATAAACATTAAATTGGGTAACAGAGGGTGCATCTACATGTAAGTATTTACTGCACAGTAACTGAAATTATTTTGCAGTACAGTCACACATCTACATGTGCATGCCCATACTGTGCACTGCATATGGCAACTTACGCTGAATTGAGCATAAATTTGATACTTGCATCATACAGGTATTAAATTTAGGCCCAATTACTTACTAAGCAGTAATGTACATGTAGACACTTTACTGCACAGTAACACTGTGTGTGGACTGACTTGGGACTAACTTTAGTCCCAAGTCAGTCCATAGGCAGTGTTAATGTGCTTTAACATCTGCATGTATAGATACCAGCCTATTCCCACAGTAAATTACTGAGCAGTAAATTTAAGCTGGTGTAAATGCACATGTAAACATACCCAGAATGTATTCATCAAGTCAATTTGAGAAAAGTGACCATTTTAAAAAACAGAAACTAACAATTTTCATATTTGTAAAAAACAGCCTACTATTTTCTTTGGTCCCCAGTGAGTTACAGGAAATTAATGGAAATATATGAAGCTGGGGTTTTTTTGTTGTTGTTGTTTTGTTTTTTGGGGGTTTTTTACAAATATGAAATGAATTTTTCAGTGAAAAATATTTTTTTCTGGTGCTCTCTATTTTTATATATTTAGGTCCTTAACTAGTGAAAGCAATATCTGACAAAAGGAATGAAACTTCTCAACTACTTTTGGAGAAAAAACCTCTCCTTTAGCTATCTCTAAAATCTGCCATTAAAGAATATTCAATGAGAACTTTACTTTAGTCATGATGCAAGCTGGAATAGTGCTGAGAGCTTCCCTTCCAGCAGTTAGCAACAAAAGACATCTAGCCACTTTCTTTCAACAACAACTGTGTCCCTCACATTGTATTTTCTAGTATTTGGCCCATTCTCATTTTAAAATACACTCTGGACACTTCTTTTCTTTGGCAAATTGTTCCGCAATGAAACAACATCATATCATGAGGAAACTTCCACTAAAACATTCTCTCAATTTTATCCAAGTCAAAAGATTGATTCTTTTTAACCGGGTGAAATGAGCAACAGAAACACATATGTCAAACAGAGTATAAAAGCTTGGCTTCTGGGCCAACAAGGCATATTAAAGTTGATTTATCAGGAACTCAGGCAAGACAACAGAGCCCTTCCTGTAGAAGAAACTTTATTTTATCTCTTCTACAGTAGACTGGACACTTTTTCAGTTGTCATTTTTTATGAGCATGGCAGACTTGAAACCTCAAACAGAGATATAATGCATGTACTTATTTCATATAATTTTAGTTTCATGTACATCTAAAACAAATTAGGTTACATTTTTAAAATTTTGCCAAAAAATTAAAAAAATCCTATGCCCTGAAAATTAACATGGCAAATTTTAAGCCAATTTTTTTTGGTAGAACATCATGGGTCAAAATGCTAGCTAAAATGCTTATACCAAAGGTACTGTTTACTTTTAAATATATTTACTAATGTAGTTTCCTATAGCAGACTGCTAAAAGAGTCACTAATAGCTTGCTTGTGCATACTACCAGAACATAAATGCCATACAAAGTCAGGCCAACGTTCCATCTAGCCCAATTTCCCAGATGCCCTAGATGCTTTACAGGTAAAGTATATATATAAAGCATATTTCATGTAATCCACTGCTGTCATACCTACCCTTCCCTGATATCAACTTATTGTTGATTTAAGGATAACAGAGGATACATCCCTGGCTGTTATGTCAAACAAATCTCTATTAATTTATTCAATCCTTTTTTGAAACTAGTTTCAATATTTACATCTACAGTTTCCTGTGGCGATGAGTTTCACAACTTAACTATGCACTCTGTAAAAAATGCTTCTTGTTTGTTGTAAGCTGGTCTCCTATTGAATTCAGTGGGTGGCTCTAGGTTCTTATATTCTGGGACCTAGTGAATAACACTTCTCCATACACTTTGTCTGCATCCTTCATGATTTTACAGACCCTTATCACCCTTGTAATCATTTTCTGTAGTCATTGGTTTTAAATCATCAAGATTACTTCCATTTTCCTATGCTAAAAACATAATTAGGTGTTTCTGCTTTGTGTGCATTGACTACTACGGAATATTTTCCCCCAGTACACCTTTCTTCTTTGTGGCACAAGGTTTTACCTAGGGTACACCATTAGGTAAGAAGTCTATAAAAATCATGAAGGGTGTGGACAAAGTGAAAAGGGATTTACTATATTTACTCAAACATAAGATGATCCTGAATATAAGACAACCCCCCCCCCCCCTAATTAGATTCTATATATGGAAAACTTATAAATTTGTTATACTTTTCCAGGTATAGAATTTAATTTTTGGAGGTCTGCCTTGAATTTGTCTCTCTCCCACTCATACAGCAGGGAAAATAAATCTGGGGGGGATCAGGTAGCCTTCTTACCCTCTGACCCCAACTTCTTCCCCCTTCAGTCCCTTCTCCCCCTCCTTAGTGCTCTCTCTGAGCACTTGGATGTGAAGGGCAAATTTGAAAACACTGACTTTGAAATCTGTAGTAATTTGCATATAGAGAAAAGTATTACAGGTACCTATAGATTTAGCTCATCCAGAATAAATGAATTTTACCTTTTTTGAAACTACTGTAAGTTTTGGCACCAGTACTCCATAAACATATTTTTAAGCAACACTTTTGCACCTACATATATATATGTGGAAGAAACTATGCATGCCATTACAGCAAAATATATATTATTTTATATAGTAACATATATATTATATAGCAGAAACTATGCATGCTATTAATTGAAAGCCAAAAGGCTAATGATTTACCAAACAGTTCATAGGGCTTAACCCCAGCAGAGTCAACAGTGTTTCAAGCCATGATGACCCCACAGCTCAGCACTGCCCAGTATGTGTATGTACTCCAGATGACCACCAACAAAGGATCCATGTGCTAATTAGGCCCCCCCCCCATTCATGATTAGAATCAGGTGTTCTTATCATGAGTCCTGGGAACCTCCAAAAACATATGTAGATAAGGCGCCAGGCAACCTAGTCCGTCTCCACCACATGGAGGGCAGAGCCACACTAATCATATGCAACAAGCTGAGAGGGGTTGACAGAGGGATTCTGGGTGAACTATTTGGGATCCCATTTGGTGATTTTTACCAGACACTTAAGACCGGTGAAGAAACAGGAATGATTAGAAATGGGAAAGAAAAGCACAGCTCAGCTGTGGGAGTGAAGACGAAGTAAAAATGTAGTCAATATAGTGGATCACTATGACTTGAAAGAGTTGGAGTTGAGGGGGACTCAGTGCAATGGGCACTATCATTGATCTTGTTCAGATGTGCTGTGCTAATCTATTCTTTTGCCTAATATGTTTTAGTCATGCTCAGTGTTGGTTATATTTAAATAAGAAGCTTGGCTTCTATTACTGAGCATGTACTGCTTTGGGCAGCAGTTTAACAATAGACAGTGGTGTTTAACGAAGTTTACTTCTACGCAAATATAAGATGAGAACCTTTTTCCCCATGCCGAAAAAATCTTGTTTTGTATTCAAGTACATTCAGTATTGTTCATCAAGTCCCAGAATAATAGAAGTAGGGGGCATTCGCTAAAATTAGTAGGTGGCAGGCTTAAAACCAACCAACAGAAAGTACTTTATTATGCAACACATATTTAACTTATGGAATTTGTTGCCACAGAAGATGGTAGATAAATTAATGTATGATAGATCTATTAATGGCTATTGAACAGAACGGATGGAGATGTTTCCTATTGCATATCTAAACCAATAATAGCACATTCCAGGGAGGATAGATCACTCAAGAGACATCTGGTTCAATATTCTCCCTCTATAGCATCCATTTTGACGACTGTCAGAGACAGAATACTGGGCTAGAAGGACCATCTTTTTGATCCACTGTGACACTTCTTATGTTCATTAGCTTTGCTTGGGTAAAGAGTATGTGTTAGACTTCACAGAAGAACTGTCCTTCGGTCAACCTTGACAATAAAGAAAAAAAGTCAGTGAACTTTCCTTGTCTGCATACACTTCTGTAAGACAAGATTTTACTAAAATGGCTAAACTGGACATTGCTGCTAGTGAAGTCCTTTATAACAACATGATCAATAAAAGTTTTGTCCTTTTCAAAAAGGAATCTTGATTAATAGCAATCAACAATTTTTTTTTCACTAAACCATGGACCCCTTGTAGCCTCAATATCTTGTATTTTGCTGCCTTCCCTTTCTTTGTTTGGGACTGGTGTATTCCTTCTTCATAGTTAGCTTCCATGGGGTCAGCATATTTTAACCAACTAAACAGGATGCTGGCAGTCACATGCAGGCAGTCAGTATAAAAGTGGGTATATGAGTAGAGTTGGATCAGAAAATGGTATCTATAAATTATAGTATATAACTGCACTCATATGCTTGGATCTTTAGGCTGTTTTAGCTTAAGAGTTCCAACTTGTGAAGGCTGTGATACTTCTTTAATTGACTTTTCATATAAGAGATCTTACCATCTGCAGGACAAATTTAGCCATTTTTTGGCAACCTTTCTCCTAAAAAGTAGCCAGCAAAACACTGTCCTAGAAAATAAAACTCCTAAAAATTGAAACCCTCTGAAATAAAATATTTTTATTTGGTAAAATAAAAGTGTACTAGGAGCTTTCCTTTCTTAAGTAGCATGGAGAATCATGTTTATCTGCCATTTCAGAAATGGAAGACTTGGAAATGTATTACATCATGATAAACATAAACAAAGCATCACCCTTAAATGTTACAGTGCATGTAAAACTACTGGTAATCCGTCCCTGAAATCAACTTTATAACTGTAGTTCTTGTAGTCAACAGAATGTGAACCAGATGAGCACATATGTTGTCACTAAATTTCTGCCGAAATGTAAAAAGAATATACATATGAAAGTATGTCATGGGGGACTTCAGTCGCCCTGACATCTGCTGGAAAGGCAATACAGTAGTGCACAGGTAATCCAGGAAGTTTTTGGAGACTGTTAGGGACAACTTCCTGATGCAAGTGTTGGCATGGTTAACTAGGGGCCATGCACTTCTAGATCTGGTGCTCACAAAAAGGAAAGTATTGGTGGGGACTGTAGTGGATGGCAACTTGGGCAGCAGTGACTAAAAGATGATTGAGTTCAGGATCCTGAGGAAGGGATGGATTGAAAGCAGCAGAGTAAGGACCCTGGTCTTCAGAAAAACAGACTTTGACTTGCTCAGGCAACTCATGGGCAGGATCTGCTGGGAAGCCAGACTGAGGGGGAGAGGAGTCCAGGACAGCTGGCTGTACTTTAAAGAAACCTTACTGAGAGTGCAGGAACCTGCCTGCCATCTGACACCCCAGGTAAGCCCTCCACTTCTTACCAGCTATTCTCATTCTCTTCCCCCCACCCTCCTGTCTCTCATCCTTTGAATACAACTGTCACAACCCAAGTTGTGAGTTCTTGTTTTGTGTGCTTCGGCACAGCTAAATTGCTCCCTGCTAAATTGTTCCCACCAAATTGCAGCTTCTTTGCACGGTGGAGTTTTCTGCTGCAACAGAGAACCCCGGGTGCAAAAGAAGTTCCCGCCAATTTGTAGCTTTCTTTGCAGCGTGCATTTCTAAGTTGTAGCACGGTGATGCACGTTGCAAAGAGTTCCCGCCATTTGTATTCTAATTCGAGCCCCATTATTGGTTTACGTTAAGTTATTCACACGTGGCGGCTAGCAATTGGCCTGTTAGCTGTATAAAAGGCTTGTGTGGTTTCTGCCCTAGTTGGAAGACTCCACGAACACCAGGAGAAGGAGACTTCACGCTGTGTGAAGATCTCTAAGCGCTGTGGATCCTCACGGACCCAGCGCATTTTAAGCAGGCAACAGAGGTCTGATCAGCCTCTAGCCTCTCCCCGTCGCCGTACGATCCTAGACGTATCCTTCCCTGCGCGCCAAAGAGACGGATCCACGGAGCCTAGCAAACTTCGTGTGAGTGAGTCTATTCAGAGCTCTTTACCGGACGGACTTTCTCTGGTTGGTCCGACAGGCTCGCGGTTTAGAGCCTCCAACCGGATGGGCTAGAAGAGTGTTTCCGGAGGAACTCTAGTCCGCCTCTCTTCTTTTCTATCCGCAACTGTAACTCAAGCAAGTTTCTCAGCCTACACCACGACCATCTCAGTGTAAGTAAAACAATCTTAAAATCAACCGTTACGTGTCTGTGCCTAATTCTAGCTCGGCGCCCGCCCTCTCCGATCCGGCCTGCCCGGGCTGCTGGCCACAGCCCGCGTGCAGAGCGATGAAAGCGACCCGGGGTCAGACCCGGCGCACACAACAACTACATTCATTCTCCCTCTCTCCCTGCTCGTCTCTCACCTACTGACCACCTCAATTTATATTTTAACTGAACGGCTTTCTTGCATACATATTGGTCTCTGGCTGCTTTACCACTCCATCTAGGAAGAGCACAGACCCTCTGCAGATGCTTCCTCAGCCTGACAAAGGGTGTTTGTTTCCAAAAGCTTGCTAAGAAGAATTTTTCCAATTATTTGAGTTTGTCTGATAAGAGATATTTGATTTACCCAAAGAACCTTGTCTGACATTTTTCCTTGCACCCAATTCAAAGATTTTGCTGTCCATTAAAAATGTCAAGGACCCCTTGGGGCACGAGAGCAGTCTGCACCCAGAACATCAGTGCTACTATCTTCTGCCACATCCATAAGGCAATCAACTAATTGTACATGGGCAGAAGGTAAGGGACTCCTTGCCAACTGAGGTGATAAGAACTCGGAACACCACAATCACACAATTTACAAGTCTGTCACCTCCAAAATAGCTGCTTGGGGAAACAACCACAACTGGAGCTGATGTTGTGGTGAGGTCAAAGTGTTGAATGTGCAGCATAAGGCTTGTAATATCCATCAGGCCTCAGGCACTTGGGAGATACCTTGTTCTTACCACAAGGAGCTGTCAGATTCTGGAGGGGGATGCCTATGAAGCCCCACTATATTGTCAACTCCAGGATCAAACCTTAGGCCACCAGACTCAGAGGGCTCTGACTAGGAAGAACAGGAAGATCTTCTGGTATTTGCACCCATCATGACTGAGAAGAGGTACAGGAGGGCTCAGGGAGAACCAACCAGGAGACGTACCAGCCATCTATCTGGATATGACAGTTCCAGTGCCACTGATCTAGACTAGTCCAGCCTAGCGGACTGTTCCTCCTCATCAGAGACTGACCCATCAACATCATGCTCCACTATTCCTTCATCCACACAGCTGAATATTCTCTCTACTTGCCTGCTGGCCATTGACTTTTCACCCATGCAACACTACCTCTGACACTGCCACAGACTACCCTCCAACAGCCAGCAGTGACAAGCCAGCCCTCTTCCTCTCATGGTTGAGAACTGAGCATCCAGGAGACAGACAGCACAGAGCCACCCAGGGACCTGGTAAGTTTCAGCACTTAAACACAGTGACACTACAAGCACTATTCCAAGTCCATATTGAGATCCCTTACACCATTAGGCTGCCCTACATAATGCCTTATATGGCATCATCCTCAGGCACACTGATGTTGTTGATGCAAAGCCATAGTTTTTCCTGGTTCTCAGTCATGGTGCCTTGTTGCAAAACTGTTGGCAAATGCTCTGGAAGGACGCAAAGCTTGCCCAGGTGGGCCATGACTCTCCTAAGAATGATAGGCAAGGCAAAACTTCCAGATGCTGTTAGGCCAGGAACTGAGGAACAAGGAAATGGAAAACATCCATTCCTAACTCCCCAGAGTGGCAGTATAAGTGATTAGTTCCCAAGGTAAAAGTGGCCAGATATCTAAACACAGAGGACACTCGGCACAAGTGGGGGAGGAGGGGCTCTTTCCTCTGCAGTCTCCTGGGAACCTCTGGATATGTACGTGTGAAAGGCATCTTGGGATCTCTGCTCTCTAGCCTGCTAGATATAGAGCTCCACTACTGCATGTACCTAAAGCCACTTTGAAGCATGTCAGATGGGAAGGATGATGCTGAAGCATTCTATATCCAAATTTCAAGTGTTTCATGCTGGAGAGGGATTTGAAGTACCTCAAAAGATTGTCTCTTCATACTCTTTCTTGGTTTATTTGGTTGGTTTGGTTTTAAAACCACAACATTTATATGCAATACATTAATATAGAGTAAATATCTTCTGTCACTACAGATAATGCAGGTGCACATCAATAGAAACCAGAGACTGAAATAATGTAAGGGTTAATAGCTCTACAATTATCTATTGCCTAACACTATTTGGAATTGTTTTGTAATATATAGTACAACTGACACACAAAATGCTGTGATGCACTGTCAGACAATTTAGATGCCTTGCTTCTGAATGGTACCTGATTCTTGATATGGAAAAAGAAAACAAGTAGCAACCCAATATCTAACATTCATTGTTTCTTCACAGTTAACATCTCTGACCCAAATAAAATCATTGGAAAAAAAAAGCCAGCTTCAAGAAAAGTCAATGTTCTAAGGGAAGAATGTAACTGGAAGCTGCATTTTGTTTTACCACGTTTTTCATGAATGAACATGACTAGGCACAAAGCCAAAATCAGCTTAGCTGTTTGCAGTAGTATTATGCTGGGGATCCTTTAACTCTTAGACTGAAAGACCACTATGTAAATATACATAGTTTCAGAAGAACAAGCACATATCTGCATAGCATGCAGAAAACAAATACCAGCAAAATGCAGGTAAGAGTATATTACAACTATGCAAAACGAATTAACTGGATAGAAGAGCTATAGAAAAATCTTTTTACAGCCAGTAATTAAAAAAGATCTGATGCTGTATACTGTGTATTTTACATCAAACAAAAAACAGATGCTGACAAAGACACTAAAATCAAGAGAAATGTGTACCCTATCTACTACTTACTTGTATATAATTTTGAAGTATTAGTGCAAAACTAGAATATATATACAAGTTTTTAAAAAGTTAAGGAAAAACCTTCTGAATCAAAAGCTTAATCATGTAAAACATGATACTTTATCAGAAGTTTCTTCTGTTATGACATTCTCTGAATAACCAATGCAGGGAAAACTGTCTACAGGCTACTTAAACCTGGAATGCCATTGAATTGTGATACTTGAAAAGGTCTTGTCACTTGTTTGTGACAAGAAATTTAAAATAACTGAGCTGGTAATCTACAAAATTTAAAAGTGATGCAAGAAATGGTATAAGGGCTATTGTAGCAAACTATTTAAAACAACAGTACTAGAATAAGTGCCAGATACATGATCTTTATTTCCTACCCTGCTCTCAAGGGAATACAGCTGGCAGCACTGCTTACCCATTTTCTATTGGCTTGTAAGTAAACTATTACCATGTCAAAAGCCAACCAATCAAAGAAAATTATCCAGCAAGTTTTTATTTAAAAGGCACTTCATTACTGCAATACAGGCTTTAAAAAATAGCCCACATAACATGTGCATTTAAAATTAGCAGAAATGCACCTCTTCTGATGACAACTCACTACAGTATGGCTGTGTAACATGGGCTTCCTGTGCATTAGTGTCACTCAGTATTAGAAGTCCTCTTCTTTCTCTCAACCCTTCCCCCCTTCCCCCACCCCAAAGAAGCGGATCTTTAAAGGAAAATGTAACCAACTAAAGCAGTAATGCAGAATTGGTCTTTAGTCTTCATGTAGAGTAAAAATCACTTGCCCTGCATCTAAGATTGCTTATGAAAATTATAGTAATGTGGACTTACTGTAGGCTTCTTCCCTCAGAGAATCCCCATGCCCTTTGCAAACATTTGCATAATATCCCAGTGAGATAGGGATAGATCATAACAAGGAGAAGGCACAAAGCAGTTGAGTAACTTTCACAGGTCTGTTACACCGGAGATGAGAACCTAGAATCCCAGACTTTCAGACACCTGGTTTGCCTCGTTTCTCCTGAATCTATGCCTTTCTACAACAGATTTAATTTTGTTTGCATAAACATGGAAGGTCAATCTTCTTGTGCCATCTGTTCATTCTTTGTCCCAGCTCTACAGGACACTGAATAAAATGAGGAAATGTATGGAAGACAAAACAGATCAAAAAACTAAATTGAATAATGAAAAGTCCTATAGGAAACTGATCTTGAGAGACTTACATTGAAGAGAACTACTGTTTCTTGACCTACTGAGGGAGATCAGATTACTTAAGAATCTCTTTTAAGTAACTAAAAATTGTCAGGTAATAGCCTATTCTGAGCTCAACATCTTCACTGATCCAGCCAATGCTAGACAACTCTCTCCAGACCCTGCACATTCAGATAGACCAACTCTTCTTCTTTGAGACTTGCCAGGTCAGATATCATCTCCCTAAACTAAAAAATTCTTTGCAGCCCTGATTTAAGGTGAGCAAAAATGTACTTCATTTTTCCTCATCAAGTCTTCGAGGTAGAGGATCACTAAGTGGCAAAGTGTTGAAAGCCCAAGTGTCTTCAAGCTGAAAGAGGAACTACTGTATTTATACAAAGAGAGGACCGCAAAATAAACACATCCCATCCAATGGCAGAGGAAATCTTTAAAAGGATT
This sequence comes from Alligator mississippiensis, assembly GCF_030867095.1. Lineage (NCBI taxonomy): Eukaryota > Metazoa > Chordata > Crocodylia > Alligatoridae > Alligator > Alligator mississippiensis. Next base: position 443,076,630 of record NC_081824.1, read on the forward strand.
TTGAGCAGTGATTGTCTTGAAGTGCAAGACTACATAATTCACTGCAGCACAATCACAGAAAATTATATGAAATCAAGAAATGAATTACAGTTCTGAATGAGAAATAGCAAGCTGTTTGACAATGACAGCTTTCTACTACAATCATTTTGTACTTTGACTGCACTCTGCTTAACAAGATTTCCTCTCTCTCTCTCCCCCCCGCACACACACACTGTCAATGCTTTTCAAACTAGAGAGCAGTCAGCTGTGCCATTTTTAAGAACCTTTTCTCCTGATGTCATGAGCACACTGCAGGATCAGCAGAAACATCCTTAGCTCTGACTGTTAGTTTTTGTCTTACCGACAGGTTTTAAGTAATGTGTCACATATTCTTATTAAGTGCTAATTAAGCATAAAAATAAAGCCCGAAATTAATGTTTTTTGGCATTTGGTTTGGTTTTTATGCTGTCTTTGAACAAGCAGGGATAATCTTATTATGTTACTGGTCAGAAACATATATAATCAGATGTTTGTGAATTCAGATACCCATATGTACAGACATCCCATGCAGTAAAATTTTGAGACATTCATGTCAATTGTGCTATATTACAGCATATGCTTTTGTTATGCAGTAGAATCTAGCTAATCTGCACCATATTATTTACACAAAAATGGTACTCTGAAAAGATTGATTATCACATATCATGAGGTCACTTATTACTAAGGCTTTATTATGGGTCTTGCAAAGCGTACTATAGATTCACAGAAGTGTTAAAACAAAAATGAACTGTTAATCAGATTATTCATAGACTCATTTGCAAAGCTAAATGAGTTGTAAAGTATCTTCACGTAAATTTGTCTAGAGCAGTAAACTTTCTCTTTATTACCAAAGGACACCAAACTACACACAGGAAAGTTCATAGTAGAATAAGCTATATTAATGAATGAGATTTAGACTTGTTCAAGATGGTCAGATCTCTGTAAGACAAGATGCTTAATTTACTTTCCCACCAGTGGATGGAGAAAGGATACCCAGTTATGGCATTAACCATAAACTCTATTAAATTAAGTGGACAGTGGAAACAAAAGTCTTGACTAGATTCACCTCTGCCACTTGATAACTTTAATCATACCTTATATGTACAAAATACTATTAAAACTGTAAAATATTAGTCCCATTTTACAGACAAGGAAACTGTTAAGAGAAGTAGCCTCAGGTTATACATGAAGCCATTGTCAAGTTCATGGAAAAGAAGCCCCATTCCCTTATTATTTATACAGTATTTCAATGCTGGACTGGACAGATAAACTTTTTCATATGGTTTTTTAAATGGTAGATCACAAATTATAAAGAATGCAATGATATGTAATATACATTATCTAAATTGAATAAATAGAGCAGATTAACAAAGAAATCAGAAAAAATTTGTAGGTTTGTACTGTCCTGGGAGCATGAGCCAGAAGATTCCTCACACAGCTAAAATCTAAAGTCCTGGAGGACTGGAAAAGGGCCAATGTGGTCCCTAGTTTCAAGAAGGTGAGGAGGGAGGATCCAGGCAATTATAGGCCAGTCAGTCTCACCTCCATCTTTGGTAAAGTCGTTGAAAAGATTATTAAGGCTCATATATGTGAGAACCCAGCAGCAAAAATTATGCTGAGGGGAAACCAGCACAGGTTCGTAGCAGGTAGATCATGCCTGACTAATCTAGTCTCTTTTTATGACCAGGTTACAAAACACCTGGATGCAGGAGTAGGGGTAGATATTGTTTACTTAGACTTCAGGAAGGCCTTCGATATGGTATCCCACCCCATACTTGTGAACAAATTAAGAGGCTGTGACTTGGATGATTACACAGTCCGGTGGGTGGCAAATTGGCTAGAGGTTTGTACCCAGAGAGTGGATGGGTGGATGGGTCGGTATCGACCCGGAAGGAGGTGGGAAGTGGGGTCTTGCAGGGCTCGGTCCTTGGACCGATACTCTTCAATGTCTTCATCAGTGACTTGGACGAGGGAGTGAAGTGTACTCTGTCCAAGTTTGCGAATGATACAAACTGTGGGGAGAAGTTGACACACCGGAGGGCAGGGAACAACTACAGGCAGACCTGGACAGGTTGGACAAATGGGCAGAAAACAATAGAATGTGATTTTTCAAGGAGAAATGCAAAGTGCTGCACCTAGGGAGGAAAAATGTCCAGCACACCTACTGCCTATGAAATGACCTGCTCGGCAGCACGGAAACAGAAAGGGATCTCAGAGTCCTAGTGGACTCCATGATGAACATGAATCATCAGTGTGACAAAGTCATCAGCAAAGCTAACAGCACTTTATCGTGCTGTGCCCGACTCTGCTCCAAAAGGCGCTCTCGGGCAACTCTTGCGCGGGTGGCTAACCGGATCTGCCCTGCTCTCGCTGGGGAGTCCCTGGAACTCACCGACCGCGGTCGTGGCTGGGCCCACAGCAGGGGGGTCCCCCTCTCTGCGGCCTCCAGCGCCAAAGCGCCCCTGGGCGGGCTGTCACGGGGCTCCGACCTCCCCTACATCCCGGCCAACGCCACCTTTGGTCGCGGACCTTCTGTCCCTTGTCCCTGGACAAGGACTGGTCATCGAGGGCCCTCCTTACCCTTGCGGCCTTCTTTCCCGACGCCCCGCCGGCATCTCTGCCTGGTCTCCCCTGGTTCCCTCACTGGGATTCCTGCCGGCTCTACCCCGGTTCCCTCACCGGAGTTTCTGTTGGCTCTATCCCAGTTCCCTCACCAGAGTTCCTGCCGGCTTTATCCCGGTTCCCTCACCGGAGTTCCCGCCGGCTCCCTCTCTGGGTTCCTCCTCGGAGCCTCTGCCAGCTCGTCCCCAGTTACCTCACTGGTGGTTCCAGCTGGCCTTCTCTCTGGGCTCCTCCTCGGAGCTTCTGCCGGCTCCCTCGTCAATTTCGCCGCTCTTCCTCGGCGCTGCGACCCTCCCAGCCTCCGTTGCTCCCGGCGCGGCTGCAGCCTATTCGGCCAACGGCAAAGGCCCCTTGCGGGTGCCCAGTTCCACTCCCGGGCTTCCCCCTGGGCTTCACATCCTCCCGCAGCACGCCGCCTCTGCCTTCGGGGCCGCGTTTTATTTCCGCTGAGCGGCGCCTCTCTCTGACATCACTCCGCCCCAGCTGTATGAAAGCGCGGCTAACAAGCCGTGCGGGTGGTTCCCTGGCGTGCACGCCGCCACTGCTCCCACCTCCTGCGAAGCATAAGTGAGTATTTCCTCTGGCTCTGGGCCGGGGTCTCCCTCTAGTCCCGTTGTCCCTGGGACACGTGCATCAGCAGATGCATGACAAACAGAACCAAGGAGGTGATACTTCCCCTCTATTGGGCACTGGTCAGACTGCAGTTGGAATACTGCGCCCACTTTTGGGTGCCACACTTCAAGAGGGATGTGGATAACCTGGAGAGGGTCCAGAAAAGGGCCACTCATATGGTTAAGGGCTTGCAGGCCAAGCCCTACGAGGAGAGACTAGGGCACCTGGACCTCTTCAGCCTCTGCAAGAGAAGGTTGAGAGATGACCTTGTGGCTGCCTATAAATTCATCATGGGGGCGCAGAAGGGAACTGGTGAGGCTCTACTCACCAAGGCGCCCCTGCGGGTTACAAAAAATAATGGCCACAAGCTAGCAGAGAGCAGATTTAGACTGGACATTAGGAAGAACTTCTTCACAGTTAGAGTGGCCAAAATCTGGAACGGGCTCCCAAGGGAGGTGGTGCTCTCCCCTACCCTGGGGGTCTTCAAGAGGAGGTTAGATAGGCATCTGGCTGGGGTCATCTGAACCCAGCACTCTTTCCTGCCTATGCAGGGGGTTGGACTCGATGATCTGTTGAGGTCCCTTCCGACCCTAACATTTATGAATCTATGAATCTGTAAATTTGATAGGGATGGAGCCAAAGTAAGACTCCACCAATTTACACCTGTCCATCCATCTGCCCTCTATAGAAGTGACAATTTTCACCCAATCTGGAAATAGAAAGCAGTTTATAGCCGTAATCAAACAAGTGCACAGCTGCCAACAGCTTAAAAATAGCCAATCAGGTGAAAATCTGACCAGGGGCCAGAAGATGACATTTCCAAACAGATCATCTTCTGTAGTTTGTGTCTGTACTTCCTGTTAGCCTTGAGCTGTTTTCAGAATGGGAGGGGGGAACAGAGTGGAGGGAGTGTGCTCGGGGGGGGGGGGGGGTTTCAGCCCCCTCTGGAGGGTGGAGAAAGTGTATGGGAGCTACGCCCTGAGGTGGGAAGGCTCCAATTCACACATCCCACCCTCCAGCACTGGGTGGGGAACCCCTAGAATGAGTTCCCTCTGTGCCCTTTCCTCCACCAATTCTGAAAACTTTACAGCCTAACAGGGAGCAGGGGCTACTGCTACAGGAAACTGGCTGCAGGCTTGTAGCCAGCAGCTAGATTCCCCTCCCCCCTGGAACCAATACTGAACTTCTGTTTGTTCCAGGAGGTGGTAATAACTCAGACCGCTTCCTGCAAAGCATTCTCAGTTACAGTAGGGTGCTGCACTTCTGTCTGCATCCACTTTGGACATAGTAATACTGGAAAAGCTACTTCACTCACCTACTTACTGATCTGTTTCAGTGCTTGGGGTTACTTTTAGCATTTGGTGTACTGCATGTAGACAAATGTGAGCCTGTAGCTTAACTAAGATTTAATTTTGAAATTCACTTCATCAACCCACTTGGAGTTGCAATCAAATGTTAATATGATATGTAATTCTTTACTAGAAGTGACTGGGTTAAAACTGGAAAAAGATAATGATTTCAAAAACATATAAGCACATGGCACTAGCATATCTGGCATGTGATAAAGTATCAAGAAAGCCGATTTTCTTTTCTTTCTTTTTTTAATTCTGCCCAAGTGAATAAACATGTCTCAGGTCATATGATTTTTTGAAAGGCCTGATATGCTGTTCACTGTTGGCAAATAGAGTTTTTCCTTTGGTTTCAATGAAATATACTGTATCCTTTAGGCATTAAAAAGAATGCTAAGCCAGCCCTTATGGTCTTCATAAAGAACTTACTGTTAGCACTAAAAGGAAAATTAAAAGAAGAAAATATGAATTCTTTAAGATACAAGCTAAAAAATATTTGGGCCTTGTGACACAAAGAAAACCCCAATATTAATGATGACCAGAACCCTAAAACTTAAATTACAAAGAGGACAAAATGCTGAGGAAGAAATTTCAGCTACCTTGTTTACAACTATGATATCCTATATTTTTTTCTGTTCATTAGGGCTAACTACAGGTCTATCTCAGAATAATGACATACATTTACACAAGCAAGTTACAGTGAAACACTCCTTCCATAAATGTTTGATATAATGTACATATTTCATACTTCGTATCTTGGGCAAACCTAGTCACTGACAGGGCAGACTTCAATGATGAACAGAACTGGCCTGTCCCTAAGAATTCTCTGATCATCAGAGAAGCTGGTCAAATAGGAGTATATTTTGGACTGGGTTTATCCAAAGACCAAAGAATTTTCTAGAATTTGAAAGGGTACACAGAAGGGAAACCAAAATGAGCAGGGGTATTAAGCAGTTGATATACCAGGAAAGACTAAAAAGTCTAGCACTCTTCAGTTTGGAAAGGAGAACGTTGAGGACGGATAAGACAGAAATCTATAAAATCATGAAGGGTAGGGGAAAGGTGAATTGGGAACTGTTATTCACCAAGGCACAGAATAATAAAACTTGGGGGTACTCACTGAAATTAGAAGACAGGTTTAAAACTAGCAGGAATAAGTATTTTCATACATAGTGGATAGTTAACTTGTGGAACTCATTACCACAGGAGGTTGTAGAGGCAGATTGTATGGCCAGATTCAAAAAAGGAACCAGACAAATTAATGAATGATAGATCTCTTAATAGCTATTAAACAGAAGTCAGAGATATATGTCTAAACCAAAGTGGATGGATGCCAGGGAAGGTAACGATTATGGGACAGATCACCAAATATACCCAATTCAATGCTCTCCCTCTAAAGCATCCACTCATGCCACAGTTGGAGGCAGGACACTGAACTAGCTGTTCTGGTTCATTATGGCACTTCTATGTTCAAAGGCTTTGCACAGATCATAACTGTACGTATAAGAAAGGTATGCATACATATTTAAAGAAGGTGTTTTACTGATGGATCTTTCTGAAAAGATAAGGCCACCTTTTGTTGCTTTTTGATTTCACCAAACTGAAATGTTTGCCTGACCAATCTTTTTTGTTATTGTTACAATAGTGTACTATAATGAGTCTAAGGAACTTTCTGCTAAATTATAGGAAGCCCAGGCCTAGATTTTAAATTGCGTTAACAGGTGGGCACTTAAATGTGTGTGAGCAATCTAGGTATGAGCACACTGAAATGGTATGGAAGTCAATTTGAACTGTGGGTGGTCAGCACCTCAAAAAAGCTCAAACAGTTCTCTCACAAAGGTAATACAAAGTACAATTTTAGAGACAAAGCAGAATTAAAGTCTGCATCAACAGATTTCAAAACAGAGGAGAAAATTGCAAGCAAGAGAACTGAAAAGCTCATTTTGGTCCATGCAATATTATCACTTAGGAAAGTAATAACAAGTGAGTGTTCTATCATACTAGTGTAGGTTAATCATATTCAATTAACGCTGTTTGATGTTGGGTGCCAAATAAATTAGTCAGTAATATTTTGGACCTGGGTCATTAATTTTATTTTTGTGGGAATTCTCAAGTTTATTCTGTGAAATGACTTTACAAGAAAAATAGTTACATGTAATGTCTCTGTTAAACTCTTATTAATGACAGTAGACAGTAAGCTGTTTACTGCTCTGGGCTTTAGGTTTTCTCTTTTTACACTGTCAATACTGATATGTATTCATGGTTCACTTGCAAGTTTTTATAACTCAATCAAGGAGAAATGGGCAGCAGGGACGACTGTTCCTAACTGAAATACTGTCAATCAAGAGCTGAGGGAAAGAACACTACTGTAGTCTTTGTCACGAATAAACAGGTGATGTCTACAAGAAGTGATGTTCTAAGGACAAAACAATTAGCCAAAGGTGGACTGACTGAAAGAGAGGTTTCCATGGTATTTGTTAATTCCTTTTATTTACAAGTTATGTACAGGTACTTTCTGTAGACGGGACAGAATGTTTTGAAAGTCAATATTTAAGTTAAACCATCACCAGTTTATATGGACACAGAGCCATTTATTTTGCTGTCATTAAAATTTCCACTTTCAGGTTGCTGCTGATTTTTGCACTGACAATGGCTGGCAGAGAACACTGGAGGATCTGATACTGGACAACAGTATACTAAGTCAGATGTATCTGTATCACAGATCATTGTTTAAGGCACAGCCTCCTTTTATTTACTGGTGCCGGCCACGATGGCAGCAACTTAAGGTTCCAACCCAGATACTGTCCACACTTCACACCCATCCACCCCTCTCCACATACTGCAAACACAGACATACACTAGTGATGCTGCTCTAGCAGTCACTCTACAGTATGTTGGAAAGTAACTGGAGGGTGGAGTGTACTGGTCTCAAAAAAGACCATAGAGGGATGCTGCAGAGCAGCCTCATTGTTGCACTGCTCAGTCTGGAGTATGTAAGCAGGAGCCTATAGACAAGGTGGGCACAGGAACATCCAAAGTGAGGGCACATTTCCATCATATGTAGGGATGTACTGAACTTGTGGTTTCGCAATTTTTGTGGAAAATGAAATCAGGCATTTTTGGAGAAAATCAGAAATCTGAGAAAAAAGAAGCCCTGCAAAAAAGCAGGGAAAAGTGGAGCTCCCTGTAAAAATAAAAGGTTTTTATTTTTTTCTTGTCACCCCAGATTGCTGATTGGACAAAAGGGCTGCCCTCAGCCGTGCAGCCCAAGCAGACAGGGACAGGCTCAGCCCTGTTTTGTTTTGTTTTTTAATTTGCAGCCACAGCTGCCTAGTCCAGCTGGGCCCATCCCAAGGTAAATGGGTGCTGTGGTGGGTGGGCCGGGGCTGGAGAGAGCCAGGCCGGAGCAGGGGGGAAGCATGGCTCAGCCAGGGCTCGGTAGGGCAGTGGCAGCCCATCCCCATGCCCACATGGGGATGGGAAAGGACAGATAAAGCAGAGCCCGTTTGGGGTGGGCAGGAGCATGGCCCAGCTCAGTCAGGGAGAAAGGGGGGTCAGTGGCTCCCATGTGCTCCAGAGACTGGGTAGTGGTCACATGTTCTATGTAAGGTATGACAAGAACCAGCCACAAAGTTATAATGGACTATGTTTGTATAAATATAAGGACTGTTTGAAACAATAGTTCCAATTCATTCATCTCGTTGGCATGTTGATTCCAAAAACCAAACAATGACATTTTAAATTGGAACATTTATTTGTGCTTATCTGAAGTAGTTCACAGATTTGTTACACTGGGATACTCAGAATGCTGGAAGCTTCTTGGCAGTCAGTTGCTATGAGCAAGGGAATATCCAATGTCCTGGTGTCATCCAAACTCAAGATAATTGTATTTTATTTTCTTGAATTAGTGTTTTCTTTTTCTTATACACTAAATTTTTTCTACTGTACAGCACAGGAAATTCCCCCTACTGAAACAAACCCAAGTCTTAGAAATTGATATCTAATTTCTCATTTGGATGATCCATTTCACTTCAGGATGTGACAGACCTACTTTATTACTTTCTTACTTAAAAAAAAAAATTAGGTATTTTTGGATAAAAGTTTTCATAATTGTTTTAGTGCCCACAAGTTGGTTACAATGATATTTTTCACAGCACAGTGCTTCCAGGGCAGCTAACACGTTCATTCTTTACATTTGGAAATTCACATCGATATCCAAAATTGTGTCATTTCCAGCCTTCCCTAAGCACTAAAATGCAGAAGAAAACTTTTGCTGTAAATTATGGTGGAAGCCTGGAAGGCCAATATGTAAAATTTGGTGAAGTAATGCATTGTTGGCCACATAATTGCATCCAAAACAAAAAGCATCTGCCCTGAGATTGCTAGGTCTCCTAAGGCTTAGATCTGAACACTTAACAAGAATTATTCTTGGATGCTGAATTCAAAACAAAAGAATTCAAAACTATTTCTTTAATTTACTTTGGGAATGAATGGTCTAACTGTTGTAATGAAGATGAGTTTAGACTACAGTCAGCCCTAAATGCCTTAATGGTGATATAGTATATAGCACTTCCTTGCATCTGCTTGCAAGAGTTTAGGTAAGAGAAAAAGAGGCAAAGTGAGCAGGCAAGAGAATGTAATACAAGACAAGAGTTAGGGTATGAGAAAGACAAATCAGAAGTTGACTGAAAGTCGCTTAGGCCATAGACATACATTATGTTTGTAGAATTTTGTTGACGGTGGCTTTTTGTCATGCTAAAACAGTACATACAATGTAGCAAATGTAGCATGTGTACAGAGCCTTATAATGAATTTTATACTGCTTAAACCTGGTTTAGAACAAGGGGTAGTGGAATAAAGATCAGGCATATTAAAAATAGTGAGGAAATAATGTGCTAGGCACATTTCTACCCTTTTTAGCTTTATTTAGAAAGTTTTTGATATTGACCCAAATAATTGAGTATAGAAATCCAGGTTCACCTCAGAATCTTTGTTATGCAGTTCTTACTGAATGTGCCAAATGCAGATGAAGCAAGGTAAATTCTTTAAAACTAGTTTTTAAACCTAGAGGCAGAGATTCTTTTTTGAGTGACATATTCTATTGGACTAACTGCATGGTTGGGATAAATTTAGACAAGCTTCTGAATGCCATACAGTCTTCTTCAGGTCTGAGAATTTCCTGGACCATCGCATCTACAACATCAGTGCAATGCTAGTTTTCAAGTCATGGTAAAATGACTTATTCTTTATCAGGCTACTGATCTGCAAGAGATTTTAAAACTTTAAAAGTCAGTACTTTTAAGATTAAATCTTAATTTAAGTTTAAGATTATGTTTTTCTAATACTAAAAAATTGGTTAATAAAGACTACTTGATTATTTGGTTTGATATGCTTTACCTATGTTGTCATATACTATCTATATTTCAATATTAACATTTCTAGTACAATTTATTTAAACATATTCCTCGAGTATTTATTTTTGGTTTAATGGGTCTCCTGAAATGTTCCTGATCCTTAAAACACCTTTGGGGATCAGCACTAGGCTGAATTCAAAGGTCTCAGACCAAGGCTCCCAACTTTAAAAATTCATCTGACTGGAGATCAAAAATTTCCAGCAATTGAGACTTTATCAAACTGTCATAATCTGCCATAATTGTTATTGACTTTCACTATTAAAACTCTTATTTTCAGTCTGAACTTGCCAAGCTTCAATCTTTGGTCACTGGTTCTTGTTATACCTTTGTCTCCCAGAATAAAGATTCCTTTATCGTCAGATTTGTGTTCCCTATGAAAGTACTTCTAGACTGTTATCAAGTGACCTCTCTGATCCCTTTGATAAGCTAAATAGATAAAGGTCCTAAAATGTCTTACTGAGGTACATTTCCAATAATTTAATCATGCTCAGGGATCATCTCTGAACCTGGTCTAATGTCTCAACATCATTTTCAGTGATACATGCTGAAGGGTATCAGTCTCAAGGGTGTTTGAAAGGAACAGGAAAAGTGCCACATTCATGCTCCACAATGCTACAGAACTAAATAAGATTAAATGCTCAAAGGACACCAGTAATTCATTGTGCCAGCTGTTGGACATTATATTCATCACTTATTGAACTAATTTTGGAACTGAATGCCACCTGACTAAAAATCAGGGGTCCCTGACAACCCACTTCAACCAGTTTGTCGTGCGTCAGGATTGCCCTGTGAAAATGCAGGAACCTACTGATGTACAAACACTTGGAGCTCAAGGAAACAGACTGTGTTAACATTTTTCTGAGTGAACTCCAACCCTACTATGGAAAGCGGTGGGAGAGGATGGAGAAGATGCAGCCAACTCCACCTGGAAAAAGGACACTTGGCACAGGCTGTTCCAAAACCCCGCCAAGAGGGGGAGTGGACAGGGATAACGAAGAGGACAGCGACACAACTGGACCTGGAGACAGCGACGAAGACAGCAGCAGGATTAGCAGCAGTGGAAGCGACAGAGCATGAACTGAGAATGTAAACCCCCAAATGGGGCTAGGACTAGAGATTGCAATTGGGTTAGGGAAAGGTTGGCAGGGGGGTGCAAGGGAGCACAGGGAATGGGTTCTCTGCATTATTTTCAACTGTCATCTGACATAAGGATTATTGCATCTTGTTTATTACTGGGGGTCTCCCTTAAAAAGATCTGATTTGCTACACTGATACATTCAGGGAACTGAGAATATACAATTAAACCTTACTATCAGCCAATTTATTAGGTAGGGTGAGACATGGAAGGGAGGACTGGAATGACTGAGTGAGTGTCCTATGAAGTATGGTCTGTTGAAACACATTTTTTTCCCTCTGAAGTTAGGTGCTTTCTGGGAAACCATCTCATTTCCTCTACAACCATCTCTACCTTCTGCTTACATTCTTTGAAGAGGAAACCCTGTAGCCAATAGCAATCATCTTCAACCCAAACCTATGGTTGACTACCCTGGCATTATGTGCCGGTGTTTAACAAATTCTAGTTCTCCTTACAGCACACCACAATGCACTGGTTTCAGATTTCTCTGTACATAGAACCATGATCAGAAAATGTGTCTGGAAAAAGATAAAATTATTAGGTTACCACAATCCTGGAAAAGAGCCTAAGAACACCTGTCAGGAATATTTGTCAGATCAAAGGTAAGGATTGAAGATGGGAAAAAAGTTGCCATCTATATACATAATAAAAGAAGAGTCTATGGGAATAGAAGATAAACTTCACTTTAGTAACCTTTTTAAATGTTTGCTCTTGATTCTGGAAAACTAAAGAGAAAACTGAAAGCACATTTTATCACTTTGAACTGAAATAGAGAGATCATTTCACTTATGCCCACATTCACTAGGATGCATCTAGACTAGTACACTATGGGACATTAAGGCTATGCTGCTCAGCAAGAAGCCCAACCCACTCGCAACCTCTCCACCCATGCCTAGAAATAGAAGTTAAGCAGAGCAGATAGTTTAAAGCAGGGGTCAGCAACCTTGTAGTGCTGTGGACCCGAGTTTGTGACCCAGCTGTTGCTGTGGGCTGCAAGTGTGTTCTCCACCCCCACATGCGAGTGGCCAGCTGCTTGCATATAGCCTTGATGAAGATTCCCAGCCCCTCTTCAGTGAGGATGTGTGTGTACTCCTGGTAGAAAAACTTACTCAGAGACAACCGAACAGACATTTGAATGCTAAGGCTCTGAAGAGCAGAGAGCTTGCAGTGCTGACACTACACAGCCAGGGGGACTCAGTGCACACATCTCAGCATCCTCTGCAGGTTCCCACTGTCTGTCTGGTGGCGGATGTCAGCAGGGCACAGGGCAGCCCTGACTGGCCGAACCAGACTGCTCGGTCAACCTATGCTTCTCTGCAGCACTCAGTGGGATTGTGAAAGGAGCATGTTTTGCTCCCTGCTTGGGTAAAGTAGTAGAGTCCAGTAAGCAATGCATTTTCTCCTGGGGTGAAGGAAATAGCAGGAGCAAAGCACGAGATGCTGAAGGACTGTGCTATGGCTTCTCTCAGGAAGGTAAGAGTTGCGAAGACATTCACCCTTCCAGCAGAATCTCTTCCAGGGGTGATTTAATCCTGGTTGTTCCCAGGTTATTTTTCCCCCGGAGCAGCTACTTTTGCTCTGAGAGAAAAATCCTAATCATCTGTACATTCATGGTTTCTCCTGGGAGAGCAGTGACTCTCCCAGGAGAAAGTGAATGTCAGTATGTGGCCTCAGTTACAAGTCAATCACAAAGTAATGGGTCATTTGAAGAACAATCACCTTTAGATGAATTATTTCATAGCTGTCCACTACAGAGCTCCTCAAAACCAGCTCTGAAATATTTCTCATTGCCAGGTAAGGCTACCAGCCTAATTCAGCATAACCACGCTCATGTTTGTGATTTCTAGTGTCAGTGATGGAAAGTGCCAGGCTCCCACCCTAGTCATCAGTATGCCAACATCACACAAAAACACATGGGTAAATTAAAAGGAATTTCACAGTTAAGGGAGACCTATCTGAGAGTAGGAGTTCTGAATCTTACAGAAGACATTAGGGGGGAATATACCTAACAACACTCCATATAATCTAATCACAGTCTCAACTGTCAAGGGAATTCAGGAATGAGGAACTGAGCAATATGAACCCTCCCATCTATTCTTGTGTACGTAAAGCATTAATCCTACAAAGCCAGGTATGTACCAGGAGTAATAAAATACTATTTGTTATAAAGTGTAATAATATCAAATGAAAAGGGAAGCCTAAATAATACATAAATTCCTTAAATCCACAAAGCACATAATTTAATAGGAATGCATGCCTGACCAGATCTGTAAGTTTCAGAGAACTGAACAAAAATATTTTAAATAAGTTCCCTAGATGTAGACAAAATAGGCATGTTAAATTAAAATATAGCATCTCTAGTGTTCCCTTATGATTCTTTAGGAATTGGAGGCTATTTTTTCCACAGTTCCCTGGTGGCATTTTGCTGAAATCAGTGGAAATACAGTAGGGTGAATCTGATTTCTAATTACTAAGTACAACCAACTTCCAGAATGCAGAAAGCCTCAAATCATAATGCTTCTTTATCTTACTTCCCAACACTGAGACAATTAAACACTGCCAGCAAAACCATGACTGCAAATGTACTCAAATGATACCCAGAGAAAGTGATACCCAAACAAAATTTTGCCACCTGGACCTTTTAAGCTTACTACTACTCAGTCTTCCTGAATAAGCAAATAAAAGATGTAAAGATGATGAAGGAAAATTTAACTGCAACCTTTACTGTTCTATTAAATTGCTGCCATTAAAAGCAGCAAAGGTGCATATAATTAAATCTTACCTTTTGTAGGAGATGTGGGGTTTTTTTAAGCTTCTATTATCTAAGACAAAACATGTTTCATAGTAATTTTGTTCTTAATGCCTAGTTTCATAAACTGGTTAAAGAAAAGAAATAGGTGCACATCCACCTTTTAGTTTCTGAATGTAAAAGCAAGAGATGAGAAATTACCTAAAGAAAGATCTGGGGTTTTTTTTTGAAGATTAGAAGTTTATTAATGCACACCTTCAGCTTCTGTAATTCTCCAACATTGTTTTTTTGCATTCATACAGGAAAAAGCTAGTAAGATCCTCACAACAAAAACATAAAAAACACAAACAGGGAATGCAAGTGTCTCAAACAATAAGACAAGATTCCTTGGGTGAATTTGACATCTTTTATTAGACCAACCCAAATAGTTGGAGAAAAGTTATTAAGCAAGCTTTCGGGTTCAAAAACCCTTCATCAGGCTAAGGAAGCTTCAGCAGTTTGTGTGCTCCTCCTGGATGGAATGAAAAGTAAAGAAGCCAGGGGCTGGGCTGGGGAGTCAGTTGCCAGGCAGATTATAATGTATCAAAAATCCAGTGTCTATGTTTAGTCCATGATCTCCAGTATCCAGGAGGTTGATGAAATGGAGCCCACAGGCTCGTCTCTGGGAAGTGTTGTGTAAGTTTCCCTTGAGGATCAGGACTGAGAGATTGGAGAGAGAGAGTGGCCCTCCTGTGAGAAATGTGCCCCCACTGGTAACCGGACATTTCTGTCCTTGATAGATTTCCGGTGTGCGTTCACTCTGGTGCGCAGTTGCTGCCCGGTCCCTCCTACATATTTTCCATCAGGGCATTCGGTGCACCGGACGAGGCACATTACATCTCTGGAGGTGCAGCTGCAAGATCCTGGGACGCTGATGGCCCTGTTGTGGGGTGCAGCAACCGCGGGGGTGGCAGAGATGTGCCGGCAGACTCCACACCTCTCGTCATGGCGCGACATGACATTGGATTTTTGATACATTATAATCTGCCTGGCAACTGACTCCCCAGCCCAGCCCAGCCCAGCCCAGCCCCTGGCTTCTTTACTTTTCATTCCATCCAGGAAGCGCACACACCAACTGCTGAAGCTTCCTTAGCCTGACGAAGGGTTTTTGAACCCGAAAGCTTGCTTAATAACTTTTCTCCAACTATTTGGGTTGGTCTAATAAAAGATATCAAATTCACCCAAGGAATCTTGTCTGCCTATGTCCTTAGACCAACATGGCTACAACCTAAACCCCTCAAACAAGAAGCATATCTGTGATAAGAATACACAACTATGAACAATAAAAATCTGTTTGGTTCATTAAACACACTCCAAAAGGGGTGGGTTGTTTGTTTTTTTTAATTCTTGCGTGCCTTCCTCCAGTTTTTAAATCAGTTAAGCTCAGCTTCTTGCTGGTGTGTGGTTAAACAGTCAGTTAAACATTCTGTGAATAATTTCTAGAAGAACAACCAAAATGTATAACCTTTACGCAATATACTTTGTTTCAGCAGAATTTGTCAAAAAAGACAAAACACCTAGTTTTTGAAGTTTTCACAATTAGAGCAGAAATTAAGGGCAGGGAGTGACTTATTAAATACTAATTTGATGCTTAGCCCAGTGCAACCATGATTGGGACCTCATGATTGGGACCTCCACATGCTATCACAACAGTTATAACGATGTGCACAAGCATCATCAAATGTACTAAAGAAATAGAAGTCAACAGTTTAAAAACAGGACAAGACATTCTGGATTTATTTAACAAATTCCTAATACTTCATAGCAAAGATGATTATATATTCAACATCATATGTTACACCTCATATTGCTAGGCTTCAACTTTCTTTAATGAGCTTGTATTGCATTAACTGGCCATAGAGCAGGATAAAGCTACAATTTTTTAAAAATATATAATTTATTCTGCAGTCTGGGTGGTCAGGAAAAACAAAAGACCACAAGTGAGCAAAGTATGTAAAGTGGTATCAGGGCCTCTAGTTACCATAATATGGCTGCTGAGTTGTCTATATTAAATTAGTTAATATACTGTCTTTTTGTTCTGAGTCTGCAGAGTGTCTAGCACAATGGGATCTTGTGCTATAGTAATAAAAAATAATAAACAATACAATAGTCTAAATAAAACTCTTAATGGAAAACATTTCCCTCATCATATCACCATAACCAGTAGCATCACCCCTGGAATTCTGAACTGAGTGAACAAGGCCATGAAAAATAAATAAAGTTTTCATTTCAAAAGCTTGTTTCTATAGAATAGAGTTAGCATAGTTACCATATGAGGATCTACACAGGTTTTGTATTTGTGCAGCGTATATTAGAGTATATGCCTCTATCTGAACCTTGCATTTCTTATTTAAATTATTCAAATTCATTTTTTTTTTATCTATAACTGAGTAGGGTAAGAACTTTAATATCAGAAATGTTGTGTGCCACATTCATGTAATAAGGCATTTAAAAATAAGAGAACTATTCTGAATTATAGTGAATCATCCATTCATCTCATTATTATTGCTAGCCTGATAACTGAATGTCTTTCATGCTCCGCAGATGACTCACAATATTAAACTGTAAGTCATTATTATCAGAGGAAATATTTTTCTCTAGTATGAAGTCAAAAGGAAATTTACCTTGGAGAAGGTTATTCCAGTATAAGTTGTGGGTCCTCTACTGTTGTCAGTCATAAAAAGATAGCCATTTGCTCAAACTAACTCCCTTGTCACTTAGCAGCAAAGCACTCCAATACCACCTGCTTCTAGCAGCCAGATTGGGAGAGCTGATCACACATCTGCTTCTACACTTAAACAGAAGAAAATGCAGAGTAAATTACTCCTGAATAAATGTGTAAATATGGCCATGTCCTTACACACCAACACTCTGTCACCTTGAAGAGCTACTTAATCAACACAAGACCCACTGGATTCACGCTTCAGTGTTATATATATGTACCTCTAACTCATGAGCCTTTTAATTCATTTAATAAAACAGGAAACTCCACACTACTTATTTCTGTTTCACATCCCTTGTATAAGAGATTACCTGAACCACTGTATAGCAAGACTCAACTATAAACTAGAAAAAGAAGGAAGGTTTTAAGGCAAGAAGCAGCAACGGATCTTAAAAGGAAAATAACATTAGGCAAAGAGGATATGTACACACTATAAAAGATTAACAATTTTTTAAACTAAAACCATCATCTCTCTCTATTGCTTGATTTTTAATCTCCCTAACAGCATTACCTTATGATAATCATAGCCTTAAGAGACCTTTAGCACCATACCCATTACATTATTTCTTTAAATCTTGACATGGATTAATAACTTGCCAAAGCTAGCAAACTGAACAGTAGTCACCTTCTTACTCTTCCCTTTAATCCTCTCACTGCCAAAACAGGAGAGAAAATGAAAAAAAAAAAAATTACTTCAATACCTGGGCACAAAATTTTAAACTGTAGCGTGTTTACAATATTTCATAGATGTCATAGACACTAGGGCTGGAAGGGACCTCAGACGATCATCAAGTCCAGCCCTGCCCCAGAGGCAGGAAGTCAGCTGGGGTCAAAGGATCCCAGCAAGATAAACGTCCAAATGTCTCTTAAAGGAGTCCAGAGTAGGTGTTTGCACCACCTCTGGAGGCCGTCTGTTCCAGGCCTTGGGGGCTCGGACAATAAAGAAGTTCTTCCGTATGTCCAGCCTGAAACAGTCTTGCAGGAGTTTGTGACCATTTGACCTTGTCATCACTTGGGGCACTCTGGTGAAAAGGCGTTCCCCCAGATCCTGATGTACGTCCCTTATACACTTATAGGCAGGCACCAGGTCCTCCAGCCTGGAAAAGTGCAGTCTCGGGAAGAGACCCATAGCTCTCAGCCTCTCAGCATATGTCCTGTTTTCCTGCCCTCTGATCATGCGCGTGGCTCTCCTCTGGACTCTCTTAAGCTTCTCCACGTCCTTTTTAAATTGTGGAGCCCAGAATTGGATGCAGTACTCCAGCTGCGGCCTCACCAAATACCTAACTGCATAATATTAATACTAAGCTATTACTTTATTAACAGGGAAACAGCATAGTCCAGATTTACTCTTATTTATTCTTGTGGATAACGAAACCTATTGCAGACTATTCTGGATTATCAATTTCCTCCAACCCTTCCCCGTGCCCCTGAAAATTGCACAATAATTTCCAAGAAAACAGGGAAAAAAGGAGAGACAACATAGCTAGATGTACTTGAGCTGGTTAAACTTTCATTGCATATAAAAATAACTTCATTGAGATGTACCTTTCTTTCCAGGTTGAGTCATATCACCTTGATTTAAAAGTCAGGATACATTAATTTATGATTGATTTTAATGGAAGCACCAGAGTAAAAGTTGATCCCATTAACACATCTTTTGTAAAAATTGAGTCACAATAAACTTAGTGGTAAAGCTAAGCAGAAACTTCTAGATGCATATACAATTTTAATAATAAAAATGTGCAACAGATCCAACAGCCTGAAAAACAGAAGAGATTTCCATGAATATTGCCACAAAGAACTGGTCCTATCAGTCTGGTCTGTACTGTGCTAAGCATGGGGCTGTGAATCAAGGAAATTACACCATTTCTGTACCTGGCTCTTCCACTTATTCCCCACATCCTGTGCTTATCTAGCCTATGAATGCATGAACTAACATGTATTTATAGACCACAATTCAGAAAAGTACTTAGGCTTGTGCTTAAACATATCTTTGTTCAGAGAAAAGTAATAATTTTCTAGATCCAAGTCCACTTGGGCATAACATTTCTCTATGCACTTCTATGACCTTTAAAAATGAATGTGTCAGACTCCCACAATTATTCACAATAGAAGTGCTCTGAGGATACATTTTAAGGAGGAAAATATTGTTCCTCTTTCACAGATAGAAAACTAAGGGAGCGTGGCAATGCTGGGGTTGCAAACACAGCATGCCGATTTTTATTTTACACTCATCCCAAATCAAAGTCAGTTTTCACTTGATTTAATTTTGACTTTTAACAATACAAAAAGAAGACGGCTACACTCTATTTTTAAATGACATCAAAGCATAAAATGACAGAGCTATTTTTTAAAAATTAGAACTTGTCATGAAATATACAAATACATTCTTTGTTAAACAAAATTACTGAACTCTATTCCCATCATTCACTTAAGACAATAATTTACCTTAAAAGTTACTTGTAAATTAGTTTGTGTGTACCTTATTTTTCTGAGTAGCTAAAAATTCTTATTAATACTAAAAAGCCATTCTCAAAAACTGAATGACATGGAGAAAATTCTCCAGGTGATTCCTACATATTTAGACACACAAGGACATTAACATGCCTGAAACTTATAAAATTATTTTCTCACACATTAATTTTAAAAACCTATGAGTAAGTGATTAATATGACTTCTCAGTTCTGAAACAGGGTTATCACTTCTCTCAAGATCTTTAAGTGAGAAAGGTATGAAGAGTCCTAGTGGACTCCAAGATGAATATGAGTCGTCAGTGTGGCAAAGCTAACTGCACTTTATCGTGCATCAGCAGATGCATGACAAACAACCAAGGAGGTGATACTTCCCCTCTATCGGGTGCTGGTCAGACCGCAGTTGGAATACTGTGTGCAGTTTTGGGTGCCACACTTCAAGAGGGATGTGGATAACCTGGAGAGGGTCCAGAAAAGGGCCACTCGTATGGTTAAGGGCTTGCAGGCCAAGCCCTATGAGGAGAGACTAGGGCACCTGGACCTCTTCAGCCTCTGCAAGAGAAGGTTGAGAGTTGACCTTGTGGCTGCCTATAAATTCATCATGGGGGCGCAGAAGGGAATTGGTGAGGCTCTACTCACCAAGGTGCCCCTGGGGGCTACAAGAAATAATGGCCATAAGCTAGCAGAGAGCAGATTTAGACTAGACATTAGGAAGAACTTCTTCACAGTTAAGAGCGGCCAAAATCTGGAATGGGCTCCCAAGGGAGGTGGTGCTCTCCCCTACCCTGGGGGTCTTCAAGAGGAGGTTAGATAGGCATCTGGCTGGGGTCATCTGAACCCAGCACACTTTCCTGCCTATGCAGGGGGTCGGACTCGATGATCTATTGAGATACCTTCCAATCCTAACATCTATGAATCTATAAGTAAATCTAGCTTCTCATGTAATTTTTAAGTTCAGCTCTTTCTTTAAATATAAGTATATTAGTAGTCATTGCATTTGGAAGAATTCTCAAAGATGTAACTTTTTTCAGGGCTTTTATAAAAAGAAAATGTATTTTCTTTAAAAAAAAATCTTTCAGGATTCATATGAATAATTTAATAAAAATCTATGCAGTACCAAGGAAGGAGTCCAGATTAAATAAAATAACAGTGTATAAAAAGCATCACAGACAGATCCTCACTTAGTGTAAGCTGTCATGCCTCCACTTAAGTCAACAGAGGTCTAACAAGTTAAATCATCTGTGAATCTGCCCTTCAGTTATCCAAGGACCATTCTCAAAACATAACAAGAGAAAAATCTTATTTCCCTCCTATCTTGTGCTCTTCTTTTCAAATGCCATTTTGGTTGGAGTATTCTCATATCATAGTAAAGAACCACTATTAAAATACAGTCTTACTATTCTGTTTTGTTTTTGGATGTGAAACACCCTTTGGCCAAGTACACACCGCCAAAAAGCCCAAGGCTGAACCATTTTAATCTTTGCCAATTAATCTAAGCTGCATACATTAAACTGATAAGCAACAAATTCACTTGATTCCAGAAATGCAGTCACATGCCTGCAGTGGCCCAGGCCAGAAGCCGGAGGGTGCTAGGGCATGCCTTCCTGCTCAACTGGAACAGTTATCTTGGGCCAAGGCTACTCTGTCCACCCTGAAAGGACATTTTGCAGGACAGATGCAAAGCATCCTGGGATGCTGGGGGACTGTGAATTAACTTGAATCTGAAGGGGATCTGGGACAGAAGTTCAATAAACCAATTTAAAATAAATCAGTTACCTACATCCATCCAGGTTTATCTTAAATTGGTTTCTGATCACTTGTACTAGTTTATGTATAATTTCTGTCCCTAGCCTTTGTGTATGTCTTGTTCAAACAACCAATCAAATTTCATGATTAAACTGCTCAGGTTGAAACCTGCCAAAACAGCAAAATTACACCATACTGCTGAATTATTACAGTACCGTTATTACCAAACCAAACTAATAGTGTGTGAGGTATTGTAAAAGCTGCATGTCAGTCTAGCCACAGGCAATGACCTTGTGAGGGGGCTGCGGGTGCTCAACCACCTCGGTGACAGCGATCATCGCCTGCTGGAATTCACCATCCAGTGCAAGGTGGCAAAAGCCTACAGCAAGGCAGCAGCCCTGGACTTCAGGAGGGTGGATTTCAATGAGGTAAGAAGAATTGTTGGGGAAGTACTGAGGTCCCAGAGGGGAGGGGAGTTGGGTGTCCAAGAAGAGTGGTTGTTCCTTAAGGAGACGATCCTCCAAGCCCAAAGGGAGGTAATCCCAACAAGGATCAAAGGGGGCAAGAGGGCGCAAAAGCCCCCATGGCTCACCAAAAGCATACAGGAATGTCTCCTGGCTAAAAGGGAGGTGTACACCCAATGGAAGGGAGGGGCCATCACCAGGGAGGACTATACCTCGGTTGCTCAGGGCTGGAGGGGAGCGGTCAGGACGGTCAAGGCGGAGATAGAACTGGGACTAGCTACCCAGATCAAGGACAACAAGAAGTCCTTTTTTAAATACATAGGGGGCAAAAAGAAGGTACCGGGTAACGTGGGACTTCTGCAAGACACGTTAGAAAATTTGATTGTCACACCAGACGACAAGGCTAACCTATTTAATGATTTCTTTGCCTCCATTTTCCAGAGCAGGGACCAGATCAGTCTGTCTGCCAGGACCCCCTCAGGCCCCGGGGGAGGTGCACTCAGACCTAGGGTCAGTGAGGATCTAGTCAGGGAACTTCTGGAGGAACTGGACGTATTTATGTCAGCTGGTCCTGATGACCTCAACCCCAGAGTACTGAGGGAATTAGCAGAGGTCATTGCGGGACCCCTGGCATGGCTTTATGAGCGCTCATGGTGCTCTGGTGTGGTGCCAGAGGGCTGGAAAAGGGACAATGTGGTTCCCATTTTCAAAAAAGGGAGAAAGGAGGACCCAGGCAACTATAGGCCAGTTAGTCCTACCTCGATCCTGGGTAAGCTTCTTGAGAATATTATCCTGGCACATGTCCACGAGGGGCCAGCAGGGGAGGTTATGCTTAGGGGCAACCAACATGGGTTCATTAGAGGCAAGTCCTGTCTGACCAACCTGGTGGCCTTCTATGACCAGGTCACAAAATCCTTAGATGCAGGGGTAGCAGTAGACGTAGTCTTTCTGGACTTCAGGAAGGCCTTCGACACTGTCTCTCACCCCATTCTCATTAAAAAACTAGGGAACTGTGGCGTTGATGCCTACACAGTCAAATAGGTCGCTAACTGGCTGGAGGGCCGCACCCAGAGAGTGGTAGTGTATGGGTCATTTTCGACCTGGAGGGATGTGGGCAGTAGAGTCCCCAAGGGCTCTGTCTTCGGACCTGCACTGTTCAACATCTTCATCAGTGACTTGGATGAGGGGGTAAAAAGCACCCTATTCAAATTTGCTGATGACACTAAGATGTGGGGGGATGTGGGCATGCTAGAAGGGAAGAATAGGCTGCAATCGGACCTAGACAGGTTACCAGGGTGGGCAGATGAGAACAGGATGGATTTCAACACTGACAAGTGCAAGGTACTGCACCTGGGGACGAAGAACCAGCAGCATACTTACAGGCTGGGGAACTCCCTTCTTGTCAGTGAAGAGGCAGAAAAGGATCTTGGAGCCATTATTGATGCCAAAATGAACATGGGCCGACAGTGTGGGGACGTGGTCAGGAAGGCCAACCACACCTTGTCATGCATCCACAGATGCATCTCAAGCAGGTCCAAGGAGGTGATCCTCCCTCTCTATGTGACACTGGTCAAGCCACAGTTGGAGTACTGCGTCCAGTTCTGGGAGCCGCACTTCAGGAGGGATGTGGACAACACGGAGAGGGTCCAGAGGAGGGCCACCCGGATGATCAGGGGGCAGCAGGGCAGGCCCTATGAGGAGAGGCTAAGGGACCTGAACCTGTTCAGCCTCCACAACAGAAGGCTGAGGGGGCCGTTTACAAACTAATGTCGGGGGGACCAGCAGGAATTGGGGGAGTCCCTGTTCCCCCGAGCACTACCAGGAGTGACTAGAAATAACAGTCACAAGCTGGCAGAGGGTAGATTCAGACTAGACATCAGGGCAGCTAGGACCTGGAACCAACTTCCAAGCGAAGTGGTGCTGGCTCCTACCCTGGGGGTCTTTAAGAGGAAGTTAGATGAACACCTTGCTGAGGTCCTTTGACCCAAGTACTTTTTCCTGCCCTGGCAGGGGGTTGAACTTGATGATCTGCTCAGGTCCCTTCCGACCCTACCAACTATGAAATCTTAGTAAACAGTTTACAAATGCAAAAGGTATACAGAACACTTTCTGAGATGAATAAGAAAAGTAGTACTGGTATATTCAAAAATTTAAAAAGAAACATAAAACAGCTTAGTTCTACAACTGACTTACCAGTCGTCTTCTCTCTTCTTCCACAGCAATCAGTAGTCGGGCAAACTCTTTCAGTGACTGGGCTGGGAAGAAATTGGGAGATCAAGTTAATATTAATGTTGAGCTCAACATGTCTCTTAAGTGAATGAGATAATAATACTTTGGCACTTATACAAAACTTTACACGTGACATTGATATAATCATTCCTATTATATATATGGAGAACTGGAAGCACAGAATAATAAATTGATGCCAGCAGAGCCAAGAAAAATCAGATTTCCTGAAGCCCCAGTCCAGTGGTTTTCTTATTAGTCCATGCTGCATCTCCTTGCACTTTTTCACAAATGTATCTACAAAGTGGGAAGGAAAAAGATATGGCAAAGGAAAGACAAGGGGTAGTGTCACAGGCAAGTTGTGTCAATAAATTAAATTCTGTTTCTTCTGTCCTATAAGCAGTCATGTATGCCAAGATGTGATTTGGGTATGGACATATTCAGAAAACAAAAATAAGAGATCTCTAAAAGAAAACACAACAAATAATATCCTACAATGGGGCAGGAACAAGTAATACTGAATCTATTTATAAATATATGCACCTTCACATACACATGCATGTACATTTGCACAGAAGGAAAACATCCTAGGAAAGAAAAGACTTGATTTCTTTTCATTTAAGGAGATTAAAAAGATCTACCACAAGAGTATAAGGAAACACTAAGAGGCAAACTCAATTCCAGATGAAGTCCATAGCTATAGCCATCTGTTTAGGCTTACTGAAATTTCTGTTTATGCTTACTGAAATTGAAAAGGATTACTGTCCTCCGTAACTTTGTGTCCCAGTAAGTGTGATTTGTGTGGACATGTGTTTCCAACAGAATGAGAGAGAAAGGGTGGATAGTTTATTTAAGGGTGATAGCAAAAAGGGTAGCAATGTGCAGGGAAAGATGGGAAAATACCTTCTTTATATATACATATTTTACTTGGATCAAGGAAAAAAGCAGTGTGATTTTTCCTGGAAATAAACCAAATTATACTTTGTTTCAAGATATATATTCACATTCTGTTTGCAGCCACTCTGGCACTACTTGCATGCATAATAAGTCATAAATATAGCCAAATATTAAATACTTTGAAGAAAAGAGGTCTCTGTTTTCAAATCTCAGTTTATCTCTACTTTCTTTGAAAATTGTACAATAGCCTAAATTCTAGGTATTCACCTTCAGGAATAACAAAAAAATAGGAATAAAACCTAGAAATGCTACCCTTATATTTGTAGATCATAACGAAGTCTGTTTAAAACCACCATAACATCAACAGCTTATTTTAGAGGCAATTAGAGAGGGTAAATTCACATCTGTGTTGTGATATTACTGAGCTAGAAAACAGATATGTTTATAGAAACTATGATGCAACTGGAATTTGCAATAATATGCTGCATATTATGTAAATTAGTTTTCCTTTTCTATTTCGATCAAGTAAATCTGACTACCTCTGCCCACATTACAAACTACCGATACTGCACTACTGAATTCAAAAACATTTTTAAAAGGCAGTTGGCACCTTCTCAGAATAAATAAATTTAACAAATTGTGCTTAACCAGCTACATACATACGTCCATATACATACATATATACATACGAAACTGGTTTTGTAACTAGTCAAAGAGAGAGAGAGAGAGAGAGAGAGAGACTAATCCTAGACCAAGGATAGGCAACCCCTGGCATGCACAACAATTAGTGAGACATTTTCCCTGGCATGCCAGGAGGCATGTGAAGAGATTGTTTGAAAATATATTTTTTTTAAGTTGCTGCTTTGGGCTCTGCAGAGCAGCCACAGGTCCTAGTGCTGTGGCAGGCACCAGGGGCGGAGTCAGGAGAACCTCTGTGTTCTGTTGACCCCGCCCCCTGTCCCCAGGCTGTGCCCTGCAGCCTGGTCTGGCTCCTGGAGGGGAACTGTGGGTGAGTGGAGCCAGGGTGCAGGCAGGCACTGTGCAAGACCAGTGCACTGGAGGCTCCCAATGAGTGGGCAAGTCCTGGGCCCACCGGGGCTTGGGCAGATATACGCCCTGTCCAGCCTGGGCAGGGACAGCTCCACAGGGATGGGACACAGCCACCCTGCCTGTGAGGTGACACTGCCTGGCTGGGGTAGGACACTGGACTTGTGGGCCTCCAAGCTCCGGGCTCGGCCTCCCTGCAGACCAGGCACAGAACGAGCAGGGAGACGCTGCCCTCAGTGCGGGGGCCTGCACACAGGAACCAGTCAGGCCCCAGGAACAGCTGCTGCAGCTGCCCAGGCCTGCCTGGGCCCCAGCCTTGCTCACCCACAGCTCCCCTCCAGGGGCCAGGACAAGCCAGGGCAGGCATTGCAGAGGGCCACTGCACTGTAGGCTCCCACCCGGCTTGGTCCAGGGGGCTGTTCCTGGGGCCCAGGGCGCTACTGCAGCTGGGTCCCCACATCAGGGGTGGCTCCACCCCACTTGCACTGTGCCTGGCACAGAGGGAAGCTAATATTATATTAAATGTATATCTTAGCTTTTTTTGTATTAAACTCAAATTTTATTTAACATAATTTATTAGCACATAATGCTTTAAATAACATTTTAAATAAAAAAAAGATTTAGATTTAAAAAATCTAATTTTTAATTTAAAAATAAATCAGTTATTTTTTATCCACAATGTTTGACAGACTTTTCATCCTACTAGCCCTTCCACTGCATATATTTCAATTGAAATCAACTTTCTTAAATAGGGGAGATCACATAGTATTTAAGAAGTATTTTGCAGAGCTGCTGGCCATCATCTTTGAAAACGCACGGTGATTGGGAAAGGTCTTGAACAAATGGAAAAGGGCAAATAAAGTGCCCATCTTTAAGAAAAGGAAGGAGGATCCAGAGAAGTACAGCCCTGTCAGCCTCACCTCAGTCCCTGGAAAAAACTGTGTAGCAGGTCCTCAAGGAATCCATTTCTAAGCACTTGGAGATTAGGAAGAGCCAGCATGGATTCACTATGGGCAAGTCATGCGCCTAACCAACCTGATTGCTTTCCATGAAGAGACGACTGGCTCTGCGGAGGCGAGGAGACCAGCAAATGTGATATACTTTGATTTGACCCAGGCTTTTAATACAGTCTCCCACAACATTCTCTCAAGCAAGCTAAGGAAGTATGGGTTGGATGAACAGACTGTGAGGCAGACAGACAACTGGCTGGATCATTGGGCTCAGAGAGTATTAGTCAATGGCTCAAAGTCTAGCTGGCAGCCAGTATCAAGTGGAGTGCCCCAAGTGCCCCAAGGGTTGGCGCTAGGGCCAGTTTTGTTCAGTATCTTCATCAATGACCTGAAAGATGGGATGGAGTGCACCCTCAGCAAGTTTGCAGATGACACCAAGCTGGGGATGTTGGGAAGTAGTAGACACACTGCTGGAGGTTGGGGCATATGACTTCTGAGGAGAGGCTGAGGAAACTTGGCTTAGTCTGGAGAAGAGAAGACAGAGTGGGGATTTAATAGCAGCCTTCAACTACCTGAAGGGTGGTTCCGCAGAGGATGGAGCTAGACTGTTCTCAGTGGTGGCAAATAACAGAACAAGGAGCAATGATCTCAAGTTGCAGCAAGGGAAGTTTAGGTTGCATATTAGGAAAAACTCTCACTAGGAGGGTGGTAAAACACTGGAACAGGTCACCCAGAGGCTGTGAAATCTCCATCCTTGGACATTTTTAAGACCTGGCTAGACAAAGCCTTGGCTGGGATGATCTAGTCGGAGGTGGTCCTGGCTTTGAGCAGAGGGTTGGACCAGATGACCTCCTAAGGTCCATTTCATCCCTAAGTTTTTTATGATTCTAAGTCTCATGTCTTCTGCCTCTACTGGAAATACCCAATACATTCTAGGATAGTGGGCGCATCTACATGACATGTTTATTGTGGTGTTGTTTACTTCTGAGTTTATTAGGCATCTCAGCATTTACACATACAGCCCTAATTAGGCTGTAGGAGGCTAATAAACTCCACAGCAGGATAGCACTTGTAAATAAAAGTACTTGTAAATATAAGTACTATTCTGCTGTGGAGTTGATTAGTTTCCTGTAAATACAAGTACTATCCTGCTGCAGAGCTTTTTCGTGTGTAGCAACGCACATATAGCCACCGACCCAGCTAGCCCTGCACTGGAGCACCCTCGTGCCTCAGCCAGCCCCTCCACAGCACACTGAGCCAGGGTGGAGCAGTCCCAAGCTAGCAGGCTGACGCCGTAGACCACCCACCAGACCAGAAGTAGCAGAATGGCAGCCCCATGCCACCATGGCAAGGTCCCCCAACCTGCCTGGCAGCAGCAGGGGTGGCAGTGTGGAATTGTGCCTACTACCAGGCAGGCAGAGGAGGCCTTACTATGGTGGTACAGGGATCCCAGTGCTAGCACTGAGCCTCCCCACTCCAATCTACTCTGCCAAACTGGGTCCTGCCCACTGGGCCATGGAGGCCCCAGTGGGGGAGGGCATCAGGGTAGGGAAGCCCTGAGCCCACAGCTGCCAGCCCTCATCCACGCCCCCCCACATGGGCTATGCTTCTGCCGTGCAGCCCATGGGGGTGGGGGAGCAAGACTCTGCACTCTACTCAGCAGCTGCTGCCTCCCATGGGCAGCATCCAGGGCTTGGGTGCAACTGGGGGAGGCAGAAGGCTACAGACCTGGGTCCTTGGCCCAGGTCTGCCCTCGTATCACACACAAATGTTCTCCCCATGACTCTTCCAGGAGTTCACGCACTGGCAGGAAGCCAGCTCCCCCCACCACCTGTCAGATCTGTCAGCCTGCAAGGGAAAACCCACCATTTTTTCTCAACAAGAGAAAATTCATGGTTTCTCCTCAGGGAAGACAAGTCCATGTTTTTCTCTTGGGACGGAGGACAAAGAACATTCTGTGCTTTTCTCCTTAAAGGGAGAAGATTCCGTATGTTTTTCCTCAAATGAGACAATCCACATTTTTCCACAGCAAACAGAAAACTTGGATCCCTGATTATTACCCTACTGAAATTGAGACAAAGTAATCCTTTGCATTTAAGGCATACCAAAATGATCATTTAATCTCTTCTTCTCCAACCTCAGTACAAAGTGGCCCTATTTCTTCTTTTCTTGTTCTTTTTTCTTCAGTAAATTAAATCTGGAGCCTTTCCATTCAAGTTTCCACCCTTTGTTTGATATAAGGATTCCATTCTTCCCCCTGCCCCCCACCCCCACACCTTTTACATAAGAAAGTTCAAGCCTCTTCTATGTTCAAGTACTTCAGATCACCAGTCTAGTTAACTTAATTAATTAGCTCTTTATTGTTCTAAGCTTGTCTTTTTGAAACTGAGAAATTAAGTAACAGGTTTAAATTTTGTTTATCCTTCCATATAATCTAAACTGAATGAATTTATCTTATGCGCTCTATGGTTACTTTCTACAGCCAGCTCCAGGTATGATATCTCCACTGCTTGCCAAAAGAAAAACTAAAGCAAGAGGCACAAAAGGAAGGCACCTTAGGGACTAACTCATTCAGTGAGGTGTAACTTTTCTTAGGCAACAGCCTAGTTTGTCAGATTTTAATGAATTTTAAGATTAATTTAAATAAGAAGGATAGGAAAAGGGTAGGGATGAGTTAGCCTCTGAGATAGCACCTTATCCCACCTTCTGCCTGAATCAGATTAATGCATCTAATTACCTCTCATGACTAAATAGTTTTATTAATTAGTTTACTGACTACTCATTGAAGAAATCTGATTATCACATCCAAGAATATCTAGGCCCTACTGTTTCAGGGAGCTTTTGTTCTCCAATCTACATATGGGAAAATAAAGCCTCCCATGACATGACAATTCCTATAATATTTGTCTTCCTAATAAGAACATATCCAAATCTGATTCTGGGGATTCACAGTCAACTCTTAACACTATTCCCAGCAGAACCTCTTTTACCAATGTTCCCCAAAGTCATTTTGACCAAAATAAGCAGCATGGATAAAAACAACCTATTTTGATTTCTTTACACCCTACCATATCATTTGCTACCTATCTCCTCCTATCAAGGGATTGGAGATGCTCTGTTCACCAGGGCACCTCTTGGGGTAACAAGGAACAATGTTCACAAACTGACAGATTTAGCCTAGATATCAAGAAAAACTTCTTCATGGTAAGGGTGCCCAAAATTTGGAATGGGCTTCCAAGGGAGATGGTGCTTTGTATCTGGCTGGGGTCATCTGACCCCAGCATTCTTTCCTGCCTAGGCAGGGGGTCGGACTCAATGATCTGTTGAGGTCCCTTCTGACCCTAACATCTATGAATATATGAGCTTTATCTTTATTTTTATCTTAACTGAAAAAAACAAAAAATCAATATCTATGTTCAATCATACCTACTATTCCACCCTGTTTGTATTATCCTTAAAACATCTGGTTACACATTGCATAAAAGTAGCTCAAATACTTGCATTTTCTTGCCCAGTTTCCTGGTTTTAATAAATTCTCTTATTGCTTACTACCCATAGCTGGCTTCCTTGATCAGTTCAGCTTTATACTTATAGCATCGATGATTCCAACACCT
This sequence comes from Alligator mississippiensis, assembly GCF_030867095.1. Classification (NCBI taxonomy): domain Eukaryota; kingdom Metazoa; phylum Chordata; order Crocodylia; family Alligatoridae; genus Alligator; species Alligator mississippiensis. The sequence continues at coordinate 443,106,705 of NC_081824.1, forward strand.
TAGCATGCATTCTTCTACCCACCAATATGCCTTTATGCAATATAATATCTTAATAAACATAAATTATTTTTACTGGCCATATCTACGTGAGATGCCGACTGCACAGCAGTCTTGGGCTACTTCACAGTCAGCATCATGAAAAAGCCATTCAGGGATGCTACTGCGCTGAAACTCTAGTTACTGAGTAGTCATTTAGCACTACAAGTGTTAAATGATTGCACAGTAACAACTGCACTGTCAGGATCTCATGTAGACGTGGCCATTGTGTACTAAGATTAGGCACAGTTATTACATACATTTTTCCTTCCCACTCTTTAATTGTTTGGAGCTTTTCTTCTTTGTTTTCTACATTTTTTTGTTTAAATCAGTCTTGCCAGTCTCAGAAGATGCTCAACTGTCAAACATAGCTGGCTAACTTATCGCCAGCTGCCTTTTCAGCTTTCTGTGCCTATCACTCAACAACCACCTCTTTCCTGCTTCCTAGTGTATGGTAGTGCTCATTCAGGCCAAAGTACTCTTCCAATTTGGGAAAAAAAAAGAGAAAGAAAGAAAAAAAAAAGTTAACTACTACATATCATGCTTCAAGCTCCTTGTTCCAAAAGGATCATATGTATTATATAATATCATAACTTAAATCATGTAACCAGATTCCCAAGTATTAGTTCTCTTATTACCATTAGGTTCATATGCTACTTTTTTTTTTTTCACGTAAAGCATACAGGACAGATTTTCTTTATTCCTAGCAGAGCACTTTGAAGTGATTCTCTAACCCTTTCTAAAAAGTATTCAATTTTGTTTAAAAATAGTTGAAACATTGTTTGTATTTTATTATATATTCAGAAAACTTAGACATAATTCATAAAAATATTAAATTTCTAGTAGTCAGCAACATAATTGTTTCCAGACTATTTTTAAAAAGTAACTGGTCAGGTTTAACCACAAAATGATAGGCTACTGTTGTCCTATTGCCTCATGTTAAAAAATTGGTGGTGGTACTTTTTTGGTTTTTGGAGAGAGGGTGAGCATGTGCACACACTTAAGAGTCTTGTCTTCAGAGAAGGAATTTATTTCTACTACATGGCACAGAAAATACATGGTATTGAGACTTATGTTTCTAAACATTTAGGACCAGATTATTTGAAATCTTTGGCACTGTAACAGTGAGCTATTCCCTAGCCCCTGGTATGAGCAGAACCGGCTCACTGTCACCAGTGGAACCCTGGCTCAACTTCAGGGTAAAGTGGTCAATGAAACCAGATATACTTGGGGTCATTGACCACCTTACCCTGAAGTTATACCAAGGTTCTGCTGCTGCTGCTGAGAGGCCCGACAGACCCAAAAGAAAGAGGGCCAATGCACTTAACCCCCAGAGAGGGGAATGCACCATCTCCCGAAGGAGAGTGGTACAGCTCTGTGCAGAGCCACAGAAGAAGTGTCTGGAAGGACAATGAACCTCAGTCCTGGCAAAAGCGAGGCACTTGGAGTGGGAGCTGGTGAGCAATAACCCAGCAGAGAAGAGCCAGCTACTCAAACCACCAATGAAGAGAGGCTGGGATACAGGTAAACCACTTGGTGTGGGGAGTGGCTAAGGAACCCTCCAGGGGAGCCAGTTGGTGGAGCTGATAGGCTGGTGGTTGTGATAAGCAGGGATCCTGGTTTACTCTGATAAAAAAGAATCCCAATTTTCAGATTAAAAAAAGTAACTCAAAATCCACAAATCCTCTGATTAAAATGAAACACAACTACTATATAGCTATATCTATATCCATATTTTTAATCTGAATACTGGGAATTTTTTGTATCAAAGAAAACCAGGATCCCTAGTGGTAAGGCCCACAATGATAAGGCCCACAATGTTGAATGTGAAGTCAATGAAGCCTGAGTAAAGAGGTAATTGATTGATGGGAAAAAACCCATATAGCAAGGGTGTGTAAGGACCCCTGATTGGTGCTGGACCTGTGGACTATGCACATCAATAAAAGGGGTGTATGTAAGGATCAACTGAACCTCAACGAACTCCAGGTTTGGAGTGGGTAACAGGTATTGGTGAATGGATGAGCTACCAGTCAAGGGAGTAAGCTATACTAGAAAGACCACAGTATTAGCCCAGCAGGTGTGGTGAGGACAGAGTATAGGGGAGGTGGAGCCCTGTGAGGAGGATGCACTCCCCATTAAGAGAGTTCTGTTTCACTTTTGTCTCAACACTCAGCTTTTCTTTATTTGTTTTACATCAAGACATGGCAGGAGAGCTCAAGGAAGTGGGCAACAATTCTCAGGAAGAGTTACGGGACACGTCATACATGCTGACAGGCATCTTTCCAATGACTGCAGTGGGTAGATAAAATAAGTCATATTTAACCTAAGGTCAACTGGCAAAGTACTTAATCATTATGTGTATTCCGATTCTATTTAGCATCACTTTAAGCACATTCCTGAAAATGTATGGTTTCCAAAATTAGGGACTAAGATGGTTTAAATTGGGTGCATCATGAAAATAATTTCAAAGCTAAGTGATTTATGGTCTTCATAATATTCTTATTATAATCTCTCCATTTATAGAACATTTTTCAAAAGAAATTCAGCCTAGGGACTCCAGTAGAATTATACTAGCAAATAATTTAGACTAAGTGAACAGGGAACTGTTATTCACCAAGTCCCAGAATACTAGAACTAGTTGGCACCCACTGAAATTAGCAGGAGGCAGGTTTAAAACTAACAAGATAAAGCATTCTTAACACAACGTGTAGTTAACTTGAGGAATTCTCTGCTACAGGAGGTGGTAGAGGTAGATAGCATAATCAGGTTAAAAAAATGGACTAGACAAATTCATGGATAATAGATCTATTCATAGCTGTTGAAAAAAACAGTTGGAGAGGTTTAATCTGGCATCTTTAAACCAACAAACAATGGATGCCAGGGACAGTAATGAATAAGGGATAGATCACTGTAGATGTATCTAGTTCAATCCTCTCCATCTAAAGCATCCACTCCTGCCACTGTCAGAGACCAAATACTGGGCTAGATGGACCATTTGTCTGACCCAGTGTGGAACTTTTTATATTCTTATGTTCTCAATCTACGTTTACGCAATTTGATTCAAAACATGTCTAAGCCATGGTCCAAAGCAGCAGCATCTATGCAGGAGAAAACATGGCATTTAAACGTTTATGAGCACCATCGAAAAATCCAATCCACTATGGGTAGGACTTCATCCAAATTAAGTGGGACTGGGAAAATCATCTAAAGTTGAAAGACAGGCATGTGAACTCTGGCCAGGCAAAGCAGAGATGAGGAGGTGAAAGTAGATGAAGCTCAGGAAGTTGGTAAATATAATTAATTAAAAAGTATAAGAAATAAGAGCACTAAGAAACAGAAACTGAGGAGGAGAAGGACTATGAAAAGTATGGGGAAGAAGTGAAAAAGCTCAAGAGAAAGGTGTGACAAAGTTAGGAAGAGCACAGATATCACTGCAGACATGAGCAAAGACTTGAATTTCCCCTAAGTGGGGTGTACATACAGTAAACTGCTTCTGCTGAGCAACCAGCTTGCTATAACCTTTCCCATTTTCATAACCAATGCTCCATTTCTGCTCTCCCAAACAATTTTATAGAAAATGTACTAGTTTTTCTAGAAACAATGTTCTCTTTATCTAATTTCTACTCCTGAGAACTGCCTGTGCTAAAAGCAGTAGCGTCCCCTCTTTCTATTCAGAATTAGTAATAATAATAACAACAACAACAACAACAACAACAACAATTTATTTGGAATATATTACATTTATTATAAATCTATGAATTCCATACAAAGATCATAACCTTTTCTTAGTAATTCTACAACATGAATTCTTTATCTGAGTGGGTACAGAGGAACTAAAACAAACCACATAAATGCAAACAAGAAGTTACAATAGAAAAAAAAAACCATAATGGGTCACTCAAAATTACTGATAAAATACATCTGCAAACAGAGGGAGAAAATATAACATTCTGTGTGTTTAACATTAAGAGAGCCTTAATTATTTCCATGCACCATCTCCATAGCATTTAGCTATTATTATTGTTGGGTTATTTTTAGTAAAACAAAGCAATTACTTCTTTGATTCACCTACCCATTTTATCCACTTAAGCTAGGGACAGAAGTTACACATAAACCAGTTTAAGTGATCAGAAACTGGTTGAACCCTGGAACAGAACAGAAGTTTAGTGTACTTAAACTGCTTTCAAAATGGCTGAAACTGGTTTAAGATAAACCTGATTGGATGTAGTATCAGACTTAACTGATTTAGATCAAAATGATTTATAGAAATTCTGTCCCAGATCCCCTCCTGGTTCAAGTCACCTCACAGTCCCCCAGCATCCCATGATGTTTTGCAGCCCTGGGCTGTGCTGTGTGCTCCAATGAGCAGGGTCTGCCCTGCCTCTCTGCTCCCTAGCTGGAGCACTATCACTCTGGGTTGCTGAAGAGGTGATAGACCAAAAAGAAACCTCACCCCTCTGGGCCAGCACCAGACCCCCAGCCATATGCTGTTGGCTAGAGCACCGGGGGAAGGGGAGGTGGGATGAGGGAACCAGACCCTCAGCTGGGTACTGCCAGTTTAGGGAGGGGAGGGGTGAGTCTGCAATGGAGGCTTGACTTTGCACCCCAGGTCTGGGAGCCACATCCCCTTCTCAGCCTCCGGGCTGGCTGAGGGCAAAGGGTGGGGAAAAGCCCAGAAGGAGGCTTGGCTCTGCCCCCAGAGCCAGAAGCCACACCCCCTTCACAGCCTCTGGGCTGGCTTAGGGTAGAGGGGAAGTGAGGAAAGAGGGAAAGGAAAAGCCAGCACCAGGGCTTGGTTCACCAGGAGTTGCACCCCATTTTCAGCCTCCCAGCTGGCTGGGAGGAGGAAGAAACCTGTACCAGAGCTCAGCTCCACCCCATCGGAGCTGAGAGCAGGACTGGAGTCCCCTGCCACATCCCCTTCTCAGCCTGTGTGCCGGGTGAGAGGGAGGCATGGCTCCTAGCTCAGGGGTGGGGGGAAGGCAGAGCCAAGCCCTGATGCAGGTTTCTCCTCCCCCTCCATCTCCCCACCTTCCCTCTCCCCTCAGCCATCCTGGAGCCTGAGAAGGGGCGCGGCTCCTGGCTCCAGGGACAGACCCAAGTCCCGGTGCAGGGTTCTTGCCACCTCCCAGCTAGCCCAGAAACTGAGAAGGGAGCATGGCCCACAGCTCTGGGGCACAGAAGCTCCTGGTTTGGGGGAGAAGGGGGCAGAGCCAAGCCCACCCTCCTGCCTCTTTCCCCTTGGCCTGCCCAGAGGCTTCCATAGTTTTGCATGAGATACAACAGTTAATGCATGCCAGCATGTTGTTTGCCCTGCTGGCTACAGCATTGCACTACCGGCTCATGTTTATGTGATGGTTGATCATTACCCCTAGGTCCCTTTTGGCCGTGGTGCAAGCCAAATTGTCGCCACCAAGCCTGTAGGTACATTGGGGATTGTCTTCCCCTAGATGGAACACCTTACATTTCTGAGTGTTGAACCTCATTTGGTTCTGGTTGGCCCATCTCTCTAGCCTGTCCAGGTCCACCAGTATCTGCAACCTATCTTCTGGCATGATCACGCTCCCTCATATTTTGGTGTCATCCACAAATATGGCCAGCAAGCTTTTCACCCCCACATCCAAACCACTAATAAAGATGTTGAAAAGCACCAATCCAAGCATGGACCCCTGAGGAACACCACAGCCACTTCTCACCAGGAGGCCACAGATCCATTCATGAGAACTCTCTGGGTCCTACCACACAGCCAGTTTTCCACCCACTGAACTACTGAGCAGTTAAGTTCACAATCTTCCAATTTTTCCACAAGGATATCATGGGATACTAGATCAAAAGCCTTTTGGAAGTTTAGGTACAGAATGTCAACTTTCTCTCCTGTATTCAAGTGGCAAGAGATCTGTTCATAGAAGAAGAGATTGGTAAGACAAGTCCAACCCATGACGAAGCCATGCTGGCTGTCATTCAGAATCTTATCCTCAATGAGCGTATCACACATAAATTTTTTAATGAGTTTTTCCAGGATTTTCCCTTGGCTGGAGGTTAGGCTGATTGGCCTATAGTTGCCCAGGTCCTCCCTCTTCCCTTTCTTGAAGATGGGCACAATGTTGGCCCTCTTCCAATCCTCAGGGATCTCCATGATTTCTAAAAAGAGTTTTGCCAGGGGTTCCGTAATGACCTCAGTCAGCTCCATCAGCACTCTCAGGTGAAATCTATCTGATCCTGCTGACTTAATGTCTAGCTTTTCTAGTTGGTTTTGTACCAGTTCAGCATCCACAGTGGGAAAGCTATCATTCCCACCACACCCCCTGTGATCCTTATCTCACTTGTCTTTCCCCTTAGTCTAGTGAAATACCAAATCAAAGTGGGCATTCAGGAGTTCAGTTTTTTTCCTGAGTGTCCATTACCAGCTGTCCCAAGGTGTTAAGCAGAGGCCCCACACTTCTGTTTGTTTTCCTTCTGCTCCCTACATACCTAAAGAAGGACTTCTTATTGTCCTTGACTCCCTTGGCTAATTTAAACTCAGTCACTGCCTTAGATTTCCCAATCATTTCCCTACAAGTGCAGACTACTGTTTTAAAATCCTCCTTGAGGACTGTCCCTAGCTTCCACTGTGTGTATGCCTTTTTTCTTTTTCAAGAGGACCGCGATGTCCCTATTGACCCAGGAGAGCTTGTCAGCCCTTCTGCTACCTTTGCTCTCCATGGGAACGGTTTTCTTTGGAGCGGGCATGACTCCTGGCTTCCAACACTGGTCAAGTCCCTGTTGCATGCTTCCCTTCACTGCCTTCCCTCAGCCAGCCCCAGGATGAGAAGGGGGCATGGCTCCTCCCATCTCCCTGCCTTGGGAGCAGAGCCAAGCCCAGGTGCACACTTCCCTCTTCCACTGCCTCAGGTTGGGAGGCTAAGAAGGGGGGTATGTCTAGGAGATTCCATCCCCACTCCCAGCTGGGTAGAGGCAGAGCAAAGCCCCAGTTTCAGTTTCCCTTCCCCATTCCCCAAACTGTTCCTGGCTGGGGATCTGGTGCCAGGCAGGACAGGTGGGTTCCCCTTCCCACCACCACCACCACCACCACCACCACCCCTTGCTCAACCAATGGAGAGGCCGAGGATGGAGCATTGCTTGGAGAATCAGAGGGCTCCAGCTCTGTGCAGTGCCCAGCAGGCACTGCACAGGGTCTGGCTGCCTTTCCTATTTGAAAAGTGAATGTCTGTTCACTTGCTCATTGATTCAATCTATTCAGTTTAAAAAAAATCTGCAAAGATTGAATCAATTCAGCCTTGGCTTTTTGATTGTCTGTACTTAGCCTTAGAGTAGTTATGGAGTACTAGTTTACATAACGTGAAGAGTTTTTCAGTCCATAGCCTATTTAAATATGGTTCAGAAACTAGTAAAATAACACTTGGTATTATGATGGGAATGATGTCTGTGAGAAACGAGGCTTAACATGCAAAAACAATTGTTTATTTACCCTGATGTTTATTTGTGGTATCATTTATTAGAATTAAAACGGGTCACCAGCTGTTTTCTCTGGAGCTTTCCCAACCCAGTAATAATTTGCTGCAAACTCTTCCCTTTTCAGGAGGAAACAGTTTAAGATATCTTTATTAAAAAAAGAAAAAAATAGACTTTCTCCCCCCACCAGCCTACTGCAACCTTATTCCACAATTTTGGTAGTGACCCAAGACTGGGCTCTGTTGCATTAAAAAGATTGTTTAGTTTATACCAAAAAAAATAATAAAAAATTGACATAAATCAAAAACTAAGACGTTTTCTTAGGTAAGCATATACATGTGTTACTTTCTGGAAATAGATACATACCTACTAATGCATTAACTTTGAATTTCAGATTGGTACAACACAAAGACAATTTTAAAGATAATAGCTCTCTTGTCTCCTATTCTCAGAGGATTTGATCAATACAGAATGGAACTTAAATAAACTAGTAGTGGTGTTGAGCAAGTCATTCTGGGAACTAAGAAATGTTTAAAGGGATAGTCCCACTAAAATTAAATGCCCAAAAGCATAAATGTAAATAAATGTTAGTGTCAAATTTAATAATGACAGACATAATATGATAAATGGCCAAACAGTACAGGTAAGGCATATCAAAAATGATTAATATTTGTAAAATGCACACACTTCTTAAAGAAATAACAATCTGATTAATACCTTTCGCTGCTCTACACTGCAGCAGAAGCAATGCCGACAGAAGATCAGTGTCAAAGGACTCAAGGACCCAATCAAGCTAGACCTCTTTCACCAGTGCCTCTGAAAAATGGGCAAATTCCAATCAACAACAATGGGAGAATATTGACAGACCTTGGGGTGACTTCAAGTACACTATCAGAGCCTATGAAAAGACACTTGAATTCTCTACCAGGAAACATCAAGACTGGTTTGATGAGAATGACTGGGAGATACAAGAGTTGATCGAGCACCCAAGCAAAGCCTTTTGTGCTTGGCAAAACAACATCACAGTAAGGGTGGCCAAAATTTGGAAAGGGCTTCTAAGGGAGGTGGTGCTTTCCCCTACCTGGGGGCTCTTTAAGAGAAGGCTGGATAGGCATCTGGCTGGGGTCATCTGACCCCAGCACTCTTTCCTGCCCAGGCAGGGGGTCGGACTCAATGATCTGTTGAGGTCCCTTCTAACCCTAGCATCTGTGAATCTATGAATCTAAAAGAAACTAATTTTAAAGTTTTTAAGTATTAAAATTTTTAAAGGCTGGCCACCAGATAGAAGCACTTAGGGGAAAAAAGATTTCTTGTGCAGATTTAAAGTTTTTAAAAAGCACTTGTCTTGGGTCATTTGCAGATAGGTTATTCAGCAAAAACTGCAGTTCAAGTCTAAAAAGCAAAGATTCTGCAGTAAACCCAAATTTTTGTAGTTATCTAGCCCATTTTCAGAAGCTTACTGATGAAAGCTTTGCAGATTTTTTTTAACCTGTATCTTGTCTGAACCCAGATATAACCTCAACATAAAGCCACTAAATGCACTTTAAGGGTGCCTATATATGAGCACGGAGGCTGTTGAGTCTGCTGAAGCATGGCAATTACTATACCCCAGCAGCCTCCCGAGTCTTGTGTATCTATCTCTGTGCTTCTAAATGGCAGTAAGAGTGCTTGAACTAAAGCGTGTCAAATGGGCTTTAATTCAAACATCCCCACCACCATTCTTAAGCATGGAGACAATGATACACAAGATGCAGCAGCACTTTAAATAAAGTAGCTCTCAAAGCTGCTCTCCTTGAAGTACCCCCCAGCCCCCCGGAGCATGTGTAAAAGTGCCCAAAGTGACCATTAGCTAATGTATCTTGACCTGTCTTCTCTGCACTTTCTAAAACTGTTTTCACCTTCGACATTTCTTATTTGTTCATTTTTTTTTGCCTCTTCTTCTGTTATCCAAATGCTTGTCAAGCAAGTGCATGAGAAAACTTTAAACAAAACTGCTATCAAGCATCTTAGAACCTACTTCAGTCTATACTGGCCACACAGACTATATTGAAGCAACTGAATTCAAGGATGAAACATCTGAAAGGTAGTCTTCAAACTATGGCTAGTCATAGTTTGTTATATTAAAAACAAAGACTAAACAAAATTGGAACTTTGTTTGGGGAAGAGCTGGGGGGGGGGGGTTCAATTATGGACCTAATTTAGCTTGTGTTCTTCATACATACACCTTGAATAGTGAGTGAATTTCCACTTGTTGAATAAATCAAAGGAAATCAAATTAATAAGCAACCCTTAATTCTGCAGACTTTAAATACGTGAATGAAAATATGGAATAAATGTACCCAAAATGTCTGGAGGACTTTTTTTTTAATATTTAAAGAAAACGTGTCAAAAATGAAAGTAGGATTCTATCAAATTATTTCCTGGTGTCCATCCTAGATCGACTAAAAGGGGTGAGGGGGTGGAGGAATGGAATTATGTTGTTTGTTAGCTCTGAGCCATTTTGCCAGAAAAGGTCAGTGAGCTCACATCCTCCTTTGAAAACTAAATCACATCTAGCAAAAGCATTTCACAATAGCAACAGTATTGACATCTCAAAAGTGGCCAAGAACTAATTATAAAGACCAGATCATACCATTATTCCACAGGTTAAGCTTCCATTAAAACATCAAACAGAGCTTTCAAATAAATGTAGTTATATTTCTCCCGCCTTTGAATTCAATCTGAATGGAAGATGAACCAAAGGAAACTTACTTTCTGATGAACTGTGATCATTATAACTGAAATGACAAATTGGGCAATAGCATAGGATTGATGTTGGGAGGAGGGTGGTGGGAAACAGAGCTAAAAAGAATATTCTCTTTTTAGAAAGAAAATCAAGAGATATTCTAGCAAGTTATTTAATTTATTTGACACAGCTACCATTCCACAGAAGCATTTCCCCAGTTCTGAAATATTGGCATTATTTGCAGCCACAAACTCTACTCCAAGTAATTCCTTAGAAGCCACAGCATCAAATAAAATTTCTGACATTTTTCTATGGCTTCAAGCCTTGAAATAAAACTCTGAGAAGGGGGAAAGCCAACAAATGTTTTTCTGTCCTGACAGAAAAATGTCATAAAGTTACTGACAGGTACTGACAAGTCACTCTAAGTATATCCTGGCATAAAGAGGCAATAATCTTTTTCAGTACTTTATAGCCAGTAGGAGTCATAGATCGTACATCAAAACTGCATGGAATTTAAAGTATTACCTTTAAAGGTAACTAAACCTGATGTGCCACAAAGTTCTCCTTGTGATCAGTTTGCAATATGACAAAATATAAATAAATAAAAAATCTTGAAATACTGCCTGAAAACCTGCCATTCACATTGCTGTCGAGTATGCTGCCAAAGATGTTCTTCACATGTGGTTTTTATAAATTAAAAACAAAATTAATACACATACAGGCTGGACTATTTTGTTATGTTTTTATACATCTGTTGAATCAACTTTATAAGACCTCCCACTGTAGAAGAAAACCTGACCAAACAGCAAAATTTGGGGGGCAAATTTAATTTTAGATTTTTCTGCTACTAATCCCCTAGGCATTATTTAGGAGGAGGGTGCATTTCTAGTCCAGGTTGGTTTTGGCAGGGAAAAAGCAGATGAATTTAAAAAGGAAACATCTCTTAATTTCATCTTTTCAGCTTTACTCCCAAGACACTGGGGGAGAGGTGTTATTACTTTTTTTAGGCTTATGATCCAACAGGTAAATTTATCCCCATATTCAACCTAAATTTTGATTTCAAACGATTTTAGTTTTCTTTGATACCTCCTATCTCCAATTATGAAGAAAGAACCAAAGATATTTTCCCCAGTTTGCTTGGATTCTGAAAAATACTTTTGCTGAGTAAAAACGTAAGTTCTAAATAAGATCAAGAACTAAATAAGCCCATTCTTTACCAAAACAAAATAGGGCAACACAGACACAGAAGATGAATGAGGTCTAGTCTCAGGCCTTCAGAAAAGGACACAGAACAAGAAAGGAAAGGAAGAAAGCCAACATAAGGGATATGTCCGCACAGCATTGAACAGTGATAGGGAGCACCACTGTGACAACATGGGCCACTCTTGCTAAGTTCCAAATATTTCACACGTGCCAAGTTCCAAATATTTTATACGTATTAGATACATATATCGCTGCAGTTACGGCAACTACATTACAGTGTTTCATCAGTTGGTACCTGCAAGTCAGAGGCCAGCAGGAGCACATACCACTCTTAAGATGAAAGGTGCTTTCTACCTGTATTAAACAGAATTTGAACTAAATATGAGCCATGACCATTAATAACTATGGGTTATGCTGGATTCTTCCCTCACATCCCAGCAGAGACCATTTTGTGTTTTTCTTTCCTCTAATTTCCCAATTCAAGCTCTTTGCTTTCACTCCGGCTTTTTCAGTGATACAAAAGAACACAGCATTTGGCCCTCTATCAAAATGTGGCCTGGTTGGCGTAGGAATGGAACGCTTCTGTAGATCTAAATGGTATCAGAACTTGTAAAAAGTGAGAGTATAACTGCCTCAACTCTCCCTGAATCAGCAAAGGAAGGTCCCCCCGTCATGGTCCATTCTACTGGATACCACTGAGGCTACTGGGTTTCAGTCACTCCTACTGTAATAAACTGGCTTTTAAGCATTCCCAGCCTCCCTAAAAACATTCCAGGTGCAGACAGATGAAACAGCTGCATACTTTAAATTATGCAGAGTTCACTCTTAACCAAGTACACCAACTTCCCATAGTACCCCTTCACAGGCACTCTGGCTTACAATCAATTTCTTCAGAAACATGAGAGTGGAAGTACACACACACACACAAGCATATCAAAAACAGATTAAAACCAAAAACACCTAGCACTCTAAACCTGCCAGTGGGAGATCCTCTTTTCTATAACCTTCAATTCCTTTCAAAATACAACCACAAGGTCAACCTTTCCAGTAACCAAAATCTCTTTCCAGGTGACCTGCTGTTTAATTATTTCTCACACATTTAGGGGATGAAAAACCAGACAGAAGCCTTCTCATTTGTAGAGGTGATCCATTTGAATGGATGCAGAAAGCTTGAGGGATCTCCCTTGTGCCATGTGCAAGAATAACTTGAGTCACATTATCTGAACTTTAACTCAACATAGATGCAAAAGATAGCAGAGAAGGCAAGTGAGCCCCAACCTGTATTCCCATATTGACAAATAAATTGTCTATTTTTTTGTCAAAAAAGGGCTACCTAAACAGTAGCCCTTAGCAGGGAGAAGAAAGATTTGACAAATTACCAAAGCCCTACCACAAAGTAAGGATATGGAATGTAGCCCCATAAAACTACCAACATCTTACAATACATACTATGAAAACATAAAGAGGACATCTTTACTGTAGAAAATGAAGGTTGGAAAGGACCTCAGGCAGTCAGCTACTCCAACCCCTGCTTAAAGCAGGGCCATCCCCAACTAGATCATCCCTGGCAAGGTTTTGTTTAATCAGGTCTTAAAAACCTCCAAAGATGGAGATCCCAAAAACTCTCTCTGTAACCTGTTCCAGTGCTTTACTACCCTCCAAGTGCAAAAGTTTTTCTTTGTATCTAACCTAAACTTCCCTTGCTGCAACTTGAGACCATTGTTCCTTGTTCATCATCTGTTGTAGAGGCCATATGGCGCTGTATCCCCTGGTTGGCTTTGGTCAGGTCACGTATGCTGAGTGAACTTGTGAACCTGTGGCCTACTCTTCAGTTGTGCACATGCTTAGTTAGAGCTGTGACCCTGGCAGGAAATGGTCGGAGTTACCTTACCTGTGTTTGAGAGAGACAGTCAGATGCCAGTGCACCAGCATGTGCTGTGTGCAAAGGGTTTGAGTGCCACATGCAAGGACGTGTGATTGGCTGTGTGGGGGATTGATGGGCAGCAGTGTGTGCTATAAAAAGGGGCTGATCTAAGAGATTGGTCCCTGCCAGATTTTGTGAGAGATTTGTTTCATGTGAGAGTGTGAGCTGCAGTTGTGTTTGAGGAGGTGCAGCTCCAGCTCCAACTCCAGCATGGACCACGTATTGACAGCTGGAGAGGTAAGGCCCTGGCAGTAAACCACAAGAAAGTAGAATGCTTTAAGTGAAAACTAGTCAAAGGCCTGAGTACAAGTAACACAGGATCCCAGGAACACTTGCTTTTATAACTTTTATTCCAGACGCTGCAGATCTAGAACCTTTGACCAGCTTTCCCTTGTGTGCATTTCTTTCTTAGATAATGTATTCTTGACCCACGTAATGTCATTTAATCATGAATAAGGTAAACAATCCCCCCCCCCCAACTTCCTAACAAATGTAATATGAAACATTCAGCCCACGGTCTCTACCTAGGGTTTCTGCAATTCATCACTCAAAGAATCACTGAAAAATAGAGCTGGAAAGGACCTCAGGAGGTCATCTAGTCCAACCATCTGCTCAAGGCTGATTCATCCTAATCTAAACCATCATATCTAACTTATTCCTGAAACTACCCAGAACAACCCTGTCTTATATTACAAGACATATCACCCCAAAATTTTCATAGGTAGCCATGGAAAATGGGAGTTAGGTGAACAGCCTCTGAATCAAAACTCCCTGGACCTTAAATGCTGGAAACTACAAGTGGGAGAGGAAAAAGGGAAAAACCTTGGCCATATGCTGTTCACTTTCCCTTTCAACATCCATTCTCTGCCAATGTGCAACACAGGATACTAGACAAAGTGTACCTATGATCTGACCCAGTAAATAACAGTTCTTACATTCTTACCTTCCACAGGTAAAGCAGGGGTATCTGACAGATGGGATGGACTGCACCCTCAGGAAGTTTGCAGATGACACCAAGATGGGGGGAGTAGTAGGTATGATGAAGGGCAGGGCTAGGATTCAGAGAGACCTAGGGAATTTGGAGTACTGGATCAAAAGAAATCTCATGAAGTTCAATAAGGAGTCCTGCACCTACAGCAGAACAATCCCATGCACCAGTACAAACTGGGGACTGACTAGCTAAGAAGCAGCTCTGCAGAAGAGGACCTGGGGTTACAGTGGACAATAAACTGAATATGAGCCAAATGTGTCCTTGTTGCAAAGAAGGCTAACAGCATATTAGGCTGCATCAGTAGCAGTGTTGCCAGCAGATAGAGGGAAGTGATTATGCCCCTCTGTTATGAATGGTGAAGCCACATCTGGAGTACTGTGTTCAGTTTTTTGACCCGCACTATAAAAAAGGTTGTGGACCAACTGGAGAGAGTCCAGCAGAGTACAGTGTCAATGGTTAGAGGACTGGGGAACATGATTTATAAAGAGAGGGTGAGGGAACTAGGTTTATTTAGTCTAGAAAAGAGAAGACTGAGGGGGAACTTAATAACAACTTTCAGCTACCTGAAGGGTGGTTCCACAGAGGATGGAGCTGGATTGTTCTCAGTGACGGCAGATGACAGAACAAAGAGCAAAAGTCCCAAGTTGCAGCAAGGGAAGATATGAGGAAAAATTCTCTCACTTGGAGAGTAGTAAAGCCCTGGAACAGGCTACAGAGAGAGGTTATGTAATCTGCATCTTTGGAGGTTTTTAAGACCCAGATAGACAAAGCCTTGGCTGGGATGATATAGATAGGGCTGATCCTGCTTTAAGCAGGGGGCTGGACTAGATGATCAATCCCGAATTGGCCTCGTCAGCCATCTTCAGACCCACAGATAAACCAATCATGGAAGACAATAATCCTCAAACACAAGGATTTGCTGCTGCAGGACTAGATAATCTCCTAAAATCCCTTCCAACCCTAGTTTTCTATAATTCTATGACCTCCTATGTTTATATAGCCTTCTGATACATGGACTGTGGGTGGTAGGGAAGAAATCTCTTGTTACTAGTCAAGTATGGAAGCCCTGTATCTATATTCCATTACAGAATGGAGCTGAATATTTATTTTCTCATATACCAGATGCCAGTCTTGTTATTAAACTAGCTGGACACATGAAGGAATTATAATTGAGTGGCAGAGTAGCTCAGCTGCACAGGCCAACAGGAAAGGAAACTGAAAACAGAAGTAGAGCAAGAGCCAGCAAAGTCATTTTTCAAGTTTTTTCTTGCCTGGATGTTCTACAAGACTCACTCCAAGAGGTGCAAAAGTTACTCACAGGTCAACCTACATTCTGCACACATCAGATTGTTGCAATGCTGGCAGCTACAGCCTGTAAGGCAGAATAAATTTGAAAACCAAAGAAGAAAAGGGGCTAAGATGAGACTTGGGTTTTCCCTTTTAAGCAAAATCAAAATATATATTTCATAGACATTAGGGCTGGAAGGGACCTCGGAAGATCGAGTCCAGCCCCCTGCCCAAAGGGGCCATAGGATCCCAGCAAGATAAGCATCCAGTTTGCTCTTGAAGGTGTTCAATGAAGGCGCTTGAACCACCTCCGGTGGCAGGCTGTTCCAGACCTTGGGGGCTCGGACAGTAAAGAAATTCTTCCTTATGTCCAGCCTGAAACGGTCTTGTAGCAGTTTAACAACGTTCGACCTAGTCATCATCCCTTGGGGCGCTCTGGTGAACAAACGTTCCCCCAGATACTGGTGGTCACCCCTGATAAACTTATAGGTGGCCATCAGATCACCCCTGAGCCTGCGCTTTTCCAGGCTAAAGAGCCCCAGGGCTCTCAGCCTGTCATCGTAGGGTCTGCTTCCCTGACCTCTGATCATGCGCGTGGCTCTTCTCTGGACTCTCTCAAGCTTCTCCACATCCTTTTTGAATTGTGGAGCCCAAAACTGGATGCAGTACTCCAGCTGTGGCCTCACTAAGGCCGAGTACAAGGGGAGAATGACGTCCCAGGATTTGCTTGAGAAGCATCTATGGATGCAAACCAGCATTTTGGTCGCTTTACTAGCTGCAGCATCACATTGCAGGCTCATGTTCATCTTGTGGTCAATGATGACCCCCAAGTCTCTTTCTTCCATAGTGCTAGCCAGCGTAGCACTGCCGAGCCTGTAAGGATGTTGCGGGTTTTTCTCCCCAAGGTGGAGAACCTTGCATTTATCGGCATTGAACACCATCAGATTCTCATCCGCCCACTTGCTGAGCCTGTCCAGGTCAGCCTGGATCACCCGCCTGTCTTCTGGTGTGGATGCTTTGCCCCAAAGTTTGGTGTCATCGGCAAACTTGGCCAGTCCGCTTCTGACTCCAGCGTCCACATCATTAATGAAGATGTTGAACAATATGGGTCTAAGGACAGAGCCCTGGGGGACCCCACTGGTCACAGGACACCATGATAAGTGACTTCCATCAATTACTACCCTCTGGGTCCAACCACGGAGCCAATTTTCCAGCCAGTGGATCGTGGTGGACCTGAGGTGACAACAGGCCAGTTTCACCAAGAGGTGATCATGGGATACCAGATCGAAGGCTTTTTTGAAGTCAAGATATATGACATCAATCTCTTCTCCCTTGTCCAGGTGATACGTCACCTGGTCATAGAAGGAAATGAGATTGGTCAAGCAAGACCTACCTGCGACAAACCTGTGCTGGCTATCCCTTAAGATGTTGGCATCGGCCTCCATTAAGGATGGCCTCCTTAATAAACTTTTCTAAGATCTTCCCCGGGATAGAAGTCAGGCTGATGGGCCTATAGTTAGCCGGATCCGCTTTCCTCCCTTTCTTGAAGATAGGCACCACATTGGCCTTCTTCCAGTCTTTGAGCACTACATCAGAGCACCGAGAGTTTTCAAAGATCCATGCTAGAGGCTGGGCTATGATGCTCACCAGCTCCTTGAGTACCCTGGGGATGTAGACTGTCAGGGCCAGCTGACTTGAAGGTATCCAGCTTCTCAAAATGTTCCTTCACGAGGTCAGCATTAATGGAGGGCAGGGGATCACCCTCACCCCGACTTCCCTGTCCTGTAGCGAGCATGGGCGTCCCATGGGACTGATGAAAGACTGATGCAAAGTACCCATTTAATAGGTTGGCTTTTTATTAATATATATTAATAGGTTGGCTTTTTATTAATATATTAATGCACTACTAATAGTTATTTGTACAGCACAACTGATATTAAAATTAGTTTTTAAACAATCATAATATTAAGCCGGAATGAAAAATAAATGTTTTAGGAACTAGTCTGCACTTGATATTTTCAGTTACAGTTACTACGAATATTCATCCTGAGCATTCCCTCAACAGAGAAATGCAAAAGCACATGTAAAATATGCCAAATCAGTCTATACACACACACACACACACACACACACACACACACACACTCTTTAACTGAGGGAAAACACCTGATATTTCAATCTCCACAGCTGTATAATCTTTACATGTGGGTGGCTCTGTGTGGGTTGATGAAATAAAGGATGAAAAAATTAAGAGCATTAAATCTGAGGACACACCTGAGAGTTATCTTCCTTGTAACTAATATATTACTTTTTTTTAGTTTCCTTAATAATTTTCAAGAAAATATGTTATTTTATTAACTACATTTGCAGTAAACATTTCAGCTGCTTTGCCTATTTAAGCACTATATTTTTAAAACTGATTAGCGATTTGAGGTACTACAGGCAGAAACACTTTACAAGGGTCTGGCTTTTAGAAAAAGTTAAAGACCCAAATTTTGAAAGACACAACTGATTAAATCAGACATCTAAACCAGAAGCAACCAAATCACTATCTGCTTTTGGAAATGTATGCCAACTGCTGATATGGTGTCCTAGGCTGACAATCCTAAAATATCAAGTCTTTTATAAAGTCACAGAAAAAGCATAGAGTTATAATGTTGGAAGGAACTTCAAGCTGAATCTCCAAATCCAATTCGAATCGGGAGACCAAATCGATTCAAAGGTCTCCAAACAGATTCAGAAAAGATTTGGAGCGTTTTGGGCAGTCCCCATTCACTGCCGCAGGGAGCTGGACCTGGATAACATACCGGTAAGTGGGGGGGGGGGGGGAGGCTGAAGAAGTGGGGAGGAGGGGACCATGGGGAACCCACATCAGGCCCCACCTCTGCCTGCACCCTCAGCCCCCCTGAATGCCACCTGACCCCCACCCACTCTCCCAGCCCCATCAATGGCTTCCCCACTCACCCCAGTGTCCTGGCTCTTTAAAAAAAAAAAGCCCCGCAGTCACTGGCTGCTGCAGCAGCCATTGGGGCCTCTGGGGGTTCGTGGCAGAGCCCCCCCACGCATCATGAGGCAGTGGGGATCGCCTGCCCCACCCCAACACCTGCAGAAGCTACCAAGTGCAGGGCATTTTCTTTCTTTTTTTTTCCTTCTTTTTTTTTTTTTTTCAAAGAGCCAAGACACTGGGGCCGAGCAGGGCAGCTATTGATGGGGCCACGAGAGCGGGTGGATGATGCGGGCTCGTGGCAGAGCCCCCAGCACAGCATGGAGCAGTGGGGATCACCCCTGTGCCTGGCAGCAGTCAGCGAATGCGGGGCTTTTTTATTTATTTATTTATTTATTTTTTAAAAGAGCCAGGGCTCTGAGGCTGGATCAGAGTCATGGCAGAGCCCACCACACAGCACAGGGCAGTGGGAGGCAGCAGGGATGGCCCCCCTCTCCCTTTGGCAGGAGCTGGTGAGTGCAGGGATTTTTTTATTTTTTTTTAATAAACCAGGATGCTGGGGCCAGGCAGGGCAGCCATTGATGGGGCTGGGAGAGCAGTCAGGGGATGGGGCCTGTTTGATTCAGAGATTCGGCCGATTCAGCTATGACCGAATCAATTCGGGGCAGTGATTCGAATCACCGAATCAAATCATTCTCCGCTAAGTCGGCCAAATCCGAAATGAATACTAGCCACTTTGCACGGGCCTAATACTTATCCAGGCTCTTCTTGAAAGCCTCTCATGAAGGAGATTCTACAGGTTGACGAGGGAAAGTATTTTATTGCCTCACTGTTCTAAGAGAAACTTTTTTTCCTGATATTTAGTCTAAATCTCCTTTCTCACAATTTAAAATCACTGCTTGGTATTTTGACCTCTGCAGCAGGGGAGAATAGCTATTTACCCTCTTCTTTATGGCAGCCTTTCAAATATTTGAAAACTGTTCTCTAGTCCACTCAACCTCCAAAATTTCTCCAAGATAATACCTACCTCACTCAACTTTTCCTCCTACAGCTTTCTTTCCAACCCTTCATCTTTTTTGTCACTTGTCTCTGGACCTTCTCCAGCTTTTCCATATCCTCCTCCTAATACATCCAGAACTGCCCACAATACTCTAGAAGATGAGGCCTAACCAGCATCAAGTAGAATGGTTCTAACCCCTGTTGATACAGCCCAACATTGTTTGCATTTTTTTGCAACTCAACCAAATTACTGACTCGTGCTGAATTTGTAATCCATCCAAACCACTAGAACCTTCTCAGCAACACTATTGCCCAGCCAGTTGTCTCCTATTCTGCAGTTGTGCATTTGGTTATTCTTCCGTAAGTATAGCATATTGTATTTTTTTGTGCTGAACTTAATTCTCTTGTCTCTAGCCCAGCTTGCCAAACTAACAAGGTTCTTTTGAATTCTAATCTTCTACAGCAGGAGCAGGCAAAATACGGCCTGCGGGCTGCTTCCAGCACACCAGACCATTCTATCTGGCCCACGGGGCCCCTAAAAAAAATTTTAAATTAATATTTATTTGCTCCTGGCTGCCTGTCAAAGCCGACAAGAACCAGGGGTAGTTGGAGCCAGGGTGAGCCCTCAGCAGGACTCAGCAGCCCAGCCCCACCCCACCCCCCAGCCATTTCACTCTCTTACTGTCCCCGCCCTGCTTCCGCACCACATGGCTCCCGGCTATATGGCCAGACTGGGGAGCACATGGCACACCAGTATGGGGATGAGTGCATGCGCACAAGCAGGAAAAGTATGTGTGTGTGTGCAGGCAGGGGTAGAGTGCGTGCATGTGTGCGTGCAAGCAGCTGAACAAGGTGGAGAAGCTGCTTGGCACTGCCAGCTCTATGCTGCTCTGGCGAAGTGCCTCCTGTATGCAGGGGGGCAGTGAGAGCAGCAGCATGGGGCTGTACCCCTCAAACCAGCATCAGGCATTTCGCCAGAGCAGCAGGGAGCTCACAGCAGTGAAGAGATCCCTGCACAGCTCCACTGCTCCCTGCTGTGCCGGATAATGCCCACCAGGCTGCAGAAGTGCCGGGGGAGGGAAGCAGGGCAGAAGCCCAAGCCCACAGCCTGCGCCTGCCCTGCATACAGATCCGGGGGGCACGGGTCCCCTGTGCCCCCTGGGAGTGTGCACAGCAGCAGGGAGCCAGCCCTCTCCCCCTCCCCCAGACAAGCCACCTGCAGCACCAGCCTGCTCCCCGCTGGGGCCCTGCAGCCGCACATTGCTGCCCCAGGTCTCAAGACCCAAGCACTGCCTGGCTAGGCAGCAGCCCCAGCCCTGCCCAGCTCCCTCCCTACAGGGGCCTCATTCCCCCTCTCCCCCTCCCCACTTACCTGCTGGAGCTTCTCTACAGGCTCCCTGGGACAATGTGTATGTACATGCACATGGTGCCCCCTGTCTCACCGCCTTCCTCCCACTCCCTCGCAGCTCCCTGCAGGCTGGAACTACTCTGCTAGCTTGTAGGGAGCTCACTGCAAAATTGCAAAATCCGTGGGTTTCTCCGGTAAAACAAGAAATCCGTGTTTGCCTCTGGTAAAAAGTAAAATCTGTGGTTTACTTCATTTTTTCTGTGGGAAATGGAAAACCCAGATCCCTGCTACTCACAGAGACAGAGGTAGTTTTATGGGTTGTCTCAGGCTTGGAGAGACTCCAGGACCTCAACAGTCAAGGTTGACAGGATCTCTGGAAGCACTGACAGGACTCTCAGAGACCCAAGTCTATAGCCAGATGAAAGGGTAAGAAACTTAACTTGTGTTTTTGCTCTGTCTTAAAAACTTATGGTCAAATTATGTTATATAATTCTTTTCTCCTTTACAAAAAACCTTTTGTTGTTTAGTCTTGTTGATGACTGCCTGTAGTAAAGAGTGATCTCCAAGCTAACCCATTACACAGAAAATTTCTTTCACAGCCCAAAGGGAATCCACCTAGGCAATGGAACTGAGGCTTGAGGGATAAGAAGTTATTCCACAGCAAGCCTTGATCTGTTCCTTGGGACAAGCTGTATCTTTATCTAACCAAAAAATCTGATTTACTTATAAGAATGTGAAAAGACCTACTAAAAATCTAAGACCACTGCATTCCTTTGATCCTACCAACTGACTTTGTTTGGTAGACAAAGTTACCTAAAGTTACCTAACTAGACCAAGTTAGTTTGACGATTCATAATCCATGCTGGCTGCTAGTGCTAGTGATCAGCCTTTCCTCCTCAAGGTGTTTAACAATTGTATAAATTTGTTCCAGTAACTTCCTGGGCAAAGAAATCAGACCGATGAGTCTATAAATTCCCAGGTTCTTCTTTTTCCCACTTTTTAAACTTGAGTTCCAGTCCTCTCGAACTAGATTTCCCACATTTTCTGTGACTTTCTAAATTTTATCATATGTTGCTTCCCCAAACACAGACCAACAATTCTCAACCCAGCTATGTAGTGACATACAAGGAGGTTTTATTTGCTATGGATATAAACTTCCAGGAAGAAAGTACAGAAGATCTTACAGCAACTTGCTGCATGTACTCCTTAGTTTCCATTCCTTTTTTAAATGTCAGTCTCTCACTAATATGTGCTGATTAAAAAAATGCATTTTCCCCATTTATAAAATGCCCTTGCACCTCTAGGCAGGTTATTAAATACAGAAGTAACATAAAATCAACACACATATCAGAGAAGCATGTCAAATACAAATGACACCACACCAATCCAGCACTCAACCCTTTTCTACCTATCTGGTAAAACCCTCAGTAAATACCTAGGTCTTGAAACATGCTTACAAAGTCAACAGACTTGTGCTGCATTGTGGCACCCAGAAAGCAAATTCATGGGATGACTCACTAACAAAAAAAAAAAGTCATGGTTCTCTGCCCTCAAGAGCAGGTAGCAGAAGCATTTTCTTTCTGGTTACCAAGAAAATGCTCCAATGCTCCAAGATGCACCAATGCCCAAATTTTTACACGTATTTTCACTCCCTTTTTGTAATTGTTTAAACAGGACTAGACCTGGTACAGACAATTTCAGTGTTTTGATAATTACTTAAAATTTAAATGTACAAAATGTTGAACCTAAGGATAGTAAAATCCAGTTAAGCTCAATTATTAGGCTAGAACACGATTAGTAAGGCAGCTTCTAAAAATAATTGTGATCCAGACTGTATATAATTCTCTATTATATAAAACCAAAATCTGAACCAACACCCAGAAAAAAACATATTAGAAGCCAGCACCGATTACAAAGTATGGGTGTAACATGACTGGAATTCAAAAACACTCCTAATCAGAGAACTACACTTTAAACTTGAAGTTCCAAAGTAGCCCCAAAGAGTATATTTTAATAGTTCAGTTTGGATTTGAATGTGTATGGATAGTTTTATCAAGGCTTATCTCTTCAATATACGTATATACAGTTCTTTTCAGAACACAGTAGGCACGTCTACATGAGATGCTAACTGTGCAGTAGCCAAATAATACTGCATAGTTAACACATCACTCCACAAACAATGCTAATACGGGATTATTAGGCTACTGTGCAGTACCATTACTAAAAAGACATTTGCTGGCCCTCCTGTGCAGTAACTCCAGTTACTGTTCTTTTATTTAGTATTTGGTTACAAATATTAGATAAATGCACAGCAACCACTGCACAATAGTGTCTTGTGTAGATGTGCCCATTGTGAAGTTGAAAATTCATTTTTATTTGAAAATGTTGAGCCTAATAAAAGTGGGTCTTCAAATCACCATAGCTAAAATATTAAGGGAAAAATATTTATTTTTTTGCCCTCTTAATTTGTGCAGTGGACATTTTTTCTGTGATTAGTTAACACTGTTTTGTTTGCTTCCAGTGGTAAAAACACAAAATACTACTAGGGCAGTGACCGGTAGGGTCTCTCTCAAACCTTGCCAAGGGGTACTGGAGCAGTACCTGCCAAGCTTAAATTTGAGGAAATTAAAAAAAATAAATAAATCAGGAAGCACAAGTGCCCAGAAAGAAAAGGAAGCAGAGTGTTTGAATGGCTCATGTACTTCTCAACCCTGACCAAGAAAACCTTGCACACAGAGAAGCAGAATTAAAAAGTAATACTGTAACCTTTTAAAAAATACATATTTTCTGTTTAAATATCAAGGCATACTATGAAAAGGATGTTACTTCTAAAAATTGATTTTTAAAAGTTCAGGTTGAAAGTTTCCTATAAGCAGCATTATGCCATGTAAGTGGTACAATACTGAGTGGTACAACTTTATTTTCAGACAGCTAATTACCAGCAATTTTATCTTCCCATTAACAACTACAGATATGAATCTGAAAATATCATATAAGCTTTAATTGCTACCAGCAAGTTGAGAATGCTGTTCCAACAAGGTAACTATGCTATATTTCAGCACTTCTGACTCACTGCTTGCTGCTCAATTAATAATTATGATTCTGCAAAACATTACCATATTATTATGCTGCTTATTGAACTTTTAAAGCTAGTTAGCTCGTGCCATGGTACAGCGCTCTGAAAGCTTATTCCTATTTGAAAAAAGAAACAGAAACAGTTAGTTAACACAGCATAGCATACCTGCTGTCACATACCCATTTGCAGGGTACTGCCACAGCCCCAAGTTTTTCTCCCTGATGTCCCACTGCTTGTCCCACAAGCTAAGTGCTATCAGATTTTCTACAAGGACCAAATTAAGAGTTTACACTATATCTAAGAAAATATATGGAACTATACTCCTTCCTACACTATACTAATTCATATTGGTTCAAATACTGTATTTTCTCACATACAATATGAACCTATTTCTTCAAAATCAGCTCCCTGAAATTGGAGTATGTGTCTCAAGTGGGGAAGTTGTTTTCTTCACTGGAATTAAAGCACTACAAGAGATGCTGCACATGCCGAGCAACTGGCAAGAAGGTTGTTGCTTGTGTCTGGCTCAGCCAGCAGACAGGGCAGAGTCCTATGTTAACCAGCTCACAGCTATAGCTATTAGCTGAACACTCTAGCTTGTGCCTGAAGCAGCAAAGAGCTGCTGATGAAGCTTGTGGTGTGAAAACAACTCTTAGTTTACAGGAACTTACAAAAAGAACAACTTGCAACAGTCTCACTACTGCCTTTGCAAGGATCTAAGGCAGGGGTGGGCAAAATGAGGGCTGCATGCGGCCTGCCAGGCCATTCTATTTGGCATACGAGGCCCCTAAAAAATTTAGAAAATTAATATTTATCTGCCCCTGGCTGCCTGTCATGTGGCCCTCGATGGCTTGCCAAAACTCAGTATGCAGTCCTCCGCCCAAAATAACTGCCCGCCCCTGGTCTAACGCCTAGATTTGTGTGACAGGGTGAGTTCTCCTGGAAACAGAGAACGTGCAGGAAACAGGCATTAGGGTGACCATCAATCCCTAACTGGGCAGGACAGTCCCAGAATGGGAACTTCAAGTTCCAGTCCCGGGCTGCATGACTCCAGGACACCATTTGTCCTGGATTTGCAATGCCATGCAGTGATCTGCAGGAAACAGGAGGCCTCCCTTTGCAGGCTGGCAGCATTCCAGCCTGCAAGGGGCTGCCAGGAGCAAGATGCAAGGGGCGCCATGCGCATGCCCGCACACATGCATATAGCCAAGAACACACCCAGACAGCCTGAAGAGCAGCTCCCTGCAGGTAAGTCTATGGGGGGAAGAGGTATACTGGGGGTGGGTGAGGGAAGATCGAGGCACCCCATGAGGAGGGGTGCATGTGCATGTGACCAGCCTTTCCCTTTTGAAAAGATGGTCACCGTATGTGACATCCCAGGAGACCACCTCATTGAGGCAGCAGAGATTTCTTGGTGTGGCAGGAAGTTCCTGTTGTCTGCTGCCTCACCCAAACCATCATCTCCTTGGATGCTATATTTCCAGGATACTCTATAATCCCAGTGTCAAGGTGAAAGAGCAGAGGGAGAAGAATCTCCGAGAAACAGGGTGAACACTCCCATACTTACCTCAGGAGATCGGAAGATGGCTGCTGTCGAGCTCAGCAGGAAGTCGCATTTCCAGAGTGAGTGTTCACTTTGGACTGGCCCAGGATGAACCACACCAAACACCTCCGGCCCTGAACAAGGGCAGCCCAGGGGAACAACCAGCATCTGGAAGCCAGGGACACAGAGGAGCACCCTCCCCCCAGCCCACCCCCGACACTGATCAGCCAAGCAGAAGGCAAAATACAGGTACCAGGGAGAAAGTATAAGGAAATTGGAGGATCCGTGACAAAGCAAATGCGGCAGCAGAAGTTGGAGCAGCAGGGTCTAGGCAAGCAGAAGCCTGCCTACCAAAGAAGGTGGGGGCAAAGGGGAACAGGGAAGAGCAAGAGAGCTCAGCCCTCTTGAAGAGTATGACCCCTAGGGACTGCCTGTTCAACCTGCAGGTGATGAGGTCAGGGTTGTTGTTTTTTTTCCTTCCTTTGGCTTTTTCTCTTTTGTCAAAAGGAAATATTCATTGTTTTCCTTTACTGGGGTTTTTGGGGGGGCAATTTGTGGACTCAGGTGTGGTCAGGCTGGGGTGTAGGAGATGGAAGAGCCCCATTAAAAATCTATCTGGCCGGGTGGTCCAGAACAGTGGCTTTTTCTCCTCCTTGGTTGTGACAGCTGAAAATTATGTCTGTGTGATAAAGGTGCTTCCTGAGCGCTCTGTGAGGATTAGACCAGGTGTTATTTTGTTGTTTGTTTAGATATTAAGCTGCATGTTGCCGCTAAGAGTTTAATTAAAGTAAAAGGTTAGTGAGGCCTTGTAATTAGCGAGGCCTTGTAAGATTAGTGAGGCCTTAAAAGTAGTAAGGCCTTCTATGTAGTGCCGCAGTTAAAATTAGCCTTATCAGAAAAAAGCAAAGGCTTGTAGTGCTATTAGTCAATAAAGGATATTTGTCATGAGTGGCTGTAAGTCCACAGCATAGCTCAGAAGTTATAAGCTAGCTAGCACATCCAAAAATTATCAGAAGGAAGATGAAGTTCTGTGAAAGAAGCTACTAATTTAAGATTAACGGCTGACCTGAATTCAGTGGGCCAATGGATCTCAAAGAGCCCGAAGACTGAATATCAGAGTCCTTCCCGATACCCCTCAGACAGCACAGATAAGGGATGCCTGACTTTGCTAAGCTTTATAAGAAAGAAACTTGTCATAGATCAGGCATCAGAGGGGACTGCCAATAAGTTGCTGACGCGAATTGTTATCGTCTGTCATTGTTGTTTTGTTACTACACGTAGTTGTGTTTTTGTTAAGTCAATAAACCTTTCTTGCCTTTTACTCCCGACCACATTCTCAATCCCAAACCCTCCGCTGGTGGCTGCGAAACTTGGTAAGAACCTCCTGTTGAATTTTCTCAGAAACATCAAAGACATGGCAGGAAAGAAGATAATATCAGGGAGTGGCGGGGATAATTTTTCATACCTCCTTTGCCTGCAAGTATAGAGGGGGAAAGATGTCATGCAGAGGACCAACCCTTATAACACCAATATTTGACACCTGGGAAGACTTATTCTGACACATAGTTGACCATGACTCTGAAAACACTCTATGGTTCTACATTCTGCCTTCCAAAAATAAGGTCTGTGTTTTAATTGGATGTATATTTTATGCAAGAAAATACGGTAGTTTCTGAGAGCTTGATTTTGCATCAGAGACAGTTATTACCACGACGATCATATGTACCAATGAGAGTCAGATATGAGCTGGTTGGGGGAGGGGGATAGAGAACAAAGTAGACAGCCTTCTGGGAAGAACATACAGGACCTCTGTCTAACCCAGGGGGTACACAGCCCTACCAGGTGAGACGCCTTGTTGGATTTCGTCCTGGCCACGGGTGGCAACCTGGTACGGGGTCTGCGGGTGCTTGACCACCTGGGCAATAGCGATCGTCTGCTGGAATTCACCATCCAGCGCAAGGTGGTAAAAGCCTCCAGCAAGGAGGCAGCCCTTGACTTCAGCAGGGCGGACTTTAATGAGGTGAGAAAACTAGTGGGGGAAGCACTGAGGTCCCAGAGCAGGAGGGAGTTGAGTGTTCAGGTGGAGTGGTTGTTCCTTAAGGAGACGATCCTCCAAGCCCAAAGGGAAGTAATCCCTACATGAGTCAAAGGGGGCAAGAGGGCGCAAAGGCCCCCATGGCTCACCAAAAGCATCCAGGAACGTCTCCAAACAAAAAGGGAGGCGTACACCCATTGGAAGGGAGGGGCCATCACAAGAGAGGGCTATACCTCGGTAGCTTGAGAATGTACCAGGGTGGTCAGGAACGCAAAGGCGGAAATGCAGCTGGGACTAGAGACCGAGATCAAGGACAACAAGAAGTCCTTTTTCAAATACGCAGGGGGGCAAAAGAAGGTGCCAGGTAATGTGGGGCCTCTGCAGGACACGCTAGGAAATCTGTTCATCTCACATGGCGGTAAAGTTAACATATTCAACAATTTCTTTGCCTCCGTATTTCTGAGGAGGGACCCGGATATTTCCCTCACTGGCACTCCCGAGGGCCCTGTGGGTGGCACACCCAGGCCTAGGATTAATGAGGACTTTGTCAGGGAAATTCTGGAGGGACTAGATGTATTTAAATCCACAGGTCCTGATGATCTCCACCCCAGAGTGCTGAAGGAACTAGCAGGGGTCATTGCGGGACCTCTGGCGTAGTTCTATGAGCACTCATGGCGCTCAGGCAATGTGCCAGAGGACTGGAAAAGGGCCAATGTGGTCCCCATCTTCAAAGAAGGGAGGAAGGAGGACCCAGGAAACTATAGGCCCGTGAGTCTTACCTCGGTCCTGGGGAAGCTTTTCGAAAGAATTATCCTGGCACATGTCCAGGAATGGCCAGCAGGGGAGAGTATGTTCGGGGCAACCAGCATGGGTTCACTAGGAGCAGGTCTTGTCAAACCAACCTGGTGGCCTTCTATGACCAGGTCACCAAGTCCTTGGATGCAGGTGTCGCAGTGGATATAGTCTTTCTGGACTTCAGGAAGGCCTTCAACATGGTCTCTCACCCCATTCTCAGCAAGAAACTAGGAGACAGTGGTGTTGATGCCTACACAGTCAGATGGGTCACTAGCTGGCTGGTGGGCGGCACCCAGGAGGTGGTGGTGGACGGGTCTTATTTGACCTGGAGGAATGTGGGCAGTGGGGTTCCCCAGGGCTCAGGCCCGCACTATTCAACACCTTCATCAGTGACTTGGGTGAGGGGATAGAAAGCAGCCTGTTCAAATTCACAGACAACACTAAGATGTGGGGTGAAGTGGGTACACTGGTAGGAAAAGGCTGCAAGCAGATCTAGACAGGTTACAGCAGTGGGCTGAAGAAAACAGGATGGGGTTCAACACTGACAAGTGCAGGGTAATGCACCTGGGGAGAAAGAACCAGCGGCACACCTACAGGCTGGGGAACTCCCTTCTCGCCAGTGTTGAGACAGAAAAGGATCTTGGAGTCATCATTAATGCCACAATGAACATGGGCTGATAGTGTGGGGACGCGGTCAGGAAGGCCAACCATATCTTGTCATGCATCCACAGATGCATCTCAAGCAGGTCCAAGGAGGTGATACTCCCCCTCTATGCAACACTGGTCAGGCCGCAGCTGGAGTACTGTATCCAGTTCTAGGTGCAGCACTTCAGGAGGGATGTGGCCAATATGGAGAGGGTCCAGAGGAGGGCCACCTGTATGATCAGAGGTCAGCAAGGCAGGCCCTATAAGGAGAGGCTGAGGGACCTGAACCTGTTCAGCCTCCACAAGAGAAGGCTGAGAGGGGATCTAGTGGCAGTCTACAAATTAGTGAAGGGGGGCCAGCAGTCATTGGGAAAGTCCCTGTTCCCCTGAGCACTCCCAGGAGTTACAAGAAACAATGGACACAAGCTAGCGGAGGGTAGTTTCAGGCTAGACATTAGGAGGCGCTATTTCACTGTCAGGGCGGCTAGGACCTGGAACCAACTTTCAAAAGAAGTGGTGCTGGCTCCTACCCTGGCAGTCTTTAAAAAAAAGCTGGATGAACATCTGGTTGGGGTCGTTTGACCCCAGTACTCTTTCCTGCCACGGCAGGGAGTCGGATTAGATGATCTCCTCAGGTCCCTTCTGACCTAACCAACTATGAAACTATGAAACTTAATTATTTAGCAGATAAATCTTCATAAAGCAAAGGGCTATTACTCCAATACCTTTCATGTGATGAAACATATACACATGCAAAAACATTTTAGTATGTCACTTTTGTATGAGACTCTAGCCTACTAAGTTACTGTATGAAACGTCTGCAAACTTCCTATGGCCCAAAACATACCAAATGGATCCAGACTATGCTGGGGAAAGAAATGTAAAACCTGCCAATGTATTTCTACCACTCCCACAATAACTACATCCCACAACAGAACCATCACCATTCCTGGATCTTATACCTGCACCTCCAGAAGTGTAATACACCCCATGCAGTGCACTAAGTGTCCTGATGGAAATCATGTACGAAAAACCAAACAACAACTGCGTACAAGAATGAACACACATTGAAAATCTATCAAAGATAAAAATACCCAATTACCTGTGGGTACACACTTCTCACAAGACAATCACTCTCTCTCCAATCTCTCAGTTCTAATCCTCAAAGGGAATTTATACAATACCTTTCATAGACAAGCCTATGAACTTCACTACATAAATCTATTGGATACAAAAATCATGGACTAAGTACAGACATTGGATTTATGGCACATTATAACCTGCCTGCCATCTGATAACCCCAGGTAACCTCTCTACATTTTACCAGCTACATTCTATCACCAGGTCAACATTCCCCCCTTTTCATTCACCACCTACCTGTCTCACACCTATTGTCTCCCATGGCCTCTGATCCTCACTGCCATGCATTTGCATTTTCACAGACCTGCATTTTGCATATTGGCTTCTATTCCATCCAGGAGAACACAAAAAAACCAGCAGACTCTCCCTATGCCTGAAGGGTGTTTGTACCTGAAAGCTTGCAAAGAACAATTTTATTTAGTTAGTCTAATAAAGATATCACATTTACCCAAAGAACCTTGTCTGTGTAAAACATTGGCAGTTATTTTACACTTTGATATTTACAGGCATGTCTGATGTACAACTGACCCCAATATCATTCATTCACTGTCAATTTACATTTTTTTATCCTTGTGTAATATCAAAGATGAATGGCAGTAATTGATTGCAAAGTTCTGAACCTTCAAAAACCAATATTATTGGTTCTTTGCCATCCACCGTTTGTGAATAAAAATAAGATCATCATTTGAAAGATGGAAAAAAATGCAACCATCAGGGATAGAAAGACAAACTTATATTACACCTTCATCCCCATGCTTATCCAAGTTATATTAACACATCTGCACAGTATCATCCATCATGCTATATGATGCTCCTGCACACAAATAACATTTTGTCTAGTGTAACTATTCAATTGTAAAGAAGTACATTGTAATTGATTTGCATGTCACAGTAACCAACAGTCATATCCTAATATTAATTAGTGATAGTACTGTTCTTTTAATATTGCTGTCAAGTGTATTTCAGAATGGAGACACCAATAACAATTATCTACTATATAATATTTGTTTGTTAAGGGAAGTGAATAAGAACTGAGGATCTTTATTCACTGAACGTAATTTGTTTCCAGCTTTTAAAAACACTTGTTCAAATTCTTCATAGTACAAGTTCTTTGATGGCCAGTGAATTATAATATTTAGTTATCTTTCATTGGGAGATCAATGGTACTTATTTCAAGGGACCAGGAATGTATTACAACCTGCCTGTAAAATGCCTAATGAATTTGGAAACAGAATTGTGCAAAATGGCTACAAAAACTTTAATATTAATTTTAATAATCTTCAATGGGGGGTGGCAAAAAAGAAGGAGAGAGAGGAAGAGGGAAGAAAGGATGCTGAAATATGATACTGAGCAATAGATTTCTACTACCTTTTTCAGAAATATCAAAAGTAAGCCTTTTGTACAACATCTTTGCTGATTTAATCTGAAAGTACCAAGCATAAAATAAAAACTTGCCTCAGACTAGAGGACTCTTCCAGCCCTACATCTCTATGAATCTATGAAACCCATTATGCACAGTAAGAGAGAACAATTAGCTACTTGAAGGGGAACAAAATTATGGCTCAAAATCACCTTAAAACCGAGTACCCTGTTTCTTGCTTATAATCCCCAAAACATAATCTTAATTTTATCATGGCTATCACATCCTCATCAGTGCTAACAGTAAAAACTTACTTTCATGTAGTCAAAGCAAAAGCTGAGGCTTCAATGTTTAGTGAACATGAAAAAAAACTGTCTTTATCCAGGAATCAGCCTGTGTTAGTTTGGATGGATACAGTTATTCATCCATCTGGGAATGTTTTCTCTTCTCTTAATCTCACAGGGAACATTTATGCTTGATAATGCATAGCCTCATCTCTCTATGGTCAATTTCTCTAATTAAGAATAGTATATATGATACATATGTTGTAAGTGTTTAGTATTCACAAATGGTAAAATTGATGGAGTGCTTCCATGAGAAGATGAATAGAAAAAATAACGGAAAGTCTTACCTCTCCATATAAATATGCCTAACATTTCTCAGTCAAGTAATGAGTATTCTTCATACCATGGTATATTCAGGTATTGAATCCTACCCCAACAAACAGATATAGACTCTCTCAAATACAGAAAAAAAATCCATAACATGTAGGACATATTACAGGAGTTTCAACAATTTGCAAAGTAAAATATTTGGACTTATAAATGCTGCCCTGTTATACAATATCTGAATATATATTGAAAGAAAAAAATAATTTTATTTAAAAAATTGCATATCAGCATTTAAAAACTTTAACATTCACAAAGGCTTGCAATATGTTCATTGCCGTGGCATGAGGTTATGTACATGGAGGTCAAAAATATATTCACAGACAACATCTTCCTTCTCTACAATGCCTGGGCCCTTCTCTAAAATTCCTCCCCTGCCCCACCCCTCCGCCCAAGTAACAACAAACAGAGCCTAACAAAAGAAAGCACTGGCAACCTTTATTAATATAAATAATCTATGTGCAATACATTTTTATTAGTTCAACACAACAGAAATAAACTGTGGATTAATTCAGGATCACTCCACTGGATACCAAACTGCCAAACAGGTCCTGCAGAAAACTTTCACCAATCTAGATACATTATTAAACATTTAACCTGGCTCCCAAATGCCAGCTAAGATAGATTTTTCATTCAACTACCAAAAAGTAAGTTTCTAAAAAGAAAACAATTGTAAGAAAGAGTGCTAGTCTGTCCTACCTTTTAATAAATTATATTTTGTGAACACATTTAAAAAAAACACAAATAATTGTGTGAGAAGTTAGGGACTAGAAGACTAAATAGAATTATGCAAGATTGCACATGAGTATACATGCACTGGGGTATCACTATTTATTGGATTTTAAGATGGCAATACAGGAAAGCAACAAAAACAACAAAGTTTCTTAGCTTCTTTTCCCCCCACAGCATAAATACCTTTCAGGATTGAAAGCTGTCTGCTAACAACTGGTATCCTGGGAAAGGCAACAGGCCTCAGCTTCTATTTGGAGTTGGAGAATTCCTAATATCTCTTCCAGACAAAAAGGATACACAGAGGTATGTTCCATGGATGACTGAAACTTATGTTTTGATTCCATGAATAGTAGCTCTGCTTCGTTTGCATTAGAAACCATAGATAAATATACAGATACATCACAAGAGAACCAGAGAGTTAACACAATATAAATAGTTCTGGGGTATAAAATACAAAGTAAAAAAAATATATTAATTCACATCACCATTGAAGAATAAAGTTCCATGGACAAAGTAAATTTACAGCTTTTCAACATGGACTACAAATCTTGACAAACCACTACCCATCCACTAGCATGGCTGCCAGAACGTCATCCATCTGGACCATCACTGATGCCATCTTGTTATGAATAAAACTAATCTGAAATTCTACCCTGTCCCAGTTATTAATTTGGCTGAGAAACCACAATGTTATCCTTATTCCCTATACACTCTCAAGAACCCCATACAACTGGTCAAAGTTAACAGAATGGCACAACTGATATATGATAGAGGTGCACCGATACATCAGTCCCATATCAGATTGGCACCAATATAAGGAAAACTGACAGTATCAGCAATCAGCTGTTTTTATCTGATGTGGCCAATAATGTCGCTGAAAAATCCCCCGTGCATGTGCGTAGCTGCAGTACAGCACACAGGTGACCAGGAGTGCAGCCTCACAGTGTGGAAAGCAGCATTGGGCTGGTAAGTCTGTGGTGGGGGAAGTGGTAGGGGGAAGAGAAGGGGCATGGGGGGGGCAGACTAAGGAAGCTGTGAGTGTCTCATCCAAGTGGTGAAGTAGGGGTGGCTCCCGGTGCAATGTGCACCTCATGGGGGCATAAGGGGTGTGTGCCCAGAGATCGGCACGTGGCTCAAGAGTGAGTTGCCATTGCAGACTCGAGCCAGGGCAGTGCCAGGCTCTTCCTAGTAAGGGGGCTGGGCCGGGGCTGCCTTCAGAGCAGGTGGCGGTAGCACTGAGAAGGGGGCTATGGCAAATTTTGGAGTGGCTGAAGTCCTCCCCATAGCCCCCCTTCCAGCACCACCCCTGCCTGCCCTAAGCACTGTCACAGCTCAACCCCCTGCCAGGAAGAGCTCGGCGCAGCTCCAGCCCACAGTGACAACCTTCTCGCAGCCCACACACAGACCCAAGGGCACCCACCCCCCATGCCCTTCTGGGGTGTGTGTAGTGGTGAAAGCTGCCACCCCCCACTGCCACACAAGCCGCTGGCGGCTCCATCCCATGCCCTGCCCCAACTGGGCAGTGCCTGCCCCTGCCCTAGCCACAGTCCCTCGCTCCCTCACCATGGGGGCCACAGTCTTGTGATGACTGGCTAGTTCATTCAGCACTCTCGGATGGAGTTCATCTGGTCCTGCTGTCTTACAGGTATCCAGCCTCTCTAGCTGCTCTTTCACCAGTTCTACATTGACAGATGGTAGGGAGCTCAACTGTTGGAAGGGAGCTTATCAGCTCTACATGGACTGTTGGGCAGAGAGCAGGACAGGCAGACAAGGTCAGGAGCAGGATCTTTGGGTGGTGACAGCGTATGGCCAGAACTTGGGGCAAAGCTGAAATCTGCTCCCCACAGAACTGGCGCTTGTTGCAGGGACATGTGGGTAGCAGTTGGAAGAAGTTGCCACTGTGGGGGCAGCCAAGAACCAAGTGCAGCTACTGTGTTGCCCAGCCCTAACATTGCACCCAGGAGGTCCAGCTACATAAGCCACAGCTTGAGCTGCCCCCCATGCTTGGACTGGGCAGTGCTGACAGACTTACCATGGGCCAGATAAAATCCCTTGGTGGGTTGGATCCTGCTCACACGCCATATTTTGCCTACCCTTGGTTAAGGGTAGCCCCTATTCTGGGACATGTCACATGTTCAATTAAGATGCAATATGAACCAATGACAAAGATGTTCCTGGAGTCTAGGAAAATGCTCATTTAAACTGTCAACAATTGTATCTTTCATTTGCTATTATATTATGCCATAAATCTGTGGCATGTTTCCATTTATGGAACAAACAACATACTACCCATGCCATAAATGTAACATCTGCCAGGGCCCGAAGAAACAACGTCCTCACAGTATCCTGTCAGAGCAGTTGAAATGCTTTATTTTTCTACCTGGGTAAATCATGGACCCCAAATGACAGGTACAGGTTGCATACACATGTAAAACTCTTATAATAGCTCTACAAAATCCATACTGTATATTCTCTAAATAACCCATTTTCACTAAATTTACCATAACAAGATATGAGAGTTATTAGCATTTCCACTTTTTAGATTTCCAAAAATTCTGAATTTTAATTGTATATGCATATGCCCTACTAGCTGCCTAAGAGAGATGTATATAGCCAAAATTTAAAGGTATTTGAGAAACACCAGATATATACAGCTCAATTTTTAAAAATATATTTAATAGTAAAAACACAAAATTAAAGCCAGTTAACATTTTTTCAAACAAGAAAGTGTACATTTCCCACACTATTCTATGAAATTTTCACAAATATTAATCCACTAAAATATTTTACTTTCATAAATGCTATAGTCACAGTATACAACATTTGCATAAACTTGCTTTAAAATTAGCTAATTGATAATTACATCCTACACCAATTTAACGAAAATTCCTGCCACCAGGATTTTTTTAGCCATTGTAGCCAATAATACTTACTGATAATTATGGCTTCTGGCCAGGGCTCTGGACACCTGAATTCCCTCTTCCTCATAGGACTGGGGCCCCCAGATGCCTGGGTTCCCTTGGGAAATGGTGGGTTTCCCCTCGCAGGCGGGCAGCATTCTAGCCTGCAAGGGGTCCTGCTTGGGGCTCCAGTGAGACACAAGAGGCGCTACATCCATGTATTCAGCTGAACACATGCACGTGGCCAGGAATACAGCTGGGCAGTGTGGAGAGTAGCTCCCTACAGGTAAGTCTATGGAGGAGAAAGGGTGTAGGAGACGTAAGGAGCATGGGGGGAGGGGGCATATGAGGCCCCCACAGTGAAGGAGGGACTGAGTGAGGCATAGGCAGGGGCTGTGGGTGCTGCCCAGCCAGGTCAGTGAATGAGACCCAGGGTCAGGGCAAAGAGCAGAACAGAGCCATGGGCGGCTCGTCCAGGGGGCAGGTGGGGGTGGCTCTCCAGCACTGCGTGCACCTCCCAGGGGAGAGGTGTGCCCCCCAGATTTGTGCATGGAATGGATGCAAGCTGCTCGCTGGGGGCTTGCGGCTCTCCACTCTGCTGCCTTTCCTTCAAGAGCCCTGCACTGACCATTTGCCCTCTGCCCACATGGCAGCAGTGGGGTCAGCAAGTTGTGCCCCTGCTGCCAGGCAGGCAGGCGGTACAAAGCCCCAAACCCACAGCAGTCAGCCTGTATCCAACCTCGCCCCACTCAGCTCTGCTCATGGTGGAGGGGAAGGGAGAAGCAGGGACGATAGGTGGGCATGTGTCATCCTAACCTCAGGCCAGCTGGGTCCTGCCCTTCTCAGGGCTGGGTCCATTCAATCTCCCCCACGGGGCATGGAGGCTTGCCTTGCCCCTGGCAACAGCAAAACCAGGTGGGGAAGGTACCCTTCTCCCTGCTGAAATCCAGCTTCCAGAATCCAGGGCCTGGATGCAGGGGAAGAGTGGCCCAGTTTCTCCAGGCCTAAAATAGTCCCATGGCCCTGCCCTGGGCAGAGGGAGGAGAGTGGGGAGCCTGACCCAGAGACCACCCAGCCCAGGGCAGCCAGGAAGGCTCACACCTTCCCCCTCAGCCCTGCTGGGCAGCTCAGGCAGCTGCCTCTTGGCACTTTTATACGTGCTCCGGGAGTTTAAAATGTCTTGCATTATTACTAAATATTGGTTATTGGATCTGCATCAGCCAATATGTTTGGTTAATAATTGACTATCAGCACTGGCCAAGAAAATCTTTAAATCAATGCACCCCTAAAAGCAATGATTCTCAAATTTTTCAGACTGGAGGCACCACTCAGAAAATTCCAGCTCTCAACTTTCACATATTTTTTGACTATAGAAAAATTTTAGAGAAATGTTTCTGTTGCAAAGAACATCAGAAACATCACAGCAGATCAAAATGCTTTTAAATACTATGGAATCCTACTTGAAATTTCTGGATTTTTCTTGTGAATCATGTTGACACACCTAGCAGTACTAACATGGTGTGCCACCCTGCAGCACTCTTGAAAAAAGCTCATAGTACCCAAAGGCACCACAGCACCTTGGTTAAGAATCACTGATCTGAAGTCTCTATGAAGACTGAAAAATTGGTGGTTTAAAACTTTTTCAAAAAGCAGCTCATGCAACTTGATTTCAGAAAGTCTTCACATTATCATCTGTAGATAATGTCATTTGGGCAGATAGAAATTTTGTTCAGAACTGTAGATAGGATGAATATACCATGGGATTTTTTCACAATCTTAACTATGTACTCACTGCCATCGACCCATAATAACAAGGCATCTTTACACACATCAGAATATCATTAAAGACTTTAGAGGAAACCCTCCTAATAGTACTAAACAAACGAAACTAAATTTTAAAATATAATGAGGTTGGAAATTTTAAGATCTATGTAATAATATTCTTACCAAAGACATAAAGGAGGAAGACACTGATAGTAAAATCCATCTTGCAAAGCTATCTTTGAGGATGAGCAAACATCAAGTTTGTAAGGTCATGTAAAGATGTTGGTAAATTCTAGGTCATTGCTTTAGGGAGATCAAAAATTGAAGCTTATCCTATAAAAGTGCACAATATCACCCAGGCTCTAATAGACCAGGTTTTGATTCCTGTCAGTTTACCTTTTGGTCCTATAAGCTGCTTTGATCCACATGACAATCCATCAGACCATGGATCCCTTGGAAGCTAGAAATCCCTTCTTTGAAGCTCCAAGTAAAATAAATCAGCTGTCAAACGTTTTGAACTCACTGGTTCTTCCTAAACAGTGTTCAATGCCTGCTTAATATCCAAACAATGAAATGCCCATCCTGACTACATTTAAGATTCAAGCAAAATGAAAACCATGACTGCACTAAATCATTTGATTTCAAAGTAATTCAAAGTGATTTTTTTTATCTATTAAACATTGATTGAGTTGACAAAGGATATTTAACTTTCAAGTACTGCAGATTTTAGTTCAAATACGAATATGCATTTAAATTTATCAAGCATAAAAATAATAAATAGAAGGCCAACGATGGCATGGGGAAAGCACACAGATAAAAGAAATGAAGAGCTATTACAAAAATGAACTACAATTATCCATAAAAGCAACCACTGATCATGGTAAGAAAGTGTTAACTAGAATAGAAACAGGGAAATATTTAGTGGCCCCGGAGACCAAACTGCTTTTCTGCTTTGTAAATATATCAAAATTTATGAAAGGATAGCAGATGTTACCGTCCACAATATCTCATGGGATTAATCTGCCTATGTTTTATATTTCTGTTTCAACTCATGAGTATACAATTGAAGCTTGTACTGTGGTATTTCTAGAGACACATTCCGCCGAGACAATAAATAACATGCAGTATTTTTTTTTAGATAAAATTAATTCTCAGGTTTAAACTTCCCAGCAAAGTTTACAGATTGCACTGTACTAAAAAGATATTTCAAAAACACTGATAGAGTCAGTAAACAGACACAGCAGACTAAAGCAGTATGGGTTGCTCTTCTAACTACGAGTCATGGCAAGACTCAAACCATTTTAATATTTAGCTATCCACCTGCCAGCATTTCGGATCATGAGATGACAATATGAAAAATA
Source organism: Alligator mississippiensis (assembly GCF_030867095.1). Lineage (NCBI taxonomy): Eukaryota > Metazoa > Chordata > Crocodylia > Alligatoridae > Alligator > Alligator mississippiensis. The sequence goes on from NC_081824.1 coordinate 443,145,633, forward strand.
AGTATGCTGGGGCTCAGTTAGGAAGAATTCAAACTAACTGCAGTTTTTCCACTGGCTTGGCTGGGAGCAGATTTTAGCCCTTGGTGAGGACGTTTTATTTCTGGGAACTATCTGAAAGAAACTGCCAGCTTGGTGTGACTTCTAAGCAGACATTTCCCTCTAAAATTCTGCCTGTTGTGAAACAAAAGTGAAATACTTTCTTATTGAGCTATAAGGAAAAAATGGAAAGTTCCAGACCAGATGCAAACTTATGGGTAAGTCCAATGACCTACCCCTCAATTATCAGTACCAGATGCTTCAAGGAAACGATGAAAAAAACACTATAAATGGAAAATTATTCATAATTTCTTAAATGATAAATACCTTCCTCATACCTAATTCAATGATTCTCAACTATTTTAGATTCCATAAGGATTCAGAGTTTAGCAGCACCCCACTTCAAAAACTAATATAAACAGATTATGAATATTACAATTGTAAATATTGCATTATATTATTAAATTACATTATATTTATATACAATATAAATATTGTAATAAGACCACAGCATTCTTTGCTTCAGGCTGTTTCCCTGGCTCTGCCTGCCCCCGTACACATTTAATGCTAATGTGACTCCTGGATGCATCACACACTGGTCCAGGTTCCAGCTGGGAAGCAAGAACTAGTGGGCCATTTTCTGTCCTTAGTTATCCCAGGGCAATCCCCCCTGAACTCAAGTCTGAGGGCCAAAGTAGACAGGGCCTGGAGATGCCTGACTAGCAGGGATGACTTGCTGGGCTGCACACATGGAATACGGAGGATGCTGAGGGGGCTCAAGGGCAAGGGGATACACAGGGATCAGTTGCCATTAGCACCTTTACAAAGAACTCATGGCATCCCAAGTAAGAATCACTGCTGCAGTGGCTGTTGTATGTCTCAAATCATACAGATTTTTAATATATTATATAAAATTCTATGCAATGCAACTACTCATATTAATGTCTAAAACATTCTTGAATACTGCAAAAAAAAAAATCTTACAATAGAAACCCGTGGCAACTTACTAATTATATAGGAAAAACAATGCATTTCTCTTTCATATTACATTTGCAGCACCATATACTTCATAGTCCCGTGTTCTCTGCACTGCAAGGGCACGCTGCCCGAGCACGTGACGCTCCAGTCTTTTTTTTTCCCCCCCGTGGTTTTTTTTGACCCTTGGATATCTAGGGGTTAAAAAAAAAAAACAGGGGAAAAAAACCAAACAGTGCATACTCAGGCTGCATGCATTTCTAAAAAGCAGAGCTGGGCCACTAGGAACTGCGCTGTAGCTGCTGCCATGGCTGCAGCCCCAGAAGGCTGCTGGGGCCAGCACAAGACCCCAGGTAAAGCTGCTGGGGCCAGCACAGTGCTGGCCCCAGCCTCCCCTACTTCCCCCAGGGTAACTTGCCACGCACCAAAGCACACGTGGTACAAGTGTTCCCTGGGGACAAGTAGCTGTGGCACAAAGTGCACCGCTGCTACTTGTCCCCGGGAAACCAAATGGCCACGCACATCTAGACGCGCCTCCGGTGGTCAAACAGTTATATTGTTTGATATCATGGAACTTTTCAAAACATCCTTAAAAAGCTTTGAAAGACAACCACACTTCCTGCTAAGCTCTAGCTCTACAGCAGTTGACTGTGGGAAAATACGGCTTTCTCCAGATTGAGTCAACTGCCCGTTGCTGGTTTTACTGAGGCTAGAGTTATATCTACTCTGTGTTGATCTGGCTCTCCAACAATTAAACATGTCTTCCTTCCAGGTGAGTGCAAAACCAAATTGTCCAGCAGCATATGACCGTTCCATGAAGCAGTAAGCAGCTACTTCCTTCATGTTTTTGTTTTCAACTGGATGAGTAACAAGGGCCTATAAAATCTGGTTCAGGTCATGGATGCAGGATATTTTTAGGAAACATTTTAAAGCCTGTTTCCCATTTGGGATGAGCAAAGCAATCCTAAAAAAGCATTACTCAGTTTCCCAGAAGAACACTGGAGGTTGTTGCTGCCTCGAGATTCAGTATCCCAAGACTGGGCCCCAGAGACAGTTGCATAATCATAATTGCTAGTAACATAGTGCCTGTGGCTTTATTATACATCCATTCTCACCGTGTAACCTGACACCCACATAAGCATATTGCAGTGATTGTGGTTTGCAGCCTACCACCTCCACTCTCTCTTCCCTTCAATCTGAGAAGGAATTGTCAAATCACTAATAAATACTAGTCCCAGAACAAAACAGACAGAGGCACATAATGCTAACCATTTCAAATGCTGAAAATTGACTACTTTCCCATTCTCTGGGGAGTGGAAGGGTTTGTCTGTAGACAGCCTTTTACTGTCAGGCCACCACTTCTGGTCTTAATAGCCTGTTATGAGGGTCCTTTGTCAAAGGCATTTTAAAAGCCAAAGTGCAAGTTGGCTGGTCCTTGATTAGTTTCCAGCAGTGATGCCCAAAGGGTGTGCCGCAGCACGAGTGTGCCAATGAACACAACAGAACTGTGCTGTGAAACCCCTGTGTTAGGAACTAAATGCCCTCCTCTGACCTGTTCAGCATGCAGGCCTGCCCCATCTATTCCACCCTGCCCTGCCCATCCCACCCACAGGTCACGCTTCTCCACCCTGCCCCACCCCACCCATGGGTTACCCCTCAGGGGTCACCCCTCCCCCCCTTCCCCTGGCGGACCCTCAGTCCCCCACTAACCCTCCCATCCTGACGTATGTGATATCAGGCAGCCATTTCAAATTTATTTAACCTCCCCCTAACACGCCTGAATGCCTATACTTAGCCTTTATACGCAGGTTTTTCCAATGATTTTATGTTATTTATTTAAAATTAATGAAAAGCACTTTTTTAAGCACTTCCTATTAAATTTTAAAAGGTTTTGTCCTTTATTTAGATAGTCCTAGTGCCTAAATTTTATGGCAAGCATACCAAAAATGACAGGGACCTAGTGTTCAATTTAAAGACAACTTTGACACATTGTGTCAGTGCCACAGCCTGGCTCCTGGGGTGGAGTTGAGAGCCCTTTGTCTTGTTTCTTACCTAAACTTTCTCTACTGTGAAGAGAGACTTCAAAGCAGAAATGTGCTGCTTGGGAACCCACCCAAGATAGCCAACATGAAATGTTCATGGAAAAAATATTTCAGGAAACCTTTTCAGGAAATTAGGCACCCAAACACTGGACACTTTGAGAGTTAGGCTCCTAAATAATTTCTTCAAAAATAAAACTGGGTTTTTTAAGAAAAAAAAAACAAAAGCAGGAAGAGGAACAGTACAAATCCATCTCTCTTTTATATATAACTCAGTAGTGAAAACAATCACCCCAGCAGTAAAAAACCTGGGTTCTAGCCCCTCCTCTACCTGAAGGTGGTTCAAAAGGAGTATTTAAGCATGTTATCCAATAATTGTTTAACCAATGATATAGCATAAATCTCCTTGTAATAAAGGACTAGAATCCATATCTCCCCTAAGGCAAATGCCTTAATCCCAAAAATAAATCATCAATTCTTTTTTGACAAAGTGGCTCACCTGCAACCAGAGAGTTGATGCCTCTGTTCCCACCCCAACCACCTCAAAAAAAAAAAAAAAAAAAAAAAAAAAAAAAAAAAAAAAGGCTACAGCTGACTCCTAGAAAGTGATGGGAGTTTGCAGCACCTCCAGTTGAGAAAATCCTAAAATCCATGTCCCTACATACGGGGTGAGTGCTCTAACAAGTGACTTATTGTACAAGAGCGGGGAGTCACTAGTCCCTTCCCTTCATCTTCCTTTTTTATTTCTAAATAAAAAGTGGCCATGTTTTCTGTGTAAAATAGGCATCTGAGTAAATTAAGCATCCATGGAGCATGCCTAGCAGATTGGGATTTGAGAGACTTAGGTACAGGACTTAGGTGTAAGTCCTATTTTGAAGACACTAGTCAGGTCCAGGTATGAGTAAGGAGCCAGATACAACTTTGCTCCCCTCTCCAAAAAAAAAAAAGAGTCCTGTAGTTCTGGGAGTACAACAAAGCAGAGCATTAGGCATTTAAGGAACTTGAAAGAATGAAGGAATCTATATTTTTTACCGTGAGGTACCTACAAGATTAGGATCATGTCCCTGGCCTTAAGTATGTAAATCTTTCCTAACTCCCTCTTTGCACTGCTTTTGTGAATCTCAAGTCTAGTTCCTAGGAAGTGGGGTACCTTCCAATGTCCCAGTGAAAATCAGTTTAAATAAGCAAAACTAGCAAGGCTTGAAAAACAGAAGAAATTAAAAGAACTAGTCATCTCACCTTCCAAAGAAATCTGAACCAGGCTGTAATACACATATCACATTTGGCTTCATATTTTAAAAATCCCATGAAGAGAAGTAGTTTTCACTAACTGCAGATTTCCACACATTTGTTACATTCCCAACTAAGTATGCATACACTGAAAATTTTACTTACTTATACCTAGCTATAATAATCATATCATGTTTTACATTTTTAAAACAAAAATGATAGAAAAAAATATTGCAACTAAAGTGCAGAACACACATACCAATGCTAATTTCATCATCAGTTTCAGCATCTCCAATACACTCAAACTGAAAATCTTGAAGAGACTGGGAAAATTTTTGTACTGCCATGGATAAATCTACAATAAAAAAAAAACACACAAACAAGATGTTAAATTATTTGGAATAACTATATCAAAGAGCGTACAGAATTTTACATACCTATTTTATTTACAAGAAATCCTAGTATCCTTTTTGAAAAGTAATCTCACACAAAATAAAAGCAGAATGCTGACCATTCAGAACAGCTCCAAAAGCTAATGAAAAAAATATATTAAATTCCTGATCCCAAGCACAATAAAGAGAACTGCATTCACGCTGACAAACAAATATCAGTTCTCTTAACTTCCTTAAAGAGAAGAAATTGATACGGGGTCTGAAGCTTTACACTGGCAGCAGCACAATGTAAGCAAGCAAGGATACGTACATAAGGGCCACAGAACTGGACTCAATCAGTACTAGGGTAGTATCTTAATATATTTCTTCCAGACCTCCGTCTCTATAGAATATACAATTAATGTAGAATATTCTGCAGATTTTTTTTAAATAAGGAAATGAAATATGTATGTTTTCAGCCATTTGCCACTCAACTAAAAGGCCCACAGATAAAGAACATTGTTTTTGAGTCACATCCACAGATCTTCAGTTTCAATCAAGTTAAAACTTAACAGCAAAAAGTTTGATTTTAATGGTAGACATGTTCTAGTACAAAGTATTCATAAATATGGATGACCAAAACACTCTCAAAAATTCTTTCAGAAAAATACATGAAGGTGAGCACACCTATATTAAAACAAGATGAATCACAGTTGTGTCAGTCTAGACAAAATGCTGCATAACATTTATTCTCTATAGTCTCTGGAACATATTAGGAGTATCAATGTAGAAGCTAAAAAATGAGGAGAAAATATAGATTCATATCTGAAAAACCTAGAAAAAAAAGCTTCAGTATGGACAGGAAATTAGCCAAAACCTATATGACCATTTTTCCAAAAGCATCACTGGTACATTTAAATCTGATTACAAAGCCCCAGAGAGTTTTATACTTCTAAAATTACATGCATTTATTAAGTGCTTACAAGGAGCTCCTAATTATATAGTATGTGAAATGCAAACAGATCTTCTTCTGAAGAAATCTAGAATATAAATGCATGGATAATATTGGCATGGGCTCTCAAATTTTCTCCATACATCAGTTAATTTTGAGGCTGAAATATACAGAATATATCACTATGTTCAGTGAAAACAGTGTGCACAAAGTTTTAGACAGTTACAAATAAAGAACAAACAATGCCCTACCAGGATGCTGCCCCCTATTCATGCTCTGTATCTACTTCTTTCTTACTGGCCTCTGGCTATCAGGCATCAAATTAATCAAATGACACCCCTTATCTCAACTTCCCATTATTCATTAGCTTTTACTTGAAGCATTGTTGTGCACCAGTCCAAAAAAGAATTAAGACTCTTTTAGAATATCCAGAGATTAAAATAATTATTTTTTCCATGACATGGTTATCTGATACATAGCTGTATTGTGTTTATCCGCAAAAGTAGTTTTTGGTAAATAAGGGAGAAAAGAGTTTGGAGACTAACCAATCTTTCATTTGGATATTATTTGTCCCTAATGGCAAGTCATTTACTCTCCTAGGAGAATTCAGTTGAAATTTAACCCCCTCCCCACCCCCCCAAAAAAACCTACAAAAATTTTAAATAAGTATCTGTCCTGATCTTATAACATTTTTCAAAAAATGGGAACTGCAGTTGCTATGAAGTAAGACAAGCCAATAAATCAGAATTATCAACCAGTATGTATACTCTTTAAAACCAAATTTTGGAAAAGCAATTTCCTTGAAACTTTTATCTTTTTGTACCTTTAGTCCAACTATAAGGGGTTTTTTTTACTATTATTCCAGCAGAAAACACCACTGTTTGCGTTTCCTTTCAATGAACATAAGCAACTTAAGAAAGTTTTCCCAGATGTGAAGTCTCGTAATCTTACTCTTATAAATTCAGCTTCATCTTCTTTGACTGACTCTCCGCCATAACACACTGGCATTTGTAGCTTCAAGAGTACAAACTGAATTACTGTTATTAACAACAGAGGCTCATCTAGTAGTCCCCAGATATTTTGAGCTACTGTACTATCTTCATAATGTTCTGTGCAACGTATGTTTTCTATTAAGAAAGGCAGAGTTAAATATACACTTAGCGAATGTGTCTTATTCTTAGGTGTATGGAATTTATCTAGCATTAGTAATGTATTATTTTAACAACTTAGATGTTCTGCTTTGTATACTTGAAAGTAGAGCTTCTGTAGTGGAAGAAGCAAAAAATAATCTGCGTGAAAGCTAAATCATATTACCCTTTGGTGTCATCTTTTAAACTCTTTGCTATATAATATTAGGAGTCAACTGTACTGTAGCTAGTAGGAGCAAATTACAGTGGGAGTGTGGTCATGGAAGAGCAAGGGACAAGAAAAATTACTGGCTTCTTTTTAAGTCCTCCATAAAAGAGTTACATGCAAACCAACAGCCTAACCTCCTATGAAGCTTAATGTTTTTAAAGACCTTGTCACATGGGACACTTAGTATGCATTAATCTATGCAGCATTAAAAATTAGAAAGTCTGCTGAGCAGTCACACAGTAATGTTTACTATGTGCACGTTTGAGGTCAGCTTGTTGATTGTCAGCCCCAGGCCCCACACTGCACAGGAGACTTGAACCAGCTCCAGTGCAGTGCCAGGTAAGGGACCAACAATCAGCCAACCGCTGGTCCCAACCCCAGGATCCTCTGTCACTGCAAGCAGCTGTCTTTCAACTTGATCTTGGGGGAGACTGACAAGTAAAAGATCTAGGATCCTTCCTCCAGACGTGTGGCTTTCCTCATTCAGCCTGGAGGCTTGGTACATCAGAGCGAGCTCTGGCTGATTTCATGGTTGGGCAAGGACCACAAATTGCTCGTGTGATCTCTATAGAGCAATCCATTGGTAGATGAACATGTATTACTTAACGTGATCTGGTACTCCTCGCACAAGAAATCATAACCTTGCTATGATATGAGCACGCTTAGCGTGTTTTACTACTTGAAGGCACAGTCGCTCATGTTTTAAGTGCATTTAACACATTCTAAGTATAACGTGAGACATGGCCCAAAAGGAACAAGGTTCTAAAAAGACACAACTATATGAATAACATATGTACGTAACAATCAATTGCCATTGCAAAGAGAACAATTATACTAAATCTCTAACTTGGGCATTAACTCACTACTTGAACTGTACATAAATTTGGGACCAAATTGTGACCAGCTGTGTGGGTGTACCAGAGAGGGAAAAGGTATGTAGAATGTCCCCCACCCTTCTTTCCCCAACAGAGCCATAGGTAACAGGTAACTCCCATGTAAATTAAAAGAAGATTAGTAGTAAGGTACAAAATGGGCACTGCGCTACACTAAATCCTGATTTAGTTACAGCCACACAATAATTGTTATTTCAATGTCTCAGTTGATCTGAATTCAAAATGAATGATTGTGAGAAAGGGATAGGCAAAAGGGAAAGAAAAAGCTGAAAGATCAGAGCCATTGCTTTCCTAGAAATTCAAGAAGATGATGTTTCTATCAGCAACTTACCTTTTAAAAGACATTTACAGTCTGAAGACCATGACTGCTGCTGCAGCTAGAGCAATGGGGGAAGTGACACCTGGATAGGGGGCTGGAGGCAAAAATTAACTTGTTGCAGGCCACATGCAGCCTACAGGTCACCAGCTGCACAGCCCTGAGAGAAAAGCACTGAAAGAATATCATGCCTGAATTTGGTTTGCTAAACCAATAAATCAATTTAATACATAAGTGAAATACTGACTACAGAAATACTTTCAGTTTCTGTTCTGCAGAAAAGCTTTTGCCATACAGAAATTGCACTGGTTCTAGATCAGCAACTGGGCAGGGAGATTATTTTTTACGTGACTAGTGCAAAGTTGAGAAACCGACTAGGTACTGAAAAAGCAGAAAAGATGCATTTTATTCATAGATTAGAAAAGGAAATACATTTTTAAAAGGATGAGATCTACTAATTCAAAATCCTAAGGGACATAATGCTAAATTTTCAAAGATATTTAAGCACTTAGGCTACATACAGGCATTCAGGAAGCCAGCAGCAGAAGGGTTCTATCTTTTGAGCTTTACTCTAAGTATCCCACTTAGGTATGAAGGAAGCAGAACACACTTTGGCTCAGAGGAGGGAAAAATATGGCTTGTGGGCCAGATCCGACCCATGGGAGGCATCCAAAAATTGATTTGATCAGGCCCGCAGCTGCCCCTACAGTGCTCTGCATGAGGCCAAGCCTTGCCTACAGCAGCCAGCACTGTGCTCCTGCCCACACCCACCCATCCTACCCTAGCTAGCGCACACAGCTTCCCAACAGGGCTGCTCCCAGTACAGCTGTAGCTGCTTGGGTACTTCTCGGCTCCTCCTCCTCCTGGCCCCACTGTGGTACTCTGGGTCGGGAGGGGAAGTTGCAGCCAGGCGGCTCCTGCCCAGCACATGAGGCTCTACCTCTGGACAGCTGAGTTGGAAGGCAGCAGGGATTTGGAGCTGGAGCCCTACACAGAGACTCATAACAGGCTGCGCAACTTGCACACACTATCCCCTGCACTCTCCAGCATTAGATCAGAGTGATATAAGACAGACCCTAACCCAGGTGTGGGCAATTGAAAAATGTCCAGCACACCTACAGCCTAGGGAATGACCTGCTGGGTGGCACAGAGGTGGAAAGGGATCTTGGAGTCCTAGTGGACTCCAAGATGAACATGAGCCGGCAGTGTGACGAAGCCATCAGAAAAGCCAATGGCACTTTATCGTGCATCAGCAGATGCATGACAAATAGGTCCAGGGAGGTGATACTTCCCCTCTATAGGGCGTTGGTCAGACCGCAGTTGGAGTACTGCGTGCAATTCTGGGTGCCACACTTCAAGAAGGATGCGGATAAACTGGAGAGGGTACAGAGAAGGGCAACTCGTATGGTCAAGGGCCTGCAGACCAAGCCCTACGAGGAGAGACTAGAGAAACTGGACCTTTTCAGCCTCCGCAAGAGAAGGTTGAGAGGCGACCTTGTGGCTGCCTATAAGTTCATCACGGGGGCACAGAAGGGAATAGGTGAGGATTTATTCACCAAGGCGCCCCCGGGGGTTACAAGAAACAATGGCCACTTGCTAGCAGAGAGCAGATTTAGACTAGACATTAGGAAGAACTTCTTCACAGTTCGAGTGGCCAAGGTCTGGAACGGGCTCCCAAGGGAGGTGGTGCTCTCCCCTACCCTGGGGGTCTTCAAGAGGAGGTTAGACGAGTATCTAGCTGGGGTCATCTAGACCCAGCACTCTTTCCTGCTTATGCAGGGGGTCGGACTTGATGATCTATTGAGGTCCCTTCCAACCCTAACATCTATGAATCTATGAATCTATGAATTACGGCTGGCAGGCCACTTAATGAGTTTTGGTGAGCTGTCGAGGGCGGCACACAAAATCTTTCAGAAAATATCATTTTAACCCATTACAGATTAAAAAAAACACACCATATACTAAAAATCACACTTCTACTACAACATTTTATTTTTATTTCAAAAAATATATTTGTGATTTTTTTTTTTTAGTAGTGTATATAGAGATGATTATATAATAGCTCAAAATAAAGTCTTACTCTTGTATATTGTGTGTTGTTGTGTGTTGGAGGTGTGGAGGGGTGGTGGGAGAGGTGAGGGGGGGGATGGGTGTGTGCATGTATTGGGGGTGCTGCCCACATGCTAGGTCCTGGAAGCCAGCTAGTGGGGTGGGGGGGGAAGACCAGAGTGCTGGCGTAACAGAGCTCACCTGGGCAGTGCAGTGCATATGCAGTTCACACCCCCTCATCTGGCCCACAGCTGGCCCTGTGAGCAACTCCTGGCATACTTCCACCCACACCCACCTGGGAAGCTCCTGCTCCTGTACATGGGGCTCCCACTTCAGCTCCCAGCTGCCTTCCACCCACTCAGCTGCCTGCAGGTGGCTGCTCATCATGCTCAGTGGCCGAGTGGGTGGAAGGTGGCCAGGAGCTGGATCTGGAACCCCATGCTCTGGGGCAGGAGCCTCCGGCTACAGGTTCCCTTCCATCTGGCCGGCCAATGAGGTGCCTGGAGTGCATCTCCATGACCATCACCACTTCTGCATGCTACCTGCTGCCACAAACAGCCCAGCAGGGGCAAGATGAGGAGGAGCCACTGGAGCGGGAGGGCCAACCAGTATCCAGACGGGTGCAGCAGCAGCAGAAGCAGCAGTGCAAGGAAGCTGAGCACACTGGCCAGGGCTGGGATCCTGCCATCTGCATGTGTGTGGTGGGAGTGTGCCACAGGCTGCCCAGGCAGGAGGTAAGCGGGGTGCCACAATGCTCCATGGGATTTCAGGAGAATGCGACCTACCATGAGATGTGGTACAGATGTTCATTACTGGCACTCTAACCTACAACTTTGAAGTCTGATACCACATCCATCCAGGGATATCTTGAAGCGGGTTCCACCATTTTCACGGCACTCTATGCACCCCAATTGTCTGTTCAGTTATGGCTGTAGAGCACTTTCTGAACACTTACCATGCTATAACTTCTGTACCTGACCTTAAAGATCCAGTGGTATTTTCAAATTTATCTACATACATCAAGTGCCTGGAGTCTCATCAATATTTGTTTCATGAGAGCAAAGTCCCATTCTTTAGATAAATTTTGATATTTTTCAGATGTGCCTTTTTTTCAAGTGTTATTGGTCCAAGAAATACATAAGAGGTAAGGATGTTTTGCGGTATCTTTTATTGGCCCAAACACAAAGTTTAGAGCACTGTTGGACCAGCTTTTGGATAAAAAGTGCCCTTCTTCAAACTCACCCCATGCCTTGGATCAGATCCAAGCTACAGGGCTCTTTGGTGAGCTGGACCCATAGCTTGGGATATGGGATGTTTAATATCCCTGCAGTACAGGATACTTCTATAAATAAGGAATAAATTCTATCTGTTTTGAGATTGTCACTGCTTTTTGGACAGGGTTTGAACGTTTAAGAAAAGGGGGCTACTTCTTTCATTGAAATTTGGGAATTAATACTAACCACATTCATAAGGCTGAATTAAAATTACAATGCTAGCATATGTAGCATATGTTACAGAACTCTCAACTTCAAACACATAATTCAGATGACTGGAGGAGATAGTTGCTATTCTAGTAAATGATAATCACACACACACACACACACACACACACACACACATATTGTGTGGGCCGGGGGCGAGCCGGGCCCGTCTTTGCGCACGTGGGCTGTGGCCAGCAGCCCGGGCACGCGGGGCCAGAGAAGACCGGGGGCGAGCTAGAATTAGTCACGGAGGCATAATGGTTGATTTAAAGATTATTTACTTACACCCAAGATGGTCACGGTGTAGGCTGGACAGTTTCCAGGTGCAGCTCCGCTTAAATCCTTGTTGGAGGACTACGACAAATTCGGTTCTTTGGCCCCGGAGTTGTTAAGGCTCCACGGGTTCGGTAATTTCTTTCCCACGGAGTTGTTGAAGCTCCGTGGGTTCGGTTCAGCTCTCTGGCCCCGGAGTTGTTAAAGCTCCGTGGGTTCGAATCTTTAGTATACAGGAAAGGGATACGTCTAGGATTGCACTCGGCGATGGGGAGAGGCCAGAGGCTGTTTAGACCTCTGTTGCCTTCTTAAGAAATGCGTTGGGTCCGTAAGGATCCACAGCGCTTAGAGATCTTCACACAGCACGAAGTCTCCTCCTCCTGGTGAGTTCTCTAATTCCTCCTCTTGGTGTTCGTGGAGTCCTCCAACTTGGGCGGAAACCACTCAAGCTCTTTATACAGCTAGCAAGCCAATCGCTAGCCGCTATGTTTGCATGTATTAGAATCGGCCAATAATGTGGCACGAATCTTCATACAAATGGCGGGAACTCCTTTGCACCGTGCATTTCTGAGATGCAAAAGAAATGCACCATGCAAAGAAAGCTACAAATTGGTGGGAAATTCTCCGTTGCACCAGGGTTCTCTTCTGCAGCAGAGAACTCCACCGTGCAAGGAAGCTGCAATTTAGCGGGAACATAATTTAGCAGAGCCGAAGCACACACAAACAAAAAATCACAACTTTGCGTTGTGACACACACACACACACACACACACACAGAATGTAAGTAGATAGCTCTCTCAATCTCAGTACAGGTATAGATAGACAGATCTATCTATCTATCTATCTATCTATCTTCTGCATGGCTTGAATCTGAGTAGTGCTGCTAACAGCAGTTTGAGGTTCCAAGGTCCAGCCCCATGACCTTGCAAGGGTGAACAGGAATAAGGATTCAGGAAACATTTAATATTTACATTTTGTATAAACCCAGTTTTTCCTGAAGAAGAGAACATTTTTCTACAGAATTGACCTTTTGCTTGAACAATCTTCTACTCTTGCTATAAAGTCATTTTGGACAAACTTAAGGCTATGGTTTGCTAGTTCAACATGGTAGCTATACTAAGGACTTAGAACTTATTCTACCTAGCGGTTCAATCTGCAGAAGGTTTGTGGGGTGGGGAATTGGGTCCATGAGAATAATTGATTATTTTATCAAACACCTGTCTGGTGCCAGATGGAGAATTGGTTTTGAAATTGAAGGCTGTCAATAATAGATATCCAACTACCCACAACTAAGGTAACTAACAGTTATAGTCCGGTCCAATCAAAAAGGCATGAGAAATATTACTTTATCTTTTGTATATGTCCTGGAAAGAAGTGTGAGGGAAGGAAGAGGATAGAAAAAAAAGAGACAGGAATTACGCCCAACTTTGAAAGAAGTTATTCACTAATAACAACAGGAATCTAACAGAGGGGGATTTTAAGGCACTACAGCTTTCTTCCAGATGCAAATTAGTCAATCAAAAGCCCAAAATTATGTGTGATGAGCAAAATTTGTTAATCATATGTGATGTTCAGGGATCCATGGTTTTCTCTGATAAAAAAAAATCCTCAATTTTTGGATAAGAAAAAGTAACCCAAAATCCACATTTTTCCATTATCAAAATGAAACACCAGTAATATATATTAATATAGATTATACTAATACAATATATAAGCAGTGCTTCATTTTGTTCATAGAAATATGTGGATTTTGGGTTACTTTTTTTGATCCAAAAATTGGGGATTTTTTTTTTTAAATCAGAGAAAACTAGGATCCCTGGTAATGTTCCTGTCAAGCCTTGGGCAAAACAGGAACACTGCCCAAGACATGAGATTGTTTCTTTTGGGCAAGGCTAATCATCTTCCTAATAACTGGGAAGAGCACTATCAGGGAAACTGACTGACAGGCAGAGCAGGTCTACTATCTATAGACACACAAGACTGTTCTTCCAAGATTGCAATGAAGGATGTCAAATGGTAGATGCCATACTCACTTTTCTGATACCCATTCTCTGGACTGAAACAGGAAGATTACTTCAGGAAGACGGTCATCTTCTTAACATTCACCAAATGTGGGAATGGAGAATTTACAACTACAGGTAGATCTGCCAATAAATGACACGGATAACACATGGAAGGATACTGGATAGATATCGTTTGAACTGTGCACTGAACTGTGATCACTGCAGCATGTCTGCATGCATGAGATCAGAATTCTTTAATTGGATTTTTGTTTCTCCTCTGTCACTTTTGCTTAAGGTCATCTTCATTTTTGTTAACATTTCCTCCCAGATGAGACCTGGCACCTACCACTCATTGCTGGCCCAGGACAAGGATCTGGTTTTCCCCTCATACCAAGTATCTGCATTTGTCCTGAATCAATGAAACTCCAGAAATTGTACCACCCTCTGCATTTGGTTCAGCTTTTTCTTTGTATGGAACCGTGGATCCGAAAAAATGTCCAGAAAGAGATAAGATTCTTACCAAGATACTGACAAGAGATTTTGTGAGTATTTGTCAGATCAAATATTAATAATAAAACTGGAAAAAGAAAAAAAAATGTTATCTGGGAAATACAAGGATCGTCTGAGAATGGTGAAATGGGAATGCTTTGACGAGAAGCCTCCTTTAGGAATTCACACAAACATTTCAGACATGGCTCTGCTCTTTTTTACCCCAGAATTTCTGAGGCTAGAAATAGAGTATTACAAAGTGTTCTTCATCCTAATCTTAAGAAGATGGATGACTTCATTCTTGTTGTAGCCTTTCCATAGTTTACAGAGACTGGAAATCAGACAAAGCTGTTACTGAAATTCTTGTATAGTTCCATAGGGTACCCCACTCCCCCCCGCCTGGAAAATGTCAAGTAACCTCATTTAATCAAAGCTTTATGTGAGACCCTTTTGCTTACAGACTGGAAGAGCCTGGTACCAATCAGGGTAGAGGATCTTACCTCTAGATAGGACTGAGTGCCCTGCACATAGCTCTGAGGCAGCAAAAGGTCAGCTACTGACCCTACGCTTATTCTAGCAGCCACTTACACACAGACATTTTCTCCTGTTGTACTTCATGGAGTACTTCAACTTGCAGTATGACCTGTATTCCTTCCTACAATGCCTGGAAGGACTAGGATCATAAGCTGTTTTTTCAGGTGATTCTAAATAGCTCCAGTTTTCTATGAAGTTTGCCATTTTAAATCATTATGATAACTGAGAACAAAAAAAATGAGTTTGATTCCCATATCCCCCCATTCCAGAGAGAACCCAGAGGTCACACAATATTTAAACTGAAAGCGGTCATATTTATACTATTGCTCTCCCACATTAGTACTGCTTGTGAGAGCATTTAAGGGAACTTAACATGTCAGAGAACAGTTCCCTCCTCGCCCCCCCCATGCCAGTAATGACTATTCTCGGAGCTAATAAAGGAATTAGGTAGCAGCTACATCAACTTGGCTGCCTACAAAAAGGCCTATATAATGATGAAGCCCCTATTTTAGGCAGGGGCAGTAAGCTTCTTGCTCCCCTACAAAAGAACAAGGCAAAACTGGGTGGCTCCTTACAGACTCATTCAGAGAGGCATGAGCTTTCATACACTAGAGACTTTGTCAGATGTTATGAATGGACTTGCAGAGAGCAGGGATACTAAATGGGAGAATACCTCTCTCTTCAGTAGTGATGTAAGGATACATTTAAATTGGTGCTCAGCAAGGAACATTCTGATAAGATTGATGTCAGGAAGAGAGTAGAATAAAATACATCAACCAATCAATCATGGATGAATAGGCCTTTTACTGCCTTCCAGTTCTTCCACACCTCCCCTTCCATTGCTATGAAGCAACCTGCATGAGAGAGAAGGCAGCAAAAACTGTGGCAGCCTGCAAAGAAGATAGGAATAATAACCTGGACTTTAAGGTATGGTGATTTGAAACAGTATTTGAGAATGCTTAGTCTGTTATTTAGACAGACTTCCTTGTAGACAAGGAAATATCCATTTACCTATTAGCACTTTCCAGATTGCAGGAGACATAGGGCTCCAGCAGATGTTAATTTAGTTGTGCGATTAATTTTATCCTGAATATCAAAATCTCACATCCTACCATGGCAGGATACCAGATTTCTGGGAGCTTGGATAAAATTCATCAGATTCTATTTGCATGACTGGCAGCATGTGGGAAGCTCAGCATTAGGGACCCAGCCCCCATGACAGGCTCTGCAGGCACCCCAAAATTTAAAAGACATGACTGAAGCTGGCTGCATGTGAACTGAGGCACAGGCAGCTGGAAGGTCAGGGATCCTGACAGGTCCATGGAAAATAGGGCTGGAAGTGACCTCACAAGGTTGTCATTCCTAACTAAATCAAAGCTGACTAAACCATCCCAGCCATGTGTCTGTCCAACCTGCTCTTCAAAAATTTCCAAGGATAGAGAGTCCACAACTTCTCTATTGTCACAGTGAGAAAGTTCTGAGTCTCCAACCTAAATTTCCTCTGCTACAGCATAAAGCCGTTGCTTTTAGACCTGTCCCCTATTGCCACAGAGAAAAAGCTATCTCCATCATTTCTCCAAATACCCTTTAGGTGTCTGAAGACTCTTATAAAATCTCCCTTTGGTCTTCTCTTCTCCAAACTAAATAACCCTTGTTGTTTCAGCCTTTCTTCTTAAGAAATATCATATAACAAGATTATAATATTGCAGGCTGGTATCATAAAGCTAATGTAATTAAAAAATAATAATAAATCACTGCTTCCAATAATCAGAAGTAAATCAGGAATCAACTGCAACTGAACAATTTCTTTCCTATTAAACTGAGGAAAAACTACCAATAACTTATGGGAAAAAATGTTATATTCAACCTATTGAATCATTTATAATGCAGGGAAAACTTGGGAGGTTTTGTTTTGTTTTGTTTTGTTTTGGGGGGGGGTTGTTTTGTTTTTTATATATGTAACCCTGGGCGTGACACTACATGCGCCCTCACCTGAATAATGGGATCCTGGGGTACCCGGTAGCCAGTAGCCCTGCCCAGCCCCCCTGGGAAGCTGCTCCAGTGCCCCTGAGCAGAGAGCCTCCCCTTACAATCAAGCACCCTCGCAGACAGTTCTCAAACTATTTACAAGATTTAATTATTTACAACATAGCAAATAATCATTAAATAAGCACGTGGATATACTGACTAATAAACCCTCAAGAACTTATTTACACAGTCTCTCACTTGCACATGGTAAACTGGGGATCCCATGTGCACTGCCCCTGGCGGGGTATCTCAGGGAGCGGGACTGTCTGTGTCCCTGCACGTGGTCTGTGGACGCTCCCTGACACTGGTGTCCGTCTCCATGCTCCCGGGGTCTCCGGGCAGCAAGCAGCAGCTCCTCTGCAGTTCCTGCAAGACAGCCTTCCCCTGCCTTTGCCCCTTTCCCTGGTTCCGCTGTAAGCAGTGCCTGGGCTGCAGGCTATAGCAACCCTCCTGCCCCACACAGCCTCACAGCCCCGGCAAATGCAGCCCCTCCCTGGGTTTTGCCTGCCCCTGGGGCCCCTCACCCCTCAGGGAAACTAGGGCAGACTCCGGCAGTCCCCACCCCGGCTCTGCTGTGCTCCCCCAGCTACACCGGCTGCAGTCAGGTCTCTTCAGACTTGGGTTCTCCACACCAGCAGTCCCTGCCTGCTCCTGCCACGCAGCTTCTCCACTCTGCTCCTGCAGGCCTCTCTCAGGGGCTCTCCGAGGGACCACTGCGCTGAGACACTCAATCCGGTCTCCAGCCTGTCCCTCATCCCCCTCTCTCTCGTTCCCCCGTGGGAAAAACTGCTCCCCCTTTTATCCAAGCCTCTCCTCCAATCCCAGCTCAGGGCCCTTCCCAGGCTTTTGCTAATGGCGCTCTTTCAAACTGTGCTGGGATTACATCACCCCTCCCACTTCCAACAGGGCTGCTTCCAAAACAGCTTCACTTGCCCTCAGAGCCTACAGTGTCCCCTCCGGGACAAACTCTCTCTCTCTCTCTCTGCCAGGCAGCCCTTCCCATTCTGTTCAGGTGGGCTCATTTTTTAAAGGCTGCTACATATATATACACTGAACATGCCATTTTCCCTCATTTCTTTAGCCTCTGTTTGTATTCAGTTGTATACTATGACTATATTTTGAATTATTATAAATAAAAGTTTAGAAATACAAATATAATTGAAAAAGCAATGGAGAGGTTGTGGAATCTCTGTTCTTGGAGGTTTTTAGGACCCAGCTAGACAAAGCCTTGGCTTGGATGTTACAGTTGGGGACGGTCCTAGCTGACCTCCTAAGGTCCCTTCCAACCCTAATTTTCTATGATTCTATGAATACAGGTTATGTAAGTAAATAATGTGGTCTTTGGAAGTGGATGCCACAGTACTGGCTGGATAGATGACATCTTCTATATTATTTTGGCACGTGTCTCTCTATTCAATGAGTCAGAAGACATGGTCTTATATGTTGGGATTTCAACAGGAGAACAAAAGCACACTAATTTTAAATATATGTTACAACAGAACTAGGAAAGTCAAGAAAGCTATTGACTGCAAGGGACAAGGGTTTAGTACAAGTTTAAACACAGCCCTTCAGAAAAGCAGTTAAGTTGCACAGACTCAATATCGAAAAAGGGTGTGAAGCTTTCGGAAGTTAGCAGGCACAGGTAGCCATTGGAAGAGTAAAGGATAAGCAGAGGTCATCTAAATGGGAGTCAAGCTGGTTTCATGGTTGATGCACGTGCACAGTGCCCCCTTTGTCCCCTTACACGTGCCCAGTGAGAATCTAGAGGAATCTGTTCCCAACACGTCAGCACCAAAAGTTTATGGCTCCTGGAGTTTGCTTCAGGTGATAAAGGATTAACTATTAGCTTCCAATCAGTAACAGATTTCTCTTGACTGAACTCAGTCACCTGCAAAAAGCATGTTAATATTCACTAGTCTAGTAAATTATACGTGATCCATAAATAAGGGAAGCTAAACTTTAAATCATCAGAAGTAAGGTGCATGAAATGCTCACAGTGGCTTAAGAGTCAAAAAGAAAATTTCAGACTGCAAAAGAAGGAAGCTTGGGCTGAACCCATCTGGGACATAAGATAACATGAAGGATCACTGAGAGGAGGGCAGAAAAGTACAGACTGCTTTTACAGACACCATTGCAGATGTGCAGCAACATTACTGAAGTACTGTGATAATTAGATGATGATTATAGTAGACTCACCTTTTAAGATATCCTTTCTCTCTCCCCCCACCCTCTCTTCTTTCCGTCTCCCACAAAGAAACACAGGCAAACTAAACTGGTCACTGATGGAAATTGCCTCCAGCCTTAAAGAGAGGAAAAGCCAAGCCGGGGTAACAGATGAGCCCTCACCACTCCCCCATTGTTGCAGTTATATTATTACTGATATATCTGGAAAAAAGACCAAAGAAGGTTGCAAGCACAGTTCTTTCTGTCATATCAAGTCCTTATTAGTAAATGACAATATGTGGTGGTCCAGTGCTCCAATACCCGTCCCATTCAGTTGTGCACGCTATTACCCAAGGCAGATCTCAGGCACTGAGATCCCCAGTTTCGTAATCTCAAGAACAGAAGATTGAGCACATACTTCAGTGTGCTCAGTGAAAGGAAGCAGGAACTGGCCAGTATTGCCAAAGTCTTAGCTGTATTCTCACACTAAAATGTAATGTACCTCATCTCATTATTTGTTCTGAGGATAGTCATTACTGGTATCAGGACAGTGGGGTGGACAGGGGGGAAGGAGGGAACTGTCCTCTGACACGTTAAGTTCCTTTGAATGCTTGTTTGACCAGGGAAATGAAACTCTTTTGGCCTCTCTTGGTTGCATTCAGACCATGGGACTCTTCCCAGGCCAAATCCAGGCCTGTCTATGGTGGCTGGATGAGCAACAACAGTGTCAACTGCTGTGGGCACCTGAGCCACTTTGTTGGCTCAGAAAGCCATAGAAGTTGACACTACTGCATCTTGCCCTGCTCCACCAAAACAAATCTCCAATGGGCCTCCTTATCTAAAATTTGGGGACACACCCCACCTTGAAATTCCCAGCTCCTTCAGCAGCCCCATAGGCAGACAATATGGCTCCATGGACTGTTTGACATCCGTGGTCTTGACCCTATGGAGGGTGAAAGAGGAAAAGTGAAAATATTTTAACTGATTAATTTTAAACACACACACTGGTCACCAGCCTTAAAGGTTGCCAACTGGTGCTCTATGGCCATGTTCTATAATCCCTGGAGAAAAGGATACTATATGGGGATACCATTCTTATTACAAAACTGCAGCTAATGTGGTGTTATTATAGCATTTTTACTGTTTTGAAAACAAGAAGCAGAAAAGCATTTTTAAAGTTATCCCGTTAGGTGAGGGATTGTAGTGTTACAAATATTAAAAACACAGTTTACCTAAAATAATCCTCTTATGAGATACAAGGCCTTTTAAAAATGCTGCTGGCTTTATTATAACATTTTTTTTTTGAAGATGAACCAGGATTTAACCTGACTATGTTATTCTGTATGAAAAAGACTTGGAAGGAAGCAAACTATATCAATAGCCAGAAATGTGCTGTAGGAACAAGGGTGCCCCACTGAGAAGTGCTGAACTGCAACAGCTGCTGTGTTTACTGCAGTCAATTTATTCCAACTAGAACATGTCACAGCAAGACATCTTTCTCCATATCATAGGCTGTAAACACAGCAGCTGGTAACATGTTTATATTTTGGAAGTATGAAACAGTTAAAAAATGGTGATTGTACTACTTTACTATGAGAACTGCATTTGAACTTTCTCCTCTTATCTTGAGGGGTTTCCTCATTAAAAATTCCAGATTCACAGAGGTGGAGTTTGCTTCAGGAAATTAAGTTCTCTTCCCACCATCCTTCTTTTCCATTCTGTATCGTCCTGCACTGTCTGCTGTTTTTACAGACATCAATATAATTAATTTATTCTCAGGACATTTTCTGATATCCTGGCAATACAAAGACTACTCCTGATCAAAATAACAGCAATAGTAAGTGTGGGGATCATATCAGAGAGAGCACTTTGCTCTCAGTGGCATTTTAAAAAAAAGGTACGTTTTGCTAGTGGAACAGGTATACCACCTGTTTACTTACATAAATTGGAAGTAGTTAACCAAGTTTTCACCAGGTTTAAAAACTTGTCCTGGAGCTACACAGGAACTGTATTTTGGAGCATACAGAACTCTGAATAACTTTGTACAAAACATGATAACAAACCTTTTCAGCTTTTCAAAAGAAAAAAAACCTTCCCTGTTCATAATGCTTATTCACAGCTCAGGTTTCCTTACAGAATGCTGCCCTATGAATTAAGGGTACACTTTCCCAAGGAGCATCATCCGTGTCGTTTCTCTTTTAGTGGTGCATTTGGGGTTTTTATTATTCTATTTTTTCCAACTGTTTGGCAAGATAAAATTAACTTTGCTAATGATCACTCCAAATAAAACCTCACTCCTATCGTTTATTAATTTTTTATTTTATGTTTGTATTATTCAGATTCTAAGTGTTAGATTCTGCACAAAAACAGAAATTCAGCAAGCTGGCAAAGCAAAAAGGCTGCCTGCAGGGGTAGATGTAACTAGTGCTGGCTGCTTGCCTAACAACTCCAAAGGAAACCATAGAAAGACAGAGAAGACCATGCAGTGACACAGGGTTAAGTGTGCTCTGCCAAGGATTTTAGGGCACGAGGATCATTAGTCTATACTGACAATCTTTTGTTCTCATCTTCAATGAACTCTTTTTCTCACTTATTTGCTCGCTTCATCATGCTACTGTTCTCTGCCAACTTGCAACCCACTAACAACAGTAAATAACATGAAAATATTACCACTTTTTCCACGTTGAAGTTCAGTATTTTGCTCTTTGAAATTTAGGAACACCAACCTTGGCTTCTTAAATTCAAGGAAGAAGACATGATAGAGCACACAAAAACAGTTGACCTTATAATTTATTGTATTAATTTAGCATCAAATAAAGCACGTGCTCTTTAATAACATTTCCTCTACTAAGAGTGTAGAAATTCCACCTCAAAACTATAATAGGACCCCAGTTACTTAACAAGATCACTATAATGCTAAAGCCTTACAAAAATTCAGAGAATATCCACTAGTAATTCTTTTCCCATCAGCCCACCCATTTACTTTGGAATCCCTAACTTTAATATTTTTTACTGTTCTTAGAGCTTTACTGAGGCTGAATAACAGTTTCTAAGTATTCTCAAAAAGAAAAACCAAGCACAGAACGAGGATTTCTAATCGGAGTTTTTAACTAAGTCTCATTAGCTCTGGAAGGAGTTATACTTATTGCATGGTTAATTTGTTAATCATGAAATAAACCGTAATATGCCACATGTTCAGCTGATTTATGATGCCATAAAATGGAAAACAAAGTATGGAATATCTTTGTGGATGGTTTGTATGGCACTAATTTAAGCATGCAGCATGTTGGGCATTTTCCTGCAACCCCACCCACATACAGTCCATTTTAAAGCGCCAGGGCATGGGGAGTCAATAGGCTCCTCTCATGCCCAGCAGGCTACCTGGTTGTTCTACAGCTCCACACTGCATGCCTCTTTCCTATTTCTGTAATGATGTCAGTACAGTAATTTGGCATAGTTAGGATAATTGGGCTTAGAATGTGGGAACAGGAGTGCATATTCAAAAATAAGCACTTTGTCATAGGTATGACAATAAATGTTGTTAAGTTTCTTTCCCCTGTTACCTCCAATACAAGTGAAAAGGGAACCTTAACTTAGCATCTTAAACTGCTTGCTGAAATAATCTACAGAACATGCTGTAGTGACTAACCTGTTGTGTACTGATGCCTTACATCAAAGGTGTGCCACAAATTAGCCCCACACTCTCCCCAAGTCCCACTCGGATCCCTTCCCCCTTAACAGATCTGCTGCTCAGCTTTCTCCTCCTTGCTCTGTACTCCCTGACCAAGCCACTCCTCTGCTTTCTACTTCCTGCTCTGTGCTCTCTGCCTCATCTGATGCTCTGATTTCTGCTCCCTGGCCTATTTGCTTTCTGTCCAAATCTGCTGCATGCCAAGTACAGAAGCTGCCTACGCCACTTGTGGCCCCCACGCCACAGGTTGGCCACCCATACCCGACATTCTACAACACTATTCATCTAAAGCTCGTGTTTAGCAATATATTCTAAAGGGCTCCTCTGCACTAATTGGTGCAGCTCTGTCTGGCTCCATTTTCTGTTGTACTTTATTTCTTATTATCTAACTGGTGGGGGTGGGGGGGGGGGGGAAGCAACTCCCCACTACCACTCTCTACCACTCTCCAAATTCTACTCAGATTCCGGTTGCATGTTTTCATGATAAGACTCTGCATTTAATTAGAAAGTGAACAGACCACACAGAGAAAGAGCTGATCTTTACTTATTCCTATCATTTGCAACCCACACTTTTAAAACATCACAGTAGCACTAGAAACCATGCAAACCAATAAGTACAAAGTTAAAGACAGTAAGTTAGGCTCTTCAGATACCCAAGTCAACTACTTGGGCAATTTTCATTGTGGCTAGGAATTAAATTATGCTATGTTTTATTTTTGGCCAAAAACATTAGTTGCCATATTATGTTGTATTATTATACTCATACATAGGGACCTACTTAAAACTGCAGTTTGGCAATCTTCATGGAAGCTAAGAAAAATGGCAGGTTTCCATGATTACCAAAAAAAAAAAAAAAGTGTTTCCCATGATTTTGTATAGAATCACCTGGAAAAAAAAGTTTACAAGACTACAAAGAAAGCATGGAAACCCCTGCAGAGCACATGGTTTGAGAAAAAGCTAACGAGAGGCTGAACTAATGATGTAGACTCAACGAAGGTGCCAGTCTGCAAAGTGAAATGGTTTCGGTACCATCTTTTAAAATGTAATGCTGCAGTCTGAAGATGATGAGTGAAAAGAAATCTAAGAAAGTTAAATACATTTCAGATCAGGATTATGTAAGGCAGTTCTCTGTAGGAACCCTGCATGCAGATGTTGATAAACTGTTTTGTTCACCGCACAATGTGATTCTGGATGTGTCAAAAGAAAACAGTGCTGATCGGCATTTAGAGTCCGAATCACATGTAAACGGCTGCAGCAGAGTCTGAATGTCAGAACAAGAAACAAGCAACTATGTTCTCAGTCTTTAAAAGAACCACTGAAAGCAGTCTGACAAGAAGAGAGGCTACATTTGTACTAGTGGAGGTATTCCCTGTTGTCAAAATTCCTCTGGAGAAAATTGATAACCCTAAATTAGAGGACTACTTGAACAAACACGTGCCATGTGCAAACAAGATTATCTACCAGGAGTAATTGCTTTGCATGTTCAACCTACAAAATCTGCACTGGCAGAATATGAATCAATTAATAAATCAATCTCAATTGTAGCAGACAAAGCAACAAATGCCAATATAACCATGTTCTGCGCGTTTTATTTGCACCCGAGAGCTGGACAGACTATGACCTGCCTGTATTTCAGAACCAGTTCATCGCGCATCTGTCAATGTTTCTACCATGGCACAAGGTGTAGTGAAGGTTGTTGTGACATCTGGTGCACACGTTCTCCTGCTGTAGTTGGGTTTTTCCTTTTTAAAAAAAGCATTCAAACATTGGCGAGGCCATAAGCTTTGATACAGGGAATCTATCACCAATCAAAGCAGGGACTGTGACTGTGTCACTTCCACCAGAGCCACTGATTACAACAAGGTGCAATTTGCGGTTCATTATCATACAAAAAATATGAAGTACTACCAGGAATTTGTTTGCAAGGACCTTAAAGTCATATCAGGCACACAGTGTATGCTTAAACTACATGATCTCTTAAGACAGGGCAACATTGAAGGTCAAATTAAATTTGTGGCTGATAATGTGATCCAGTTCATGGTGTTTCTAACATGGCTTGAAAGTCAGCAGGTTTTCATCCACCAAGTACACAACACACTGATGGATTTGATAAATTGGGTTGAAGACATGGCATCACAACAACTTTCAAACTGTCAATGTGAAAACCAGCAGAGATGAGAGCTGTTCCAGGCAATAGCTGCAAAGTTGAATCAGTATTACAAGTACAATCAATCACTACTGCTGTGGTTTAAACAACCAGCTGCCACCTTTTTTAGTGCTGTTCCCATTTTTTACCCCAATCAGGTGCGTTTTCTGAGTTTGGACCCTCAGCTACTAAAAATCAATCCCTGGATGGCAGAAAGAGCATGTCAGGGAATGTGCTGCTTACATTAACTTTGTCAAAGTACCTTGACTGTGACTGCATTTTGGGAGTCTGTTTCTGATAAGTTTCCACATCTCTACAACTTGGCAAAATGCTGCTTTACCATTCCAACCAATTCAGTGGACACAGACTGTGCAATCTCAGTCTATGGACAAGTGTTCACATCACAGACACAAAGAATGTCAGCTGCAACTGCCAGTGGATGCTGCATGCTAGCATTTAACAACTAACATGATTTTTTTCTATCAAGCTTAGCATTAGTTAGCATCATTAAACTTCTTGTAGAAAAATAATAATAATAAAATTGTAATGATACTGGTTACAATTCATATTCTGTATAAATGTATATTCATACAATATTGTACTTTAGATTTAAATGTAATACTTAAATCTGTAACAATGTAGTAATGTATTTGATATTTCTGCAGACTGCTATTTATTATGCTGCAGTTTTTGCCTGTCAGCCAATCAGAAGCAAGGGGAAGAGCCACCAGGGCCCCAGAGCAGCAAGGGGGCTCCCAGCAAAAAGTCCACAAAAATCAGCTCCATGTGCTGCGGGCAGCCCACACAATCTGTCTCACTGCTTTTTAGGTAGGTCCCAGTGATAGACACAGACAGCCTTTCATATATTAGAAGGGGTTTAATTTTCCTTAAGAAAAAAAACATATAGTTATTTTAATCTATATGCCCATTAAATTTGTTCAATGATTCAGGAAGAAAATTCTCCTCTCAGATCCACAAGAAAAACTATCCCAATATTTACAAAATCATAGATGTTGAAAAGGAAAATGACTGTTATATTTCCTAGTGCATTTCCGTGCAAATATTTCTTCCTGTAATAAGCATATTTCCTAGTCTTTACCTGCTTTAGCTTTAAAAGTCTAAGAATATTAACTCTTTCCCCAATTCTGCTGATACAACTGTTCCACAAACTTAGTACACTATCAAGGGTTTACCCTGCCTCTTATAAAAATTGCTTCTAATTATAGCTCCATACTAAATAATTCCTCACCCTTCTCAAAATTCTCCCTTCAAAAATCTGAAGATTTATGTAATGTCTTCCAAGGTGCTTACCCAAATTCAAGATTTGTATCTCCTAAGAGTCAATGCCTTCAAATTTCTGATCTTTTGCCACTGTTAGATCTGCCACCATGCTTCTGGTGAACTAGTGCACAGGACTGAAAGCAATATTCTAGGTGTGGCAGAACCAGAAGAACTATCACCTTGTCTCCTTGTAACAGAAAGGCTCTGTGTGCTTAACTTCGTTGTTCTCACATATATAGCAGTACTTCGGCCCCTTTGCATGTAGATTACCGAGGTCTTCAACTATATAACATACACATATACCCACACATGCACATACATATAGCACACTTGTTTCTTAATACAGGATATTACAAGCCTCCTCTAAAGTACGCAGCATTGTTCAGTATTCTGCGAGACTACTGTCTATGCCAAAGTACAGTGATCAATAGGGGTGTGCAAAGCTTCGGATCATGATCCGGATTTGGATTCGGAGAGGATTCAGATGATTTGGAGGCCGAATCTATGAATCCAAATCGAATCACTAGAAGCTTTAGGCTTTCTGAATCAATTCGGAGCTTCTGAACAGATTGGGAAGATTCAGAAAAGATTTGGCGATTCAGCCATAGGGTATAATGGGGAAATCAATGAAATATCTATAACTTTGTTGTTTTTTTGGCTAATTCAGTTTTAATGCAGTTTTCACCTCCCTGTGCCTTAACACACACACACACACACACACACAGTCACCTATGTCATGAGTTTTGCTTGTCAGCAGTTTGAGGTGCAGTTTCCCAGAAACCCCTGCACCTATCTCCTTGAAGCTTGGCAAACTTCATGCCATCAGCAGCAGCTACCACCCCTGCAAGTTTCATCTGAATCAGCCAAAAAACAACAAAATTATAGATATCTCATTGATTTCCCATTGTACCCTATGGCCGAATTGCTGAATCTTTTCCAAATTGATTCGGCAGAATCAAATCAGAAAAGTGATTCAGATCTCCAAATCGAATCAGATGAATCTGAAATCAGCCGAATCCAAATCGTATAGCTGCCTATTCACACAGGCCTAGTGATCAATATCCTTTTATCAAAATCAGGTTAGACAAATACTTGGCCAGGATGGTCTATTCAGGAATGATCCTGTCTTAAGCTGGGGACTAAACAAGATGACTTCATGAGGTTCCTCCCAGCCCTCCTTCCCTATCATTCTGTATCATAACTAAGCAACAATATTGTGACAATTTAGAAAACTTTCAACAATACGTGATGTCACTTGTATCCTATACTGTGACTCCGCAAATTATATCAGATATCTTAATTTCCAAATTCAAACAATTATTTAAAAAATCCAAACAGTTAAAAATCAGGACTCTTAGCACAAGAAACATCAGTATAAGAGACTGTATCCTCTGGAAAACTTCATTTTTTCTAATCGCTATTTCCCCTTTTCTCTTTTCCACAGAACCAGCTGTCACAATATTTTGCCACGTCTTTGATTAAGTATGGATATTTTTCTGTAGTTTCACCATCTCTTAATTCTTAGAAGTCTCTCCCTCCCTCAGGTCTTCTGTCTGTAGACAATTCTTCCCATCATCTGTTCCCCCCTCCATCCTTATTGGTCTTCTACCTGCCATAGAATCTCTCTTTCACTGCCTGGATATTTAGTCTTCTTAATATCATCCCTCCACTTAAAGCATCTCCATGCTTCCTCTCATTCCAGAGGGGTCCATAGCCCCTAGATCCTGCTTTCTCTGGCTCCTCCAAACTTTTTTTCTGAAACTTGGTTTATCAGGTCTCTTACTGAGGTGAGGGGAGGTAAAAGTTGAAAGTGAAACAACTTGCACTCCCCACCCTACTGGCACACGAGTGTGCTACTGTGGATCTCAGACTGGGAACTGCCATAAAGGGCAGGCAGAAAACAAAGCCAGAGCCAGTCAGTGGTTGAAACAGCATAAGAATCTATGCAATTTACTTCCTGCCTGGGAACCTGGGAATTGCCAGAAAACCCATGGAAATTCCCAGATGTCCAGCGCAGTATGAGATATCTATATGCCTGAGCCACAGATTATTAAAAAAACCTCAAAAAAACCCAACAAAAAGTGAGTTTTCAATGTTTGCTCTTAGCTTAAGAGTTATTTTTGTGGAAATTTCAACAAAACATTCACTCAAATCACTATTGAGTAAAAAGCTGGAAAAAAACTTACAGAAATACAGGAATTTATACTTAAAGGCTATTTTATAATGTATATTCATAATCCTAACTTAGCCTTGAATATATGTAAAAGAAAGATTTTTTTTTAAATGTTTCCTCTGAAAAGAAGGACACTGAGTGATGGTCAGTCCCTAACAAAATCAAGCTGCAGATGAACTGCATCTAAAAAGGAGCATCAACAAATCACTGCAAGCTCTCCTGTGTCGGGTAAAGTACAAGGGAACATTAATAGCTACATGCCCAAGATCTTGTCACATATGCTCTCCTGTCAAATTGTATGCCAGATAAAATTAACAGAATTGGTAACAAAGCTACTGGGATGAAGGTCAGATAGATTTTACTGTGCTCTTATGTGTAGGGTAAGAGGGAGGAGAAAGGGGGGAGGGGAAGAAAGGAATGAAGGCAGTTATCAAGGCATTTGTAAGTAGTGAGCTCTTGGAACAACATAAGAGTTGAGGGTCATGGGAAACAGAAGCTTTGCTCACCCTTCTTCCTGGCAAAGGTTTCTGCACTTGGGTAGTGAGCAAACAGTGTTCTGCAAGAACGGAGGAGGAAGGGGGGAGAAAAAACAGGAAAATTAAAAATGCGTATAGTTAACTCATCTAAAAAAATAGTGCAACTCTGCTTTAAAGGAAATGAAACACATTCTGCAAGAAATTCCTTTAAGCCCTTTGCACTTAGACATACAACAGTTGATTTAATTCCTTTGATCAGACAGTAAAGATCAGATTCTCATAAACTTCAATACTGCATATAGGAGTCCGTTATTCTTAAAGACACATGCACAGAAACTGATGTGATCAACGACTATTTATAGCATCATATACTTAGACTCTTTCACATTAGGGAAGTAATACAGCCCTGCTGTAAAGGAGATAGACATATGGTAAACGGGTTCAACAGACAAAATTTGTAGGGGTGTACCAATAAAGATTTTCTTGGCCAATACCGATAGTCAATGATTAACCAATCGTATCAGCTGATGCCGATCTGATAACTGATATTTTAGTAATAGCGCAGGCATTCTAAAGTACTGACATAAATAAATCTTTTTGTTTTTTTTGCATTTATAACACACACACACACACACACACACACACACACACACACACACTTCCCAACTCCTCTGGCCCTCTGAGGAAGGCGGTTATCACCTTATTCCCATGCATGTTGTCCACTCATCCCCGGCTCCTACCCACAGCCCCACTCCCTGCACAGCCCGTGCTGACATCCTGGGCAGGCGAGGTGGACCCTCACACAGACAGTGGTGCTAGATGCACTGGGAGCCCGAGCATGCTGTTCCCTCAGCACCAACAGGCCCCATGCAGCTGAACTTCCATGGCCACCAGGGTAAAACCACTTTTGCAAAGGCCCCCAATGCCCAGTGGAGCAGAACGTCCTTCGTGCAGACCCTCACCCCACCCACACACATCCCAACATCTTGGCAGTAGCCCAAGTGCCCAGGTCCTTACTGCGCATGCAGCATTGTCATGGCAGTGGCAGCAGCAGCAGGAGCTAGTAACAATCCCTTTGTTACTGAGTGCAGCACCCGGTGATCACTCCCTGGTGCCCTCTCACCCTGCTCACTGGTACCTATAGTCTGCTGTGGACTTGAGCCACTGACAGGGAACAGGGACCAGACTATGCTCGCCAGGGCACTCCAGGCATGAGGCCACAATTAATCGGCTACAAAGACCAAAAAAAACAATGGCTAATAACGTCATTTCTCCTTTTATTGGTGCTGATCCAATAGCCAATTGATATATGCACCCCTAAAAATTTGGACATAAATTCTTTGTTAGATGATTAACTGTAGAACTGAGCATTCACCGATGGAAAACTAGTTCATTACTTGTTCTTGATACTGAAACATCCTACATTTGCTCAATATAAACTAGATACATCAGTGCTGTGCAGCTCTTCTTCTCAACCATAAATACCCAAGAGTTATTCAGATACTTCAGTGATCTGAGACATGCAAGTACATAGACCAGTTTCCTTGTTGTGTGTACCAAACTATGTTTAGAAAGTTGTTTCAAGTGAGTCTCGCTGCACTTGAAAACACTTGAATTCTATTACAAAAATATAGATATTTGGTACAGAAAAAAATATCAAGAAGATGGCATTTTAATTGTCAAATGCCAGCTCTAACTTATTTCAGTTACTATTTAATAAAACTATTCATTAAAAATGAGGGGAAAAACCTAAAATGTTGCATGAGGATTCCAGTCTAGAAATTATAGCAAGGGATCAAATTTTTCAGAGGTGCTTATTAATGCCACGCTGGGAAATCAGGTCAAACTACTGTAGACTAAGCCTGAAGAACAGTGTATAAAAATGTTTATTAATAAGATGATTATCTAACTGCATCACTGTATTTTCTCCAAATGAACAATAGTTCCTGCAAATCTATAATCAAGGACATCAGAGCAGCTCTGATTTAGCTTAATCAAAACCTGAGCGCACCACTGATTCACCATCAATTCTTCTACTTTCAGGCTAAACTCTGAGCCTCTAAAATATTACAAATACCTGAAAAAAGTAGTAGGAATATTCTAATGTGTAAATACAAATCCTGTGTAAAGACAAATCAGTACTTAAGAACTGATTTACAAAAACCATGCTGTATGCATCTTCAGTAGAAGAGTAATTTAGATGTACTTTGCTGGTCTAACAAAACAGCACAAGATAAAGCCAGTTCTCCTCTGTAAAATTAATCTAGTCCAGTGATTCTCAACCAGGGAGTGCCTTTAGATCCTTTCAGGGGTACCACACAATGTTAGCACTGTTATTTGTGCAAATGTGATTTACAGGATAAACCAAGAGATTTCAAAACAGGAATCCATAGTGTTAAATACTGTATGACCTGTTGTGGTCTTTCTGAGTTCCTTGAAATAGAAGACTTGCTCTATTATTTGCTGTAGCCAAGGACTGAATAAGAACAGATGACATTTTCAGAGGGGTGCCTTGAGACTAAAAAGGTTGAGAACTGCTGATCTAACCTTCAAATTACATACTGGTAGCAGAAACAAAGGTCCAACACTTTTCATCTGTTTATTTTAGGTAACATTTCAATTTTTTGAATCAATTCCCATCTCCTTTTGCCAAAAAATGCAGGTATTCATTACTGAACTAAGGGGCACACTCTCTTCTCACAATGTTTCATGCACACTAGTGTCCCTTGGAATACCTACTAATGTACATTTTAATATATTAACCGTTTTCTCCCTCATTGGTCATGAAATACTAGACACATTACAACAGGGACTTGCTTGCTGTGATGCTTTTAACACTTATGTCATTATAAATAATAATTACATAAAAAGCTAAATTGAAATAACTTTATTTAGGTTGCAAACTCAAGTACCCAAAAATTAGCAAATACCACTCCATAGGCTACCTCAACAATTTTAATTCTTCTCTTGGTATGTATGCATTATAACAGTTTTTAATTACATGCCCACATGCTATTTTCCCCCACAGGAAACCCTGGTATTATTCAGTGCTTATGATGGATAGTGCTCACAAAATGGATTCAGTATTTGTTTTCTTCTATGTGATCCCTATCCATTACTTCCTGCATAGCACCCAATGTTGGATGGAAAATGAAATTGTCCCCCAGTGAAAATTCTACTTTTTGTGACAAAACTACCAAAAGCCAAAGCTATTTTTTTTTAACAATCCAGGACGGTATTGCTGCTTCATGACTAAGGCAGTAGTTAAAATTGGTTTAAACCAATCAAAAATGGTTTAAGATGGCT
The DNA here is from genome assembly GCF_030867095.1 of Alligator mississippiensis. Taxonomy (NCBI): domain Eukaryota; kingdom Metazoa; phylum Chordata; order Crocodylia; family Alligatoridae; genus Alligator; species Alligator mississippiensis. The sequence continues at coordinate 443,177,894 of NC_081824.1, forward strand.
TATACTGGTTTTCATCAAGCAAACATTCCAGAATCTTCTATAACAGTTGTGGCCAAACTTTTCAACAGGTGTACTACTAGGTAAGCCATACCCTCTCCCTAAGTACCACTCATTTCCTTTCCCTGACCTATTTGCTGATCTCTCTCTCCCTGCCCTACCTGCCGCTGCGCTCCCTGCCCCCTCCCAGATTCACCACCTGCAAAACATAGGAGCTGCCCATGCCACTTGTGGCATGTGTGCTGCAGGCTGTCCACCTCATGTGAACATCCCTGAATATTCCACAAAACTTTCAGAAGCTGCAAGTTGATTTGTACTTTTTGTCCTTAATAATTCCGCTCCAGGCATATGAAAGTCCCGATCCCAAATTGCTCCTCTCAGAAGTTTTCAGGATGAATAGAAACCAGAAACATAAAAGTCTTCATTGAAAAAACAATTTAGGTCCAAAGTCTGTTATACTTTGGACTCATCTGCAAGTATGTGTACCATCGCCTGCTTCAGTAGAAAGAATTTTCTCAATTTTTAGTTTAATCTAGAATAAACTAAGGAACAGGATAGGGGTAGTGAAAGTGATCAAAATGGGGCTTTTGTTTGTTTTTTCTGAATTTTTACTGATTTTTTTTTAAATGTAACAAAAAAATCAGAAATACATACATACATATAAATATACTTATAAATATATCAACTATACATGTCAACTTGGACTATGTACATGTCTGTCAAACAATAAGTAATGAAAGGAAAAAAGAAAAATGGAGGAGGAAGAGACAGAAGAAGAAGAAAAAAGTGTGCAAGGAGTAACAATTTAGTTACCAAAATATTCTATGAACTCTTTCTAAATTGCAAACTTTTCAAAGCAGTTAAGCCTGCAAAATATGACTCTCTCCAAAAATGCTAGCTGTGCAATCTCATCAAATCATATTTCAACCAATGGAGATGCCTACTTTTCCAATGCAGTACTATAATAATACTGAACATAAACTGTTTAGTGCCAAGGTAGGTGAAAGAGAGCTAGATTCTGAATCAGAATATTGAAGAACAAAGTTAAGTATGCAGTGAAGGGTTCTTTTTTTCTGTTTTCTTTTTGTAGACTGAAGATTGTTTAAGAATATCACAAGCAGGTTTTTTTTCTTCTCTAACGCAAGTAGCTAAAATGAAGAGAGAACAATATATAGATAACTTCACTAGATATCATTTCTCCAGTTGGTTCTGGAGGTGCCACAGACAAACAGGCTAGGGACAGAAGTTACACATAAACCCGTGAAGTGACCAGAAAGTGGTTTAAACCTGTTTAAGCAGAACAGAAGCTCAGTGCACATAAACCAGTTTCAAATAGCCAACACTGGTTTAAGATAAACCTGGTTGAATATAGTATCAGGCTTAACTGATTTTGGTCCAACCAGTTTATTAAACTTCTGTCGCAGACCCCTTCCTAGTTCAACTTAAATCAGAGTCCCCCAGCATCCTAGCATGCTTTTCAGCCCTGGGCTGAGCTGTGCTGTCTGCACTAGAGAGCAGGGCTGGCCCTGTACTTCTGCTCCCTAGCTGGAGCAGAGAGGGCTGACTCACTGCCTACCTCAGGCAATGCCTGGCTGAGGTCTGGGGCCACAGAGTGGGGTTAAACTCACCTTCCCCAAGTACAGAGCTTCCCTGCCCTGCTGGCTTACTTAGTGCTGGCTGCAACTGTGAGCTACAAATCCCAGAGTCACCTGGAAAGCAGGAAGAGGAAGTGATGAGCAACCCTGCAGTCCTCCTGCTGTGATTATGGACTGAAAATCCCAGTAACCTCAGGGGCAGCAGGAACTAGAAACAAACACACAGTCCATGCTGGCTATATGCTAGAAAGCCATGCTATAGTGCCCCCTAGCTTCTGGCTTGAGCTACTGCAGGCATATGGGTGCATTTCCTGAATCACAAGTGAATGTCTGTTCATTTGCTTATTGGTTCAACCTTTGCAGCTTAGACTAACCTACAAAGACTGAATCACTTCAGCCTTGGGCCTTTTGACTGTCTGTACTTAACCATAGACATGAAGTCTAGGGACTCACATTACACATAAACTGGTTTAAGTGATCAGAAACTGGCTTAAACCTGAAACACAACAGACATTCAGTGCACATAAAACAATTTCAAAATGGCCACAACCAGTTTGAGATAAGCCTGGTTGGATGTAGTATCAGACTTAACTGATTTGGGTCAAACTGGTTTATGCAATGTCTGTCCCAGACCACTTACTGGTTTAAGATAAACCATATACCCCCAGCAACCTGGCATGCACTCTGGGCTGGGTGGGGCTCTCTGCTCCACAGTAGGGTTGGCCCCTCCCCTCTGCTCCCTGGCTGCAGGTCTGTCCCCCCAACCACCACTCCCTCCACTGTGGCACTTCTGGTTTTGTGCTGCCAAGCCCCCATGGCCCGGGGAATAGCAAGCTGCAGGCTCCCTGTCCCTTGGGGACCATGGGAAGGGCAACAATGCGGTGGGAGGGGCAGCAACGCCCTGGACACAGTGGGGGAATAGAGGCCCGAACAGGCAAAGACGCCTGTTTAGGCCTCTCAATTAACCAGCATATTTTGTTATCTGGCACCCCTGCAAAATGGGGTGTGCCAGATAACAAAGCTTTTGCTGTAACTGTTTTTTCTCCCCTAATGAAGAGGAAGGGGATTAAAAACTGTCTGATATTAACAATAACACTTTGAGATGTTTGGGCTGCAAATCTTGTTATTTGCATACACTTTTTTCACAACAGAATTTAGCATGATTTATATAGTTTCAGTAATAGTTACTTAAAAGATTGATTTTAAGATTTCAAAATTCATTCTCTCACATCCAAGAGTAAGAAGAAAAATAGCTTCATAATTTATTAGGCTGAAGATTTTATAATAGAATCAGTACCCATTTTTTAAATGGGGGGTGTGTGTGTGTGTGTGTGTGTGTGTGTGTGTGGGTGTGTGTGTGTGTGTAAATATCCACTAACAAAATAAGATTTTATGTACTGCAATGATACAAATCAGGAAAACTATCCAGATATTTTCCATTGACTTTAGTCTCATTGGAGATTGCTGAAATTCCTGATAAAATTTACTGATTAAAAAAGCATTTAAGATTAACACCAGTTGACTTATTTTAAAAATAAATGCAAAAGCCTTTATAAAATTCAAAACATAAATCTGAAAGTAATCAGAAGTTGTAATGTGTATTTTCTACAGTAAGTGAAAAGTAACATCATACAAGATTACTATACAGTTAGCTCAAAGTCATCAGTATAAGAAACGCTGTACCAAAAAACAAAACAAACTACAATGCTATTTTTTATATTGGAGATATATATTATTTATAAAAACATATAGATGAACATTTCTATTATCTTGAATTTAAAAAATAATACATGATCATATAGTGCATTTAGTCAAATATAAGACAGGGTTTTTTACTCCCAATTGACATGACAGAAAAGGCCCTCACTTTATAATTGCATACAAAGAAATCTCACTAACTACATTATCTAACACTAAACTGCTGCCAAAAGCAGCATGTACTCAGCAATGGACACAACTATGAAGCTGATTAAAAGCAGACAATACTGAGTATGACTATAAAGCACATGGTTCACATTGGCCCAAGGCTTATGGGACCTTTTTAAGGGCCACAAATAAAATAAAACAAAACACAAACAAACAAACAAAAACTGGCAGTTGCTCCCCCAGGAGGTAATGACACTGGGTCTGGAGGTACTCTAATACCTCACCTGGTGCCAACACCCTCGCCTGGTGCCAAAAATGCTGATAGGAACCTACCTCAATGGCAGGTAAAGGCAGTCCATCTAAATAAGACATATGGTAGGGACCATTAAGCACAGTCCCCCTCACTGGCAACTCTTTTGCAAGTCATGATGAGCCACTATATTGCATACATTTTGACTGCCTCTTCATTCCCGCAGGTAAGCCACGCATTTCTCATTTCCAATTATTCCTATGCCTTCACAAGCCTTGAATATCTGGCAACAATCAGGGGAACAACCCAGCAGCACGTTAGCCCTAAAAGCAAACACATGTGCAAACTAATGAGTTACCTGACTTAGATAAAGCAGCACTCCAGAGGTAGATAAGTGGATTGCTTGAGAGGCAGAGGCAGTGAGCAGAGACACAGACTCTCCAGAGAGTGGAGCAGTCACCGGAAAGCCCCTTTTGCAAATGGCTGAGCACTCCCAGGATACAGCAGTGAGAACCCAGGAGATGCAAACTGCTCCAGTGCATAGTAACTAGAGCAGGGAAGTTTTAGTTAAAGCAATAGCTAACTTTTTTTTGTTCATTTACCCAGAGCAGGGAAGTTCTGTTAAAGCAACGCCTTTCCTTTACGGTTGGACAGGAAATGGCTACAAGCAGTGAAGTGGAGGCCACAGAGGTGGCCACAGAGACAGGCTGCTGAGCCCTGTCAGGGGCAGAAGCGTGAGCCACAGCAGTGCCAGAAGGGCATGAGAGGGCTTGAGCCCTTACAGGGCCAGGCACAAGGTAGGCAGGAAGAACCCAATACAGCTACAGCCTGAGTCAGACATCACAGCACAGAAATTTGGCTTGAGGCTGGGAGGACCAGGACTGGGACCTGAGAAGGGTGAGGGAAAGACACTGGAGTCTGAGAACGGCATGAGGAAGAGGCAAGAGCCTGAAAAGGGCGAGAGCCAGAGACAGGAGCCTGCAAATGGCAAGGACACAAGACAAGGGCCAGAAGAGGAAACGAAGATTGGGGTCCAGAAGCTGAGGTCCAGGACAGTGGGCTTTGGGCTAGAGATGCTCAGATAGAGAAAAGGGGCCAAGGCTAAGAAGGCCAAGAGCCCCTACAGATGCTCTGAGGCCTAAGGGGCTGAACACCACACTGGCGACAAGCTGCCCTGTGGATAGAACAACTGGTAAAATCTGCACAGCAGGGGCATGACTGTAGAGCAGGGATAGGTAATTATTTCGGGTGGAGGGCCACTTACTGAGTTTTGGCAAGCCATCGACAGCCGCATGACAGGCAGCCAGGGGCAGATAAATATTAATTTTCTAAAATTTTTAGAGGCCCCGTGGGCCAGACAGAATGGCCTGGTGGGCCACATCCAGCCCATGGGCTGCATTTTGCTCACCCCTGCTGTAGGGGTAGTTGGAGGCTACAAACATGGCCCTTAAGACACCTGGTATCCAAAGACACCAATAAGGCCAAAAGAGGGCCACCGCAGATTGGATATCTCTATCCAAGAGGTCTACCAGTAAACTAGACGCTCTCTGGGCCTAGGGCAGCCTCCCAACCTTTTTTTTTTAAAGCATCAAGGCATGGCAGGTAAGTAGGAAAGAAGGACCCAAGGGAGGGAAGAAGGCAGGAGTCATACAATCACAAGGGGGCAGTATAACGCCACTTGACACAGGCCCTGCCACAAGTATCCATGCTAAAACTTGCAGCAGTTTCAACAAAAGGTAACGTACCAATTCTGGATGAACTAAGCATATGGGTATGATATGCAAATTGCTACAGCCATGTTTAATTTCAAAGTTATTGTTTTCAAATTTGTTCTTCACTTCTAAGTGACAGTTAGGAGAAGGCATGGGCTGCCAAAGAAAAAAGTTGAGGGAAAGCAGAAAGCAAAGGGACTACCTGACCCCCGCCCCCAAATTTATTTTCCCTGCTGTAGCAGTGGAAAGGGGACAAATTCAAGGCAAACTGCCAATAATTAGATTCTATACTTGGAAAATTATAACAAATGTATACATTTCCCCCATACAGAATCTGATTATTGGGGGGTTATCTCATAATCAGGGTCATCTTCTATTTGAGTAAATACAGTAATTAAGGACTACTGTATTTCATATGCACAAGAGGCAAAGATAAAACTGCATATGCAAATTTAACTTTTGTATTTCTTAACTCTCATGATTAAATACTGTAATATGAAAATGTATAGTAACGTACTGAATAGAATTTTTTTAGCATATTTTAATTAAAGAAAAGGTATTTCCACCTGAAGAAAATTCTGAATCCCAAATTTCCAGAGAATCCAAAAAAGCATAGGTATATACTATAATCTGGAAATATTTTACAAGACAGCACCCAGGCACCTCATGATTTTTAATAGGCATTTTATACAGCTGTGGAACTCTCAACAAATATATTGAGAGTAGGGTCAAATTAAAGAGTCTTAGAAGCTCTTCTCCCTTCTCCCATGCACTTTGTTCTGAATGTTTAATTGCATACAGAATAGTGTCCTAGGTGCTATTCTTTGAGAGAGACATTTTATTAGTATATATAAAAAAACTAAACTGAAGGCTTTAAGTAAGGGTTTCCTGAATAAAATTCTGGTGTTAACCTAAAGTAATATGTTTTTATCTCTGATTGCTTATAGTCTGCCTATACTGCTCTGCTATCTGTTAGTTTTTCCTTGCATAGGAACTTTACATATAAAATAATACAGCTTATCCATTTAAAATATATAAATATACTCTTTTTTATCAAATCAAACACATGCAGGGGAATTCAGATATGCTAAGGGATGGTCAAAAATAGTGAAGAAACAATCCAAATTTTTCTTTTTTTTAAAGTTCTACAAGTTAAAAAATGGAATGCATACACTAAAGCACTGTATTTAAACTTGCACCATTACATTCAAATCACATAATTAAATGTTTAGCAAACAGAACTGTAGTAAAGCAGAGCTAGAAGGACCTTGGGAAATCATCTAGTTTAGACCCTTGCTCAAAGCAAGGTCATCCCTGTCTAAACTGTTACAGATCAATGTTTATCTGAGCTGCTCTTAAAGACTTCTGAGGATAAAGATTCCAAATCCTTTCTAGATATCCTGTTCCAATGCTTAGCCACCTTCAGATTGAGAAACGTCTTCCCAACAATCAGCTAAAATCATATATGGCATGGCTTGGTTGGCTTCTATGAAGTGATCAGTTTCACATGTACATCTTACAGTCAATATCCTCATGTCAGTCATGGATAATTATTTACAGGATACTGTCTGTGTTTTAGTTAATCTACTTTATGCATCTCAAATGGTACCATCTCCATGCCCCTCCTGAAGCAATTACAACAATCCTTTCCATCAGGGCTCATAAACTTCACCCATGTCAGTGACCGCTGACAGCTGATTTTGCACATGCTCAAATTGTGATCATACATGCACTAAAAGGAGTGTCACATGGCTTCTGAGTGATTTGACATGTGTTTCCTTCTTAAAGGAGCTTCCATGTATCCATGAGTTCTGCTAAGTCATTTCTAACTGAGGAAGGGGGAAGAAAATAATAACTGACAGTTTCTTTCAAACATAATCCACCTGTGGCCCCAAAATGAGGTACTGCTCACAATAAGTTAGATGAATCTAGAACGTACCCCTCTTGTCTTGCATTAAACATTTAAATGAGCTTTTCATGCATCAACAGTTATATATGCTAACAGTTAGCTGAGCTACATGGGGCAGTTTGCATCTCAGAGCTACTGTTTCAGGTTCACCATATCTTTGTATTGGTTACACAGTTTGTGCTTGAGCTTTCCCTTTGCAACTGTGTGGAGACCCGCTGTTTATTTTTAAATGAATCTAGAGATGTCAGTAAAACAAAATAGTTTCAGAGAAGCACCAAAGCTAGTAGGGATATCCAAATGCAAGCCAGCAGTTGCCAAGATCTCCGATCAGCCTTAACTTGTTCCCTTTGCCCATTACAGCCACAGAGGTTATATTCTGCCTGTACATCACACATCTGGTCAGCCTCCTCTTCTGAACACTCCCTATACTGGACTCATGTGCTCTTTAATTGTTGAATCTGATCAAAATCTAGGCACCACCTCTCACTTTAGGTCTCTAAACACCACCTTGGGAAACAAATTCCCTGTCCTCCTGAAAGCAGCAACTTCTAGCCCAATCTCCCTAAGCCTTTAAACTACTGCCAGTTCCCTTGTCCCTAGCAGCTTTACCATGTCTTTTGCAGCTCTTCAGCCTTGTGAGCATTGTGATTTCAATGCAAGTTTTAAGGGGCACGCAATAGGTGGGGCAACACCACAAACTTTCCAGAGTTTCTAAGATAATCAATTATTTTGGCAGCAGCAAAGAAAAATCAGCAACATCAAATTACTAATCCTTGCTTCCCTTTCTTCATACTCTAGAGCAACTTGGTAAAAATTCCCTTTCCTCAATCTCTAACATCTGCAGTCACTGTTTTTTAGCTTCTGGCTGTGTAGCAGTTGAAAAGGTTTTCTTTTGCTCTGTAAACCTGGCCTTTTACAAGTCCTAAATTTTTAAATGCTGGGGGTGGGGGGTTGTTTCCTTTCTGGGGTAATGCCACTATTCCAAAATTTTTTTGGACTTGGTCAGTCTGGTTTTCCTAAGCACCCATTTAAATGGGAATTAGCTATGCTAATGGTTTGCCACTGGTCTGGTAGAAGATAGCAGATAGTTGACTCCACCTCCACAGAAGCATTCAATTTCTTAATTACTCATCAGGATTCTTAAATTGTCCATAGAGAGATCTTCCAAATCAGCATACCTTTCACACCCAACAAGACAAACTATCATCATTTCACTCTTTGGGGAATGAATATGTCCTGACAAACATTTATAAAATAACTGAAGATGAGTCTTTGTTAAATCCAAGCTACCCAAAGCAATAAAGTCTGATGGGCTCTGCTAACTCTTAAATCAGTCATTTATTTAAGCAGTTAAAATAAGTGACCACAAACATAGGTTTCTCTGAACTAGGGTTTCCAGGTTTAAAACTTAATCAATAGCAATTTTACCCAAATCTAAGACAGCTCTGAATTTAAATCTACCACTACACATGGAAATTTTATAATTTATACAGGGAGACAACAGGACAGGAGAAACAGCAGGGGTGCACAGAGCAGCTGCAGCTCTGACTAATTCCAAACCCCTATTTGGACCAGAGTCAGAGCCACAGCAGTTGCACCCTGCTCCCAATCCCTTTACTCAAATCCAAGATAAGGGCTTCTTTGCCTCCCCAGGTGAAATGTGGAAAAATCTTGTCTTGGATTCCAGTAAATAAAGCATTCTGTTTGGGTTTGTGAAGTACATGGTTTGAACCATAGCAGAAAACAATAAGAGAATAGTCTAGAGCTCTATACCAATAACTAGTTAAACTGTTGACCCACAACTGCTCCAAAACAGTTTCTTGCCTCTACCTGTTAAATACCTTGATTGACATTCCCTAGTAAATGCTTTAAAAAACTGCTATCAGATGGCCCAGGTATCATTCAAAGTTATTCTTTGGTGTTAACAGCTTTTCTTTAAGTGTGAAAGAAAAAACTCAAGTGGAGAAGTGGGAGAGGGAGGGACAGAGAAGGGTAATGATTTATCTCACATTAGGATACAGGAGAAGACTGAAAAATGAATTCTAACTGGCCAGTGTAACTTCTGAAGGGTTTTTACTCCATGCATGCTCCTTTTTGTTCCTAATATGTGCAGTATTAATCATGGCTCTCTCTCAAAGAATCTTTTCTAGTTGATATAAAGAGCTTGGAGCACCACTTAAATGAAAAAGGTAGTACTGATTTTCAGGGCCTTTGGGCTAGGGACAGAAATGATATATAAACTGGTTTAAGTGATCAGAAACTGGTTTAAACCTGTAAGAGAACAGATGTTCAGGGTACATAAAGCAGTTTGAAAATGGCTGAAACTGGTTTGAGATAAACCTGGTTGAATGTAGTATCAGCCTTAACTGATTTGGCTCAAACCAGTTTATGCAATGTCTGTCCCAGACCCCTCACTGGTTTAAGATAAACCAGACTCCACCAGCATCCCAGCATGCTCTCTGGCCTGGGCTGGGCTCTCAGCTCCACAACAGGACTGGTCCCTCCCCTCTGCTCCCTTGCTGGAGCTCCAGCAGAGACTGCAGGCATCTGCCTGGCTATTTCTCCACCTCCCACCACACCCCACCCTTCTGCAGACACCTCAGCATTAGCTAACAGACCACAAGCTGGCTACAGTCTGTGCTATAGGAGAAACAAAGGCAAACAGGCTTTTTGGAGCTAATTAATACATAGCTGGTAATGTCCTTCCTTGGAAAAGCTGTTTCAGAAGAGACTGAACTAATGGAGAGAGGCTTTGTTTTCTTAATGGGTTGATAAACACTGAGTTAGAGGTAATAAGCGTTCTCTGCTGGGCTGCTCAGGCGGGGGGGGGGAACGACATCATAGCATCCTGCCCAGGCCTGGCCACCGTACCCTCTCCCCCCCTCCATAGCACAGCTCGGTGGAAGGGATGGGAGGGCTGCTCTAGCCACTGTAGGCATGTGCCTGAATTTTTTCAGTCCAGAGTGTTACAAACCAGTTTAGCCTAGCCAGGTTGGACTTACATGTGAAATTTGAATCAATTCAAGCTCAGGCTTTTTGAAAGTCTGTCCCTAGCCCTGAAGGGCAGAGGAGAGCGGGGAATAAGGATACAGTTATACCACACCTCCAAGTTTCATGGGCCATTTCTGGGAATGTTCTTAAGAGACATTAACGTACAAGTAAAATAATAATTGAAAGTAATGTGGGTAAATCAATTTCTAGATATCAGACAACTATTTTATTTCAAAACTTATGAATTCAGCTTAGAATTCCTCTATTTCCAGTTTCCAAAATGGGATGCAGGGAGCCTTCCCTCAGACCACAAAGAGCCTAATATATGCAAATATCCTAGACTTCAATGAGACAGCTAATGTAATGTGTTTGGGAAGTTAATTCTGCATGTGTCAACAGCAAGAAGGAAAACATAATAAACACCTTCAGATTTGCATTGCCTAGTAAGAATTAAAGTTCTTAGAACAAGTCTTCTATGGTATTTTTTTCACAGTGATGAAGTGAAATGAAATGAATACACACCTATATATACATATACTCTAATATTTTACTGGATCAAACCCCAACTATTTGACACCTGTCTGAATTGAATGTTAAAAGGAATCGTTTTACAGCTCAGACCATATTTGCTGTTTAAAACTATTTACAAATGCATAAAAATAGTAACTACAGTCTTTCTTCTGTACAATACACAGAAGTTTAACTTGTTCACTATCAATCACATGTTTCTCAATATTACTGGTTTCACAATGTCCATCTTTTACCAAATATCTGGTTTAGGTTGTTTTCTTTCCAGATACAGTCACTTGTTTTCCATCCACATTTCTAGCTTCTCAGCCTCTTTTTAAATTTTTTTTTTCTCATACATGTTTACTATTTTCCCAGATCAAGTTTTCACGTTGAGTATCCCACACTGAGTATGCTTAGCCAAATAAGACCAAACTTAACACTGATCCTGGCACCATAAAGCTGTACTGAGTTATGGGACATGGGTATGACCTTCATCTTTTACCCACATGACGCTGCACATGTGCAGAGTTAGGAGTTTGCCGTCTATAGTTAGGAGTAAGTTTGTAAGTAACTTCATGGTAAAAAAAAACCCTCCAATCCAATTTGAATATTTTTTTTCCAGATGGCACACTCTGTAAATGTAACCTAAAATATTTCATTTACTTTAGTTCCATCATCCACTACATTCTGTATTGCTACTCTCCAAAAAGTCCTTTCAAAGAAAGGAACTTTTTGTTAAAAAGGGCTTCAGGTGATCTTTATGACTACTTTGAGATTAAGAGTATACTGTTAATTATTTTTAAGGGAATTTTCTCTCCCCAAGAATGAACACCTATTTTTATTTAAAACTGAAAATGTATATGAAGCACAGTACAAAGTATTTGATGGCTCTCAACATACAGCATGACATAAGAAAGAATTAAAGACATTTGCCATTTTATAGAACTAAAGTAGCTATACTTATTAACTCAGTTAAAAAAAATCACAATCAAATGCAACTGATGAGGGCTATTCAGAGATGTAGGGTTTCTGGAAAATTTTGAATTGGACATTTTTTGGAAACATTTCCAATGCCCTAAATAAACATGCTAAATCAGATCATGCTCTACTTGACTTATATTTAGTAAGCAAAACTAAAAAAGTACCCCCACGTTAATTTTATGTCCTAATAGCTACAAGTATTCAAACTGAAATATTTGATTAGGAAAAAAATTAAATGCAGCACACTTTATGTGGTTTAACTGTTACATTCAAAGCTTTATGTGGAAAGAAATATTTTTATTGGAATACTTGTAAAAATGTAAAGACAGTCCACAATAGCACGTACTTCCCATACACTGTTTGTTTAAATTTAAGGGGAACAAAATGAAGGCACTGAAAACTGCTGACACACTCATTTTAGCACACCCAAAGAATTGCACATGATATGCCATGGTTGTCCACTCATCTACTTCAACAGAATTTAACTCTCTTCCACGGAGGTCATTGCAGCACCTCCAGTTTCACTGTCACTATCTGCAGAATCACTTGCACTACTTATTAGTTCCATTTCAGAATCAGGTTGAGGCAAATCTGATTCAGAACTACTTGAACCACGTTCCCTTTCATTAAACAGTGGTTTTTACCAATGAGTCCATGGGCAAGGGCCACTTATCAACACGCTGTATCTTCTTCACTAATTATATTTCTGACTTATTCTCCAGAAGCAAGTGATTTTGAGAAATAGAAACAAGCTTCGTGGTGCATTTATTTGGGTTTGATTTGACCTGCACAGCCAATTTAGTGAATTCATAACTCGATTTTGCGTTTGGATTATTATGTGAGTGTATTTACCCTCCTATTTACAAATGAATAAAACATATATATATATATATATAGATATATATATAGATATCTATATATCTCTCACACTTCCTAGGGATAATCACCTGAAAAACATTAATTTCAACTTTGAAACTGCCAAGCTTACCTAATATTGTATTGGCATCCATTCATTGTTTATGAAATGGTGAATTTTTAAAAATGGAAAAATTTCCCACGGAAAAATAAAGCACTGGAAAAATTTCCATTTTGAAAAATTTTCTGTGGAAAATGTTCTGTCCCACATTTCTGGGGCTATTTGTGCTTAAGTGTCTCAAAACAAGAAATGATTTACTGCTGAAGCATTTTAAAGTATATATCATGCCACAAAAAAAGAAATGAAGCTCCCTATCTTTGTGTATGCGCCATTTGGTTTAACGAGAGAGGTATAGTGGGCGTATCTAAAAGAGACACCTGAATCCACAGTGGACTGTTCTAATGCACATTAGCACAACACAGCAACAACCATGCTAATGCACAGTAGAAATAGTATACTGCGTGTCACGGCGGGGTCCTCTCTGAGGGCCATGATCTCCTCGAGGTCCCTCGCTCCGTGTCAAGGCCGGCCCAAGGCACCCTCTTATTCTCACCCGCCACGTCTTGCTGGTAAATATAAGGTTGGGAGGCTGCCTATGACTCCCTGGGCACGGCTACGCGGGACCTCTGTCCCCATGTGTTCCTGGACCCCTGCGGGTCTCCCGATACGGTGGGTGTTCCCCGGACACCCTCGCCTTATGGGCTATGCATGGCTCCTACCACCCCTAATACCACGCCCCAAGCCTCGCAGATGTAATAGATGTTGGTGTGTCTGCACGCCCGCTTCCCGGGCCCTTCTTCTATAACCTAGCCCACTCTTGGGCCTTCTCTATACTAGGCTAGTCCCCTCTGGGACGTCCTCTCTGGCCACCGGTCTTTTGGGCCCACCGCACTACCACCCTTTCTGATACAGGCTCACCGCACTGCTACTCCCCGTCCTCTCAGGGCAACCGCAGCACCTTGCCCTTCTCTGGGACGCTGTACTGCTAACCCTTTCTGTCTGGGTCCACCGCAGCACCCTTCCCCTGTCCTGGGTTTTCCACGGTGCTAGCCTGTTACCGGGCTCCTCAGTATCGCCCCGCTCTAGGGCTCCTCAGTATCGCCCCTCCCTGGGGCTGGGGTCTATGCACTCCACAAGTGACGCCCTTGCTGGCGTCTGCTGCGCCCGTCCTGGGCTTCCTAATATGGCGCTCCCCATCTTGGGGGCTCACCGCGCCCACCTTGGGCTTCTCAGTAGTCCAACATGGTGCTCCCCCTCTTTGGGGCTCGCCACGCCCACCTTGGGCTTCTCAATAGTTCAATATGGCGCTCCCCCTCTTTGGGGCTCGCCATGCCCACGCTGGGCTCCCTGATAAAATTGCCCCTCTCTCTGGGGCTGGGGTCTACGTACCCCGCACACAACCCGGGGTCTCTGTTCCCCCGTCTGCAACCCACTGGTTGCACCCGCAACCCACTGGTTGCGCTCCTCGCTGCCAGTTGTGCCTTCACTGGCGTGCAAGCTGCGACTTCACTGGCGTTAGGGCACCCCACACTCTCTGGGGTCCCTATGAGGACACTGCACCCTCCTCGGGTGCTGGGGCCCCCACACTCCCGTGGGGCCCTTTATGAGGCCTCCTCCAACCCCTACAGCCTCACCCAAACCTCCGGTGTAATATCACAAACACAACTTTAAGCCTCCCGGCTATAACTCAAACACAACCCAAAGCCGCCTGGCTATAACTTAACATCATGGCTTAACCTTTGGAGCTCTCATGAGCTGTACTGGCCATCGGGCTTCTACCCATCTCTCAGCCGAGGGAGCTCCTGCCTCTCCGGCTGCTGGCAGAGAACTGCCAGCCTGGCCTCAGCCCTGGGCTTTATAAGGGCCAGGCCCTGCCCCCTACAGGCAGCTGGCTCCGCTTAGTTGCTCCAGCAACCCGCAGCTGCGCTCGTTATGACCTGCCAGGGCTCTGTCTCTCTCTCCCTGGCAGTTTCTCCTCTCTAAGAGCAGAGCACCGAGGTGCCCTGCGACACTGCGCATCAAGTGTCACAAAAAACATTCACTTTTGCTACTGTGCATTAGTGCAGCTACTGCACCTTTATCTAGAACCTCATATTAGAGGTACTAAACTTAATGCATAGTAGCACAATCTGTTGATGTACCCAGTACAAGCTTACCAAAGGCTATCATCTAAAAATTGCTAGACTGGAATTTTAGGGAAAATTTTGCCCTTTGTAGTTCTGAGACTGATGAGGGCTATTTGTGCTAGCTTAAGCTTGTAAGTAGCTTCATAGTAAAACAAAATACTGTAACAAAATTAACTTTACCTTTTGATGCCACAATGGTCTTAGGAGTACTGAAACCAATATTGAAGTTAATTTGTTTCACATGGAGTTAATCAAGTTTTACTGCAACAGAACCAACAATTACTAAGCTTTACTATTTTTATTAAATTCTCATACTCTCAGACTCCCCTTGCAATTGGAAACTAATTTTTGGAAAGATACAAAATTACATACAGTACTCAGAGATCTTCCAGTTAGATCAATAAAACACGGCAAAACCCTTTCAATTAAAATGAAGGGACAGTGTATAGAGTTCTAAAGAACACTTCTGTCTGCCATAATTTTTTGTTTACAGAAGATTAGTAAAGCAATTTAGTAGCACAAGAGTTTCTGATACATAAGCAAGGTAGCTCAAATTAGTTTAAACTTCCTGTAATATACAAACAGACAATTTTATTACTGTTTTAACAAACCTGCTCCATTCCATTTCCACATGAACTCTTAATCTGGCTGCACTACAGAAGATACTGAACTATTCCTTTGGTATAAACAAAGAAAACAAGATGAAGAGAAATTAATCTCTCACATTAGGAGTCTGAATTCTCTCACATAAAATACATTACAAATTTAAAAATGTAGTCTTCAGATAAAAGGGGGTAGCAAAATCCTAATAATATTTTAGACATATTTTGAACTTTTATATCACTTTATTTTAAAATAACAAACATAGAAACACTGAATTTATATTTAGCTAACTATTGGACTTGGGTATTTTTAATGCTTGGAGACCTAGGTCAGGCTT
This sequence comes from Alligator mississippiensis, assembly GCF_030867095.1. Classification (NCBI taxonomy): domain Eukaryota; kingdom Metazoa; phylum Chordata; order Crocodylia; family Alligatoridae; genus Alligator; species Alligator mississippiensis. The sequence goes on from NC_081824.1 coordinate 443,193,687, forward strand.
CAGGCTCAACCATGTTAGTCAGCAAATACATACTGTAAGAATCCCAGCCCTACTAACTTAGGGCATACATGGACAACGCAAAGGGAAAGAAAATGAAAATATCCCCATTGCACTGATGAACTGCTGAGGAAGAGAGGCTAAAAACCAAATCCATTTAAACCATGTGTGTATCTGTCCTAAAGGCAGACAAGGTTCTTTGGGGAAATCTGATATCTTCTATTAGACCAACTCAAATAGTTGGAAAAATTCTTCTTAGCAAGCCTTCAGGTATAAATACCCTTTATCAGGCTGAAGAAGCATGTGCATTTGGTGTGCATTCTTCCTGGATGGAATGAATAATAAAGAAGCCAGAGGCTGGTATGCATGCAAGAAAGGCAGTCAGTGAAGATGTAAATTGAGGAGTCAGAGGGTGAAAGACAGGCTGGGGGGGTAGAAAGGGGAATGAATGTAGCTGGTAAATAGTGGACAGGTACCTGGGAATCAGATGTGGGTTATAACTAGGCAGGTTATAATGTGTCATAAATCCAATATCTATATTTAATCCATAATTTTTTGTATCCAGGAGGTAGATAAAGTGAAGTTCACAGGCTCATCTGTGAAAAGTGTTTTGTAAATTCCCTTTGAGCATTACAACTGAGAGATTGGAGAGAGAGTGGTTTTCTTGTGAGAAACGTGCACCCACAGGTATTCTTGTCTTTGATAGATTTCCGATGTGCATTCATTCTGGTACGCAGTTATTTTTGGGTATTTTTTGGAACCTTACTTCATCAACCTCCTGGTACAAAATATCATGTACTAAATATAGACATTGGATTTATAACACACAACCTACCTAATAACCGACTCCCCAGGTACCTCTCCACTATTTACCAGCTACATTCATTCCCCTTTCCACCCCCACCAACCTCTCTCTCACATACTGACTCCTCAATTTACATCTTCACTGACTGCCTGTCTTGCATGCATACCAGCCTCTGGCCTCTTTACTAATCATTCCATCCAGGAAGAGCACACACCAACTGCAGATGCTCCCTCAGCTTGATGAAGGGTATTTATACCCAAAAACTTGCTAAGAAGAATTTTTCCAACTATTTGAGTTGGTCTAATAAGAGATATCGGATTTAACCAGAGAACCATGTTTGCCTATGTCCTTAGACCAACACAGCCACAACCTATACCCCTGTATCTATCCTAAATGCCTTTCTTAAATTCCACAGAGGCTGCCTGAAAAGGGGCCAGGGTTTTAACTAAAAGCTTTGAAGTCCCCACACACTGCTATAACTTCAAGAGTCTTCTCCTCTTGGTCTTTGGGAGCTTAGAAATATGCATATCATTAGCAAGACAGCCTAAGCAAGATGAAGTTTTAAACAAAGAAACCACATTAAATCTTTGATGCACAATCAAATAATTGTAGCTCTCTCAACCACACAGCCCACATGTGCTGACCTATTAAAAAGAAAAATCAGTGGCTGACCTGTTGCACATTCAAAAACTATAGGGACAAGAAGCCCCACTTGGCAGAAAGCTGCAAAAGTGCTGCAAGGTTCTCAAGTACATCACCCCCTTGCCTACCTGCTCCATACCGCCTCCTCCAGCACAGACAGCAGTTTACGCTCCCAAAATCCTGTCACCCATATTTCCCATGACTAAGGTCCTCCATGACCAAGAAAGAAGGAGGCAAAGATTTGAATCATATGGAGCACTGGAAAGCACAAATCAAAACTAGTCAGAGGAGCAGCATGCTATTGAATAATAACCCCTGAAAGTGGTAGCAGTATACATTAACATATTTCATTCCATAAGCGATCTTTTAATTCATGAAGCAACAACATTTTTATGAAATTCCTTGTCATACTGTATGCTTTCATGATAAAGCGTAAGCCAGGCACTTAATGCATTATTTGTAACATTAGACAGTGATACCCCAGAACAAGAGACAAAAGCAAACATAATGGTGAAGTTGCAGCCTATGTGCAAACCTGAACAACAATGGCAACAGGAATTGTGACAGCTCACTGTAATGCAGTTTTTAGCGTTAACAGTTTTCAGAAGTTTGGGAACTGTTAGAAAGCTGGTGAGAGATAATAAGACATGAGCTTCAGTGTTATTCTTGTAAATAAATTAGGATTATAGCTCGCAAGGAAAGAAAAAAGGAAGAAAGAAAATTCAGTACACATGTTGCAAAAACAGGAAGAAGTAAGTGTTGAATCAACAGAACAACTAAAGTCATTACTAGATAAAGATCATAACAGTTCAAATAAAGCCAAGGATAATCACATTCTGAATCTGTTGCATTTCAGTTTCTCTGGGAAAAACGATTTAGTGAAAAGTGTTTGTAGCAGTGTTTCTCAACCCGTGGGTTGCAACCCAAAAGTAGGTTGCAAGAATATATGAAAGAGTTACAAACAAATTTTTAAAATGGATTCTCCTTGGATTTAAAAATATATTTCTCCTAAAAGAGAAAGATGTGGGAAAACGTGTCTTTTCCCTTGCAGGCTGGCCCCTCATGCCCCACGCACACCCCCTGTGTCGTCCCTCCCCCCCCCCCCCCAGGCCAAACACTGCGGGGGGCTGGGGCCTGGGGACAGCAGGCAGTAGGTCAAGAGTCAGGGGCACTCTTCCTACTACTTCCACACTATTTTGGGTGCAAGGAACCTAAAAAAAGGCCTCTCCCACAGACCATATTCTCCCTTGATTCCATTCTACAAGAGCTATAAAAAGTATCCATCTCCAGGCTTATGTTTGAGAAGTAGGAAGGAAAACTCCATCTCCTCCGACTTTAATGGAAAATTTTTTCCAAATAGAGAAGCCTCAGATATCACTGCTGTCACACAAAAAGCATAAAATGTATCTCCTTCACAATGAAAGAAAGATAGTTTAAATAACTAGAGAGGCAGCATGCATGCAAAAAAATACGGAATTTAGCTGTCTGCCAAGATTGTCCCTGTAAACTAACTCAGTAACTAGATGCTGCACTCTTCTTCTGGCTTCAGTTTTTTCTGGCTTCAACTATTATGCAGTATGGGTGTGCAATATTGAAGAGTTGCCACTCTCACCTACCTCAAATAGTAAAAGATCAGAAACCCTCAAATGAAAGGTTACATTAGAAAAGTAAGTATCATTAGAAATATGCCTCTTAAGGATTATATAATAGCATACTACATTATTTGTATGGAGAAACATTTAGCTGCACAACCATGTTCACAAAAAACTTAACTATAGAAAAATCTAAAAGCTCAATGCGAATGGCCAGATCAGTATAACCCATGTGTCAGGCTGTGAATCAGAGTACTGCTAGCTCACTTGATCTCTGTCCCTTTCTCTTCTAATCTAGCATTGTTTAAAAGATTACATCCATGTAGAAAAATAAATTTCCTCCACTGAAGTGAGAAATACCAGTTGTGGTACTAAGAACCACTGCTTGCATACAGTCACGGAGCAGGCAGAAAATGGTGACAAATTTTGGTGGGCATCCATACTTCAGAAGGATCCTCCACAATACTTCTCAGCTGGCAGAGCCTAAAGCTTTCCTGCGGTCAAAGAAGGCCATGTAGAGAGGCTTATGTTGTTCCCAGAATTTCTCCTGCAGCTGGCAAGCTGTGAAGATCATGTCAGTTGTGCCTCTTGCTTCCCTAAACCCACATGAGAGTCCAGAAGGAGCTCTTCAGCAACTGGAAGGAGACAATTCAGGAGGGTACTTATAATGATCTTTCCTGTAGTGGACAGTGGGGCGATCCCTCTGTATCTCCCACCATCTGACTTGTCTTCTTTCTTGAAGACTGTGACAATCATGGCATCGCTGAGGTCATCTGGGATTTGGTGAAAAGATCCTTAAGACAAGGACGTGAAGCTATAATGTAAGCTCCTCTCCCTCCTGCTTGAAGATAAGCAAGGCTGTGTCACTACTTAATATTCGTTGCTGTGATACTACATCTGAACACCAACAAGCTTCCAGCCAGAATGAAGCTAAACTACCAAATGGATAGTAAGTTGTTTAATTCAGCCATCTCCAAGCCAAAACCAAAACCACCCTGACCTCAATCATTGAGCTACAGTAAAATGATGATGCTGAAGTCTGTGCTCACTCAAAAGCAGACCTTCAGGCAACTGTCAATGTCTTTACTGAAGCATTCAAGGAAGTGGAACTGATGTTTAGCATTCAGAAGACCAAGGTCCTCCACCAACAAGCTCCTAATGAACAGTCCCCAGCTCTGGTAATCCAAATCTACAGTGAGACTCTGGAGAATGCCGAGTATTTCCTGTGTAAGTGCATCCTTTGGACACCTGCCGAAATGGGTGTTCAAAGATTGTGACATCAGATCCAAAACCAAGCTCATGATTTATTGAGTCGTCATGATCTCCACTTTGCTGTACGGAGCTGAAATATGAACAACATACAGGATACATACAACGTTGCTGGAGAAGTACCATCAATGCTGCCTGCAGAAGATCCTCTGCATCCAGTGGGAAGACAAGTGCACCAACATTACCGTCCTCCTGCAAGCAAACACCATGAATACTGAGGCTATGATCATCCGACACTGACTTCATTGGGCTGGCCATGCCATCTGGATGTCTGATTCCAGACTCCTGAAGCAAATTTTATTCTCCCAGCTCAGACAAGGCATACACTCAAGAGGAGGGCAGAGAAAGCGCTTTAGAGACATCCTCAAGGCCAACTTAATAAAAATGCAACATCAATGTCAACTCATGGGAGACATCTCCCAGGACCACCCTAAATGGAGGAAGAGTCTGCTGCAGGGATCTCAGTACTTTGAAACCTCACAACAATAACAACAGGAGACAGAAAAGCAGGAACAGCTTGTTGTGGACGAAATCAAGAAACCAGCACCAGCCACCCCACACAGAAACACATGTCTGAGCTGTAGGAAAGTCTGTCAATCCTGAATAGGTGGCAATCAGCCATCTTTGGACACACGGGTAAAGGCAATCATGGAAGACAATCATCCTCAACTGAGAGGGATTGCCAACGAAGAGAAAACAAAGTTCCAATATTTTAGATATACATTTTCTACTTTCTTTATTAAAATTAAAATGTTGCATCATCCCAGATAGAGTGTAGATTGCAGCACCTTCAAACAGCTACAAGAGACAAACTTTATCACACCCACAGAACTTTAATTAACAAGTCAAAAAATCCCTTAGCATAAACAGTAAAAATTCAGGGTTATGTAAATAGGAAGTGGCACTAAGTCCCTGCACCTTTAATCATGACATTGAAATATTTTGAACTTCTTATTTGACCTCAAGATGTTAAGGACACAGGTGTAGCGATCAACACTGATGCTTGCAAAAAACATCATTGAGTTTAGATTTGCATATTTATTTGGGCATCTAATCTAGACAACTAAATTTCATTAAAACTATTTACCTGAACGCCATTACATTAAGAATGTGTTTCTCCCTCCACGGGAGGATTCTAGGAGTTCAAGTATAGAAACAAAACTTTTCTTCTTTCAGACATATCTACACCAGTTATAAAAATGGCTGACCATCTTCCCTTACAACAAAGATGAATACAGGACTTTGTGAACTAAAAAAGTTTCATGTGATTTGGGTCAGTAGAGTTGTCAAGTTAGAATAAGTCACCTGCATTTCTGTCCTTAAAAATAAAAGAGACTGTTTTAATTGAAAAGGATCTTTACCAATCTTTAGAGTTTGTGTTCTTTACAAACCTACATGCAGCACATCAACTCATACTAAGCACACACACATAACATCACTGAAATAAAAAAATTACATTCTATCATTGACCAGCGCCAACGTTGCTTGGCTTGCATACCTTTTACTGAATAAAAAAAATGTTCAGAACACCAGGCTGACTGGCTTCACACTCTAGCAATTTAAAACTGGAGTTGTAAAATTTTATTTTGTGCAAGTCAAAAATTGATTTTTAAAGAAGCAATCAGAGACCTGGGTGGTCTGCTATAAATCATGTAGTCATCATGAATGAACAAAGAGGTTAAAAAGGAACCAAACCAAGGCTTTACATTCAACAAAGTACTTAACATAATGTTAAACATGGATTGCCCCCATTTCAATGAGATATTAATATGCTTAAAATTAAGCACAGGCTGAAATGCTTTGCTGAATACAGCCCTCAGTCACCTGGGCAAATTAATGAGAAGGGCTTCAGTTTGCATGTCATAGGGTTAACAGTTTCCTGAACACTGAAATATGGTACCTTGCTATGTTCATCGGGACCAAGGTGCCAATAACTGAACAGTGCTGGCAGGCTCTGATGCCAGCCAGCTCCTCTGGGAGTGTCAAATCACTACATCAAAAGCCAGATTCACAGTACTATTACTCCAGTTTTTTAAATGGCACCTAAGTAAAAATGGTTATTCAGGATCATTGTCTCAAAGAATGGGGATGAAAAGCAGAAGAGTGCTCAGTACTTCAGGGACAGTTTAAGAAATGGAAGTGTAATTAAAAAATAGCCTAAGTCACATTAGTTCCCCCCCAAGATGGAGGGTTCCATGTTTGCACACCGCCAAGTAATATGATTTTAAAAGAGTTGTCCTGATATTCTTTGATTCATAGACTTCGAGGCCAGAATGATTTCACCTCCTGTATAATAGGTCACAGGACTTTCTGAATGAACTTCTACTTGAAATCTAATAGCTGTAACTGAGCTGGGACATACCTGTTCATAAAAGCACTACCAAATCCTTGGTAAACTTTTCAAAGTTAATCATCCTCACTGTTAAAACTGTCGTAATTCTAATCTAAATTCTCTTTGATAAACTAAACTGATTAACCCCTGAAACATTACAGTAACCTATGGGCGACAATGCAAATTCATGATCACCAGAGAATGATGCTCATTCTCCACACCAGGACTAGAGTTTTCCCATCCCATAAGCCCAGGCTTTTTTGCTCCTCCATTCTGACAAACATTCAGAGGCAGATTAAGACTGCAAACCACACAAATTTCATTAATGATGCTTATATGACCTCTTGAACCTGAAAGTGTGTGTGTGTGTGTGTGCGCGCACGCGCGCACACATGTAACATATACAAACAAACAGTAACTTCACAATATAGAAACTATTAGAAATGTGCTGGCAGGAGGGAGAGTGAGGGGAAGAGAGTGGGGGGACTACATAGAGACATTCAGTTTCTACTGAGAGAATTGGTGCTCTCCTAGTAGAAACCATGAATGTAGAGACATTCAGGATTTTTCTCCTAAAGCAAGTGTCTGCTCCAGGAGAAAAGTAACTAAGGAACAACCAGTATTAAATCACTCCTGGGAAAGTTTCTCCTGGGAAGCAAATATCTTCCAAGACAAACGCAGTCCTCCAGCATCCCAAGCTGCTTTGGTCTCAGCCATCCAACAGGTCTAGGGAGACAGTACGTTACTTGGGCTGCACTCAACTGCTCTAGCCAAGCAGGGAGCCCTGAATAATCACCTCATTGTGCTGCAGGGAGAGAGCCTGTGATGCAGTATGGGACACAGCAGCTTGATATTCCAATGTCATCCAGGGGTCTCTGGGTAAGTTTTTCCATCAGGAAAACAAACCCAGGAGAAATGTCCCATATTATTTGAATATGTGTACGCAGCCAGAATGAGAGGAAAGAGAGAGAGAGATGCTATACTGCAGGTGGGTAGGAAGGTAGGTGGGTAGGAAGTTGGCTGCGGGGTAGGACCCAGAAAATTGTCATGAATGGATCTGTATTATCCTGGAGAGAAATGGTTGGTGGTCTCCATCAGGGGTCCGTGCTTGGTTCAGTGCTTTTCAACATCTTTATCAATGATTTGGGTGTGGGAGTAAAGAGCTCACTGGACAAGTCTGTGGACAACACCAAGTTATGGGGGAGCGTGGTCACGGTTGAAGGCTGATACATGTGGACTGGTCATGGCTGCTACAGGCAGACTTAAACAGGCTGGCAAGTTGGGCAGATTGGAACCATATGAAGTTCAACACTGAGAAGTGTAAAATGCTCCATCTGGGGATGAACAATCCCCAACGCACTTACAGGCTCAGTGGCACCAAACTGATTAGCACCATGACTAAAAGGGACCTGGACGTAATAATAGACCGGGGCGGGCAATTATTTCGGGGGGAGGGACGCTTACCCAGTTTTGGCAGGCTGTGGAGGGCCAAATGGGTAGGCCCGCCCCTTGACAGGTGCTCCGCCCTCTGGTCACCATCTTGGAACCAATGTCTTGAGACCAATGTCCCAGGGCCAACACAGGTGGAAGAAGCTGGTGCTGAGCACGGGGAAAAGCAGCCCCTCCCCCACCCCATGGCTGGTGCTCCCTGCTGCAGGTGCTTGCAGCGCATGCAGGGCTGTCTGGAGCAGGCACAGGCAGCCCCACATGGGCTGTAAGCAGCTACAGCGCGGGGCACTGGGCATGGGGCAGGCGAGGGGCCCTTTTCCCTGCATTCAGCACGAGCTTGTTACCTGGCCCTGCTGCCAGTCTAGGCCCTGCGCCGGCTCCGGCCTCGCCCATCAGCAGCTGTGGCCCCCCCTGCTTGCCGCGCTGGGCAACGTTTGCCACCGCTGCCTGTGGGCTGCCCAGCACATGAGCTCCAGGCAGGCAGCAGCAGCAAACATTGCCCAGCACAGCAAGTGGGGGGACCACAGCTGCTTTCGCCACGCGCAGCCCCGACGGGTGAGCCCGAATCCAGCACGGGGCCCAGGCTGGCAGTGGGGCCGGGTTACAAGGTGGTGACGAGTGCAGGGAGGGTGGGGAAAACTGACCCCTCCCCACCCCGTGGCCAGTGCCCTGCACTGCAGCCACTCGCAGCCTGCCTGGGACTGCCTGTGCCTGCTCTGCACAGCCCCGCATGGGCTGTGAGTGGCTGCATGAGGGAGCACCAGCCACAGGGCAGGGGAGGAGCTGCTTTCCTCCATGCCAGGAAGAAGCAGGGAAGGAAACCAGGGAAAAGCAGCTCCTCGCCCGCCCCATGGCTGGCGCTCCCCACTGCAGCCACTTGCAGCCCACACGGGGCTGTCCGGAGCAGGCACATGTGGGCTGCGAGTGGCTGCAGCATGGGGTGCCAGCCACGTGGCGGGCCAGGGGCCACTTTTCCACCCCCCCCCCGCACTCAGCTTTTCCCCGAGCCACTTTTCCCCAGGCTCCTTCCCTGCCCAGGGTCCTCCCCTGCCCTCCCCCCCACCATACTTGAGCTTCCTGCGCTGAGGCAGCCACGTGCTCCCAGGCCAGAAGCCCCAGCTGGGGCTTCCAGCTGGAGGGGCAGAGCCAAGCGGGTCCTGCTGTTGTGGAAGCCCACTGGGCTTTTTTGACAGGAACCAAAGGCAGATAAATATTAATTTTCTACATTTTTTAGGGGCCCCACAGGCTGGATAGAATGGCCTTATGGGCCTCATCTGGCCTGCGGGCTGTATTTTGCCCACCCCTGTAATAGACCATAATATGAACATGAGCTGTCACTGCGATGCTGTAGCCAGCAGGGCAAACAATACTCTGACATGCATCAACCAATGCATCTCAAGCAAAACCAAGGAAGTGATTCTTCCATTTTACTCAGCATTGGTAAGGCCTCAGCTGGAGTACTGCATCTAGTTCTGGGTGCCACACTTCCACAAGGGTGTGGAAAACCTTGAGAGTCTGGAGAAGAACCACCCATATAATTAGAGACTTGCACAGCAAGCCATATGAGGAAAGGCTGAAGGATTTGGGCCTCTTCAGCCTAAAAAAGAGAAGGCTGAGAGGGGACTTGGTAGCAGCTTACCACTATATCAGGAGAATACATCAAGGGCTCAGCAAACAACTGTTCACCAGGGCACCCTTGGGGAAAATCAGGAGTAATGGCCACAAACTCTTAGAAGACCATTTCAGGCTCAACATTAGGAAAAACATCTTCACAGTTAGGATGTCCAGAATGTGGAATAAGCTCCCTTCAGAGGTGGTGCAATCACCTACCCTGGAAATCTTCAGGAGGAGACCGGACGGTCACCTTGCTGGGGTTACCTGACCCCAGTTGTCTTTCCTGCTTGGTGCAGGGGGGCTGGACCCGATGATCTTGCGAGGTCCCTTCCAGCCCCTTATAATCTATTAATCATATGACTTAGAGTGAATTTGTGATACTAGCATCAATTTATAAGACTATTACAACAGAAATGCCAAAAAACTATACACACATTCTTCACACAAAAAGAATTATATTTATTTTTGGTTTTCCCAGAAGACTAAAATAAGATGCAGATGCACAGAATGATATATGTAACTCTCACTCAACTAAACTGCATTTACAAACTACAAATATGTATGCAAGACTGATCAAGAAATAAAATACTCCCAAGGAATTCTGCAGAAATTGTGATTTCATTGTCAATCAAAATTTAGTAAGTAATCCCACTTAGCTCTCTACATCACCACTGGAGGGCAACATTTCTGGAACTGATCTTACCATATTTCAAATTTGTTCAGAGCTAGGACTACAAACCCTGGAGTTCACTGCCCATCTCTGGATATATCTTTTGTGCCCATTAATATTTAATTAATCCAGAGATGGTGATCAGGCCTCCTATCTCATTAGATGAGGAGAGCTGGCATCCTGACATGTTATTCCCTAGACAGGATTCATGAAAAAAAAAATCGCTATTTTTCCTCATCACAGCTATGAAAGCCAGACATAAAATCATAAAAACTAAAACATGCAAATGAACTTGTTTGAGTTATAGTTAAGGATTTACACAAATTGCTATTATCTGTATTATCCTGTAAATATCAAAATAAAAATGTTTTGGATTTTAGCTCTGCTGTTTCCCTTCTCCCTAAAAATAAGGGATTTTCCATTTCCTACAGTTAAGCTTCCTTTTAGAAATCTCTGGGGCTTCTCTCCCTGAAGCATACCTAGAGACCTCACAGGATGGGCTCTGAAGTCTAACTCAAGTTTTTCCCTCCAGCTATCCCATGAAATTTGTTTTCATATATTTTTAATAGTAGAGCAGCATGACCACCTTGCACATCAACAGACATCAGACAATCCATCTTTTTATCATTATCATTTTTAATATAAACTGTATGCTTGGAAATAGGTTGGGGTTTTTTCTAAACAGCAAGATCCAGTAGGCTTTCTATCAATTTACAAGCCAGTTTAGCCTTATCCAGGGAAGCATGGGTGGTTTTCTTTTACTAGTACTTTAAACCAATAACTTTTTGACTGAAAATAAAACAAACAAATCAATAAATCAGTACCACCCTCCTTTCAGTGAAAGAACTAAAGCTCCTGGCCAGTTAGGTGGGGTAAGAGAGGGAAAAAAAGTACAAATGACACAAGTTCCAGACAAGCTTTCTAAAAATTCAAGGACCATTCTCCAAGGCCTTGATTGAAATGAACTCCCTGGTTTAAGACTGTAACCATAATAATTTAGGGAAACTCAGACAGGGTAAGGAAAACCAGGCCAGGAGGTACCAGGGAGTAGCAGTATTTTTGGGCACACTCTGACCCTGTATCTCCCAGGAGAGGGGTTATGTAGGACATTGTGATACCCCCTCCCCCTCCCCTCCCCCCAACCACATGGCTCTCAGGAGTGGGGCAGGGCAGGACAGCAGGGAGTCCAAAGCCAGGCTCCATCCCTTATGCACAGAGGCTGGACCCCCTGGGCTCTGCCACACCACACTTAATGGGCACAGGGCACATCCCCCCACACTGCCAGCAGATGGCCAGGGCACAGTCCCAGGGCAGAGCCTTGAGCTGCTCCCCCAAACACAGGTCCCCACCAGCCAGGTGGGTGGGAGGGGGGAAGAGGCCCCCGCCCCCCAAGAAAGACCTGTCCTCACCCCGGCTCTGAGTAGTAGTGGTGGTGGCTGCTCCCTGGTGCCAACTCTGCTGGGCTGCAAGCTAGGATTCGCTTGCCCAATAGAGTCAGTCAGGAGCTGGGCATGTGCAGGTGGGTTCACATCGTATGGGACTTTTGCTTCAATTTCTCCAATGGCTGGGATGTTGAGACAGTCCTGGATTTTGTAAACTGTCTCAGCCAATCCAGGACATATGGTCACCCTACTGATAAGCAGCAATTATACTACTGCAGCTTGCTCCAGCTTAAAACTAGTGTCCTATATTGGGAAAAAAATACAGCTTCACTGCTCTATGTGAGGGGTTTGTACTCAAAGCCAGCCTACAGATGCAGCCGAGACAAATAACTACCCAGTGTAGACAAGATCTTGAATTCAGGCATTCTTTTTGTCCGATTCCTAGTAGGAGATGCACATTGACAGCATGTGTCACTTAGAGGAAGGAGGGGGTTTTATTTACCAAGCAATGCTCCTGAAATGAATCATGCTCCTGAATTGCATGTTTTTGAGGGGCGGTGGGGAAGGAAGAGAATGAAGCACAAGACATTTGATAGGACTCCAAAGAAGAATTTGACTCATTTCCCCAGCAAACACTAGGCAGAAGAGACAAGGACAGGGACTGGGTTTCTAGCATTCTCTTCCGAGGGCCAGAAGTCTGGAGAGGGAAAGAGAGCGACATTCCATCTTGGAGAATTTCAACCATGCTCCATCATGGGAGCATCACAATTTTTCCCCCACATCAAGGGACTGGGTTTGCTTTTCTTCTTTTCTTTGTTTCTGTGAGGAGGAAAGGCCTGAAGAACAAGTAATAAGACAGATACTCAGAAGACTGCATAGATGTATGTGACTCGGTTTACATTTGTTTATCTTTCAGATTAAATACAGCCCCAGTAGTTTGGCCTCAAAAGCCAAAATTTGAAAGGAAAAAAATAATTTAACACATAGCCATAAATAGAACAGGGGATAAGAAGGAGCATGGGCTTATTTATCCACAGAAGGTTTCATCAAGGATGATATGATACAAGGTTAGTTTGATAAGAGGTTTTAGAAATTTTAAACAGATTTTTAGGATATCTGCTCTATAACTACTTCAATAAAACAACTGATACAGTGCCAAACAAATAATCAATTAAGCTACAGGGGATGCAAATTAGCTGAGACAACCAAGGCTAAAGGAGAGTTAACAGTAGGCTAGTACTGAAAGGACAGATATTGGACTCAAGGGAAGTTCCTCAAGGAGACAGATTTAGGAATGATCTTCAGTATTTTCATAAATGACCTTCCCACAAGGAGGAGGAGGAGGATCCAACATTTGCTGATGACAGATGTTGGGAGAGAACGGAAGAGAACTGGAATTTACTTGAATACAAGATAACCCCCCAATAATTAAGTTCTATATATGGAAAAGTTTATAAATTTGTTATAATTTTTATAGATATAGAATCTAATTTTTGAAGGTTTGCCTTGAATTAGTTCCCCTCACAGTGCTACTAGGGGTGCACTGATACAGATTTTTTGGGCCAATACCAATGGCCAATTTTTAACAAGCCATAACAACCGATTTCAATCTGATTGCTGATATGCAGCCGGGCAGCATAGAGAGCAGCCGGATCCAGCTGGTAAGTCTGTTGTGCGAGAAGGGGCGAGAGGGTAGGGACGACATGTGGAGGGAGGGCAGATTGAGGCCCTACAGTGAGGGAGGGAGTGGAGCTGGGGCAGGCGCGGGGACTTGTGTTGCACAGCCAGGACAGGACACAGGACAGAGCTGTGAGCAGCTCGTCTGGAGGGTGCAGGGAGGGGGAGACAGCTCCCGCCATTGTGCGCACCCCTGGAGAGGCATGGAGAGCATCTGCCCCCCAGATCTAGTCATGGGGTGAGGGTGAGCTGCCAGTGCAGGCTGGGACCAGGGTGGCTGTACCCACCTCCGTTCGATTAGGAGCTCGCGCGCCGCCTTAGCCCGGGCTCGGGATCTTGTGCCCCCGAGCTTCGTTGGTACACCCCCGGGTTTACCCCGGCTGGTATTAAGGGGGACCCCAGAACTCGCCTGCCACGACTTTAATGACTCTCTCAGTGGGGGGTCTTCCCTTGGGGTATCCCCTGGTGCCGGCACGCCTCTTCGCAGGTACTCTCGGGGCTCCGTCCTCCCCTACACCCCGGCCATACGCCACCTCAGGTCTTCCTGTCCTGGCCTCTCACCCATCCTCGTCTTGTCCTCTCTCTCGGCTCGGGCACCCTAGCCCCTACAGGCTGTCTTCGGGCTGGGTATGCCTCACCCAGTTGGAGGGCGCTGCCCTGATCCCTCCTTCCTTGGGAGGCAGCCGTCCTCTCTGCCTCCCCCAATAGTCTCGGCCGCTGTTACCCACTCCGGCGGCTCCGCAATACCAGCTACAGCTGGCCCCGCTCTCAGGGTAGCTGCTACGCCTCGCGCTGCCTCGGGTGTTGGGTTCCCCGCTGGCTGCTGCCCCGCCTCTGGGGGTGACTTCTCCCCCAGCTACAGCTGGCCCCGCTCTTGGAGTAGCTGCTACGCCTCCCGCTGCCTCGGGTGGTGAGTTCGCCGCCGGCTGCTGCCCCGCCTCTGGGGCTGACTTCTCCCCCTGTCTCTGCCCCTCTGGGCTCTCTGCTGCGCTGCTTGCAGCCTGCTCCGCCTCTATCCGGCGGCGTCCCGCACTCCGCGGGTGGCGGCTGATCCCCTGCTCGCTGGAGCTCCGCGCTCCTGCTCTCTCCCTCCAGCCGCCCTGCTGCTTCGGCGGGGCCGCCTTTTGTTCCTCCCGGCCGGCGTGCCCCGCCCCCGCCGCTCAGCCGCAGCCAGATAAATGCCCGGCTGATGGCCCGCGCTGGCAGCGCCGGCGCGTGGAGTTTCTTCGGGTCTTCCGGCCCTGCGGGAGGTAAGCAGACCCCTTGGCCGCCGCGGGGGTCTCCCGGTGCCCCCGCTCCCCTGGGACAGTGGCATAGAGCTCTTTCTGGCTGGGGGGCTGTGCCAGGGTGCACTCAGGGCAGGTGGCAGTGCTGCTGGCACAGGGACTACGGGAAGGGCTGTAGCCACTCCAAAATTCACCACTGTCCCCTCCCAACCTCCCTCCCAGCGATGACACCGCCCACCCCAAGTGCAGCCTGGCCCAACCCCTCCTCTGGGAAGAGCCCGGCACTGTCTGAGCCCTGGCCTGCAGTGGCAGCCCACTCCACCCCGTCTGCTGGTTTTGTTTGTTTGTTTTTAAAGGACCCCCCCCCCACATACACACAAGAACAGGTTCCTATCAGTATGTTTTCTCAATATGGGCCATGTGTTTTATGGTCACGTTCAGTGTTTGGCTGCATTTAATCAACTTCATAGTTGGTTTCCATTACTGAGCACGTGCTGCCTTTGTCAGCAGTTTAATGATAGACAATGAATCTAATGAGTTTTCTTGTATGCAAAGGTAAAATGAGGAGCTTTTAGCAGGGAAAAACCATGGTGATGGGGGGTGGGAATTCTTATCTTATATTCAAGAAAATATAGTAATTAATAAAAAGCCAGTGATCTTCTGTGTCAAAAACTAAATTGTGGCTGCTTCCTAAAAACAGGTCTACTGGTAAAAAAATATACTGGAAAACTAACATTTTCCCCATGAAAGGCTATTAACATTTTGCAGACAATATGCAAATTTCAGGAACAGAAAATGAAATGAAGTTTAGACAAAAACATTAGTATCAGAATGTCTTAGAAGTCTCTCTCTCTTCCATACCTATTAGCCTGTAGCTTTAGGTCCACAGCTATGGTTTATAGACACGTGGCATTCTGCCGCTCCCACCTCCTACCTCTGAGAAATACGTAGCACTATGCATAAGTGGAATAATCCCAAAATACTGTTTCAGTTCATTCCTCTGGAAAATGACAGCTACGAAAAACCAGTACAGAAGCAGCTTCATTTCTTTTACACAATTTTTTTTTCTTATGACTATACATTTAATTCCCAAATGTGTATTTTCTTCCTACAGTCTTAATGGCTTGTCTTTCTAAATAGTTTTGAAAAGGAAAGGAAAAATGCTGTTTTACAAATCAATTCAATGGAAAAAATAGAATCCCCCCCCCCCTTATTTTTGATAATGGTAAACCTATTTTGCAGAGGGCAGGCAAACTCAAAAGTCAACCAAGGCTTGTTATAGGAAACTGCAAATTGTTACAGTATTTCTCCTTGCATCCACAAAACCTCAAGAGATTCTGTGCAAATTCAGTGACTGCAAAGTCATATTTTCCATTGTTATAAAGACAATATTCATGGAATAGCTAGCTTTTTATTACTAGAATCATTTATCTAACTTATAGCAAGTGAAGCATGTAGTAGACAAAAACAATCAACAGAACCATTAAAAATCAAATTAAATTTGACCTTTCTAAAGTCACTTTAAATATTAATAAATACTTGAAGCTCTTGGTTATAGAAATTGGATTACATTTGTTTTTTTCAGCAGCGTCAGTTTTGCTTTTCAGAATGTAAGATCTTACATAGCATTCAATATCCTGGTATTTGAGCCCCGAAGTTATTTGTTTTTAATTAATAAGAATATCCCTGAAATTATCCAACTACAGGAAATCTTTAAAGAACTCTTATATCAGAATTTAAATCACCAAGATACTCATTACCACATTAGCACAGTCCACAGACTTTTATAAAGTCAGGTCCCCTGATCTTCAGCAGAAAAATTCATTCTCAAGAGACTCTGGGCCACAGCATCTGATGGTTCACCTTGAACCAGAAGATGCTCAGGTCATGGCAAATAACTGCATATCACTATATATATTCACAATATTTTTACTTAAAGCTTTCATAGATTTCAAAGATATTAGGGCTGGAAGGGACCTTGGAAGATCATCGAGTCCAGCCCCCTGCCCCAGGGGCAGGAAGTCAGCAGGGGTCATAGGATCCCAGCAAGATAAACATCCAAATTTCTCTTGAAGGCATTCAAAGTAGGTGCTTGAACCTAGATACCAGAGAGCAGATTTCAACATGTGAAGATATAAGGAGTAACCCTCAAGTTCCTATAAACTAATTTTTTAGGACCGGTGGCAATGATTTTCTGTCTTTAGTCTAAAAATATATATTTGTGCAAAAGGCTGAGGACTGACAGGTCACTTTGTGATGCTGAAAGCTAGGCTCATATTTCACTGTGTTATCTACTTATTATCAGCAAGAGAATCTACCCAGAAACAGAACAGCATAAACACCTAACACTGAAGCATCTAGCTCACTTCTTTGGAGTAGCAATATAAATACCACAACCTCAATACTTCTGGAGTAGACAGCAGAGAAGTATAATATCCTACGGAAGGCAAGCAAGTTAATCTGTGGCCACTCTCTTTGGATGTTCACCACCTCCCTTCTCCTCCAATTGGTGGCAACAAACTACATTTTTTTTTAATAACTCACTAGGGCAACCCTTTAAAACTTCAGTAAGTATAACTCCAAATTTTACCAACAGTAATCATACACAAATCTTTCAAACAACTAAAAATAAGTCAAAGTTGCTATCTGATTGCCATAATATGCGTGCTATGGAATTCTAGGAATCAGTGATTTGCTTTCAACTAAAACTAATAAAAATAAGGCTGACTGCTACCAAAAGCCAGGAGCTTAAAATTTACTGAAATCTTTTACTGCTGCTTCAATAACCTGGAAAAGACATTTTTAAAAAGCTATCTTGGCATGATCCACCTTCGTATGATCGCATACTGGAAAATACAAATCACTGTAAAAACACACACATTTTTTAACAATAAAAAAAATTCCCAAGAGAGATAGCAATCACATCATCATCAGTTTGGAGGCATAGAGGTGAGAGTAGAGGACATATAAAATTTGAGTCAAACAAAATCAGAATCCTTCTGAAAAAGTGCCAGTCCTTCCCAGGTTACATCTCTATCTACAATGCTGCTGACTATTTTAACGTAGACTATTTATTGTCTTATATTGCCTATTAGTTCTGCTATTGATAAAAAGGCAGTTCCCCCCCCCCCCCAAAAAAGGAAGAAAATAATAGCCACTCTCACAGCATTTATGAGTTTGTTGCCTACATAACAGTTGCTGTAGCACAGATGTGCACGACATCTTAGAGATAAGGTGGCATTTAGGAACCATTTAAAAAGGCACAACACGATTTAATTCAAGTAGAAATCCATTTAAGTTGTTCCATTTAAACTAAGCCTGAATCTAGCCCCAAGTGTCTGGCTGCAAGAACTTGAAACTAAAAGAAGTTACAAAATAGGTGGTGGCCACTAGAAAGAGGCAGTGAAGGATTGGAAGGGATGAATTGTTTCTTATTCAAGTTAGTTGCATGTGTTGTTTAATACAATATGTGTTTGCTTTACCAGACCTGTTATGGGCCTTTACATTATAAAACAACTTCAATTTATAACATTTTCCATTCAAACTACATCTCAGAATGTGTTACTTTATTAAGAATAGAGACCAGGTAGACAATCCAACCTGAAAGTTACTGCTGGACTTTGGGGCCAGGCAGGAGCTGTTGCCACTGCCAGTACCAGCACATTTCAGTAGGCTCTATAGTTTTAACATTGCTAGAAGAGATGCCCAGAAAGAGCCACAAGACCATAAAAACATTGTAAAATGTTTTAAAATCAATTTGATTCTAAACTAACTGCAAGAAACCTGCACGAACAATCACAGAAACTCATTCAGTCCAAACTGGACGAGTTCCACTTGGTTTAACCTGTAAACAATTTTTTGAGAATAGTTTTACAGGATTTGTCATCTAAAAAAAACAAAACAAAGAAAGAAAAGAGTCAGATATGGTAAGTGAACATGCCAGTTCTCTCCAATTTAACAGGCTGTTAAAGTTTGAAAGACCAAATTACAAAAGTCCATTGAATTAATTATTTACTCAGAAGTTTTAGTTAGAAAATCTAATCATCAAAACAGCCTTGCATAACTTTAATGGTGCATTCATTTTAAAACTGATTCAGAGTAGTTATAGCAGGTAAGCAAGTCAAAAACACTTTGCAGGAGAATATTTTTTCCACATGGAAACTTTAGCTACCATAAACTGCTATTACATTTCATAGTTTTAAGTACTGATTTTGCAGCTCTTCTCTGAGCCTAAATCCACCCATGTCATTAGGAACGTCTCCTTTTCTGTACTCAGTAATAAAAATATAGAAATTTCCCCAATCACCCTGACAGAGATTACCACAACTCCATTTCTGTAAGTAAAGTACCTACAAAACAGTCTCAACTACACTGGAAGAAGAGTAATACTTCCTACAGGAGAAAGAACTTAGCTTTGAACAGCCTATAGACACTAAGACAGCTGTTATGTCAAACAAGGAGCAAAGGTTGAATTGAGGCAAATTAAGCTAAAGAGGACTTTCAGGCCAGGTGTTAATTACCCCTCATAGAACTGTTTATTTTTTTCCACAGAAAGGCAAAGAACTGAATATAGGTAAGGATAAAAATCTCAGCCCATCAAGCATTTAAGTATGTAGGTTTAACAGCGTTACTCACATATGTAACATTTAATACATGTAAGTTTTTACAGGATCAGGGCTAAATTGTCACATCTAAACAGTGCTCTAAATACATTCATCTCCACCTGCAAACTCTGTGTAAAGAAACTTGGAAACTTTCTGTTTAGTTTGGTTTTGAATTTCTTTAAACAAAAAGCAACACAATGAATTCCAAGTTTGATTATAAAAGTTAGTCTAGTTCAAAGAAGTGCTAAATCCATACGCTAGCCAATGGTAAGAATATTTGTATGCGCTCAAGGAGGCGGGGGTTGAGCTTCTCTGAACTTCTCATTTTCTCTCTTCTGGACTAGTTTCATCATTCCTCGGAAGCTGTTTTGTCAGCTAAGACGTATCCAGTATTTTCACTTATATCATTGTGTCAATGCTACAGAATAAGGAGAGCCGTTATAAGCCTGCAATACACATACAGTTTCTGCTATCAATTTTAAAGCATTTGGGGGCTTAATTTGTGATTTCTTTAAAATCTACTCTTTTAAAGATAAGACCCGAATCCAAAGTCAACTAATAAAAGGAGTAGTCATATTTTTGCTTCAGGTAATCTAAAAAAATGTAGCATGAAGCTTCAGGCTATATAGCAAGCACATTTGTCCATGTAAAGCATGACCTCATATTCTGAGGATGTGCACTTCAGGGACACGGTGTAGGAAGCATACCAGTAATTCAACTAGCATTTGCACAAAATTAACTGATAAGATCCAAACGTATCCCCACAGCAGCCACGCACTGCAGATTCATTTAGGTTTAGCACCAAAGTTGTTTCATTTATGTAAATGACTTATGTAAACTCTGCAGGGTTGTTGGTTGTAGCCTGTTGGTCTAAGGAGACAAGCAGGCAAGGTCCTTTGGGTAGATGTAATATCTTTTATAGACCAACTAAATAGGTGAAAAAAGTTCTTTGCAAGCTTTCGGGCACAAACACCCTTCCTCCGGCATAGAGAGACTGCTTTTGTTCTGAGATCTTCAGGGTAGAAAAGAAGCTGGGGTAAAGAGATGTCTGGGAACTTGCAAAGGAGTGGAAGTCTGGAAGACAAAGGGTACAGATAGGAGGGGAGGGGAAAAGTGTGAAGGAATGCAGGCCTTCCTCTAAAAGGCTGTCCATCAAAGACAAAAATATCCAACTACCTATGGGTGCACACTTCTCACAAGACAATCACTCTCTCCCTGATTTCTCAGTTCTAATCCTCAAAAGGAACTTACAAAACCTTTTGTAGACAAGCCCATGAATTTCACGTCATAAATCTACTGGATACAAACAATCATGGACTGAATATAGATATTGGATTTATGACACATGCCTGCCTGACATCTGACACATCAGGTAGCCCCGCTTTTAGCATTCACCCTTTTCTACCTTTTGTCTTCCAAACTTTAGCTCTTTTGCATCTTCCCAGCTCATTTGCATCATCCCTTTACCCAAGCTTCTTTTCTACCTTGGAGATCTCAGAACAGCAAAAGTCTCCCAATGCCTGAAGAAGGGTGTTTTTGCCCTAAAGCTTGCATATAACTTTTTTTCCAACTATTTAGTTGGTCTAATAAAAAAATATCACATCTACCCAAAGAACTCTGCCTGCCTATGAAAACTTGCTTATAATGAGAAGTCATAGTTGTCAACCATTCTGTTGCCCACATGCAACATAACGATGAAGCATCCTGTTCCAACTACAAGTGAGGTTCACCAATACAGATGTATAGAAAGCTAGTAACACCTGCTCACTGCATGAATCAGTGATGCTGCTACTGTTTATTTTTTTCAGCCACGAATAATCATTTCAAAATATAGATCTTGTAATTTGACATACAAAGTCAACCCAATATGAAGCAACACATTTAACAATAAAGTAACAGCCCAGTAAATTGTACAGTATAGTTAGCCTATGGTCAGGGAGTACTTCTTGCCAACACATCGGGGATCACCTAATCTGACTAACCAACAACAAGATGACCAGGAGAGCTAGAAAAAAAACAAAGAGTTAGTTGAGGATAGTAATATTGTTAATAAAGTTTATTAGAACCAAAGTGCAAATGTAAAGCGCCCCTTTTCCAAACATATATTCAGAGCAGACTTCAACACACAAAAAAGAGAAGTCATACAAATTACCTGAAGTCAAGTAAATGAGAAACTTTTTATATTTTCCTTTTACTGTTTTCCATGCTAAATTATGTTCAAGTTAAAAAAAAAAAACCAAAACCCTACAAATTCAGGTTATTCAGAGCAAAATTAAAAGGTAATCAACAAAACCCAGAAAGCAGAGCAACTCTCTCACATATGTTTGAATTCAAATTTCTTGCTTTGGCCATATAACACAGAAGTGTACTTTTATTCTTTAAACCTCATCAGCCTACCAGTCAGTTAATGAACATGCAATTATTGAGAAAAGGAAATAGGCATTTGCTCCAACTGAATATGTTAACTGTTTAGCCCATAAGATCTGTAAAGTCCAATTTTTGTCCAGGTAGGAGTCACTGGAGTCCAGGGTGGGCACTGGTGAGCCCGTGCCTGGAGTGCGTGTCCTGTTTTGGGCTCCCCACTACAGGAAGGATGTGGACAAGCGGGACGGGGTGCAGCAGAGGGCAACGAAGGTGAGGGGGCCGAGGGACATGACTTCTGAGGACAGGCTGAGGGGACCGGTCCTTCAGTCTGCAGAAGAGAAGACTGAGGGGGGATTTAATAGCAGCCTTCAACTCCCTGAAGCGGGGTTTGAAGGAGGATGGAGCCGGACTGTTCCCCGCGGTGGCAAATGACAGAACAAGCTACTATGGCCTCAAGCTGCAGCAAGGGAAGTTGCGACCAGACATCAGGAAAACCCCTCTCTCACTGGGAGGGGAGCAAAGCACGGGCAGAGCCTCCCAGAGAATCTCCATCCTCGGAGGGCTTTCAGATCCGGCTGGAGGATGATCTCCTTGGGGCTGGCCCTGCCCGATGGCCTGCCGAGCTCCCTCCCAACCCCACGGGTCTGTGCCTCGGCCCGCGACCCCCGCGGGGAGCCGGGCACCCCCGAGCCCCGCGTGGCCGGGAGGCAGCCCCCGCAGAGGAAGAGGAAGAGGAGGGGAGGCAAAAACTTAAGCCAAACTTTGCAATTGCGGCTGCCGGCGGGGGAGCCCTTTCCCGGCGGCCATTCAAACAAAAGAGGCTTCCCCCTCCCGCCCCGTCCCGTCCCGTCCCGTCGCCGCTACCCGCACTCACTCCGCAGGGCCCCGATGAGCAGGCTGCCGTCCTTGATGAGCTCCTTGATGAACTTGTTGGTCCGCTCCAGCTCGATCTCGTGGCATTTCAGGCGGTCCCTGAAGTCCGGGCTGTCCAAGTAGGAGTCGCTGAACTCCAGGGTGGGCAGCCCCATGGCCGGCGCGGCTCGGCTCGGCTCGGACTGGGCGCGGGCGGCGGCTGCGGGCGGGCGGGTGGCGGCTGCGGGCGGGCGGCGCTCCCACGTCGCTGTCACCTGGTTACATTGTTACCCCGGGGCATCGCGGGCTGCAGCGGCGGCGGCGGGGACGCTTCCGGCAGCTCCCCGCCCTCTCCGCCTTCACTCCAGGCTGAGCCGCCCCAGCGCCGGCCGTGCAGCCCCTCCTCCCGGCCCGGCCCGGCCCGCAGTCCCCGCCCCGGCCGGCCCAGCACGGCCGGAGCCTGGGCAGCCGCCGGTGCACGAGTCGGTCTGGGCAGCGCGACCCCAGGGCTTGGAGAAGCGGGGAAAGCAGGGGGCAATGCCGGGCAAGGGCAGGAGAAGGGGTCAGTGCTGCAGCATGGGAAGGGCGAGGGGCATCAACAGGCGCTGCAGAGCAGCTCGTTTGGGCAGGGCTGCCCCCGTCACTGCGTGCACCCCCCGGATCTGTGCACAGGGCAAGCCTTTGCCCCAGGCACCAAACTTCGCTGCTAGGACACTGCGTGGGGCCGACCTTTGAGCCATCCCTGCCACAACTGGAGAGGCCAACACTGGAGCGGGCCGCGGCAGTCGGAGGAACCGGTATTGCTAAGCATCCAATGGGCATTGGCGGCTTGTGGGTGCACATGCAGCCCGAGATTGGTAGTGCACCCCCTGCGAAAAGTGCCACCGATGGTGCAGGGGCGATAGTCGCTCGCCACTGACACCACTGGCGGCATTTGCAAGCAGTCCCCAATTTCCACTGGCCGCTGTCAACGCTACTGGTGGCGTCTGCGGGTGGTTGCTGACGGCTGGTCGGTGCTTGCCACCCCTCCCTGCCACAGACACCGCCGCAGCCACCTGCAGGTGCTCCCTGCTGCCAACACCATCACAGCTGCCTGCAGGAGCTCCCTGCTTGCCACCACAACCCTGCTGCCGACTGCGCCGCCGGGCCTGCAGGCAGTCGCCCTGCCCCCCCAGCCTCCAGGGGCATGTGTCATTCATGCCAAGGGGTTTGTCTCAACAAGCACGAGGAGGCCCATGCATGGCAGAACTGCGCTGGTGCACTGGTGCCATGCATGTGCTGTGGGCACATGAACCTAATGCATGCAGGTTTCGGGGGGTAAAAGGGGGAAAACTGTTGCATGAACTCATGTCTATGACATTTGGCCCTGCGGAAAATCAGTGCAAAGTGTTTATAGAAACATGGGTGGATCTAGACTTGTGAAAAAGGGGTGCACAGGGTGAGGTGCATCATCACAGATTACACAACAGTTTTTCTCCCATTAAAAAATAAACTAGAAGTTTTACTAAGATGCTAGGGGCCCAGGGCTGTATTATTCAGTAAAAGATTGAAGGGAAAACAGCTGTAACTTCATTGGAATGAGTTAAAAAAGAAAATCTGCAGGGCTGTAAAATAGGACCTTCCTTACCAGGAACAGCTAACAGACAGCAAAACAAAAAATAGCTTGATTGGTGGAACATCAAGACCATTAAAAAGAAGAGAGAGGGCCATTAACACCTGTGGACTGAAGAGTTTAGAAGGGAGGGGGGTAGGTTATAATGAGCCATGAGTTCAATGGTCTTCCTCACTGTTGCCTGACTGCAAATGCTCCTGCCAGGCAGATGATTTTAAACTTTGGGTGGAACAGGAATCAAAGCAGGGTACAATGCACCGGGGCATCCCCACCCCCATCCTAATCTGCCACTGCAAAAACAGTGGTACTTTAGCATAGACAAGGCACTACTGTCCCCAACTGCCTCCTGCCAAAATTACCCTTGGAAAAAAATCACTTTCTTCAGCTGCCTTTCCACATTCCCTCAATACACACACATCTGTACTGTCCACCCCACTTTGGAAGTGCTAAGGCCTCCGGGGTTGGAACAAGCTTGGAACATGCTGCATGGCTCTCATCTTTCTTTGGATCCTTCTTCCTTTCCATGTTTTAAGCTCTCTTTACACCTGTGCCAGCAGAGAAAAGGTTACCAAGAGTGTGAAAGATCACTTAGAACCACACCCAGAGGATGCTGATCAGGTAACTGTTAGGTTTTTTGGGGGATGGAGGAGGTTGAGGGGGAAAGAAATTGTGTGAAGAAAGCATGATCTTCAGCTTTTACCTAACCAAATGGCTTACAGTTTTACCAAAAAAAAAAAAAAGTCAGAAACTGTTTTTAGGGGATCTCTCTCTTTGGGCGGGAGAGGGAAGATTGCTCTTAAAAGATCCCAGGAAGAAGCTTTGGGTCTCAGGCCCCTAAAATGAGAAAAGGAGTATTAAGAGTGTCATGCATGTTTAGAAACAATGTGAAACAGGAGAGTATTTGTGTCCTGAAACTGTGGCTACTGTTTGAAGACATGAAATTAAACATTACCTTGTCTGGAGGGCTGTGTCATGGAAGAGACAGATGTTACCAGATAAGGGTAGTAGTTTAATGTCACACTCAGCTGTGTGGGGATGTACTGGACGGTGAAACACTTTTTCATAGCATATGGTACCTTGCTTTATGCATTTTTTCTATATCTCATCTCCAAACTTGTTCCAAAGTGGTGTGTGTCACTGAGTTCACACCAGTGATACTGTGGCTGCCTCAATCATGTTTTTCCCCACTGTTTTTAAAATGAGCTAAAACATTTTGCTGTTTCCCAGTCAACAGTATTATCCTTGATTCAATATTTTCATTGGGCTAAGAGAATTTTGATTGCTTATCGACTCTGAGCTTGTAGGGGTACCTTTTTAGTACTCTTTTTTTTTTTCTCTAAGTAGCTAACATAGGGCTGTATGGATACTGTAGGTATCTCTTCCAGGGGAGGAGGGGTAACTATTTTAAAATACAGCCTAATTGCCTCATTCTTCCTTGTATCTTTATTTCCTTCTCATGGGAAGATTGTACATTTTTGTGGCATCATTCCATCATCTAAAAACTGTTTTCTTCCCTTGAGAGAGTTGGGAGTGTGGGATTATAGGGACAAGAACACTGAGGCATTACTGTTAGCCCACTCAAAGTAATCAAGTATTCAAGATAAGTTCTGTACCCAAATAGTACAGGAAATATTAATAGGAGCATAGAAAAAAAAAAATCACTCAAGCAGTTATTTACAAAGCTTCTGAATTTCTTTTAGCTCTTTTAAAGATGGGTTCTTCTTTTCATATTGATTTGTCCAAGAAACTGGTCAAAATCAAGTCAGTTCCTGGGTGGGGAAGAGGGTGGTATTCAGGTGAAGAGAGTTTAAAAAAAAAGGTAACTTCTACTTTTTAAGCTACTGTTTTAAACCAGTGGTTCTGAAACTTTTTAGAACAAACTCGCCCCTCCATAACTTTTCTGAATTTAGCAGAACCCTATTTCAAAAACTGAACTACCTTTTTGGCTACAGAAAAATAATATAGCAATTTGCAGCAAAATACCGCAACAGGTCAGAATGTCCTTGATGCTGTGGACTGCAATAGAAAATCTCTGGGTGTATCATATGAATCATATTGCACATCTAACAGTGCTAATATTGCATAGCATCCTGCAGCAGCAGCACTCCTAAAAGATCTCGCACTACACTGTTTAATCACTACTCTAGAGGCTGTCTGCTCTTTAATATATTTTCACTTTAAATATGAATCTGAAGTTGCTGGACTACATAACTAAAAGTAATGTTACTCTGCCTTCTGAATAATAGCTGCATATTTGTAGCAGAAAGCCTGCTACAAGCAAGTATGTCTTAGAACTGGAGAGTAAGAAGTCATGGCAAGCTGGGGGTGGGGGAAAGGCCTGGCTGACACTGTACCAGCTCAATGGATGAGACTGAATGAGACTAAATGTCCTAATAATAACTGTTGGCATTTTGAAGGTCTTTGTCCCAGAGTGAACTTCAGGGGGCTCTGCAGGGGTATGGATGGACATACCTGTTATTAGTTTTACCAATTCATTCATATTCTAGAAACATTGCTGGAATCTCTGTTTAATTTCTTTGTTTAAGATTGCAAAATACAACATTCCTTAAAAGTGACTGAGTTATTGGATAAAGTTGGGGCTTGGATACTGGAAATTAAACAAAGCAACTTCCATAGTGAAAAGCAAAAAAAATCTAAGATGGCTTGCTTTAAAACAAGGACTTTTCTTGTACCCAAAGCAATCTTATTTTTTATCCAAGACCTCTTTTCTTATTTAATTGGTCAAATAACTGCCCTTACCCTGCCTGGAAGACAACTTTCAATTAAGGGCAGGGGCTGGCAGTCTTCCTAAATTGTGGGCTGAAAAGTGGCTTTAGTATATCAGTGGGGGGGGAGGTGCTGGAGAGGAGAGTTGCCTATGCCTGCACTAAGGCTAGACTCTGCTGCCACTTCACTCAGTTCCACCACACAGGTGAAAGCTGTGACACTGCCACTTCTCCTAGTCCCCCACTCTCTGGCTTGATCTTGGGTGTAGCAGCCAGCTGGGCTGGGCAGCTGGTAACTGTACCCATGTCATCCCCACTTCTCTCCACTCCCCAGTTGCAGCCAGAGCCAGTCTTGGGGGTGGAAAAGATAGGCAACCGCCCAGGGCACTGTGGTCAGAGGGGTGCCACATCCATATACACTGCCACCTTTCTCCAGGGAGCTCTTGTGGCTCCCCCTGGCTGCTCCCAAGCTGGCCTGGTGCCCCTCCTGAGGAGGGCAGTGAAGCAGAGGGAAGCTGTCCCCCTCCCTCTCTCCATCCTATCTCCATGGTCTGTGAGCCTCCCTTGCCTCCAGCAGGATCTAGGCAGCTGCCATCAATAATGAATTGCCTTCTGGCAGCAGCAATAAAGGTGGGCAGGCAGAGGAGAGGAGGCAGTTGGAGTGGAGGTAGGGTACCCAGTGGTACCCAAGCTGACCCACCCTGGCTTACTGTGGCTGGCAGCTGCCTGCAGAGCAGCGGTGCTTCCCAAAAGTTCCCAGTGCTCTCCCCACCATGCCTAGGCAGTAGCCACCTTGCTAGGAAGGGCTGCTACCAAAGAAGATGCAGGTGGATGAGGATGGGCTGGCAGCAGAGGGAAGCAGTAGCAGCGAGGCCAGCAGGGAGGTGGGGTGCAGCAGAGGATGAAGTGGGATGTCTGGGGAGCCTGCACCACACTCTCCAGCTGTCTCCCGCTCACCTGTGCACTCAGCACCACGGGTGTGGGTCTCAAGTGCTTCTTGCTGGGCTTTGAGATTAAGGGGGAGCCATTCCACATGGACACTGCCCCTCGCACCTTATACTCGGGGCTGCTGCTGCTCTCCCTGGTGTGAGGTGGGAGATGGGGCACAGCAAAATGCAAGTTCACCCAGGGTGCCATTTTCCCTAAGGCTGGCTCTGCTTGCAGCACAGGTACAGCTTCTAGCTGGTGGGGAACTGAGTCAGGGCTGGGCAACTGGAAGCTATGTCCTCGCTTCCCCCACCCCCCAACTGGGGTGTGGGGAGTGGGTGATGAGGTGGGCAGGAAAAAGTGGCAGTGTCACAAGTACGGCTTCCAGCTGCCTGGCCCCTCACTGCACAGCTCCAGCATGTGTACAGGCAGAGTCAAAACCCTCTTGCTCTATGGGTCAGATCCAGTGTCTCTGCAGGGCAGATCTTGTACATGGGTAGTAGTGGCCTTAGGGGAGGGCAAACCAGACATCCTCCTGGGGCCCCACACTTTAGGGGGCCCAAATTTGGGGGGGGGGGGGACAGGGGGGAAGTTTTTGCAAGGAAGTGGCTTTATTTGCATTTTAACCCTCAACTATTTATCTAATTCCCCCAAAGAATATTAAAAAGATCCATGATAAAACTGTGGTGGGTTAATATTTACCTGAGTACATACCTCTAAGGGGCCCCAAATGACTTTCTTGCCCATGGCCCCAACAACCCTAAGGCCACCACTGACATGGGCCATATGTTGGCAACCCCTAATCTTGGAAATCCAATATCTTCCTTCAGAGCTTCATTATGGAAGGCTGCTACAGAATAGTCTGAGAGATGCCACGGAAGCCTTGGTGATTTAGGATTTCTTTTTTCCTGAACCTCACTTACACCTGTGCAAATTAGGATGGAAGCATTTCACCTGCTTTGCAGACTAGTAATTGACTTCACTAGGCAAAGGTCAATCTGTGTCTCATTCCTAGAGTATGATGGCAGGATTAAGAACCAAACATATTAAAACAGTCTAATAAAGGGCCCCTTAGCATGATTACATTTTCTTTATCACCCAGCCATGACCTGTAATTTCATAATATCTAATGAAGTTATCTCTACTACCTCTACTATTTCCAAATCTAAACTACAAAATTACTGCAGCTTCAAAAATTGAACTGCTAACACTAATATTAATTGCATAAATCAATGATATGTGATTCCACTCCTCTATTCATTGCATACTCTAGCTTAGTCCAACTTCACCATTTCATGCCACAGAAATTTGTGTGGGCACTTGTTCCTGAATTCTTCAGCTGGTTATCTGTTTCATTGTTTGTTTGCTTCGTTGATTGATTGATTGATTAATATGCAGCCTTCCTAACAAAGGCTCAGGACAGCTTGCCTGAAAAAAAGAATAGGTTAAAAACAGGAGAGCAACATGAGAACCGAAACAACTTGAAAGGAAACTAGAATATCAGGATAAAAGAGACACCCCTCACTCCCCAAAAACCACATCTCATCCTAGTTTTGTTTGGTAAATGCCTGACCAAAATGGAAGAAGGTCTTGCAGTGCTTCTGAAAGATACCCAGGCTTGGGAACTGGGGAGCCTCAAGAGGGAAGGAGGTCCAGAACTTCAGTTATTGACTCACTTGCCATAATTCTATCCAATTAAAATTATAACATTATTGCGGGGTTATCTTAAATTCAGGGTTATCTTAGATTCAGGTAAATATGAATGAAAGCCTATAGAAGTAAATGAAAAAGCTCCCACTAAATGGGCTCTAAATGGACACACTACTACCCTCAGTCATTACTGTTTATGTGCTGCCAGAGTGTTTCTATCCCAATTATTGCACAGATTAGCATCTTTTTCCAACTATGACTTTTTTTAAGCTAAAGCTGAAGCTCTAACCATTTGAGCATAGGCGAGTACATTTCTTGCATATCATAACAGGAAAACAATTCTGAAATGGCTTCAGTGCTTCAGGAGTGGGCAAAGTCTGAACCATGGGCTGGATCGGGCCTGCAGCGGACTCTTTTCCCAGCAGCCTCTGCCTGCGTCACTGTGGCAGGTTTCCATGGAGACCTCAGGAGCCGCAACAGCGTGGGGCTAGGGTTTCTGTGGAGACTGGCCCCAGCAGCACTGGCAGGGTGTGCAGCTGGGTGGGGAGCTGCGCCAGGGCTAGGGTGACAGTGACTTGCAGCAGTGACAGCGTGGTTCAGAGCCAGGGCAGAGCAGCAATCCACTGCCCACATGCCCTCAGGCAACAGATTGTGGCTCTGCCCCAGTTCCAGACCACACTGTCACCACTGCAAGATCCCAGCCTCAGCCCCAGAGCAGCTCCCCACACAGCTGCGCAGCCTTCCAGCACTGCTGGGGCCTGGTCCCATGCTATCACAGTGCCACTGCTACTGGTGTCACCATAAAAACTGGCCACAATAACACAGGCAGGGGCTGCTGGGAAATAGAGTCCAGCCACCAGCTGGATCCACCATTTTGCCCACCTCTGATTAGAAGAACATGCCTGAGGATCAGGTGAAATATAGCAAGAAAAAGCATCCTCATTGAGTGCAGTTGTCAGCTATGAAGATGGGTTCACAAGGGCTCACTTCTGTTCCAAACAAAAGTTTTGAAAAAATGTCACTTTTTATGCAGGCTTAGCAAAGTGACTATGATTTCCCCTCATCTAAAAAGAGGGCTTCCTTCACTTGGTATCTTTTGTAAGAGAAAACGTGTAGCTCTATCAGTCAAAGCAAGCTTTCTCCTGACTCGCATGGGTATAGACAGAAAAGGAACTGTATAACCGTAGAAGGGGTTTGCTCTGTTTGGGATTTCCATGGCATATGGTTGTATCTAGTGGTTTTTAAACTATGGCATCTTCCTACCTTTTTAAAAAAAAAAAAATGTTGTTCATCCTTCTTCGCGGGCAAGAGGAAAGAGAAAGGATGGGGGTGGAGGCTAGGTCACATGGGTACATAGGTGACTTATAAGCCTGATCTTTGCCTTGAACAATCTGCTGCAGCAGGGGCAGGAAAGTGATGAGGACTTGGTATGAGAGGTTTTCATTTTCCTGGCCGTGCATTTCTTCATTGCTTCTGCCATGCATTGGTGTTCAAAGGCCAGTGCTCTGTTCTGGATTGATGACCTCCAGGATGGATGGTCACAAGCGATTTGCTCCCGCAAGTCTGGATCAATCCCAAAACTCTTTAGGGACACCTTTAGGGTGTTCTTGTACTGCTTCTTTGGTGTATCACGAGAGTGCACTCCATTTGACAGTTCTCCGTAGAAGATTTTCTTGGGCAGTTAAGTGTTGGGCATTCTTGAAAGGTGGCTGGTCCATCTGAGCTGCACCAGTTTCAATAGAAAGTGAATACAGGGAACAGCTGATCTTCCAAGCACCTTGCTGTCCGGAATCTTGTCCTGCCACTTGATCTTTAGTATATTTTGCAGGCAGCACAGGTGGAAGTGGTTTTGTTTCTTAACATGACACTGGTAGACAGTCCAGGTTTCACAGGCATAAATGAGGGTCAGGAAAACGATGCCTTTGTATACCTTCAGTTTCAGCAACACTCTGATGCCTCTGTGGTCCCAGACTAACTTACTGAGTCTGCCAAAGTCCACACTAGCTTTCGCTAGTCTCACGTTGACTTCATTGTCGATGTGTGTCACGGCGGGTCCTCGCGGTGGGCCATGATCTCCTCGAGGTCTCTCGCTCCGTGTCAGGCCGGCCCAAGGCACCCTCTAATTCTCGCCCGCCACGTCTTGCTGGAATATGATTGGGAGGCTGCCTATGACTCCCTGGGCACGGCTACTCGGGACCTCTGTCCCCCTGGTTCTTCTGGACCCCCTGGGGGTCTCCCGATACGGTGGGTGTTCCCCGGACACCCTAGCCTTATGGGCTATGCGTGGCTCCTACCAGCCCCTAATACCACGCCCCAAGCCTCGCAGATGTAATAGACGTTGTTAGGTCTGCACGCCCGCTTCCCGGGCCTCCTCTATGATCTAGCCCACTCTGGGCTTTCTCTCTCATGCCTCGCCTCTTACTGGGACTCTCGTCTAGCCCACTCTGGGCCTTCCCTGACAGTGTGGTCCCGCTCAGGGACTCTCTAGTGCTCCTCCGGTCCTACAGGCCAACCGCCCGGGTGCCCTCTCTAACGCTGGCTCACCACGCTGCTACTCCCCGTCTTCTCGGGGGCAGCCGCAGCGCCCTGCCTCGGTCTGAGGGGTGTTGCTGCACTAGCCTGCGGCCGGGCTCGCTATGCCCATCTCGGGCTCCTCAATATGGCCCCTCTCGGGCTCCTCACTATCGCCCCTCTCTAGGGCATGCCCGCCTCGGGCTCCTCACTATCGCCCCTCTCTAGGGCTGCTCAGTAATACGATGTGGCACTCCCCCTCTTTGGGGCTCGCCGTGCCCACCCTGGGCTTCTCAATGAAATCACCCCTCGCTCCGGGGCTGGGGTCTATGTACCCTGCACGCGATCCAGGGTCTATGTCCCCCCCGTCTGCAACCTACTGGTTGCGCCCGCGACCCACTGGCCGCGCTCCTCGCCGCCAGTTGCTCCCGCACTGGCGTGCAAGCTGCGCCTTCACTGGCGCTGTGAAATTAATGCGCCCTCTTGGCGTAAGGCACCCCACACTCTCTGGGGTCCCTATGATTGAGGCCTCCTCCAACTCCTACAGCCTCACCCAAGCCTCCGGGTGTAATATCACAACGTCAAAGCAAAACCACAAGCCCCTAGGCTGTAACACAACTGCAAGCTCAAGCCGTCTGGCTGTAACTCAAACCCGAAGCCCTATGGCCATAACAACATTGCTCCATATGACCATGGTACTTGCTGCTAGGCTCCTTTCCACATCCTCACTCCCAGAGCTCCTGCCTCCCAGGCTGCTGGCAGAGAACTGCTAGCCTGGCTTCGGCCCTGGGCTTTATAAGGGCCAGGCCCTGCCCCCTACAAGCAGCTGGCTCCCCTTAGTTGCTCCGGCAACTCGCAGCTGTGCTCAATTGGCTCTGCCAGGGCTCTCTCCCTGGCAGTTTCTCCTCTCTAGGAGCAGGCACTAAGGTGCCCTGCTACAATGTGGACAGCACAGGAAAGCGTGCTGCCTAGATAGGCAAACTTGTCAACCATTGACAGTTGTTGGCCTTTAATTGAGACATGTCGTTCCTGAGGTGGTGTGCCAATCACAGGTTGAAACATCACTTTGGTCTTCTTTGTGTTAATAGAGAGCCTGAAGTTGTTGCAAGCTGACAAAAATAGGTCCATGGACCATTGCGTGTCAGCCTGTGAGCCTGCACATAATGCACAGACATCAACAAAGAGGAAGTTGCGAAGCATGGCTGTCTGGACTTTGGAGTTCGCTTGGAGCCTTCACAGGTTGAAGATGTCTCCATCAAAACAGTACCTGATCCTCATACCAAGGTCAGCATCTTGGAAGGCATCTAACAGCATGGCAGAGAATATCGTGCTGAAGAGGGTAGGTACGAAAACACAGCTCTGCTTGATGCCATTTGTGACTGGAAAGGGATCAGAGCATTCGCCATTCACAAGGACGTGTACATCATGCCACTGTGGAACTGTCGAACCATATTAATGAATTTTCCAGGACATCTGTACTTCTTCATGATTTCTCAGAGGCCTTCATGGTTCACTGTGTCGAAGGCTTTGGTTAGGTCAACAAACGTGAGGAGAAGGTCAATATTCTGTTCCTGGCACTTTTCTTGAAGCTGCCAGGCTACAAACCCACCCTTTGTTGGTGGTTCTGCATCCTTTTCTGAGGTCACATTGGCTCTCAGGCTGTAGGTCATTTAGATGATCAGTCAGCTGGTTGAGGAAGACTCTCGCAAGTATCTTGCCTGCAGTTGAGAGGAGGGAGATGCCCCTGTGGTTGTCATAGAGTTGGCGATTCCCCTTCCTCTTGTACAGGTGGATGATGGAGGCATCCTTGAATTCTTGAGGGACTACCTCCTGTGCCCACATACTGCAGAAGATCTCGGTGAGTTTCTCCTTGAGGTCATGTTCACCTGATTTGTAGACCTCCTCTGGAATTGCACCAGCTCCAGGAGCTTTGCCGGTAGAGATTTGTTGTATGGCCTTTTGGACTTCTGTGATTGTAGACTGAGCTTCAAGCAAGGTATTGATGGCAATTTGAGGCAGCTTGCGTATGATGTCCATGTTGATGGAAGAGGATGGCACTGAAGTGGAGGATCTGCGCCTTGTCAGTTATCAATGTGGTCCCGTTAGCAGACAGCAGAAGGGAGGATCTGAGAACCTGCAGACCGTAGACAGCCTTTAGGGCATCGAAGAACTTCTTCATGTTGTTTTGGTCATCACAGTGCTGGATCTCGTCTGCTTTGTTCTTCAACCATGTGTCCTGAATCCCTCACAACTTGCGTCAACTGGTCTTCCATATCAAGCTGTAGGCATGTTGCGCTGACACGGACTTTTCATGGAGGTAGGCTCTGTTGAGATGTTGTTTCTCTTCCAGCAGCTGTTGTATCTTCTTGTCATTTTCATTAAACCTTCTTGGTGTCTGTGGACACTTGGTCCCAGGGTTTCAAGAGCTGCAGAGTGTATAGCTTCATGGAGCCACTTCCAGTTGACTTCAATGGAGCCAGAATAGAGCAGTGTAGTGTGAAGCTGATCTTTCAGATGGTTTGCAAAAGACAGCCTGGTGCTGTTGTTTATCAGCCCTAAAGTGTTGAGGCACTTTGGTCCATTTCTTCCTTGCAGGTGCCAACTGATTTGAATTGTGATCTTTAGTGAAGAGATAAGTCGCTGATCAGTCCAGCATTCAGCGCCATACATTGCTTTGATTACATGGACATTGCCTCTGTCCCTCCTTCGGACGATGACATAGTTGATAAGATGTCGTGCTTGGAGTGAGGGTGCATCCATGATGTCTTCTTCCAGTTGGGGAGACAGAACACAGTATTAGTAACCAGGAGCTCATGTTCAGAACACAGTCTGAGCAGGAGAAGACCATTGCTATTGTAGCTTCCAAGTCTCTTGCTTCCCAATGACACCATCCCATGTTTGGCAGTCAGAGCCAATCCTGGCATTGAAGTCGCCAAGGAGGATGAGACGGTCAGACTTCGATACAGCAGTGATCACAGAGTGGAGATCATCATATAACTGGTTCTTGACTTCATCGGAGTTGGCCATGGTAGGGGCATATGCACTGATGATAGTGGTGCACTTTTTGCCAACCAGGGGGAGATTAAGCACCATCATCAGGTCGTTCACTCCCTTGGGCAAGTAGGTCAGCTTCTTGACAAGGCTGTTTTGTATAGCAAAGCTAACACCTGCTTCCCATTTGTCTTCAGTACCATGACCACTCCAAAAGAATGTGTAACCAGCTTTTTCTTCTGTGAGCTCCTTCTCTTCAGGTAGGTGAGTCTTGCTGAGGGCAGTGATCTGGCCCAGTTCTCTCCCAATGAGGGCGGTTCTCCTTTCAGGTCTGTTGGTGTTTCCATCAGTCAACATACATACATTCCACGCACCCAGCTTGAGAGGGATTGATTTCTTTCCTTTTTGACCACTTTAGTGGGACCTCTGCCAGCCATGGTATGCTGGCCAGGTTGAGGTGAAGCAAACAATGTTTGGGGCACCTTTTCTAGCCCCTTCCTCATTCTAGGAGGTGAGCAGTGCGGTCCTGAATAGGGCTGCTCAGTCACTCAGGGGGCTGCCGAGTTCTACTGCTGCTTCTGTCCAGTAGAAAGTGACCCAAAGCCCTGAGCCACCTGTGTGCAGGTTTGCGGCTACAGTTTCCAGTGTGTCCACACCTGCTGCTTCATTGCTGGCCCATCACCACAGGGCTTGTGCTGGATGTGAGTTGCGTGGGATTTACATTTAAGTGAGGAAGAGTTTCGCAGCATTGGCCTCACTTTCTTGTCTGAGCCAACTGGTAACCAACAGCAGGAGAGTGTCAAGGTGGCTGGAGATTGTCTCAGATGCAGTGGATGATCAGGACATCTTTTGTGCTGTGTCCTGCTCTGCGCAATCCATGGCGCATTGCTGTACTGGCACCATGGCCATTGGACCATACAAGGGTCTCGTCTGCCCGGTCAGCTGGAGTCAGACTTTGCATGCAGGCATAGGCATGTCCCTATCTCCCCAGAGGTCTAAGACTGACTGGGTACCCTCACCTGGTTTGGCCCACCTGTCCAGGCGGTTTACTGGGGTGTGTGCCTGCTGTTGCATGCAGACAGCTACTTGGAGCCATAGGTGACAGAGTTAAGTGCTGGTGAGGACCAACAGAGGAAGAGTCACTCAGATGAGTGCAATGTACTGTTTCTCTGGAGGTGCTACCTCTCCCAGACACCCAACACCCCATACACCGCTAACATTATATATATGCATAAATGTATGTATGTATATATATTTTTGTGTGTGTATGTATATGTGTCTATATATATGTATGTATGTGTATATGTTTGAAAATATGTGGAGAATATTAGGGCTTCAAAACTCAGAAAATGAGGGGATTAAAGTCATTTATACAGCTTCATTTTATGTCTTCAATATGTATATAAGGACTTTTGATTCCAATAAGTAGACTAAACATACAGGTACTTCTAATCGATCTCATGATACTATCAGAGTAATTTGCAGAAATTGTTAGTTATCCCCAAAACAGTTCTGTAAGTATGGAAAATATTCTTAGAGGGATATAAAGCAAGAAATAATTGAGTGAGTTGCCCACAGCCACACAGGAAATTAGTGGCAGAGAGGGGGATAGAAACCAGATTTTTTGACTCCTTATTCATTGTCTTAAAAATATGACCTTCTTCCTCTGAATGCTATTTTAGTGAATTTAATGACATGTGAGTGCAATTTCTGGTTTGAGGGTTCATATAAATTAGGTTTACATCAAGGCAAAGTTATACAAGACTGGCAGAAAATGCAGTTGTAACTGAATTAGTGAAATGAACTGTCATCCTTTTTTTTTTTTTTAATGGGGGACCAGTTCCAATTTATGGAAAACATCATTCTATAAAACAAGCAAAAAGAACCTTAATCATATGGTACTGAGACCAAAAAAGCATGGAAAACCAGCTTGAGGTCTGAATGAAATAAAACATGACTATGATGTAATTATGTCTTCTGGTAGAAGGATATTCTAACCACATCATCTAGATCTTTCTTAAAATCATATCAAATGGCCTCCTGGTTCCACAATGGTGATGTAATTGTCCAAAAAGCAATGTTTCCAACCTTAAGTTTGAGAATAAAATGTTGCTGTCTAACCAGTGCTGCCTAACTTTCATCTGCAGGGAACACACTTGATCATCAGCGCATACAAACTGTGAGATTTGCAGATTGTGCCTCATGGGAGCATGATGTGGAATGCAAACAACTGAATGCTGATTAATAACACTGTGAGCATAACAATTCAAAACATCTCATGTCAGTTGAAATATGTTACATGATCATTCCCTTATTTAACAGAGATCTCTGTCTGCTGCCTCTCAGATCTCTCCACAAAGATCAGTTTGGGGTATGCTGTTCCCCTTCTCTCTAAGGCTGACCACTACTCCTATTCCCCACCTCCTGGATTGTGAGCTTTCTGGGTCAGGATCAGTTCTTGCTATTTCTAAATGCAAAAATGAGAAGCCTAGAAAAGGCAGGACCTCTAAGGGCCACACAATGCAAACAGATCAATTTGCCCACTTGACTAAGTCTTGCAAAATGCTGCTGCTCTTTGGCATGATTAAATTGCACATGTGCAGGGATTAGTCTTTATGGCTAGGACAGACTGAAACTAATCTTTGATTATTCAGAAATGTTTACCCTGAATAGAGCTTGGAAGGCAAGTCATACAAGGAGGGGTTGAAGGAAATAGGCATATTCAGTTTGCAGAAAAGGCACTGAAGAGGGGACATAATAGCAGTCTTCAAATACCTGAAGTGCAACCATAAAGAAGAGGGAACACACCCTTTTTTATTCTCTCTCTCTCTCTCTCTCTCTCTTGCTACAGAGAATAGGATACAGACCAATAGCTGGAAGTTGCAGCAAAGTAAGTTAGATTGGATACCAGGAAATACTTCAATGTTAGAACTCCTGCCTGGGGCAAGCGGTGGGATAAGCCCACTCCTGCCCCCTCTGTTGGATGCTGGAGGGAGTGGGAAATAGCCACTCTCTCTGCCCCCCCCCCCCGTCCCCCCCTGTCTAAAGAGTCCTGCTGGCTGGCATCTCGCTACGCCCCCACCTGGCAGCTGAAGCAACAAGAGGGGAGCGACCATGCTGGGGACAGCAGCCCCTGTCACAGTGTCCCAGAGTGTAAGCCTCTTCCCAGGGGGGAGGCTGCACTGTAAGGTGGGGAAAGCTGTCACAGACTGTGGGGGTGCATGGCAGCAGCAGTGCTGGGGGGTTTGGGAGGGGGGTGATGGCCCCCTCTGAGCCTCAGTGCCGCCACATGCAGTCTATGGAGCTCCAACCCTTGTTCATGGCCCACCTATCAGGATGAGGCCCATGTTCCAGGACACTGTGACAGGGGCTCCAGCCCCCATCAAGGGCCCTGCCCTCTTGCTGCTCTAGTCACAGGGCAGGGTCATGGCCAAACACCAGCCAGCAGGGCCCCTTAGGCAAGGGGTCAGAGAGGAGGGTTATTTCCCCTCCCTCCAGCAGGAGGACTTATCTTGCTACTTGCCCCATGCACAGAGCAGGCAGTGGTGGTGGTTGGGATGGACAGAGCCCAGCCGCAGTCTCCCAGGGGCAGAAGGGGAGGATTGGAGAACAGCCCCCTCTCTGCCCCCTCTGCTTTAGGGGGCCATTCCGGCTGGCATCTGGCCATCCTTCCACTGCTGCAGCAGCGAGGGGTGAGCACCCAGCAGAGCCCAGCTCAGGTCCATGTGGATGGGACAGGGAGGGGGGAATTCAGTCCAGGCTGCTATTGCGGCTGGCCAATTCAGTCCGGGCTACTACTGGGGCTGGTCATACCCCCGCTGCTGGATTAGCCAGCGACAAAATGCAGGTTGGCACTGGTGGGATAGGGGAGGGAGTGGGGAATAAACCTCTTCCCTGCTCCCTTCTGGGGCCAGCGTTTGACCAGGCCCCTGCTTCTGCCGCTCCCTGCCTGTCCCTGCTCCGGTTGGGGAGCTGAGGGGTGGGTCCAGCCCTTCTGGGCTGGAGCAGAAAGCCCACCCAGCCCAGAGAGCATGCTAGTATACTGGGGGACTGTGGTTTAACTTAAACCAGGAAGGGGCCTGGGACAGACATTGCATATACTGGTTTGAGCTCAATCAGTTAAGTCTGATACTACATTCAACCAGGTTTATCTCAGACTGGTTTTGACCATTTTGAAACTGGTTTGTGTGCACTGAATGTCTGTTCTGTTACAGGTTTAAACCAGTTTCCGATCACTGAAATAGGTTTATGTGTAATGTCTGTCCCTAGCCTATGGTAAGCTGCCCTCAGGTTTTGTTGGGGAGGGTGACAGATAAATTGCACAAGTAAAATAAACAGCCCTAGCAGTGGGCCCAGAATATAAGCAACTACTACCATCACTAAGTGAAGAGGGGAGCACTGCCATCATCAGTTTTTTAATTAATTTTGTCACACTTACTGGTCTGTGTGTGTGTGTGGGGGGCGGGGGTACTTTTGAAAATTAATTTGAGTCATTAGCTTGAAACATTATACCAATGTGCACACACAGTATTGTGCTCCAAGACTTCAGACAGTTTAAAAGATTATGTGCGAGAGCTCCACAGTTCACCTCACTTTATTTAACGTTATATCCTGAAACACACTGATCTATAAAAATGCTGTACTGTTTCCTAAACCATTTCTACAGGAAATTAAAATGAGAGACAAGCATAATGCCGAAGAAAAGGTAGATTACATAGAAAACCAAAATCTATCTTCTTTTTCACCTTTTGCTCTTAACAAAATATAAAGCTTTAAAAAGATCTTTAAAACTGTCCCTTGAAAAAGCATACGGCTTTAGATTTCTCAGGACTATGCTGCCTATTTCACAATAATCATCAGTCAATGCTATAAAGGATTTCTGTGCCTGAAAATAATTTTGGTGCAAGTACTATTTTGATAGTCTTTTGAAATGCATGAGGGGTGGAGTATTAATTCTCACTAAATTAGGTTCAGTATCGCAGGTAACCCTGCTCCTTAGCTGTTGGCATTTGCTCAGCTGCTTAAATTAAATGGGATGCTTAGCCCTGGCAATGAATTAAATTGGCCAGTACATATAAAGCTACTAATCAATAGAATGGGGAAAAAATCAGTTTACATGAATTAGAGACAATTTTTTATTCAAGAACATTTGAAAAAGAAACCCTTTGTACAAGGGAATCTGAGTGACTTATACTGCTGTATAAAAGGCCCATATTGATTTGAGTCTCAAAAATTCTGGGTTGTTACAATGTCCTTCTCTCTGAGGAGTGAAATGAAATACTAAGATAGCCTGAGTTCTGTTGGGGCCCAGAGCCTTTGTTCTTTAATCCAAATTTAATATTTACCCAGTAGCTGTTGTAGCAGAACCTTTAAAGGACTTCTCATGGTTCAAATCCTGGGCCGTGTCCAGACAAGCGCACATGTGTGGTTTGTGATACCGCAAACCCACTTGTGGTGCCGCAAACTGCACACGCCCTACATGCAGGTGTTCGTTGCGCTGCTTGGCAGGAAGGGCTGCAGACCCTGGTTTTTATTCAGTGTTTACTGAAGCAAAGTTCTGTTGACTTCACTGGACTGTTGCCCAAACACAAGAGGAATAAAACCTGAGTAAAGCCAGTGGGCTTTGATCGTAAACATGAAAAGACTGTACAGAGAATGTTACTAATCCCTTTTGCATATCTTATACATGTTCAGATCTGGCCACGACCACTGTAAAACTTAACAAGAGCTTAAGGGGCTTGTCTTCATCAGGGTGGCAGCATGCTCTGGCTGGGATGTTATCGAACAAACCCTGCCCACATGCCTGAAACAGGGAAATGTGCCAGGAAAGACACTCTGGGATCATCTCAGTGGCTGCTGTTATGCATATTGGAGCCTGAGCCCTTGAGAGTGGCCACTGGGGATGATACCAAGATTTTGATCTCCAGAATGCTTGACAGCCACTGGGATGGTCTCAGAGCATCTCCATGTGTTTATTTCTGGGTTTGGAGCATCCTTTCAGGAGAGGGTGAACACGGTGTGCTGGGGCATGTGGTGCCTAGGCATGTCATTGCAAGAGCATACACATGCCCAACAGTAGATGTAAACTTTTCTTAGTGAATCTAGGCAGGTCACTTTTGCCTCATTCTGTGTCTCTACCTTCACTCTTTTCAAAGAGTGTGAAAGGGAACCACCCTTGCAAAGTGCCTGGGTAGCTAAAAATTAAGAGGCATCAGAGTTAACATTTACTCATGTTTGTAGCCCCAGTAGGGTGAGCACAAAGAGGTAGTTAGCTGTGTTAATCTGAAGTTTGGCAGAACCTGATGCATCTCTGATTTAGTTAATCTGTAAGCTTTCATAAGCAGCAGTTTACTGCATCAGATGCTGTGAAGTAAGCCTCTGCTTACAAAGTTTATGCATCTCTGATTTAGTTAATCTGTAAAATATAATTCTACCCTCCCTCCTTCCTTAGTAGGATGATGTATTCCATTCCTTTGTATTTAAAAGCATAGTTTATAGTTCATATTTTTGTAAATACACTAGAGAAGCACGACTGGGCTAATTTTAACTACTGGAGTGTGATTGATTTATTTATATGTTTTTAACTATATACTATCAAAATGTTCAATAAAGTTAAAAAAAGTCAAAGCTAGGATCTTTAAGTTTAAAACTGAATTTAAAAGTTCATATTTGTGTCTAAACATAGGCTTGAGACCATAAAGTTTGACTCCCTAAAAAATTGTGGTAGACTGCTAAGGCAGAGAGCAATTTTGAACATCCAAGGAAAGCATTGTATTTGGAAATATACAAGCTGAGAGTTGATGGAAAGATGTGATCTCATGTCCTTCCTTGAAGGAAATATAGAGTGGTTCAAGTTAGATTTTCCCAAGAGCAAGAATTTTAGAGCAGGAATTGGCAATCTTTTGCAAACATGAGATGCAGCCATGAACCAGTGCCACGGGCTACCATTCCCCACCAGCTGCTCCAGTGACAGTGAGCCAACTCTGCAGTGAGGAAGAGCAGCCCTCCATGTTGACTGAAGCAGCTGGAGGTGACTGGCACATCTTTAGTAAAATGCAGGTCTATTCTTTATGAACCAAATTTGGTCTGTGGGCAACCACTTCTTTGAAGTATTGATACAAGCAAACTGATGCTTCCCAACTCTCCTTCTTTGCCATTAAAACAATTAGAGGATTTAAAAATTGGAGATATCAAAAACTGGAAATACCAAAGACCATTCAAAATTAGTTTCTAGTTCCCCTAAGAAGAGTCTAGGCCACTCAAATTGCATAGTAAGATACAGGGTTAGATTCCATTCTATTAGCAGATCTTTTAGATGCTACCTTATTATAAGAGGGAACTGGTATATATAGATCTCTGCTGAAAGACTAAGCTATTTCATTGTCATTGTCACTTATTTGGTGAAATCTTGTTTTCGTGCAATTTTTACCATTGATTTGAATCATGTGAGGCTTTTGCTCCCTGACTGTTCCCATGGGCCCATTCTGCATTTTTCAAACTCTAATCTCCTAATGAAACTGTTGGGAATTTTTGGTGCATAGGTAAGGCAAGATGAGCCTTAAACCCTGCAGTTTGTATTTACGTTGATGATCCACTGGTACTGGCAAATGGTCTGAATAGGGACAACAGGATTTTTTTCCTCAATGTCTGGACTCTAAGGTGAAAAATTGAAATTCAGAACCTGTATACTAATTAATATTGACATACTATTTTTCATATGTTTTGAATGTATTTTCTTGGTTAAGATTAAGAAGGAAACCATTCTGTAACTGCCACTAAATATCTTCTAGTTGTCACCAATTAAATAGGAGATCAGAATATAAATCAGGAGTGCAATAAGGTGCTGCTTTCTCAGTTATTTAGTTATAGGAATTTATATAAAGATTCATCCACCTCTTATTTGTGTGTGTGTGTAATATTTTAACATCTTCCTGGTACGTTTACAAATATTGTAATTTTGCAATGGCGGATGTACTCCATTGTACAGAACAACATTCAGAAGAGATTAATGCTCCAAATTATGTTTCTTTCACAGAAACATTTATCATAAAAAATGTAAAGGTTGGAATCATATAATCAAGGCATACCATAAAACCAAAAAAAACCCCCTACCCACAACATGCTTTTAGTTGCCTTTACTAATCAATGCTTTATAGAATTTCTTTTAAAAAGACAAACATAGTAGTGAATAAGCTTTCCACAGATTCTTGGTTCCTTGGTTTCCATTTGAAAATCTCTGCCGATTCAGCTACCAAACCTGTGATATACTGCTATAATTGTGTGTGTATGTATGTATATGTATATGCGTGTGTGTGTGTGTGTGTGTATGTACATGTGTATATATGTGTGTGTGCACACACACACACACACATATTGCTGTGCTAGCAAGACTTTATTGCTCTTATTGTTATGTTCTTAAAGTTTTCTGTTTTCTTTGATAGCCCAATGCTACATTTCCTATATGAAAGTATTTATAAGCACACACAGGAAAGAGTCCCAATTAAACTATTTCTAGACATGCAGATCTAAAATACAACTAGCAGATTACTAATGTTTTTTCATCCTCCAGCACCCATGCACTTTTTACTCCAATATATCCCATTCATCTTCCAAAATCAGAAAATGTCTACATCTTTATATAACCAATAAGAGGAAAAGAGACCTATTCTTTACTACCTCCTTTCCATGGCTGCCATTTCTTGTTCAGCTGCTGGCTTCTGTAATTACCTGCACATGTAGAGGGGGTCATAAAGGTGCATTGGGATCTAATGTACCATCCAAACAATTACGTCTCCTGCCACGCCACATGTGCATGGCAGGAGGCATGATTGTGGGATTGTGCATTAGATCCCATTGCACCTTATTTCTGGTGCAGAGGGAATCCAATCTTGGGCTCTCCCTATACCGGCAAGAAGCGATCTCCATGACTGGGATCCCCCTCAGTTGAAGGGGATCTCAGCCACAAGGGGCACCTCATGCATCCCTGGGGCAGGGGGATTGTGGCAGCCATGATGCCCAGGGCATGGCCATGCATGAAATCTCAGGGCCTGGGGGATCATGGCTGCCGTGATCCTCAGGGCCCACAGGTTTCACTCTGGGCATCATGCACTCCTGTGGCTGGGAGCCCTGTCAGCTGATGGGGCTTCCAGGTGCAGGGAAGATCCTGCTACACATGCAGATTAAAACCGGACAGACATCAGCTATAAAGTTCAGTGCACATTTTAGAAGTGTAACTTTGTAGCTGGTTAGAGCTTTTTATGATGTGATATCTACTTTGGACAATTACTTTAAGACCAGCTACACATGCAATTAATCAGTTAATTGTGCAATACCTGTAACCTGTTGAGGGGGCCTATATGATTTACACTATCTCATTAGCTTGTTGTCTTGATGGTGCCAAAGAAAAATTGAGTGGCTTAAGAGATGCTGACTTACTATAGTAACAATTAACACATACATTTTGTCATTTCCCAAAGTATATACAAATGTATATAGTCAGCAGGGAATGGGCTTTGTATGTTTGCTCCTCACTAGGTTACTGGGCTGAAATTAGAAGGTCAAAATAATTCTAAAGACCATGAGCCTCAGGACCTCCTTGATCTCTGTCCTACCATCAATAAAACTTGTGGAAAGATCTTTTCCTTCCTCATCTTCCTTAACTTCCCCCCTACCCCCATCATCTTTTTTTTCAGGTTTGCAGTCCTAAATAATTTTGAAAAATGCTGTCTTTTGGGATCTAAATATGCATTTAGGAGCTTAACTTTAGGTCTGTTTCTGAAAAAAAAAAAAAAGACTAATATTTAAGCAAAATTGTGACCTGGCTGCAGCTGGGCAGGGAGGAGCTGCCCTGGAGCCAGGTAGATCCCAGCAGCACCCACATTCCCCAGATTTCTCCCCACCCCTTCAATCCCCAGCAGCAACACGGTTGCAGCTTCCAGCCAGTGGGAAACCTCAAGAGCTCACCTTGTACTAGGGGATGGAGTACATCACAGTAAGCATAAGTAGACTGTCTAGCTAGTAGTCTAAAAAGCCTATTAAGTATCTCCAGTCAAAGACATTCT
This sequence comes from Alligator mississippiensis, assembly GCF_030867095.1. NCBI lineage: Eukaryota > Metazoa > Chordata > Crocodylia > Alligatoridae > Alligator > Alligator mississippiensis. The sequence continues at coordinate 443,238,640 of NC_081824.1, forward strand.
GCAACATTACTAGGCAGCCTCTCAGTGCTTAACAATTATTATTGTCAGAATACTCTTCCTGATAGAAAGCTTCCCTGGGCTGTTCATGTTGGAGTCCTTTCACTGAGCCTAATGTACAGAGCCTTGCAATGCCTTCTGTCACCCATGTGGCTCTATGGTAGGAAACTGAACCTGTGGGAGAGCTTCTTTGTCTGCTGATGTGAGCAAGATTGCTCTTTAAACTCAACCTGAGGAAAGAGTTAAACATGGACAGGACTGACCCTCAGCTCCTTGAAAGGGCTAGCCTTTGTGACAGTAAATGGCTTAGAGTTCAAAATTCAAACTTGAATATGTACAACTAAACACCTGTTTTATCAGCTTCACTAGCATTTAAAATCAATATTGTTAACAGAACATTGCATGTCCAAATATCCAGCTTGTGTAACTGAACAATTTTGCATGCACATTTGTAATACCAGTTTAAAGGCAAATTTTTAGCACTGGACTCAATATGTGATAAATTAAGGACAAAGCATTACAAATAGTACCTGTAAAAGGCAATGATTTAAATACTTTGTTATCCATTATTTTTGATATAGGGGCAGATGTACACTGCACTGCTGAATAGCTTGGTTTGCATCCTTCCTCTCTGCAGATATAACTACTATTGTCAAAAGAGTCCTCTGGCCAGTAGACTTTAGAAAACTAAATATTTCTTTTAAAAGTGGCACACATCTTACATTTGAGTTTAAAAAAGTAAAATATATTTATGCATCATAAAGTTTGTGTTCTTGTAAATATTTTTATTTGGTGGTGTTATTTTTTAAGTAAGTCAGAAAATGTGGGCACATCTCAAATTTAAAGATGTTTTATTCAAATGAATGTGATATGTTAAACAACCAGAGAGGTGGTTTAACCTTACTAGTAGAAGAACTCCTCTTGCTAGTTTGAGTTGCATCTACACTGCAGAGATTAGTCTAGTTCTGTGATACAGCTACACTGGCAAATGCTTTGAAGTGCAGACTAGTCCCAGTAAGTGCTTCCTCTTTACTCTTCTGACCACATCACCTTTCTTTTCAACATCCAGTTTAAATTCCTCTTTCTAACATACCATGTTCACATCTCTGCCCTCATTTTCTTTCTCTCCTCTTCACTGTCTAGCTGCTCTCACTCTAAGCTTTTCCCTGCATTGATGTTTCTCACCCTACCAGATCTTATGCAAAGTACTTTCCTTTTTGGTGCTTTTTAGATTCCTCAGTAAAATCACTTTCCAACTTGCAGATTGACAGGGAGGGGGGGGTGGTCTGAGGGATCACATATGCAATCATGCAAATTGTGTTTGAACAAATGAACAACCAGCTTTTCAGGGTCAATCCTCAGCTGATGTAAGGGGGCCTAGCTCCACTGAAGAGCTAAGGTGATTTACATAAGCTGATATTCTGGCTCACTGGGTTTTGCACGTTTTCTGTAAAACTGAGATTTATCATCATGTGTAAATAGTCATAACATGTAAGTGTATTAAGTGTACAATTGCATAACTAACGAGAAAATAATAGACCTTTCACTCACGTCATATTGTAATTTTTAAATCTCATCCTGATATTGCCCTGATACCATTAGAGATGCAGTCGTCTTAAGTATTTTCCACTAGATATTAACCCATTTAGACATGGAAATTTCACTTTCACAATATCTTTGAATACATATAGTAAAGAAATGCTAGTCTTGAAAAACTGGTGTTAGAGTAAATGTTCTCTATGGCATGTTAATTAAACAATAAGGGGTTGGGTATTTTGTCTTCAAATGATTTGAACATCGTTTTTTAAGTTTAATAAAATGTAACTAAGATTCCTTCAATACCAGCCAACTGAGAATTATTATTGAAATACTGGTGTAGTTTTAATTTTGTATTTGCATACCTCAGTCCTGAAATGCCCTCTACTGGTCATAGGTGGAATGCAATTGCAAAACAAGTATTTCATACTGGTAACATTAGTTGTAGAAACCAGGAGTGTGGTTTGGTTTTATTTTGTTCCCCACCCCAAAGTTCAGTGGTTGCAAATGTATTTAAAGTAATAAAAAATTCATGAGAGTAAAATATATAATCATCACTAACTCAATTTGTGTAGAAGCTGCTTCAAATGTGTAGTCAGATACTGACTTTATACTGACATCATCTCTCATTCCTCCTTTCACAAGTGTACGGTGACATTTAGGCTAGAAAGTTAAAATGATAAAATCCACTGAAATAAATTTGAAAACACCAAGTGAGGGGAAGAAATATAAAGTTCTCCAAGATAAATAATGTACCAAAATATTTCTGTACGTGTTTCACAATATATCCAGTAATAAACATACAATACCTGTGAGGGCCAAGCATTAGGTAAGGCTTTTCTTTTGCCATTATCACTTATTCACTTTCCCTTTAGCTTCAGTTTTTATAAGTAAAACCCCATGTACAGCACCACTTCAGATGGTAAAACACTGCCCATCTTCAGAGTATCTTCAGGAACTGCTGCTGCTCTGGGTTTTGGAATATTTTAATCTTTAAAGGGAACAAGATGAGGGAAGAATGTGCATGTAAGGGGGAATGGAAATGGAAAATGTATCTTTTATTTCTGGGCTGACTCTTACCTGCTCCCTTGCTGCTGGAGAGATGATTATGGGCACTGCTTGTCTGTCTGCTACTCCAAGACCTCACATTTGTACCAGTGTTTGGCTTTGTCAAACTTCTGTCTGTAGAGAAGGCTAGTCACATTTCTAGTTGAAGGTTCACGGTTGTGTTCCAAAAACCAGGCACGATTATAAGCCAGACGTTCCTTTAACAGAAGGCTGAAAGTGAGAAGATATAAGGTGAGAGAGAAAAGTGCTATATAGGGAGGGAAGGACAGCTCTTGGATTTCAGATGACCAAGAATGTGCCACATCCAACAGCTGCAGCTGTGTTCTGAGAGTTGACCTAAATCTACTTTGCTGCAGTCTAAACCCATTGCCTTCTGTCCTGCCCTGTTTCTCCATCTATTTGGCAGCTTTTCAAAATACTTAAAAATTGCTATCAAGTCATCCTCTTAATCTCTTCCTGTTCTCCAAACTAAACATACTTAGTTCCTTCAACCTTTCCTCGTGACTTTGTTTTTCCAGTCCTTTAATGTCATGGTTTGTTTCTCTATGTCTTTCTCTTCAAATGCAGCACCCACAACTGGACACATCTGAGCCCCAATCAGTGCTACATAGAGTCGTGCTATCATTTCCTGCATTGGTGTAAGATGTTTTTGTTAATCTAGTACAAAATTGCATTAATGTTTTTTGGGTTTTTTCAGTAGTAGCACAATGTGAGTCATGTTTGTAATCCACTGCTACCTCCAATCCTTTTTTGGTAATACTATTCCATGTTACTTATCCCATATTTTGTGTTTGTGTAGGGTGGGTAACCAGCTGATGGGGTGAGCACGTTGGTCAAGCTGAGGCCCCAGGTTTGAGGCCATAGTCTGACAAGTTCTTCAATTTATAAAATCCTTTTCAGTATCACTTATTTTCTCCAAAGTGTTTATGAGACTTCCTAATCTTTTATCACCTGGAGATTTGATCAGTATGTTCTTTGGCTTTGCATTTCAAGTTGTTATTGCTGTTTTACATAGTTTAGTAGAGGCAGAACAGACCCCCTTATGAAACCTTGTGTTACTGTGACACTAAGCCATTTACAAAAGTATCCTTTGTTTGTTGGTATTCAAGCAATTATGCATCCCACCTAATCGTAGCTCTGTCAGATACTTCTGCAGCTTACTTATGGGGTTGTGTCAAAAGCCTCACTAAAATACAGATATGTTACATGCCCCATATTTCCTTTACCTGCCAAACACCTTACCCTGAAGAAAAAAATAAAGTGATATGATGTTACAACAAATCCATGTTGATTGCAAATGACCACCCTCTCATCATTAGGACATTTTAAAATTAACTGTCTTAACTTATTTGAATAACTTCCCAGCTATTCAAGTCAGGTTTGAAATTCCCCAGGTCCTACGTTTCCCCCATTTTAAAGGTAGGCACTGTCAACCCTTCTCCAATGCTCTGGGACCTTGCCTGTCTTCCAAGGGTGTGAATATTATTGCCAGATACTCCAAAATTCCTTCTGATATTTATTCCTCCAGCACCATGGGGTGATTTCCTCAGACCCTTCTGCTTTATCTTTCTTCAGGTTTCCTGAATTCGCTGGTGCACTTGGTACTTATTGTGATCTCCATAGTTTGTAGGGTCAGAAGGGACCTTGACAGATCATCAAGTCCAACCCCCTGCCATGGCACGAAAGAGCACTGGGGTCAAATGACCCCAGCAAGGTGTTCATCTAGCCTCCTCTTAAAGACCCCCAGGGTAGGAGCCAGCACCACTTCTCTTGGAAGTTGGTTCCAGATCCTAGCTGCCCTGACAGTGAAGTAGCGCTTCCTGATGTCTAGTCTGAATCTACCCTCTGCCAGCTTATGACCGTTATTTCTAGTCACTCCTGGTAGTGCTCTGGGGAACAGGGACTCCCCCAATGCCTGCTGGCCCCCCTAACTAGTTTGTAAATGGCCACTAGATTCCCCCAAAGCCTTCTCTTTTGGAGGCTGAACAGGTTCAGGTCCCTTAGCCTCTCCTCATATGGCCTGCCCTGCTGCCCCCTGATCAGGCGGGTGGCCCTCCTCTGGACCCTCTCAATGCTGTCCACATCCCTCCTGAAGTGCAGCACCCAGAACTGGATGTGGTACTCCAACTGCGGCCTGACCAGTGTTGCATAGAGGGGGAGGATCACCTCCTTGGACCTGCTTGAGATGCAGCTGTGGATGCATGACAAGGTGCAGCTGGCCTTCCTGACCGCGTCCCCAAACTGTAGGCCCATGTTTATTTTGGAATCAATAATGACTCCAAGATCCTTTTCTGCCTCTGCACTGACAAGAAGGGAGCTCCCCAGCCTGTAGGTATGCTTTTCTCCTTTCTCTTTTATACTACTAATATCTAGTCTCAGCTCTCCCTCTCTCTTTCTGTCTACCCAAGGAAAAAGTAGCCATTGAAGAGACCTGCTTCCTTGCTTTCTATTACTAATTTGCCTCATTGAGCAGAAAGCCCAGTTTCCTTGGTCTTTCTTTTCCGTCTGATATGTTTTTCTCTCTTGTGTGTGTGGGAGAAGGCATTAATCATTCAATATTTCCTGCCACTTGCATTTTTTTCATCATTTGGTTTCCTAATTTTTGTCCCTACATATTCAGGCTATTCCTTTGTATACTTCAGACACACCATTTTTTCCAATTGCCTGAATCTCTCTCGTTTTATTCTCCCTTCCTTCCCCTGTCCCAGGTAGCCTCATCAGTCTCTTGCAGAAGTGCACTGGAATAACTTGAGGTTGAACTTCCACTATTGTGTCCTTTAGGAGCTGCCAGCTCTCTTAGATATCCTATTATTTTTCTTTTAATTCTTGTGTTCTTGTAATTCCATGGGACTTCCTGAGTTGGCTGAGTTTTTGAAATCCATTGTTCTTGTTTTTCTGCCTTGTCTTAGAATCATGAATATATTTCATTATTACTTCTGCCCAAGCTTCTAACCACTTTCATACTGGCAACTAGTCCACCCTGTTTGTCAGACTAAATCCCAGACCGGTGACCTCTTAGTTTCCTCCTCATTCTGAAACAGGAAGTTGTGTTTTGCATATTTTAAAAACTTGCTAAACTTATGTTTTGCCATATTTTCCTTTTGAAAGATACCAGAAGTTTAAAATTCTCTATTATCACCACCTCCACACTTATTACATGCTTGAATGACTATTCTACCAAATCAGGAAGAGGACATGAATTATAATGTACCTGCTACCCTCACTACTGTTCTTACCCCAGCCCCATCTTCATACAATTAACCTAATCCCCCCACCCCTCCCATCTTCACCTAACCAAGAAATCTGCTGCTTTCTTCCCCTTAAGGACCTCAGAAGCTACATATATGTTTGGGAGGATGAGGGGGAAGAGTCACACAGCATTAAAAAGTGTGTGTGTATGTTTTGGCAGGCTTTTATCACCATGACCACAGATGGTGGATGCAAAATGGTTCGTAAAAAATGAAGAGCAAGGGAAGTACTGTCTTCCTTCAGACCTCCATGTTAATTTTTCTTGTTATAGGCAAAAACACTTCTTTGTGATGTTCTAGGTATCAGAATCCAAATTTTTTTCTGGAAAAAGAATCCCCCTGCAGGATGTCCCTTGGCATGTGCTAATGGCGAGATGCACTGCCTACGACTTATTTTGTTCATCATTTACTCCTGGATAGGGATGAAGATGTGTGCATTCTTGGGCACACATGTGGCCCAAATTATTTAATTTGTGGAATAATAGGTCTTGTGTTTACAGAACAAGGTGATGAATCAGCAATGAGTATCACTTGGGCGAGAGGTGGCATGTGATAATGTGTAGAAGCTATAACATGAATAGTTATATTGGCTGCATATACGTTTGAATAATCTGGGAGAGTTCTCCCAGGTTTATTCTCCAAGACTGGGGACAGAAGTTACACATCAACTGGTTTATGTGATCAGAAACTGGTTTAAACCTGTAACAGAACAAAAGCTCAGTGAACATAAACCCATTTCAAAATAGCTGAAACTGGTTTAAGTTAAACCTGGTTGAATGTAGTATCAGACTTACCTGATTTGGGTCCAGTCCTGGGCTGGCCTGTGCTGTCTGCTCCAGCAGAGAAGGATTGGGAGGTGGGGAGGCAGGGACTGCCCCACTCCCAGGCAAACCCTGGCTGGGGTTTGGGGCCAGGGAGGGGGGTTAAACCCCTCTTCCCCCAAAGTACAGAGTTGCCTTGTTGCTAAACTTACTGAAAGTTATTGCTGGCTGTGACTGTGGACTACAGATCCCAGAGGCACCTGGAAGTAGGAAGAGGAAGTGATGAACAACTCTGCAGAGTCCTGCTTTTGGGCCGCTGGACTGCAAATCCCAGAGACCTCAGAGACAGCAGGCAGAGGGAGTACCAGAAAGCCGTACTCTAGCACTCCCCAGCTTCTGGTCCAAGCCACTGCAGGCATGAGGCTGCATTTTCACAATCAAAAGTAAATGTGTGTCTAGTTGTTTCTCAGTTTAATCTTTGCAGTTTAGACTGACCAGTGCTGGGCTTTTCCAGCCTGAAGCATTTGGGGAATGCTTCCTCCTTAGCTGGGATTGGCACTCAGTCTCCCTGGACCTGTGGGCAGCGGGGGAGGGAGTGGGGTGAGGAGGGCTGGGAACAAGCACAAAGAGTATGGTAGTGTCATTACTGTAAATTTTACCCAAAGATCCTCCAGTATGCCTGAAATCAAGTGCCCTACTAAAACCATTTAAGTTACTTGAATCATTTCATTTTAAATCCAACAGCGTGATTCTATTGGATGTTTTTTGGATCATTTGTGGCTAGAAAAATACTTTCTCTTTTAAAATTACTGTTGAAAATGTCTCCAAAAACGTATTACCCTTCAGGTATAGTTCCGATCTACATGAATTAAAAGGAAAGCAGACAGAAAATGTAGTCTCACTCTACTGCATTAAACTTGACTTTTTGATTGCCACTGTTACTTTTTTAAAACAGGTTGAGTTGATACTGAATATATTGATGCATGTCTGTGAATACATGAAGCAATTTTTTAACTTAATTATCCACAAGATGTCACTGTTGTTCCAGAGAAACCAGGTTGCCAGTGTACTTTTTTGTCAATGTATTCTGGATATTTTAGTGTTGGTCCGTGGATGGATTATTGAATAAGCACATTGTAATCTCTCTTAGTTAAAGGGCAATGAATTCCCTCTTCTTTTGATGCAGTGTTGTTAGCATTTTGTGACTTGTGATACTAATATTAGGAGTTTATTTCATAAACAGTTACCAGGTAGCTACTATAGCTCTCAAAGGAGCAAACTTATGCAGTAATTAGACCAGCATTACAAAATATCACCAGGTATGGTAGTTCAATAAATAATACTGTAGCAGTAAATGTTTTACCTTTTCAGTCCTCTTTCCACAGCTGAATTGCTATTTGTTTGTTGATTAAGTGATAGTGAAAGTGTTTGTTGTTTGACCAGCTCTTAAGCAGTTTCAGGTTACTTCACATTTAAAAGAAACAGACCTCACCAATTAATATTGAAAAAGCCTTGATTTTAAAAAGAAGACAACCCATAAACTATTACTGGCAATCCTTAGGACTTTAAGAGGCTTATTTCTTATGCAATCCAAATTACCAGTAAAAGTGTAAATGTAGGTTTCAGACCAAATGCCATAAAAACTGTTTTTATTATAATATTTTGAATAGGCAATCTCCTTAGGCAGGTACTAGTCGCATCTCCCCCCACATCAAGACAAAAGAAAGAATATAAGGTTAGAGAGCTTAAAAAGCTGCAAAACATGGTCAAAGACAATAGTCTCAGTGTAAAATGAGGTATGATGGGTCTGAGAAATTCATATTATTGCTTTTTAACTATGACCATCCCCACAAGGGCCCCTAAATGACTACCTACCATTCATATAATTGACAATATATACATCCAGGTTCATGAGCTCAGTGCACCAGAAACATGAGTAATAGACCACAACATTAAGTCTGTGCAAATGGATAAACCTAATTAAACATTGTATGCACCAGCACTTGCTTTAGCTGCTGTCTTTCAGTGGAGAGCGAGATGGAGTGTATTTTCACATGTTCATGTTTAATTTATAGTGGGCGTAAGGGTCCAGTAGGGAAATTCTGAAAATCAGGTTATTTCCAAGACTGCACTTGCAATCTAGCCAATTTGTACATGTCTGTCTTCTAGCATGCAAATGCTCTGTATCTCTCCAGGCACTTCCCCATCCAAAAATCCCACGAGCACTTAGGTGTCACTTGAATTTGGACTTTGTTACAAAGACAGCATATGCAGTTTCCACTGTCAATACAAGTGTCTCTGTGTCAAATCAAAGAACTAGGGACTTTAGCAGCACACAATATTAACAAACATGAAAGACCTCACTTTAAAAACATATTTTAAACTGTATTTGCTTTTCAGCCTGCTGTTTTTAGTCACTATTTGATTGATAAGAGAAGTCCAACCTGTGTATTAAGTGGTGTCAAGTACAAGATTTTTTTTCCAGTACAAAATTTTGGCTTCTTGCTGATTTAAAAAAAATCCAGCGTCACTGGAATGAGTAAATCACGAATTGTCCTTTCTCAGACTAGGTGTAATATCGATTAGATGGCCATAAAAAGATTGCCATTGACCATAACTCCTTATGATTTGACTGTTCTGTCTGTCTAGCAAAAACAACATTGTGTGCTTTGCATTGATCATATTACTTCCTGATAAGGTTATCTGTTGCAATCAGTATTTTGGCAGAAGCCTCCTTGTGAGCCTGCTTTGTACTTGCACAATGTATTAATCAAAATTGAAGCTCCTTTCTATTATATCTGACAAGTCAGCATGCAAAGTCTCCTTGAGAAACTACAGATAACTACAAGGAATATGACGTATTACTACATTCAAAATTAGGACCTTCTAACTCTTCTGAAATTATATGCAGACAGGAGGACTGCAGTGCTGATCTTGTTGAGAAAAGAAAGAGGTCCTCAACTTTTGTTCCCTCTAGAGCCAAACCAGTGAGATTTTTTTCCTTTAGAAAAAGGCAGTCTTGCTTCTCTTACATTTATAATGGATGGACTTACCCAGTTCATTTGAACATTAGGATTTTGGAATGAGTCCTTTTCCTTAGTAGGAATGCTGTTAGGAAGGAGACAGATTATTTTCAAATGTACTCATGGAGTTCGTATATCTACATAAGTCTTTCTTTTTGAGACCTCAGGGCAGGCACCAGCTATTTCCAGAGTCCATAACCTGGTCTTGCAGCACAGGGCACCAAGCCTCAACTCTGGAAGCCTAATCACTTCCCTGGTCCAGTTGTACACCATCAAGCTGATCAACCTCCTTGGCTTAGTCTGGTCTGCCCGGTTCTCTTCAAATGCCTTAGTCACTGGTTGGAGCTGTGCTCTGCTTTGCTTTGCCCCTTTTGGCTGAAGTGACATTTTCCTTCCCTGGAGATATGCTTGCTGCTCTGGTGGACCACCTCCGCACATGATGAGCCCTGCTTCATGGCAGCACAGGTTGGGGAAAAGGTAAGCAGCCAGCAGTTGTAAAAGAGCAGGTTATGGACTGTTTAGAAAAGCTGGATGTGTACAAGTCCATGGGGCCAGATGTGATGCACTTGAGGGTGCTGAGGGAGTTGGCCAATGTGACTGTAGAGCTGCTGACCATCATTGAAAACTTGTGGTGATTGGGAGAGGTTCAGGATGGTTGGAAAAGGGAAAATATAGTGCCCATCTTTAAGAAAGGGAAGAAGGAGGATCTGGGGAACTACAGACTACTCAGCTTTACTGCAGTCCCCAGAAAAATAATGGCACAGGTCCTCAAGGAAATCCATTTCTAACCACCTGGAGGAGAAGTTGATTAGGAACAGTCAGTATGTATTCACCAAGGGCAAGTCATACCTGACTAATCTGATTACCTTCTATGATAAGCAGATTGGCTCTGTGGATGCAGGAAGAGCAGTGGATGTGATACACCTTGACTTTAGCAAGGCTTTTGATATGATCTCCCACGGTATTTTTGAAAGCAAGCTAAGGACATATGGGTTGAATGAATGGACTGTAAGGTGGATAAAAAGCTGGCTGGATCATTAGGCTCAACAGGTAGTGATCAATGGCTTAATGTCTAGTTGGCAGCCAGCCTCAAATGGAGTGCCCCAGGAGTCAGTCTTTGGGCCAGTTTTGTTCAATATCTTCATCAGTGATCTAGAAGATAGAAAGGTTTGCACCTTAAGCAAATTCATGGATGTCACCAAGCTCGGTGGAGTAGTCGCTACATCCAGGTATAGGGCTGGGATTCAGAGTGACCTAGACAAATTGGAGAATTGGGCCTTGAGAAATCTTATGAGGTTCAACAAAGACAAGTTCAAAGTCCTGCTCTTAGGATGGACCAGTTCGGTGTACCAGTACAGGATGGGGACTGACTGGGTAAGTAGCAGCATTGCAGAAAAGGACCTGGGGGTTACAGGACAGTAATAATGTAACCTTGTTGCAAGGAAGGCTAATGGCCTTCTGGACAGTATTAGTAGGAGCATTGCCAGCAGATCAAAGGAAGTGATTCTTCCCCTCTATTTAGCACTGGGGAGGCACATCTGGAGCACTGTGTCCAGTTTTGGACCCCCCCCACTACAGAAAAGATGTGGACAAACTGGAAAGAGTTCAGTGGAGGGCAATGCAAATTAGTAGGGGTCTCGGGCACATGACTTCTAAGGTAAGACTGAGGGAAATGGGTTGATTTAGTCTGGGCAAGAAAAAACTGAGAGGGGATTTAATAGCAGCCTTCAACTACCTGAAAGGTGGTTCTTAAGAGGATGAAGCCAGACTGTTCTCAGTGGTGGCAGATGACAGAACAAGGAGCAATGGTCTCAAGTTGCAGCAAGAGAACTTTAGGTTAGATATTAGGAAAAAACTTTTTCACTAGGAGGGTAGTGAAGCCTTGGAACAGATTACCCAGAGCACTTGCGGAATCTCCCTCTTCGGTGGTTTTTAAGACCCAGCTAGACAAAGCCTTGACTGGGATGATATAAGTGGGGATGGTTCTGCTTTGAGCAGGAGGTTGGACTAGATGACCTCTTGAAGTCCTGTCCAACTCTCATTTTCTATGATACTATGACTTGGAAGTGGCACCTAGTGGTAGCAGCCCATCCAGTACACCCTGTACAAGGTACCTATCACCCAGAGATGTTGTGACCTCCAGCGGCAGCTGCTTCAGAGGACCCTGGCTATGGGCAACTTCATGTACCACCTAGACCTGGTGACACTGGCAGCCTACTTTTCCTGTGAGAAGGAGCTGGAGGAGACTCTTGTCCTCAGTGCCCCCTTTGGCACACTAAACTTGGACTACTCCAAGACTGTGTACGTTTTCTCTATCCTGCACTGAGCAGGCAAAGGGAGTGTGATCTTCCTGGCCAATTTCCTCCTGGGTCAAGCTAAGATGCTGACCCTGAAAAGCCACAAAATGGAGGTGCTCTGATGCCCTCCAGTTCTTCTGCTTCTTGGCCCAGGCAGGTGTCACATTTGAGTTCGAACACTTCACCTTGCAACAAAATGTGGATTAGTTTGTGCCATACTGGGCCATTAAGGGGGCACTCTGCAAGGTGGAAGATGGATAGCTAATCCTAAATGTATAACCCCATGAAGGTTTTCAGTGTCTGATATGAGTGTTTTCATGCTTGACCCCTGAAGGGCCACACACTTTTGCACTTTTACCTTTTTGCTTTTAATATTTTATAATAACATTTTAAAAATAAAAAAATTATCTCTGGGCATACAATATGCATATTTTCCTCTACCTGTGGCTTGATTTTTTTTCAGGGCTATGTATCATGCTTTCTAAAGACAAGATGTGCAATATAAGTGTTTTCTCACATACATTAATTAAATTGTTCAAACATTCTAAGAAAAATATTTCAGTTAAACTTTGCAAGTGGACTGCAATGGTGACTGTCATCCTAGATTCACAGATTGTCAGGGCTGGAAAGGGCCTCTCAAGATCGTTGAGTCCAGCCCCCCTGCACTAGGCAGGAAAGACAAGTGGAGGTAAGGTGACCCCAGCAAGTTGGCCATCTAGTATCCTCTTGAAGGTTTCTAGGGTTCATGATTGCATCACCTCTGGAGGGAGACTATTCCAATCTGGACACCCTAACTATTAAGAAGTTTTTTCTAGTGTTAAGCTTGAAATGGTCTTCCAGGAGTTCGTGGCCATTACTCCTGGTTTTCCCCAAGAGTGCCCTGGTGAACAGTTGTTCACTGAGCCCCTGGTGTATTCCCTTGATGTAGCGGTAAGCTTCTACCAAGTCCCCTCTCAGCCTTCTCTATTTTAGGCTGAAGAGTCCCAGTCCCTCAGCCTTTCCCTGTATGGTTTGCCATGCAAGTCTCTGATCATATGGGTGACTCTTCTCTGGACTCTTTCAAGCTTTACCACATCCTTGGTCACAGTGACAGCATTGTATTGAATGCTCATGTTCAGACTGTGGTCTATTATTACCCCTAGATCCCTTTCAGTCATGGTGCTGGTCAATTTGGTGTCACTGAGCCTGTAGGTATGTTGGGGATTGTTTGTCCTCAGGTGGAGCACTTTACATTTCTCGATGTCGAACTTCATCTGGTTCTGATCCACCTAACTTGCCAGTCTGTCTAGGTCCACCTGTATCTCCAGCCTATCTTCATGCATGACCACACTCCCCCATAACTTGGTGTCATCCACAAACTTGGCCAGTGAGCTCTTCACCGCCATATCTAAATCATTGATAAACAAGTTGAAAAGAACTAGACCAAGCACCAACTCCTAAGGGACACCACTGGTCACTTCTCACCAGGACGATACAGATCTGTTCATTACAACTCTCTGGGTCCTTCAGCCACCCAGAGTCAGCTTCCTACCCACCTAACTGTCATGCAGTTAAGCCCACAATTTTCCCATGAGAACATTGTGGGATATCAGATCAAAGGCCTTTTGGAAGTCAATGTATACAATGCTGACCTCCTCTCTCTTATCCAGGTGGTGAGTTACCTGGTTGTAGAAGGAGATGAGATTGGTGAGACAAGATCTGCCCATGACAAAAGCCATGCTGGCTGTCATTCAGAATCCTACCTTCTGCAAGCCTATTGCACATAGACTCCTTAATTTTTCCAGGATTTTCCCTGGGATAGAAGTTAGGCTAAGTGGCCTATAGTTACTGGGGTTCTCTTTTATCCTGACAGAGGACAAAATCATCCTCCTTGGAGACTTTAATGCAAGAGTTGGTTGGGACCTTAACGTGTGAAGGGGCACCACTGGGAAGGAAGGAGTGGGGGAAGGAAGGAGTGGGCAAGGTAAAGTTTGACCTTCCCTTTAACCACTACCTGTGGGGTTTGTCAGAGAATCTGCAGCTCTAGGATGAGTCCATTGATAGCCAAAGAAGGCTGATCTACAACCCTGTACTTGACTCGTGGGTGTCATCATTCCCAACTGACAGATCGCTGATGATTAACCTCACACAGCTGAAGAGATGTTCAGTTCTAAATGCTGTGTCTAAATAGTGTTTGCTAGAGTCTTCCAGCTATTTCCTGAATTAGGAACGCTTAATTAATAATTCAGATAGGATTATAACTTTAACTGCAACAGAGCAATTAGAGGGTAGGTAATTGAGGGTCATACGTGTGAGTTATGAATAGGAAGCCCTGAAAATTGTTCACAAAAATGCAGGGCTGGAGATAATTATTCTCAAAATTATTCATGACCATTTTGGATATAAATATCACCTCCATGTGCATATATGCCTGTTATTCAACTGTTTCTGTTTAAAAACACAGGTTGTCTTGTCCAACACTCTGTAGTGTCTTAAACTATATTCACTAATCTGTGGCAGCAGAATTAAAACATCTCCAAATTTTTCATTAGCAAGCTGGATGAGGGTGGGGAGAGCGAGGTGAACTCCACTTAAACAGCTCTACTCTGTGAAACATCTGTTTATTTTAAACTTGAACAATGTTCAGGTCCCCCAGTCTCCTTTGCATGTTGCTTAGTGTCTTTCAGGATAAAAACTCTGGGTCATTTCCCCATTTATTGTAAATCAGCATAGTTCCATTTAAGTTGCCTCTAATTCATAGACCTTATAAAATTAGACTTAGATTTGTTAAATGAAGAAATCATATGTACATTGCCTTCATTGTGAATTGCCTGATTTTAATAAATTGCCATTTCCAACCTTGCTTCAGAGCTCTGAATGGCAGGTGCAGTAGAAAAAGAAGGCATTTAATACATAATAATAGAGAGAATGAAAAAAGTCTCAAAGTATTTGAGAGGTGATTGTACCTCTCTACCTGCCACTAGTTAGGCCTCAACTAGAGTAATGTATACAATTTTAGGTCTCACATTTTAAAAAGCATGTGGAGGAGTTAGAAAAGGTCCAGAGATAAGTGACAAGCATGATAAAGGACTTGAAAGGGAAGTCATACGAGGAGAGGTTGAAGGAGCTAAGCATGTTCAAATTGCAGAAAAGGTGCTTAAGAGGGGACAAGATAGCAGTCTCCAAATATCTGAAGGGCTGCCATAATGAAGAGGGAAAACATCTTTTCTCTTTTGTTGCACAGTGTAGGACACAGGTCAATGGCTTGAAGAGGTTGGACAGCAACTAATTAGGGATCATCTAGGTGTAGCTATGCCTATATTTTTCTGTCATTATTTTTCAGGCTTCTGGGCTTTGCTGTTGCTGTATGGGGCCAAAAGAGAAGCTCCCTCTCTTTCCCCCACCTGCCCCCAGCCACTACATGTATCAGGTTTGCTCGTTATGGACTTTGGCTGCAGCTGAGACTGGAGATTTTGACTGGAGTGTGCTAGTGCTCCTGCTGGGAGTTTAAACCTGTAGGTTCTTGCTAGGGAGTCTTGCCCTCCCATTCAAGGTCAGACTAAAAATTGTATTTGGGATCAGGAAGGAGTTTTACCCTATGATCAGACTGGTACAGATTATGAGGGTTTTTGCCTTCCTCTGTAATAGGGCCATGACGATCTTCTTGGGATCTTTTAAGCATATATTAACAGCCTTTGCAGCAGAAGAACATTGGCTATCATGGTCCCAGCTTTACTTTTGGCAGTTTAGGGTGTTATGCCATGTCTGTCAGTTTTGGATGTCAGGGTAGACCGTAGTTTTGCTAAGACGTTAGCCCATGGATTTGTATATAATGGTTTGGATCAGGATGATCGTGCCTCAGACAGGTGGTTGGACCAGATGACCTCTTGAGGTCCCTTGTAGCTTTACTTCTCTAATTCTATGATTTTTCAGCAGCTATGGACAATCATGCTTTTACCAGCCTTAAAAGAGGAAGGGAAGCTGCTGCTGCTTTGGAATGTGCCTTGGCTGTTATAATACAGCTATTATATCTGCATGCTCCTATAGGGATAAATGTTAGCTGAATCAGTTTAATTTTTTTAACCCTTAATAAGGCAGGCTTAAAGTTGTAACAATTTTGTTACAGTACTTTCTGTCCAGAAGCAGACAGATGTAACAGTTACATTGTAACAACTTATATTGGTATAATTTAATATTGATATGAAATTTTATAGCTGTCTCTACCCTCAAATGATGAGTCATGCAGAAAACATTTTATTCCAATACTGAAAACACCCATCCTTAATTAAATTCTCTTCCAAATCTTGGCAACGCTTCAGCTGACATATCTCCACACGATAAACATGTACTCTTCCATTAACAGTTTCTGTGTTCATGTCATAGCCCCACCACTGTGGTTGCTAACTGCAGTGTTAGCTGTTTCCTTACAGAATGCTTCTATTTTGACCTCTAACCTCCCAAATGTTTTTGATTTATGTATATATCTCATTTTTTCCCTGCAGTTAGTTTCTTCTCAATATACTTTCTTGATCTAATTTGCTTAATTTAGTTTTATTTACTTCTGCTTCAGTCAGGAGACAGCCTTCTGAACTGGGACTGTCTTTTTAAAAGAATGCCTTTTGAAATATGCAATCATTGTAGCTTCATGTTGTTTATAATATGAAAAAAAGTTGTCTTTCAATACCATTTTGATTTGACAAAAGCGTGATTCATGATCTTGGAAGCCTCATTAAATATGCTAAATCTAGGCTGTGCTACACTTGTATTATAACAAAGAGGCCACACACATTTCATAGAATCATAGAAAACTAGGATTGGAAGCGACCTCAGGAGGTTATGTAGTCCAATCACCTGCTCAAAGCAGGACCACCCCCAACTAGATTATCCCAGGGAAGGCTTTGTATAGCTAGGTCTTAAAAACCTTCAAGGATGAAGGGCGTTTTTACACATGCAAGTGCTGCAGCACCAGGGGCTATGAAAAGCACCCAGTGCTGCGACGCTTTCAGTCGTATAAGCAGTGAAATGTGCGTTAGCGTTGAGAAAAATAGCCGCAGCGCACTTTTGAACTAAAACACATAGAAGGTGCTTTAGTTAAAAAATGCACTGCTGCCATTTTCTGTGTGCTGATGCTCATTTTGCTGCTTACACAACTGCACACAGCCCAGTGCAGTTCACATCAACTCGCATGTGGCAGCTTTGGAGAAGACTTCAGAGTCTGGGTAACCTGTACAAGTGCTCTACTACCCTCCTAGTCAGAGATGTTTTACTGATATCTAACCTAAACTTCCCTTGCTGCAACTTGAGACCATTGCTCCTTGTTTTGTCAATTTTCTTTGTTTTTAATTTTATGCAATTCTATTTCAGGATTGCTATAGGAGGCATTTTTAGAATTCATGTTCCACAGCTGAAGTCATTAGGATTTATTTATTTCATTACAACTTTCTTATGAGTTAATAAAGTATGTGGTGGGCATAATCTACTTTAGCAGAACTTAGAAATCAGTGTTCCTTGGTATGATTTGACTTTTTGTGGAGTAGAACATTATAAAATGGAAACAACATGGGAATAGAAGGATACCCAGGGGGATTTAATGCTTGCTTCTTTCTCCTTCCATTATTGTCTTTTCAGTTTAATTTTTGTCCAGTTTTGTGCCGAGTCCTGCAGGTAATGACATTCACCATAGGAAATGTAGCTTCGTTCCTGTTAGAGTAACACTTTTACCAGCAGCACCCTCTCCTCCACAAGCCAGGATTATTGAGAAGTACTGGTCTTCTTGATTGTCAGAGACTTGTTTGTGACTTCAGCTTTGTATGTAATGGGGAATCCAGGGCTATAGGTTGTAGCTGTTTTGGTCTAAGGACATAGGCAGACAAAGTTCTTTGAGTAAATCTGATCTTTTATTAGACAAACTAAGATAGTTGGAAAAATTCTTCTTTGCAAGCTTTCAGGTACAAACACCCTTCTCCAGGCTGAGGAAGTCTTCAGTTGGTAAGTGCTTTTTCTGGATGGTACAAAATAAAGGCCAGAGGACAGAGGCTGGTATGCGAGAATGCCAGTCAGTGAAAATAAAAATTGAGGGAGTCAGTGGGTGAGAAACAGGTGGTTGGGGGTGGGGGAGATGAGGTGGGGGGAGAAAGGGATTGCAGACCTGATGATAAAGATGTAGCTGGTAAATAGTAGAGAGGTTACCTGGTGTATCAGAAGGTAGGCAGGTTATAATGTGTCATAAATCCAATGTCTATATTTAGCACATGATTTTTTTTGTATCCAGTAGGTATGGGGTTTTCAACTTTGGAAGGCCCCAGCAGGTGCACAGCAGCAGCGTGGAGAAGCCGCCAGCATTTCTTGTTTCACTGGCAGCACTTCCAGTTTTGCTGCTGTGCACCGCGTAGGTTTGTTGAGACCCCCCACCCATCCCGCTCGTCGATTGCCTGTTGGGGGAGAACCTCCCCACACTCGTCAACTGGCTGCTGGGGGACTCCTCACTTCTCAACTGGCCACCAGGGGTACCCTGACCAAAAAAGGTTGAAAACCCCTATAGTAGGTTAATGAAGTGAAATTTATAGGCTCATCTGTGAAAGTTATTTTGTAAATTCCCTTTGAACTGAGAGATTAGAGAGAGAGTGGTTTTCTTTTGAGAAATGTACCCCCACTGGTAATTGGGTATTCTTGCCCTTGACAGATTTTCGGTGTGCTTTCATTCTGGTATGCAGCTGTGGTTTGATTTCTCCTACATATTCCAACGGGAATCCAGCAATTTTGAATAAATAGATGTTTGTAGGTGTAATGCTAGACATCAGGAGATCATGAGAAAGTAAAAACAAAGAATACAGGTCACCTAATATTGGGACTTGCAATAAAGTCACAAGAACATTTAGTGCTAGGATACAACTTACAAAATCTTGAAGGGAGAATCCCACATGCAGGATCCTTAGTCGTGTTTCAGTCATATGACCTATCTTTTACAATCTTGTTTTCTGGTAGTTGGAGGATCCTAAGTCTCTACTACTTCATTTTCCCCCACAGGAATGAGACCTTAATTAATTGCATTACAGCTCTTTAAGGAAGCTTGTTATTTTCTTTCAAACTGCCTTCATGTTGAGAAACCACCACTCCTTTATTCCCAACACTGAATGTTCTCCACAAATGTGGTTTCCCATATCTTCATTATTTTCAAAGTATTTGCACCAGACGTAAGGTATTGAGGATGGTATTTTACATTTAAACTTCCTATATTTTAATGAATCTTTTGTGTACCTTATATAAGGATTTGTGCACCTATGTCTTCATATCCACTTGTTCTGTAAATGATCTTAAATAAGACCCTTAGGCTATCAAATAACAAAGAGCAGCTAGTAAGAAGTTAACTATTTAAATAAATACATCCCGTACTATGAAATCTATAATCATTGTAGAAGGCTGAGATCCCTTCCTTGGTTGTATTCTATTAATGTTTGGCCAATCATTGTGTTACAGGCCCTTGCCACACACTACACGCAAGACATGATTAACCAGTTAATCAGGTCTTAAATTGTGACTTGGCCATGCATTCAGTTAATGAATGGTGTGTAAAAATGAGGAATAAGCCGCAAAGTTATTCCACAAAAAATGTGCCATAACTTTGCGGCTTGTTCCTATCACACCATTAATTGAACCTCTGCCAGATGCTCCCCTGTGGCTGGGAACCCCATCAGACCCAGTGGCTCTGAGCCCTGGCAGCTGTGGGATCCTAGCTGTGCGGGCTTGTTACCTGCTGGTGCAGGGGAAGCCCAGGGTCATGATCCCAGACTTCCTTTGCACCAGTGGGATCTGATGCATAATTCCACAATCACCTCCTGCTATGCATGTGTGGTGTGTCAGGAGGTGTAATTGTATGGATGATGCATCAGATCCTATTATGCCTTTACCTCAATGTCTGGCAGGGGCATTATTTTCATGCTACATTTTACAATACGTAAATAGCCACTCTGTTTCCATGATGACTTAGAAAATAAAACTAGTTTTGACTGTCTATTTTTTCTTCTGTAAATTCACAAGGATTGTCATATGACAAGGAACCTAACTCTGCTACCTCTGGGTCTTTGATACAGTGTCATAAAATTCCTTTTTACAGAAAATGTTGAGAGATTTTTCTGAGCGGATGTTTTAATTTTAAGGTTTGCTTAGACATTTTCTTATTTACATATTTGTAGTTCTTATTCTGAAATATCTTTATACTGAAAAGACTATGACCATTTTTATTCTCTGGCCTGTGTACAAGACCCTTAATAGCAGTTAACGTGTGTTCTTTAAATCTAATTTTTTCCTTTTGTGAACTTGCATGTAGTGAGGTTAAATGAGTCCATTCATCCTATTTCATAAGATCCATAGTCCTTAAATTTTTCAGAAGCAGCTTTACTACAGAAGGCTGGTATTTGTTGCTGTAGGCTTACATTCTTTCCACTGAATTGTCAGCTCAGGACAGGTCTTATGTTGTCTACAATAAACCAACCAGATGATGTTGAGTTCCCAGAAGGATACTAGAACAAATACAATCTAAATACCCAGAAGACAAGGTGATAAGTAACAGCCAATACGGATTTGTCAGGAACATGTCAAATCAAACCAGCTTGATTCCTTTCTGTGACAGGTCTTGTAGATACCGGAGAAACTTTAGATGTGATGTCTTGATTATAATAAGGCTTCTTGTTTTATGGCATATACTCTTAAACAAACAAAGAACACATGGGCTTGGATCAAGTAGCGTAGGGTGGTACAGTACTGCCTGAGCCCAGCTTACCAATGGATAGTTACCTATGGCTCACTCAAATTGGAAGGATGTAACAAATGGGGTGCTGCAGGGGTCTCATGAACTTTTTTCATTAATGAGTTGTCTGTAACAAAGAATACACCTGCTAAACTAACAGATGATAGCAAGCCTGGGAAGGGTTGGAAGCATTTCAGAAGACAGGATTAAAATTAAACAATGGTCTCAACATTGCGTGAAAGGTCCTAATTTAAGACTAAATTCAATAAGGAATGAAGTACTATGCTTTAGTAGGAATAATTAACTGCCAAATAAGAAATGGATAGGGACTGGCTAAATATCTTTTCTGAAAAAGAATCTAAGCATTCTTGTAGATCACAGCCTGAACTGTAGGAAAAAAGCACTCTGCTGAGTTGTATAAACAGGAGTGTCACACAAAAAAATAATTAAAAATCCTTCCACCCAATTTAGTACTATGAAAACCTTAATTGGTACAAGGTCGAAATTTTGGGTGCTATACTTAAAGAAGGAGGTGAACCATGTAGAGCTTCTAGAGGAGATCAACAGAAGTAATTAGACGTCTAGAAAGCATGACCTATGAGGAGAAAATTAAAAGAACTGGGTTTGTTTAAAGAAGAGTAGACCAAGTCTTCCATTATGTAAAAGTTGCTGCAAAGGAGGTTTTATGCCATGTCCACTAGGAATCAGACAAGAGGTAATAATGGGCTTAAATCTGTAACAAGGGAAGCATTAAATTGGATATTAGGGAAGTCTTTCCTAACTGTCAGAATAGTTAAGCACTGGAAAAGATTCCTTAGGGAGGTTGTGAAATCTACACCATTAAGTATTTGTCAGACTTGCTCTCAAAAACGTTTGTGAGGAATGGCTTAGGTATTGAAGTGTCTTTCATCCCTGATTTCTATGGTCCTGTGTATTAAATCCCTGGCTTTAATTTTTACCTTTTTTGAATGGCCACTATCAGTTTTCATTGTTTGGGTGGTTTGCTATTTCAGGTAAAAATATTAGTAGATTCATTTCCCAGTCTCCTGTTCTTAAGAATTATAATAATGAAAAAAAAATCAGCAGCTTGCTTGGTGTATGTATTACACTTAGAGATGAAGTTCAGGGCTTCAGAGTTCATTTATCTGAAAGCTTTCATGTCTGGACATTATGTGACCAGTTTCTTTTTTATGTAAGATTCCATTCAACTAATAGTTTTGACAATGTGTACTTAAAAGGTTATTTTTATTTTTTGCTAACTTTTTATATGGTTAATTAAAGAGGCTATGTATGCTGCTACTTCAAACCTCTATTTTATTTTTCATTACAAGTTTACCGTAAAAAGCCTGGCTTTGCTGTTTGGTTTTGTATCAGAAATTCTCTAGACTTAGAAATACTCCCTCCAATGGACATATGAAGTCAAAACACAGTTCAGTCATTCATGGCCAGTGTCTCTTGCTAGGTCCGGGGACTTGCAGATTGATATCCTTTGGACTTGTCTTATCAGTTGTGCCTGGTGAATTTATGCATTTTCTGTCACAGTCAATGTACTTGGACTGATTTCTCACAATTCAGAAATGCCTTTTCTTGTTTTCATAATCTTTCCTGTCAAGGCAGTATGTATATGCATCTGACTAAAGCAAGAAATTCATCTAAATTTTCTAGTAAAAGTATAGCCAGCAAATCTTCCTGGTATGTGTGTATGTGTTTAAGATGTGTTCTTTTTCCCTTAACTTTTTCATTTTTGAGGAATTTTGTATCATAAGACTGGCAAGTTTTTTGTCTCTCATAGGTCTATCTTCATAGAGACCATCTATTTTCCAGAACTAGCTTTCTTTTGTGCAGATTTTTTTTTATGATTAAATAAAATAGTTTTACCTCATTATTTTTATGGACTAGAACTTCTCAGAGTTGAATGGTTCTTTTCTTAAACAATATAAGGAAATTTCTGTGTTTTCCCTGCTTTAGAAGCTATTGTTCCCCCTTCTCCCTGCCCATGCCCTCTGTCCTCATCCCTGGTATACTTCTTCCAAGGGGTAATCCTGAAATCAATAGACAGATTTTTTTTCTCTCTTGTTTCCAGACAGTTTGAAGAGCTGCAGGCTGGTAATGCCTGTCATTCTTTGAAGATGAACTGTCTTATGGGATTGGTGATTGATTTTTTTATTTGTGTTGATATCCCTTAGACTTATTTTGTAAAGTCCTCTTGTTCCTTTCCCCCTCCTTCCAACCTCCCAGAAACAGTAACTTGCTGTTGTCAATTATTTTATTGGTCAAAGTAGTGTTTTTGTAATAAAGGATAAGGAGCAAAGTGAAATTTCTATTTTTAAGGGACAATTTCATGAAGTACCCCTGTGGCCAGCTAAGTCTTCTGTGGCGTCTCGATTTGTGAATTCCGCAGCCAAGCAAGGAAAGGAAATTTCCTGTCACTCAGACAAGCAGGTTTTATCTTTAATGTAAATATATTGGTCCCTTCCTCTGGGAAGATCTGAGGGAGCTGGACCAGTTTACTGCCCCTCCTCTTTTGTGGTGAAACTGGTTTAACACAGCTTCTTTAGGAGCCTGATCATAATTCCTCCATCTCTAGCAGCTCTGCCTTCTTCAGCATCTCCTTTCAGTACAGATGACATCACCAACCCTCAGTGTTTGTGTGATTTGTACAAACCTGAATTTTTCTCAGCTAAACTGTTCATGTTATGCAATCTGTATAATTGGTGCCTGGACATTTGGGATCAACTCATGGTAAATGAAAGTCTTTATGCTTCATCAGGGGCATAACTAGTGGAACTTGCACCCTGGCTGCAAACCTCAGTGGCCCTTACTACTTGGAAGATACTACTGCTGGTGGACATGTCACCAAATCTCATTGTCTCAATTGGTGGACTTCTCTCAATCTCATCTCAAAAGTCACTGCCATTGTCATTACTACACTGCATTTGGTAGCAACTCCTCCTGCTGTTGTGCTGCTCTGACCCCTGCCCCTCCATCAATGCAACCCTAACTCCCATCACTGGTGTTCCCTTTAACTTGGAGCCTGGGGCTCATACCCTGGTCACCCACTGCTAGTTATACTACAGCATCTCACTTCCATCATTAAACCATCTTTCCAATTTTCAGTTTCAACTTTAATATGAAAAAAGCATAGCATCACTCTAGTCAAACATCAGGAATAATCATTTCATATGTTTAGCATTCTTTGGGTAGGTATAAAATCCATGAGCATTGTGTATGTGTATTTGGGGTGAGGTGGGCTGAGGAGGGGGAGGTGGTAAGGGAGAACAAGGGGAGGTTTGGCTCTTTGTTTTGGGCCTACCCTCTCTAAATGCGGAAGGTATCTGTCTCTCAGAGTTAAATACACTCTTTTTATTTGATTGCTGACACACTTGTGAACATTATGTCAGAATTTTCAAGTGCTTGGATTTATTTCTCAAAGTCCTCCCCTTTGGAAAGACAGCTTTATGTAAAAAATCTTATATGGCATCCTGTTAATTATGCTACACTCTTCTAAGTTAGTCATTTAGGAAGCTTTCTGTACTATTCAATGACTTCTATCACACCATCAAACGTGGGTCCTCTCAGATGCTTAGTTTAGTGTCTGGGAGGGGGATGTTGACTTTTGCCAATGCCTGATCCTCTCAGCAATTCTCCCTGGGGCCAGGGCAGTGACTGACTCTTTCCTGATTTCTTTTCCAGTGCCCAGAAAGTGTTTCCCTTGTCTCTTTCCCATCCCACTTCTGCACACTTTGGTCTTGCAACTAGGTGCCCTGCTTTGGTGGGGCCAGTAGTCATCAGGGATCCTGGTTTTAGTGATAAAAAAATCACACGCTTTGATAAAAAATTGCAAATTCTCTGATAAAAAAACCCCCAAATCCATTATTAAAATGAAAGGCCACTACTTATATATAGGTAGCAACTGAACACAACATTTTCTTGATATATTTACAATTTTAAAGCAATTTGGAAGCAGGACAGAGCAGAGCCGTGTGGGGAAGCTGTTGCTGCTGCAAATTCTGTGCTGCCCTGGTGAGGTGTCCTTACCCACATGGCAGCAGCAGGGGCAGTGGCATGGGGTTGTGCCCCTTGCTGCTGCTCCATGGGCAAGAGACGCCTCGCCAGGGCATCGTGGAACTTGCAGTAGCAACAAGCTTCCCTGTGTAGCGCTGCTATGCCCTGCAGTGCCAGGTTGTGCCCAATGGGCTGCAGCGGCCCCAGGGGAGGCCAACAGGAAGTCTGAGCTCGCAGTGGACTGCCCCCACCCTGTGCACAGATCTGGGGGCACAGGTCTCCTCTGCTGCCCCAGGAGTCCGCGCAGCAGCGGGGAGCCAGCCCTACTCCCCTGGCCCCCCCACAGCCCCTTGCCACTCCCTGCTGGGGACTTGTAGCCACACAGTATGGCCCCATGCTCCAAGCCCCACACATCCCCTGGCTGGGCAGTAGCCCCAGCCTCAGGCCTGCCCAACTCACTCACTCCTTCCCTCCCTATGGGGGGCTCAATGCCCACCCCTTGGACTTACCTGTGGGAGCTGTTCTCCAGGCTGCCTGATGGCCATGTGCATATAAATTCACATGGCGCCACTTCCCCCAGCCCCTTGCATACTGGAACTCTATTGGCCTGCAGAGAGCTCCTTGCAAAAGTACAAAATCCATGGATTTCTCCATTAAAATGAGAAATTCATGTTTTCCTCAAGTAAAGGGGGAAATCCACATTTTTTCTCTGTTTCCCCATGGGAAGCAGAAAATCTGGATCCCTAGTAATCATGCACCTTCTTTCCACTGCCTGGGGAAGGGAAAGATTCTCCCTGCTCCTCATAGATCTTTTATGGGTTCAAATGGTATAGATCTGCTTGAATCCCTGATCTTTTGAGAGTGAGGGGCAATGGAATGGGCAGAGGCAGGGCACTGGCATATTACTGCCCCATATAGTTGTATACTCCCCACCCCTCCCCCCCACTCCTGCAGTGACAGGTGTCCTCTATTTTGGAACTGGAAATATGGTAACCGTCGTGGAGGGAGTTCAGCCTGGGGAGTTTTGAGCCCCCCTTAGAGGGTGGGACAGTTGTATTTAAGCCCCCCCCCCAAGGTGGGGAGGGTCTCCAATTCATCCACCCCTTCCTTCAGGATCAGCTGGGGAACCTCAAGAAGTAGCTCCTTCCACTGCCTTTCCCCTGTCCCGTTCTGAAAACAAGGAGCAATGGCAGAGAGCCTGGTCACTGCTATGAGAAACTGGCTGCAGGTTCCCAGCCCCAGCTAGATACCCCTCACCCTGGAGCCAACAGTGAACTTCTGTTGGGGCTGTGGCAACATTGTAGCTGAATGCTTTGCAGAAAATGTTCTGAGTTACAGCTGGGAGCTGCACTTCTGTTTACACTCTGTAGTTCAGTTTATTTTCCATGGTTGCTTTAACCTGTATTTTCCATGTTGGATCTCATCTTATTTCCTGTCTCCATTTCCAACTTCTCTAGTCCTTTTGTATTGTCTTCTGTCACTACTTGGTGTATAGAGCTCTCAGTTTAGGTTCTTTTGTTACTTCAACAAACAGGCTATTTATCTCATTTGTCAATCCTTTTTAAAGATGTTACATAGAATCAACTTCAATCCTGGTCCTTGTGACACATCACTAATCCATTGCCAATTCAAGGCATTGAAATTTATCACTGCCATTGTTTATGATCACTAATCATTAGTGCTAAATTCTAAGTCAATCAGAATTTTTTCCTCAAGTATAATTTGGGAAAGTACCAGTAATTTAAATGACAGTACAACATAATATTTTTACATTTTCTCTTTATCTATGTATATTACTTTTTTTTTTCTGAAGACCTTTTCTCAGGAAATAGTATAAATTTTTTGCCCTAATGAATTAGCAGAATATTTGGTACAAGTAATCCTCTTTCATGCCCCTGGCAATAAGGAGGTAACACCCACCCTGCACAGTTTTCTGTGTGTTATATCTGCTAAGTGTGAGGGGGGGAGAAATCCTTCTTGATCTATGCACTTCATTAGTTTATGTCCTGAAGCATGAACTTGCTGATACCCTGCCTGCCTAATATAATCAATTTTTGAGATTTGTGCATATAGATGATTTGGGCCCATTATCTCTTTATCTACCAGTCATATTCCAGAGACCTATCTGAGGAACTGGGTATGTACAGAGATGAGAGATTTTTGCCTTGTATGTACCCCTTCTGACACTGAATTGTTGAAGGTGATAGAAGTAACTTGAATCTTAGGTTATTTCTTTCTTGACCGTACACCAAGAAACGTACCACTGAAGTGAAGATCCATTTTGGGAGTGTGAAAACAATCATGTTTTGGATCATCCAATTTATTGGATTTGCCTCTAGCCCTGTACTTTGAAGTCAGACGTAGCATACAGAAATGTAACAGGAGATGGGAGATGGATGAGTGGGGCACCAGCCTTGGCAGCCCACTTAAAGGGAGTGCCAGAATAGTGACTTCCCAGGGTGCTGCTCCAGCAGGCCTGCATTGTGGCTTTAGCAGCAGCAGCTGCATGCAGGAACTCTGAGCTGCTGAAGGAGCAGCAGTAGCAACTGTGGCCTGGCAGACTTTGAGCACCCAGGGCAAGTAAGACAGTGAGTGGGTACCTACCCACCAACTGATGGGAACTGACCTGTGGCTGCCCCCTGGTGCTCTGCATGGGTCTAAGCCCCACCTGGGGCAGCCCATGCTGTGTTCCTGTCCATGCATGCCTGTCAGCCCCGGCCAGTGCACGCAGCTTCCCAGAAGAGCTGCTCCTGGTGCAGTTGTCCAGAGCTCAGCTGCCCCAGCCTCTTCTCTTCCTGCCCCTGCCATGCCACTCCAAGTGTCAGGGGGAGTTGCAGCCGGGTGGCTCCTGCACATGGGGCTCCAACTCTAGCTCCTGGCCGCTTTCCACCCACTCCACCTGAGCAGCCACCTGTGAGTGGCTGAATAGGTGGAAGGCAGCCATGAGCTGACCCCCTAGGCACTGGGGCAGAAGCCCCTTGGTTGCAGCTCCTCCCTCCCCCGGGATGGCTCAGGGGGAGAAGGAGGAGGAGATGCTGGGGGTGGGGGGAGCTGAGAGGTACCTGGGTGATGGAAGCCCCACCAGGAGCAGCCCCACTGGGAGGTTGTGCTTGATAGCTGGGGCTGGTGCTGGGACCAGTGGGCACAGGTGGAAGTGGGTGGCACTCAGCCCCATGTTCAGCACCGTGGGGGAAGCCATGACGTGGGAGATGGGTGTAGGGGTAAGCTTTACTGCATGCACCCCAAAATAGAAGGCAATTTTTAAAGACAGGAGGCAATTATGCTTTGTGTCAGTTTGAATTTTGGCCAATAGATTTTGAACAGTTGTCCAGAGCTGTCAGAGTAAGGTACTCTGAGATGGCATCTGGAGGACTGCTAAGGACACCACAGGTGCAGAGCCATGTCTTTTGCTGACAGCCATCTGGCAGCAGGGACCAGACCCTATGCTGTTTGAGGCGGAAATGATGTTGCTGTGCTGGCAGAAAGGAAGAATCCCATAGCATTGAAAAGAATTAGTATATAGTTACATGCCAAGTTCTGCTTGGCACAGTTTTGTAGGGTAAGCAATGCTTATAAAGTGACAGAATATGAACTATGGGTAGGAAATGAGAGAATGAGAGCACTATATCTTAACCATTTTTGAGGTGAGGCAGCATATTTTAAAATAGCCACAATATATTTGGATCTCTTTGAATTCAAACTGAAATGCACAACAAACTCTAAGGAAGCAATACCCTGCTGCGCTCCTAATTATCCAGTTTTATATTAGTTTGACACTGGGGCCTAACCTTTTTTGCTATATCTGCGTATTTATTTCTTGGTTTGAGCAGATTTAGGGCTCAGGACCTTCTATGTCATTCCTAAATCACAGAAGCAATTGTTTGAGGAGTGTTGGCCAAGTATACTTAGCAGACAGGTAACAGAGGTCCCACAGGACTTTTATTAGAAGCCAGGAATGGGCCTGTCTTACTTTAAGTACAGAGAAACATTTATCACCTAACTGTACGGACAAAACTTGCTTTGCAAATAATTTAGGGACTATCCTCAAACACATTTGTGCTCAGCCTAAGATAACTCCATTGTACTTGTGCCTGCATTGTAAGTAGGGCTGATCAGCTTTTTAGATAAACAATGTTTTTTTTTCCATTAGAAAATGTCATTTTCTAAAAATCAAAGCTTTTTACAGTCCTACATTGTTTAATTTAGAAGAAAAAATTGAAACAAAACATTCATATACATTAAATAAGGAACCTTTCAGAAAGAAAATTAAAAATGCCTTAGTTTGAAAGTGTTTCATTTTCAAACACATTTCCAGTTACATTGCTTTAATATATAACAAACCAATGTGAAACAAATTTGGAAATCAGACCAAAATACCTTAATCAATTTGAAAGAATGTTTTTTTGAAAAATCTTGTTACCTGGGAAATTTTGCCTTTTAAAATTTTTTGTCAATATCAGAATCTAAAAAATTAAATTAAAATTAAAAAAAATCCCTTTCCCCACACAGGTCTAATCAAAACCAGTTCAGATTTCTCTGCATTCCATTTCAAGATGCCTATGTCCTGTAACAACATTGGCACCTGGTTTGCTTTTATCTCTGAGCATTATTGAGACCATATTAATCCAACCTCTGAACTAATACAAGAAACTGGAAGGAAAGATACGCCTACAATAATTCAAATCACGAATGCAAAATCATCTAATTTGTTGTGAAACACATTGGCTGCTTTTAGACCAAGTCAGTTGAACAAACAGTAAGTGAGATTCTGAAAGACAGGAGAGAGACTTAAGTGCAAGATTTGTCTTCCTTCATTTTAAAAGATCATCCTCTGCATTTGAAACAGATTTGGGAACATTTTCAAAATGCTGTGACCTAAATCAGCCTCCAAAAACAGCTGAAGCATTCCTCGGGATCGTTCCATGAAATCAGGTTCAAGTATCCTGCCCTTTTCTAGATATACTCAAAAGCCAAATTGTGAGCTCCAGGTTCAGTTGGTGCTGCTACTCCTTTCCTTAATTCTGAATAAAAACAACCATGGTTTGTAAGAGGGTGGGATGAAAAAGCATGGTCTTTCATGCTTCTCTTCCGCAATCGATTCCTACAATTTATTGACTCACAATGTAATCTCTCATTAAAAATTAGAGTGGTGAAAGTCTAACTTTAAACTGTTACTAATAATGTGTGTGTATTATATGTATTTTACACACATAGATTACAAAATATTAGATTATAATATATATATATTTGCACACACACAGATTACAAAGTATTAATTCTTGTTATTTTGTAATCGTATTATTTTGTAATCTCTCTATACATCTATAGAGAGAGATATATTAATGTTATTTTGTAATCTGTGTGTGTGTGTATCTATTGAGATACACACACACACACACACACACACACTACAAAATAACATGAATTAAAAAATGCCGATAGTATTCAGACAGATTTAGACCAAACCAGAGAGAACTCCTGGTATTTCATACAATGTATTGCTGGCTAACTGAAGACCAACCTACCCACCCTTCCTGACCCAATCTGATTTCAAAGTATTGCCCCCAGTCCCAGCTCTCTCTTACAAGCCAAATCCAGAACAAGTGCAGCTGTTCCCAAGGTGCTGTTTTAATATTGCTTAATTCCAGTGGTGAAGTCCTCACAGAACTCATGTTGCTATAGCAACCTAACATTCTTCATTACTAATATCCATATCATGACTGCCTACAGATGTGCTACCATGTTGAAGTTATCTTTAATCTAATTATTTCCTAGGGCAACCCTTCTGCGATACTTATTGTAGGCAGGAAAAAACCTACTTTTTTCAGAAATAAACCTGCAGAAATGAACTTGATTGAATGTGAAGTTTCTTTTTTAAATGGAGGTCTGTTAATAGCATTTCTCCTTATCATCTTATAAGGTTTATAACATTTCAATGCAAAAGGTTTTCTTTTTAAAGGTCTGACTAATTTTCCATTTACTTATTATGAACTTTTAATAAAAGAAAAACTTGATTTGCCAGAAGCAGTGGTGAGTCTGTCAGACAAATACCAGTAGGGCTAGGATTGTCTGTATGTGGATCCAAATGAAAGCAACTTATTCTTGATCTACTTGCTTCACTAGTGCAGAAGGAGTGGAGTGAGTTCTGCACTACATAGGAGAGAATACCCTTAAGTATGCCCATTTAGTACTGAGAGAGAGAGAGTAAAAATGAGATAAGAGTTATTTAAGTTCCTATCCACCATCTTCCGCTTGAGAAGGGCCAGCCTTTATTTCCAGTGCTCTTTGCCCATCTCTTTTAGTCTGAGAGACCAAGACTGGCAGTTGGCTCAACTAGTATCCAAATGCCCAGGAATCTCATTTTACCTTTGTGCCCAAGAATTATTAGGCATATGTTATATTTGTCTTTAGTAGCATGATGGATGGCAGAAAAGTCTCACACACATGGTGTAAAGGTGTCACTTTCTTGAAATTAACCTTAAGGCAATTATTTTAAAATGTGACACCTTCACAAAGATATGATATTTTTGTGGAATAATCCTCCATTTTTTTAAAGAAATTAACTTTTGCAGAAAATGTGCTTGGTGTTGACTTTTACACATGTAAACACCTCCTCCTTGGTGTTTTGACTATGCAACAAGTATAGGTTTAGGTCTTTGGTATCATTATTAGATCACTTCTTGACTACTCAAGGTATTTTACAAAGCCATGTGGAATCAATAAAATACTTGCATTCATTTAATCTTACATATTGTTGTAGCCTTCACTGGCATGCTAGGCCAGGCAATATGTTGGATGCTGGATCCTCAGAGTGCCAGTAGCCCTGGGAACCCCCTCAGGCATGTCTGCTGACTGAGGTGTCCCTTGAAGAGATGTATCCCTCAACCTCACTGCCCAAGAATTTACTTTAAGTCCAATAAACAAATGGGTTTCATAGTTACATATAGATTCATAGTTGGTAGGGTCAGAAGGGACCTGAGCAGATCATCAAGTCCAACCTCCTGGCAGGAAAGAGTACTGGGGTCAAATGACCCTGGCAAGGTGTTCATCTAGCCTCCTCTTGAAGACCCCCAGGTTAGGAGCCAGCACCACTTATCTTGGAAGTTGGTTCCAGATCCTAGCCACCCTGACTGTGAAGTAGCACCTCCTGATGTCTAGTCTGAATCTACCCTCTGCCAGCTTGTGACAGTTATTTCTTGTCACTCCTGGGAGTGCTCGGGGGAACAGGAACTCCACCACACTGGGTGGTCCCACTTGCATCAAAGAACCTCAATGATTACATTCACCTGGTTATAACACTTTAAAACAGTTTCCCTCCCATAACCCAGGTTGATTTCCCTCTGGTCACGGTCCCTTTCCCATAACAATTAATAGCAATACAGCTTTAACTATGATCCACCACTAGGTGGCAGAGGGGAGGCTTCTGCTACTCTGGGGAAGGTGGACTCTTTGTTCTTTCTTGGTAACTCAGCAAAAACAAGTCTCTGACCAGCCACTGCAGGTAATAGGTTCCTTTTCTTTAGTTTCCTTCTGAAAAAATACACCTCCTGCAAATACTAGGGGTTAAGTGTCCCCTCACACACCCATGAAGATTTGGGATTCTCACAGCCCGCTCCCTCTCTGGGCTGTCTTTCTCCCCCAGCACCTCCACATGCAGACAGGGGATTCCCTTTGCAGGCCTTTCTCTCTTCCAATCCCTATTTAAATCTGTTTGATCTTTATACCTTGGAGCTGGAAATATTGTGTCAGAGTAGTGGAGAAATTGTTTTAACTTCTTTCACTTTCCTATTAGTTGATTCTCTGATTCTAATGGGCCAAAAACTTTTTGCTTTCCAGTAATGTAAATCAAAGTTATTGAACTGGAAACACTGGAGATGTCTCAGAGAGACTAACCCTTTGGGTGTTCATCAACCTAGATTCTTACTATGTTCCACCAACTTATGCATAATTTCTACAACCTTACCTGAATTTGACCTGATGACTCTGAAACACCTACAGTTTATTAAACAGATGGGTCCTGTAGATTCATAGATTCATAGATGTTAGAGTCGGAAGGGACCTCAATAGATCATCAAGTCCGACCCCCTGCATAAGCAGGAAAGAGTGCTGGGTCTAGATGACCCCAGCTAGATACTCGTCTAACCTCCTCTTGAAGACCCCCAGGGTAGGGGAGAGCACCACCTCCCTTGGGAGCCCGTTCCAGACCTTGGCCACTCGAACTGTGAAGAAGTTCTTCCTAATGTCCAGTCTAAATCTGCTCTCTGCTAGCTTGTGGCCATTGTTTCTTGTAACCCCCAGGGGTGCCTTGGTGAATAAATCCTCACCAATTCCCTTCTGTGCCCCCATGATGAACTTATAGGCAGCCACAAGGTCGCCTCTCAACCTTCTCTTGCGGAGGCTGAAAAGGTCCAGTTTCTCTAGTCTGTCCTTGTAGGGCTTGGTCTGCAGGCCCTTGACCATATGAGTTGCCCTTCTCTGTACCCTCTCCAGGTTATCCGCATCCTTCTTGAAGTGTGGCGCCCAGAATTGCACGCAGTACTCCAACTGCGGTCTGACCAACGCCCTATAGAGGGGAAGTATCACCTCCCTGGACCTATTTGTCATGCATCTGCTGATGCACGATAAAGTGCCATTGGCTTTTCTGTAGTTAACAAGGAATTCTTCTATTCTATTTTTACAGGGGTGTAGGTTGTAGCCTTGTTGGTCTAAGGACATAGGCAGACAAGGTTCCTTTGGTGAATCTGATATCTTTTATTAGACCAACCCAAATAGTTGGAAAATAATTATTAAGCAAGCTTTCGGGTTCAAAAACCCTTCATCAGGCTAAGGAAGTTTCAG
Organism: Alligator mississippiensis; assembly: GCF_030867095.1. Taxonomy (NCBI): domain Eukaryota; kingdom Metazoa; phylum Chordata; order Crocodylia; family Alligatoridae; genus Alligator; species Alligator mississippiensis. Next base: position 443,272,138 of record NC_081824.1, read on the forward strand.
CAGTTGGTGTGTACTTTTCCTGGATGGAATGAAAAGTAAAGAAGCCAGCGGCTGGGCTGGTCTGCATACAAGACTGGCAGTCAGTGAAAATGTAGATTGAGGAGTCAATGGGTGAGAGACAGGCTGGGGGGGGGGGAGGGAGAGAGAGAGAGAGAGAGAAGGGGGATGAAAGTGGAGAGATACCAGGGGAGTCAGATGTCAGGCAGGTTATAATGTGTGCAGTTGTTGTTTGGTCTCCATCCCTCTATCCAACTTTCTCTAGAATACTCCAGCACCAGCATCTCCTTTTTAGACACGATGATCAGTATCCAGAATGATAAAATACAGACCACGTTATACAAGAAACCCACAGACCAACATACATACCTGCACAGAACCAGCAATCACCCTAAACACACCAAAAAAGCTGTGATATACAGCCAAGCCCTCAGATACCACCGCATTTGTACTGAAGAGAACACCCGGGATTGCCACCTCACCAATCTTAAAAAGGCTTTCACCCAGCAAGGACACACCTCCAGAGAGATAGATCGCACGTTTGAAAGAGCCACCTGGATACCACGTGAAGAACTGCTGCAGTACAGAAGAAAAACACCCCCAAATCGCGCACCGCTGGTTATGACGTATCACCCATCCCTTGAACCTGTACGGAAAATCCTCAAACAATTGCAACACATACTAGACAGAGACCCTATTCTTAAAAAGATCTTCCCAGAGCCACCCATCCTAGCCTTCAAACAAACACCGAATCTCGCTAACCTCGTCACCAGAAGCAAACTTCCTCAGGTCCAGAACACACCAAAAGGATCCAGACCGTGCCATGACAAGAAATGCAAAACCTGCCAACACATCTCCACCACCCCCACTATTACTACACCCCACAACAGAGCCATCAGCATTCCTGGATCTTACAGCTGCACCTCCAGAGATGTAATATATCTCATCCAATGCACCAAATGCCTTGATGGAAAATACGTAGGAGAGACCAAACAACAACTGCGCACCAGAATGAACGCACACCGGAAATCTATCCAAGACAGAAATACCCAATTACCAGTGGGGGCACATTTCTCACAAGAAAACCACTCTCTCTCCAATCTCTCAGTCCTGATCCTCAAAGGAAACTTACATAACACTTCCCAGAGATGAGCCTAGGAACTCCACTTCATCAACCTCCTGGATACTCAAAATCATGGACTAAATATAGACATTGGATTTATGACACATTATAACCTGCCTGACATCTGACTCCCCTGGTATCTCTCCACTTTCATCCCCCTTCTCTCTCTCCCTCCCCCCCCCCCAGCCTGTCTCTCACCCATTGACTCCTCAATCTACATTTTCACTGACTGCCAGTCTTGTATGCAGCCCAGCCCAGCCGCTGGCTTCTTTACTTTTCATTCCATCCAGAAAGAGCACAGACCAACTGCTGAAACTTCCTTAGCCTGACAAAGGGTTTTTGAACCCAAAAGCTTGCTTAATAATTATTTTCCAACTATTTGGGTTGGTCTAATAAAAGATATCAGATTCACCCAAGGAACTTTGTCTGCCTATATTTTTACAGAGGTTTCCTGTCCAGAACACAATTCAAGTACAACGCTGAAATGGAGAGAAACAAACCACCCTCTTGAATTAGAGGAGCCAGATGGCTAGATATCAATTAACCCTTAATTTCTTAAAAAAAAAAAAGAAAGTGGGGGGGATGGAGGGAGGATAAAGTATTTGTGTGAAATGATTTCACGAGCTTCCTGCTGTTATCTCGTTTTAAGGAACATTTCACACCATCAGTTCTATGAAAAGCATTTTGTTGATGACAATAGCAAAAAAAAAAGAAAAAGAAAAAAATCAAGATGCATCATTTATGCAAAAATCAATCTAGCTAAATGCCCATTGTAAAATGTCAGGTTGAACCAGATGAAAACTCCATTAAATTGAAGATATTAAAGTCTATTTTAAGACTGAATGAGAGTGAACAAATTCTTACTTATCTAAGAATAAAGAAATGCATAAAGAAGCATGTAATGGTCTGACTCATTGCTACTAGAGATAAGGATGAACTGGTTCTTCTACTAATCCCCAATTTAATACCATAAATATTTAAACTTTATGTAGCTGAAATTTGATATACAAGCCCTGAGAACAAATACCTACTTTTTAAATTAAGAATGGTATAAATCCATTCAGCTGTTTAGGGCAAGAAGGGCAAGGTATAGCTTTATAAATGTAGGACTGCAGATCTTTGTGGGATCAAGGCCAATGTAAACTCATGTCCATGCAACTGATAATTTTGTGTAAAAAAAAAATGTCTAGTACTTTTCATCTTCAAAGTTCTGCACTAGCATAATAGAGGCATGTGGAAGTGTAGGGAAAAAAACCCTATTACTTGACATTTTTAAATGGGGGAAAATAAGGAAGATAAGAAAATGTGCTTTATCTAAAGCTATGCTGGGAGTTAGAGCAAGAGTTTTAAAATTCACTCAGCACTCACTACTGGGGCCTAAATTTCAAAAGAGTCCAGTGTCTATTCTAATACCTCAATAAAAGGAACAGATTTTCAAATGCAATGAGCTGTTGACTGCTCAGTACTTTTCATAAATCTCTCCTCTTTATTTAGGTGCCTGGTACATGGAACTGTTGGTTTCTTTCTTAACAATATGACCTTTATAAAACTCAAGACTTAGGATCATAGGAAAGTAGGGCTGGAAGGGACCTCAAAATGTCATCTGGTCCAGCCCCCTACTCACAGAGGGATCATCCCTGACTAAACCATACCACCCAAATGTCTGTCTAACCCATACTTGAAAACTTTCAAGGATAGAGATTCAACAATTTATCTAGGTAGCCTGTTCCAAATGCTCAGCTTTCTGGCACTGCACTTGGACTGTCCCAGAGCACAGCCATAATAATACAAATAAAAGGATGAAAGCACATGGCATCCCCACCTTTCTCAACAGTTGGTCCACCCCATTGCTACCCATAGGTTTGGTTCAGCATCCCCAATCTCTTCCAGGAGCTTGTGGGCTTCATGTACAAATGGTTTACAACTTTTAAGCCTCTTAAGCCCCCATCTGTTTGGGTCTTCATTTAGCAGTTGATGGAGCAGGTGATTTTCATTATCTCTTGACCATGTTGCTAATAACAATGTTAGGGTCTGTCTTATGAAAGGGAAAGGTCAGACCTATTCCTACACCATTTTATACCAACACCAAGTGAATCCCCTATTGGGCACAACCTGTACAGTGAAGCATAGGTCAAGCTGAACAGGCTGAATTTAGTGCTTCAAAACAACACTTCACAAGATGACCAGGTCAAACAGCCCCTTTGTGTGAATGCAGAGCCCAACAAACAGCACAGCATTTAATTAAATAGTTCAATCTCTACAAGTGTGCAGACAGGGTAGATGGAATCCACACATTGAGCAATAATAGCAGACGGTGGCTCATAGATTTGGAAGATGATATCTGATGCCATATAAAAGAAGCAGCGCCAGCACATGGCATAACAATGTAGAAGCTGCAAAGGCTTGCTTGGCTGCAAGCTGAGTGGGTGAGCTGTGCCTAAGAACTTCGCAAGAAAGGCGGCAAAAAGTTTGCAAAAGGTGCATTAGCTTTTTCAAATGGAGGGTATGTTATGCACAATGCATGCTTTTTACTGGAGGATTTGAACTGTAGCCAGAGCGTCCAATGCAAACCTTGGGCTCTAATTGGCTACTATGGAGCCATAAAAGCTGAGGGAGGGAAAAGCACTTAGACAGAAACTGTAGGAGAGCTACACCAGCCTGGAGAGAGAGGGGCAGAAACTCAGACCCTCCTTGCCCCCCAGGCAGAGGGAACAGTTGAGGCTTGCTGGTGAGCAGACTTCAGGACAGAGGAGAGCCTGAGTCATCCCAGAAGCTGATTCCCCACCCAGGGTAGGAGCTGTGCAATCAGGGACACGGGTACCCAGGGAAAGAGTGGGGAGGAGTTGGTAGACTAGCTGGGAGAAGCTGCCTGGTCAGGGACCTGTAGAGGGAAGTCCTCTGTTTGGGCTGGAACGGTTTAAACATTTTAAAATTCTTGGCCAGAGTGGTAAATCAAGAATAAACAACTCCATTTAAATCCATTAAATGACATTGTTTTAAATGAGATAAGTTAGGTCCCTGTCAACTTCCTGAAACAGAAATATGGACAACTGAAATGTAGTTAATTTTCTAAGTCTAATCATTCCTTGCTTTTTTGTGCAAAGACTGTTTATCAGGTGTCAGTTGTTCTCAATGCTTAGTTATTTTTCTTTTTTTTTTGTAATCAGCGTACTTTTACCCTGGAGTTAATCTGAGACTGCTAAACTTTGAACATTTGGCCACTATCCACTTGCATGATTGTTAAATTACTTAGTTGTTAGATTTCTACACATGGGAAGAGGATCCTGTAAACACCTTCAAAACCATTTCACTGTTCTGCTTCAAATATCTCCTTATGCCTCTCCTCTGCTGTGCTACCTGCACAAGTTCGACAGTAGTTAGGCAGCTATTGTGCTGAGACTTCTGGCTCTCATACTGGCTTATATTGTTTCATTGCTCTGTCTTGCTTTATCCCTAGATTTAGGAGCTCTTCATGGCAAAGACCTTTTAATACTTTTTTTCTTCTTTTTTAAGTTTTTAATGCAATAAAGTTCTGGTTCATGACCAATGCTCCTATGTGCTATAGAGATAATAAATATGGCAAAATATTCATAATAATCCAATGGTTAGAGGTGAAAGTTCCCTTGTTGTTATCCATCCTTTGTGCCACATCTTCTGCCTTAATGGTGTGTTGTTGTTGTTTTTTTAATTTTGTCATAAATATATTTTCTGGAGTATTTTCTTTCATGGAGCCATCCTTGTTGAAGTGGAAATTTAAGAGACCTGTTGACATAAATATAAAAGACTTGTAGAGCTATCAAGTAGGTAGTATATTTCAAGAAGTGTTATATGAAATCTAGAGTGAGACCAAAGCACAGGGAAAATAAACTTTCTTCTGTTTCAAGGTCTTCTAGTGTCTGTTCTGAATAATAGTGCATCTTATCCTAATCTCTTTTCCCCATCAGTTCTTCTTCTGTGACAGGATTGTGTTCGCTGACACTACCAGCCATTGACTGAAAAATTTTAAAAATGGAAAAAAAAATCTGTTGGATGGCCACTTTAGAGCCTTTTCTGTATTAAAATAAAACAAAACTGGATTCATTTTACTGGTATTGACAGCCCCCCCTCCCCCCCCCATGTTGGAAATTAGGTCCAAGTCTACAAATATAAGGTTCATAGATACTTTTATTTAATTTAAAATAATGCATGTATAATTATAAAATGTAGGCAAGGTTCTTTGGGTAGATGTGATATATTTTATTAGATTAAATAAATAGTTGGAAAAATTGTTCTTTGCAAGCTTTCAGGCACAAACACCCTTCTTTAGGCATAGGGAGAATCTGTTGGTCTTTTAGAATGTAAAATTTATATTTACATTTAAAGATCTGCATTCCAAAAGCTCAAGAAACCTTTCAGCTGATCTACAGGCAAACCCATCCCATTGTTATGTACACAAAATGGTTTATTAGAGATAGACCTGTGATCAGTTTGATTCTTATCTGGCTTTTGTGGTCTTTAGTCCAGCTCTTTAACATGCTTTTAGGATGAAAAGCATTTATCCCATGGCACTACATGAGTAAACTAGTTTTATGTAGAACAGGGTTGTCCAACCAGGTTTGCCACATGGAGGCATCAGTGAGGGGCTTGTATGATGGGATGGGCTCATGCTGCTTTTGTGGTAACAGTGGGCAACTGCCCGTGTAGTAAACTGGACAAATGAAGGGTTCAGAAACCCAGAAAGCTTTGAGTAAGCTCTCTGCAACATGTCAATTGCCCCTTACTGATGCTTGGCATACGCCTTAGTGACAGGGTAACTGAAACTCCCTGTCATGAGAACAGCAGGGGAAAAAAGGACAAAAGAGACAAACTTACCTGCAGACGCCGGAGAAATCGCGGCGAGCCTGGGTGGGAGAAAAGTTGCATCCCAAGCAATTAAAGGAACCAGCTGGGGTTGCAACAGATTAAAGGCTGCCGTGGCAAACCCAGCTGTCAGGGTTCAAGCCTGGGAGGAGGAAAATGGTACGATCAAAGGGAAGAAAGAAAAACTGTGCTGAGGAGGGAAAGAAGAAACAGCTGGGCCAGGCTGGCAGCGAATGGGAGGCTGCCACGGTGGACCCAGCTGGGAAAGAGGGAAGTTTAAGGGATGCTGAGAGGATGTTCCAGGGGCAGTTGGGAAGATGAGGAGAGGAGAAAGAAGGCAGAAAAGAATGCAGATGTAGAAAGCAAACCCTGGAGCATAAGGGAAGCCCTGGTTCCCCGACATACCTGGTGAGAGCCAGCAAAGAATTTTCCCGGACAGCGAAAACAGTGCAGGAGCAAAGAAAACTGCTCGGCTGGTGAGTCCAGTCCCAGGGGCTGAAGGTAACCACTCCAGGAACCTTGAAGAAAATAAAGACACCGATGAGATTGCTCCTCAGGAGGGAGGGAGTCTGTCCCGACACTGAAGGTAAGGGTAGGAGTAGAAGTAAGAAGTAGCTGTTTTGGGACTGGTGCAGGGAAGAACAGGGCAAGCAGCTGAACAAGGGGGGAGACTCCAATCAGGGGTCCTTAAGACTAAGACCAGAGCATCAACAACAGAGGCAAGTAACAGTGCACCCGGAACATCTGGTATGGTTAGGGGAGGGTATGGGGATGGTGGAGCCCTGTGAAGACTATCAGACGTCATGAACCTATAACCAACCCTTTTGTCTCCCAAGAGTGTTTTGGACATTCATCTCTTGTAACATCAAAGGCGTGGCAGAAAATTTTTCCAAAGGACAAAACACTACCATCTCCATAAGGAGGTGACTCGGCTCTAGGCAGTACGTCATTGACCGCCTACAGTCTGTAAATGAAATTACATTGTTTGCATTATTTTTAACTATACCTTTAATGTACATTATGAACAAGAATCTGCACACTAATGTTAGTGCAGTTTTTATTAAGACTGGTAAGTGCAGATGCTAACATATGCTTCAGACTGAGGAAATGTATCATGCAGTGTCAACTCTCCTACAACATTACTGCTTTGCTGCTGTGATACCTGACCTATTTAACTAATCCTTGACATATTGCATTCATATTGGGTAATAAGGGATGGATCCCTTTTGTACAAACCTACAGGGAAGCACATTTTTTTTAATTGGCCTATATAACAGAAAGGGAAAGTAACAGCATCCTTAGCTGTGCTGTACTTTGCATATTCATCCAGCCAAGTAAAACCATTCCCCCAACCCCCTTCTCTCTTGTGGTTAATGCCTGGGAGGTCTTTAATGCCAGTAATAGGAAGACTTCATCTACTACAACCAAAGGAGCATTATTAAAATCAGTAACACCTTAGTTCATAAAGACTTACTTTAAAATGATGATTTGAGAGAGAAAAGTACCTGCAACAGTATCTTTCAAAGTAGGAAGAATTTACTGGAAGATGCGAAGAATTATTTTTCTATATTGTTGCATTAACACCCCTCACACTTTACAGACTCATAGAGAGTCTAGGGGCTGATGTTAGGGTCCTATGTTGGGAGCTTCAATGTACTGATTTTTTTTCAAAAGGCCATAGCTTCAACCATTCTTGATAACTTCCAATACCAGTTTGCAATTCAGTTCATAGAGAAATAGGACTGGAAGGGATGTCTAGAGTTCATCTAGTCCAGTCCCCATACACTTCTGAGCTATTTGTTCTGTTCTCTCCATATCCAATTACCATGAGTTTAAGATACAGGTTGTAAATGAAAGACAGAGGCAGTGGAGTGAATAGCCCTGTGTTCTAGGAAGTCAGTTTTGGGTGAAAATGAGCTCTACTCTTTAAAGAGGTACAGCGGTTATCTAACCTCAGTATCTCTACAGCACTGTTGAATCACTATGCCTTTTGTAGCTTTGAGGACTTTCCTCACTCCCATTTTAGTGCTAAAGATGTTACTTCCAATGTCTTGAACTCTATAAATTAAATCTGAGCCAGAATTTAATCTTTAATACTGTATGTACACATACATATTTTTTTTGCAATGATGAAACACTTTGATTTTACTGAAGAGGCAGTTTCAGACAGTGCCCTGTAGATATATGGTGTTTTCTTCTATAAAATCTGTATATTCCTATGGAGGCTCACCCTCTGTCCTCACATTTCAATGAAATTAAAATCACAAAACATCTGGAGTAAAATTATAGTAGGTGATAAAAACCAGTGGGAATGAATACATAAAGGCGAAGTAGGGGAATATTTTAGGGAATAACATACAGAGTGAAGACATTGCTAGTGCAATGAACGTAACCAGTTCTGATTTCAAACAGATTTTGGACTGAACACTGTAAAGATGCATTTCAGTTAACCAAAGTGCCCTTCTTCAACCTTGCCTTTTCTAACCTAAATGCATGGCAGCATGTACATAAAAATTAAACTATATCTATACCTTCTAACAACAGAAAATGCTATACTGTGCACAAAGCCTGCCCTCAGGAGAGGATAGAAGAAAGAACAAAACATCTACAACAGATGTTAGTCATCTTGTTTAATGCTATACTGAAAGCTGATCAGATAGTATGGTGATGAAGGCAACATAAAAACATGTGTATATTAGAATAAAACAAAAAAACCTCTTGTGCAATGATTTTATTATTATACTATGCTTGGAGAATGAGCTGGTCAACTATGCAGTTAAAAATGCCATTGCTCAAAAAGGAAAAAGGGAATGAACAGAAGTACATGAAGGAAATACTTTTTACTTGGAGGAAGTAATAACATGGCATTTGAATTTGTAGATTTAGAAAATGAAACATTGCAATTGGCCCCTGAGTTAAAGTTTTCATTTTATAATTTTCAGAAAAACAAGTTTTATTTTGACCCATTTCTATTTTTTCACCCTGCATTTGGGTTCAGTGACTAAATGGAAAAAGCCATAGTTCATCTGGTTGTAATCACAGTGTCACGTGGGCAGCAAGGGCCACAATGTAACTCAGAGAATGTTGGCCATTGTGGAAAGGATGTATATGTTATTTGAATCAAACTGATCCTAGCCCTTGTCTGGGGATTCAAAAGGGGAAAATGAAAGTATCTTTTCCCCCTGATTTTATTCTCACTCCTGATTATCCAGTATGTATGTTCTCCTGAGCAAATGAACTTGTTTCCTGAACTTTTGTCTCCTGGATATGAAGCACACTTCCTCCATTGTGAGCTGGTGTCCAATATTTACCATAGGCCACTAAGACCTATTTTCATTCCATAAAAATAAATTGGAATATTAAAATTCCTGCTATTGGCTGCAATCTGAAGTGCTTCAATACAGAGTGAGACCACTTTTCCTTATAAAATTTCTGACTGAAATAGAGTTGAGTGTGCAAGGTATCTCATGAGAAATTTTGAATTTATAGGCTTTCTCACCTAATTTTGCAATTCAGGAGGATTTGATTGCTTATAAAAGCATCTGAACTAAAAACAAGTCATTACAGAATATCTCCCAGTAGTATGTATAAAATAGCTTGACACTTTCCTGAGGTGCTTTCTCTGCCTTCTAAAAATAGAAATAGCACATATTTGTTAATTTTTACAAACATACAGCTTGTCATGGATACATTTTGTATTATGACTTTATTAATAAATAGGTTTATGCAAGGTTAATAAATGTTTAATAATAATTTTTATGGATGCTTCTTCATTAGAGTAAGGCTAAGGGATGTTACCCTGACAGAAAGGCACTCTTGCCAAGGTATTAGGCAGTCAGCAGCAGCTCTAATCTGTTACTCTGGCAGAAGCTACAGCCATTGAGGCACTGAATGTCTGGACTTGGTTGGCCTTTGGTCTCTGTCTCAATGGTCTAGAGGGAAGGATGGTAGGTCTAGAGCAGTCTCCACTCCTCCATACACTTGTCTAGGCATATACATTGAAGACCTTGGAGTGATGGCTGCAGAACACTGTAAGGGGCAAAAGGAGGCAGCAACCAAGGTGTTCAAGCAGCCATATTCAGGGTGGCTTGCTTGCCTCTCTGGAGGAAGGTTCTAGAAAAGGTGAGCCAAGAAAGCCATGTCCCAACCCAATATATCCTTGCCAAAATGAATAATACCTTTTATTGATATTCTTATAATTTTCTATAATACATTGCCCATGCCCATAATATTTTTACAATACCCATTAATCATTTTGAAACCTTTTAAAATAAAACCTTAGTACAACCTATTTTATCAATACACCCATTTTGTCACCAAAAGATCAGATCACAATAGATAATTAAACCATCTTCTGTTTTTGTAGGTGATTGCAGAAAGAATTATATTGAACCAACCTGATCCCTGTGGTAACAGTACTGAAGTCGGCTAAAACCAGAGTGAACCTGACACGTTATGGTGAGAGAGATTTATTTATGTAATTAATTCATTTAAAAGCAGGGAACTACAGACCAGTCATGTCCAGTATTCTGATTCTGAATCATTCTCATGCTCTCAGGTATTGCTTGAGCATGAACAAAGTTCTACCATCTGCCATTTCCTGGTTTCTCCATATGCCATCCAATGTTTTTAGGTATTGTTCTGCAGAACTTTAAAGATAGGAATTCAATATCTATTGAAATGGTTGAAATGTCCACCTGTATGTTTGGTGGATTTCCAGCTTTCACATGCATATGTTAAAACTGAAATAAATTGGGGTAGACATTTGTAGTTTTTTTGTTTTAAACTGTAATTTTTCAATGAACAAATCTTGTTGAAACTGATATATAACAGCTGGCAACTTGACAGTTGTATGCCTTTGGACAGCACAACTGCCAATTCATGTGAATTGACTCATTTTTAGTTTACTTTACCCTGAGCTAAAATAAGTTGCATGATTTAACTGCATATTTTAGATTGTATCACCAACTATCCATGTAGCTACCTTGTTCAAGAGTCCCATATTCTCTTCCAACTGTACAAAGCCATGTAAAAAACCATAACTTTTAACATATTCTATGCCTCCTAATATAACAGTGCATTAGCAGCTGAAAATTATCTTGTTAGATTTATTTTTTCATTATCATTTTGTTTTGCAATGTTGCATAGTCTTTCATTATACCAGTAGGTTGATTCGACTATAACTTTTAGGCTAGGGACAGAAGTTAAACATAAACCGGTTTAAATGATCAGACACTGGTTTAACCTGTAACAGAACATAAGTTCATTGCACACAAACCAGTCTGAAACTGGTTGAAACTGGCTTAAAAATAAACCTGGTTGAATGTAGTATCAGACTTAACTGATTTGGGTCTAACCGGTTTATGGAACTTCTGTTCCAGACCCCTTCCTGGTTTAAGTTAAATCAGAGTCTCCCAGCATGCCTTTCAGCCCTGAGCTGGGTTGTCTGCTGCAGAGAGCAAGGCTTGCCCTACCCCTCTCCTCCCTAGCTGGAGCTCTGGCTGGATGAGAAGGAAGTGGAGACTTTAGGCACAGCAGCATCTCCTGGCTTCCCTCTGCGCCACCCTCCCCTCGGTCACTGCTCAAGCAGGGATCCCCCCCTCTCCCACAGCAGGGACCCCTGTGGCATGGACCACAGCTGGCATCTGGCCATAGCAACCCTAATGCAGAGAGGTGTGTGTGTCTCTAATTTTACTGGAATAAAGGCAGACAGAATGGTGTCTGTTTAGGGCTTTTTGGAACTAATCAAGAGGTCAGCTGGTAATGTCTTCCTTACAAATGCCTTGGAAAAAGCTGTTTAAGAAGAGCTTGAACTAATGAGAGAGGCTTTTTTTTTTGATGGGCTGATAAGGCTGGCTTGCTTCAAAGGCTGCAATCTGTCAGTTAAGAGGGAACAGAGAGAGGGGTGAGAAATGACCTGGTTTGCAATGAATGCAGTGCCTGTCAGTTTGCTGCAGACCATATGAAGAAGTAGGGAGAGGCAGATTGAAAAGCTGATGCATGCACTGCACACAAGCAGTCTTCTTGCCTGCCCTCCCCATCCCTCCTTTGCCTCACAGTGCTAGCTGGGGGCCAGGGTCAGGCAACACTCACAACCCTTGAGCAGCAAAGGCAGGGGCGGGGGAGAAGCCTAGCAATGGCTGCTTCCCCTCCCCCTCCAGCCACACCCTGGCTGGGGACTGTGCAGTCCAGGGTGAGGGTTTAAACCCATCCCTAATCATAGTGTGTTGCCGGGGCCTAACCATGCCCCCATGTCTCCCCCAGATCAGCACTGTGGAAGGGTAGGGAGGGCTTGCTTGAGTGCCCCACTCCTCAGCTTCTAACCTAAGCCACTGCAAGCATGTGCCTGCATTTGTTGATTCAAAAGTGAACACCTATCTACTTGTAAATCAGTTCAATCTCTGCAGATTAGACTAACCTGCAAAGTTTGAATCAATTCAGGTTTGGGCTTTTTGAATATTTGTACCTAGCCTTAGAGCACTAATTTTATAAGCAAATGTTGTATCTTCTGCTATACTGTTGTTGAGTCATGTTATGCCTGTCATCCTACACTCTCTTTCTCATGATAAAATCAATTGCCATGCAGTAAGCAGAGGTGAATGAATCCATCTTTGTTGCCAACATGAATATTGAACCATTTTTTTGAATCTGTATTTGTTTGAAGATATTCATTATTTTTGTTAGCATGCTTAGCATTTCTGTATAATTAAGAGGGAATCATGATGAAGACCATCAAATTCTTTCTTGAAATCTATGAAGTTTATGAGGAACATTTTTGTTGCTTGATACTGCCTTTAATGCTTGTGCTTGGTTGAACATTTGGTTGACACATGCTCTTTTGAGTTGAAAGACAGGCTGCTCTTCCTCTATTTCATTTTACTAATTCTTTCATTCTGCTTAGGATGAAAATCCAGAACATGTACACTTCTTCCACTGGCAGTAAAACACCTTGCCAGTTATTGCAGTAGTTTAGATTATCTCTATTTGACTATAATATAATTTTCCCATATTCTGCAAATTTTTTATTTTTTTTTTGGTCCTCTATTTTGTAGATTTTTATCACCTGTCTCAGCATCAGAAACTTCTAACCTTACACCAACGACTTGTCCTTCACTGGCAGCTATCCTGACTTTGAATATTTTATTTTCTTGTTATATCTTTGGCTAGGTGTTATATATTTTGATGTTTTAATTCACAGGGTTTAGTTTCTTTGTCAGAAATTCTTATGCTTTGGATCTGTTTAGCACGTGTGTTAAGTGTTCCATCTGTTGCTCCCTTGTTCTTTTACTTTGTTGTTTTGAAACAGGACCCCATTTGGTGTAAACATGCCACGTTGAGCTGATAAAGTGTTACATCTTTCAGCTTCTTCAGTAATGATATATATGTACTTCTTGCTGCCTTCTCTCATGCTGCTTTTTGTTGCTTTGCCCTTTGTATTATACAAACAGTTACTGCTGCTTTTTCAGAGCTGTTTTGGAGGAACCTGTTGTTAGCTTTGGTACCTCTTTATTTTCTTTCACACAAATCCTCATACCCTCATTTAGGCAGATTTTAGTTTTGCTTGTCTGTCAACCAGCATCAGCCATGGGGTCTCTCTTGTTCTGCAGAAAAGTTCATGATGCATCCTTGGTGAACCCTTACAGGGGATCTATGTCTTGTAGTACCATTACTTTTTTTTCTTTGATTCAAATTGCAGTTGCAATTGTAATGACTTGGCTGTTTATCTTTTCACTGTCAATTTTCTTTCTCTCTTTTTTGGGGCAGTGGAAGTAGGGGGGAGGGAGAGCTGCAGTTTTATTTTTAGTTTTGACATTAAATTAAGGATGATATTGACACTGGCAACTGTGTATGTTTTGATGTCCTGAAGAGTTTATCTAAGTTTATTTTTGGTACACAGATAGTCAATCTGGTTCCTTGTGATTGCAAGATACTCGGTGGTTAGTGTGTGGAAACTTTGTTTTCCAGACATCAGGTTCATGTGAGGCAGTTTACCACATTTTCACCATTTTGATTATTGGCCAAAGTCATGCTTTTTCTACATTGATGCTGGTCCTGGGTATGACTGAAAACTGCACCCTACTGGGGTTTGGGGTCACTATGGTGCGACTGCTTGTGGCAGAGCAGCCCCTAGAAAGTGCCACTAGGGCTAAATCCCAGGGAAGGGTGAGTTTGGGGTGCCCTAAAACTCCAGCCCCCACTGCCTTGTGGGTTACACCTTGGTGAGGAAAGGCTAGAGGAGCTGAACCTGAAACAAAAGTAAGGGAAGGGCCAAATTGTTGACCAGAATGGACACTTGGCTCTCTCTGGTGGATCAGGTGGCAAAGCAGGTATGCTCATCTCCCTGACTGGGAAGGCAGATGGCAAGAGATTTGTGTACAGTGTAAGGCATCAGTTCAGGTGCAATAGGACCTAATGGCTGTTGGCTTAGAAACTGGTATTTAAAGGTTTGCTTTTTGAGAATTGTTGCTTATAGGTGTGTGCATGTATATAATATGCATTAGAATAATTCAGGCTGAGCAGCAGGGGTTAACTGATTTTTAAGAGCTTGGGTCTCACATACACAGTGTCACACAGCCTTCATAGCAGACGGGCTGTCTAAGACAACAATGCCAACAGACACACGCAGTCTGGGAAACTGGGGGCATGTGCCATACTGTTCCATAACATGAAAAGGTGGCACCAGCTAACAAGGCCCCAGAGCAGGGGGGCCTGAGTCCCAGTTTTGGGGGAACAGACCAAATTAGGAGAAGAGCTGGAAGGACCAAATTAGGATGTGTGCATGTGATGAGCTACATGGACAGTATGATGAATGCAGAGAGACCAAGCAGTGATAGCCGTGGATGAAGAGTTATCAGGAGGGAAGGAGAATACTAAAGCAGAGACTTAAGAGGTAACAACGTGCCCTGCCTGGGTCCTCCTCCTCCTCCCTGAGAGGGTCCCCATCCCTGTCCCCAGGGAGGGGTCCCCGAGGCCACCATGGACAGAGGGTACACCACCAGTCCATCTCATCCATCCCACTGGAGGGAGAGAATGTGGGCCTCGGCATCTCACCTACGGGCTCCTGACATGCTGACATCTGATACCTGAGAGAGAGCCTCAGAGTGAAGCCTGCATCCTGGCCAGTTGTATTCTGACTCAGACAGCCCTAGAATTGGTAGATATATATAGAATTGTTTGATTGTATTGTTTCTTTTCTGTTATCACTGTGTATCAATAATTTTCCTATTATCAAATGAAAAGGTCATGGCCAGTCTGACGGTGGGTCTCCCACCCCCCAGAACAAGGTATCTGGGTCCTAAATCCAGAGACAACAATGGCTATTCACTGCATCCAGACTTGTCTTAGCATTGTCATGCCACTAGATTCTGACAGACCTGGATGAGAGAGTGCAGGCGACTCTGCATAAGTTTCCCTCACTTAAATCCAACTCATGCACAAGTCATGACATCATTTATATCTCTCATAGACACACTCAAGTCCTGTGGCAAAGGGCAAGCAGCAATGCAGCAGATGTGGATACACTGGGAGATGTAGCTGTAGGTCTGCATACAGGTGGCTGAGGGCACAAGGTTGCTTTCCACTGGACTGAAGCAGCAGTGGAATTCAGCAGCCCCCTGGGTGATTGAGCAACCCTATTTAGGTTCACACTGCTCACCTCCATAGTATGAGGAAGGGGCTAGAAAAGGTGCACTAAACATTGTTTGCTTCACCTTAACCTCAGTCAGCATACTGTGACTGATGGGGATCCCTCTATAGTGGTCAAAAAGCACACAAAAAGATAAAAAAACAAAACACAAAGGTAACACCACTCGCCATCAGTGCTTGGAATGTGCGCACACTGATGGAGTGTACAACAGCAGATGGACCAGAGAGAAGAACAACTATAGTTGGTAGAGAACTGGCCAGATTGAACTTTCAGATAGCAGCCCTGAGTGAAACTTGCCTAGTTGAAGGACAAATTACTGAAAAAGGAGCCAGCTACACATTCTTCTGGAGTGGCCGTAGTAAAGAAGAGCAATGTGAAGCTGATCTTGGGTTTGCCATCAAAACACAGCTAGTCAGCAAGCTTGCAAACCTCTCAAAGGGAGCGAATGATAGACTAATGAGACTCCCACTGTCTGAGCAAAGATGTGCAACTATCATCACCACTTATGCACCCACCATGACCAAACCAGATGTGATTAAAGACAAATTTTATAAGGCAAAGTCCTCGACTTCAGGAGGGCTGACTTCAATGAGCTAGGAAGATTAGTAGGAGAGGCATTGGGGTCTTAGACCTTCAATGAGATGGGAGTCTGTAAGGAAAGAAAAGAGCCCCAGAGAAGTAAAATGGCCCCACCTGAATTGCAAAGAACTCTGCAGGGCTCCTTCTTCACTCAGTGTTTCAGGAGTGGAGGAAGAGTCATCTGGAACGCCAGGATAAAAGGAGACTCGGGGCAGGAAAAAAGGGAGCACCAGAAACCAGAAGTGACTGACTCAGGCAGAGAGACAGCAGGGATAGCTGAAAGCACTGAGAAAGCTACGGAGACAGGGTTTAAGAGAAGCAACTCTGTGGAGGGAGCTGCCAGGGGAGAGAACCCTGAAGGAAACACCCAGAGAGAGACTGAAACTGCCAGGGAGGCAGTTAAAAGGTACCATAAAGACCCTAATAGCAGGGCTGAAGAAAAAAGGTACCATAAAGTTGTGACTATCAGGGCAGGATAAGTGCCAGTTTGTTTTCATTCTCCTTTTTGTTAGAGTGAGAGGGAAGTCATCCCAGATCAATAGTGCATTTGCAACTATCAGGACAATAGGCCAGTAGAAGAACTGGCTAGGATTAATGGCAGGTCTGTGCCAGGCTCCGAGCCAGGTGAAGTATAACCAGGCCCATTGGGGCTATTGATTAGCCAGACCTAGAGACCCACAGAACATTTTGTGTTGCTCAAAGGCAGATTGCTGAGAGAACTAAATTAACAACTGGTGGAATGGGCGAGGGCATAGGGGTTGGTGGAGCCCTCACTACACTAAGACAGATTGCAAGAGTGAAAGCATCAAAACCCACACGCCCCAGCATTCTATTTTATCCCATAACAACAAGTCGTGACAGGAAAGATCACGGATGTGTGGAGGAGTCCAGCAAAATGTCGTGGTGGACTTTGGCCTGCTAGCTGAGATGCTAAACTGTCTTGCTGCAGAAGATAGAGTAAGAGAGGGGAAAAAAGGAGAAAAACAACTCATGCAGGCGATGAGCACCAGAGATTGATGACACATAGAATGATAGAGGCAAACCTCTACCACAGATAGGGGCAGGACTTTGGGGGTGAAAGCCCACCATTGGACAGAGTCCAAGATGGGCGGTTGTTCCTCAAGCAGACAATCCTCCAAACTCAAAGGGAGTCATTCCCATTGCACACCAAGGAGGGCAGGAGTGCTAAAAAGCCGCCCCCATGGCTCAGCAAGAGCATCTAGGAATGCCTGAGAGCAAAAAAGGAGTCATATAAACAGTGGAAGCAAGGGGCTATCACCAAGAAGGATTACACCTCCATTGCTCGGGACTGCAGGGAGGCTGTTAGGAAGCCCAAGGCAGAGATGGAGCTAGGGCTAGCGACCAGAATTAGGGATAAGAAGAAGTCCTTTTTCAAATATATAAGGAGTAAAAAGAAGGCACTGGGGAATGTGGGGTCCCTACAGGACAGGTTTGGCAATCTGGTGATTGCAGCTAATGAAAAAGCTGACCTCTTTAACAAATTATTTGCCTCCATATTCCTGAACAGGGACCGAGACATTTCCTCCACTAGGATTATGGACGGACCCAGGGGAGGCACTGCCATGCCTAGGGTCAGTGATTACCTAGTTAGGGAATTGTTGGAGGGACTGGACATGTCTAAATCAGTAGGTCTAGATGCTCTTCACCCCAGGGTGCTGAGGGAATTGGCAGGAGTCATAGCAGGGCCTCTGGCATGGCTTTATGAGCACTCGTGGGGCTCTGGCCAGGTACCAGAGGATTGGAAAATGGCCAGTGTGGTCCCCATTTACAAGGAGAGAAAGGAGGACCCTGGCAATTATAGGCCAGTCAGTCTTACCTCAGTCCTTGGGAAGACCTTTGAGAAAATTATCAAGGAGCACATCTCCAAGAGTCCAGCAGGGGAGGTATTGCTCAGGGACAGCCAACATGAGTTCATTGAGGGCAGATCTTGCCTGACTAACCTGGTTTCCTTTTATGATCAGGTCACAAAGTCCCTGGACAAGGGCGTTGAGGTGGATGTCATCTTCCTGGACTTTAAGAAGGCCTTTGACATGGTTTCCCACCACATTCTCTCAAAAAAACTAGGTGACAGTGGCATTGATGCCTACACAGTCAGATGGGTGGCAAATTGGCTAGATGGTGGAACCCAGAGAGTGGTGGTGGATGTGTTGTTTTTGACCTGGAGGGATGTGGGCAGTGGAGTCCCCCAGGGCTCTGTCCTGGGGCCTGTACTGTTCAACATCTTTATCAGTGATCTAGATGTGGGTGTGGAAAGCATGCTGTCCAAATTTGCTGATGATATCAAGTTGTGGGATGAGGTAGGCACGCTGGAGGGGAGGGACAGAATCCAGCTAGATCTAGACAGGTTACAGAGGTGGGAGGATGAGAATAGGATGGAATTCAACACAGACTGCAAGGTATTTCATCTAGGGAGAAGGAATCAGCAACACACCTGTAGGCTGGGGAACACCCTTCCTGTCAACACAGTAGCAGAAAGGGATCTTGGAGTCATTGTTGACTCTAGGATGATCATGATCTGCCAATGCGAGAAAGCGGTCAGTAAGACTAATCACACCTTGTCATGCATCTACAGATGCATCACAAGCAGGTCCAGGGAGGTGATCCTTCTCCTCTATGCAGCTTTGGTCAGGCCACAGTTCGAGTACTGCATCCAGTTCTGGGTGCTGCACTTCAAGAGGGATGTGGCTAGCATTGAGAGGATCCACAGGAGGGCCACTTGCATGGTCAAGGGCAGGCCCTATGAAGAGAGGCTAAAGGGCCTGAACCTATTCAGCCCCCACAAGAGAAGGCTCAGAGGGGTCTGGTGGCCATACAAACTCACCAGCGGGGACCAGTGGGAATTGAGGGAGACTCTGTTGTCCTGGGCACCACCCGGGGTTACAAGGAAGAACGGCCACAAATTGTTAGAGAGAAGGTTCAGGCTGGACAACAGGAGACATTACTTTACAGTTAGGGCTGCCAGGCTCTGGAATGGGCTCCCAAGGGAGGTGGTGCTCTCTCCTACCTTAGGGGTCTTCAAGAGGAGGCTGGGTAGATATTTGGCTGGGTTGTTATGACCCTCTACTCATTCCTGCCCAGGGCAGGGGGTCAGACCTGATGATCTGTTTAGGTCCCTTCCAACCCAAAGCATTATGAAAGTATAAAGACCTCTAGTGTCTTATTGCAGAAATGCCTAGGGCAGATAAATTCATCTCCTTGGTGACTTTAATGCTAGAGTTGGCGCAGATCACCAGGCATGGCTAGCCATCACTGGACAAAATGGTGTTGGGAAATGCAACAGCAATGGACCCCTCTTGTTGCAGAAATGCACTGAACACAACCTCCTCATCACCAGGGATCCTGGTTTTCTCTGATTTAAATAATCTTCAGTTTTTTGGATTAAAAAAAGTAATAAAAAAATCCACATTTTTCCATGATTAAAATGAAACAAACACTACTAATATAGATATATCTGTATTAGTGGTGTTTCATTTTAATTGTGGAAAAATGTGGATTTTGATTACTCTTTTAATCTGAAAATTGGGGTTTGTTTTTTTTAAATCAGAGAAAACCAGGATCCCTGCTCATCATCAACAGTCTTCCACCTGCCAAACCACAATAAGATGTTTTGGATGCACCCATGCTCCAAGTACGGGCATCTCATTGGTCACGTCATCATCAGAAGAAACAGACAGGATGTCAGAGTGGCAAAAGCCAGGAGAAGTGCAGAATGCTGGACTGACCACAGGCTCATAGTCTCCAAGCTGAATATCCAGTTACATCCTAGTAGATGACCACAAGGCAAAAAACACCCAAAAGGCTCAATGTCTCCAAATTGAAACAGGAGAATGTGAAACAGGCATTTGTTGAAGAACTATGCAGCCAACTACTAACAATTGATGTAAACTCCAATAACATTGAGGAAAATTGGACATCCTTCAGAGACTCTGTGTCCTCAACTGCATATAATACCCTTGGTTCCACCACACATAAATATCAAAATTTGTTTGACAGCACTTCAGCACCTAAGAAGGTGTGATAGCTAGAACTAGAAGGGTTAATGAGTAGGTTATAACAGAGAAATCTGCTTTTTGAAGATATCTGGAGTAGGACTTATGAAACAGTTTCCTGTCTGTCTGGAGTATAATCCACAACAATATATATAACTGTTTACTCTAGTCATCAGACAGCATGAACTTTAAAAAGCAGAACTGAAGAAATAATCTGCAAACTGAGCTGATTTTAATAATTTTCACTTAGAGTCAGGAAAAAAAATAATGACCTAATCAAAAGGTATAATTAACATAGTGGGTTGAACTTGGGTGGGAACATGTTAATCTCAAACCCCAATGTGATGTGGTGTGATTTGCTTATTGGGTAAACCCAAGCTTAGGCAGTAACTTATTGTAATAATTTCTAACAACTTTTAACCCCATAGGATAACAGCTACAGAGTAAAATTATGAATGGCTATATAACCAAAAATTAGCATAAACAGGATATAAAAGAACATGCATGCTAAGTAACCCTCAGGAAGGACGGAACAGAAGGGGCATCGCTGTTCCATTCCCCCGGATCTCTCTTGTTCCCTCTGTGAACGAATACCAGATCCTGACTGAGGAACCTCCTCTGGTTCTTCTTCTGACAGCGTAAATTAGGGATGCCTGACTTCACTGAATCAACTTGACGTGTTTCTAACTGAGAGACTATCGATAAGTTACTAACCAAGTGAGAACTCTTGGTTAATTTTTCTATCTAATATTTTATTATTACTGCCAATTTTAATTTGTATTGTTATGTTGTCTGTTTATTAGCTTAACCTTTTTACTAACTGTTATATGTGTAAACTATATCTTTTGTTGTTATAAGTAAAATTTATTCTTTTTTTATAAGTGAAACTTGTCATTGCTTTCCTTCCCAATATCTCCTCCTCGATCCTGAACCAAAAAACCCAGTAGCTAATAAAGTTGCAGTGCTCAGTCAGTCTGCACTTAAATTGATATGCTCACAGTGCCCAGCTAGCCTGTGACAGAAGGCAACCTTCAACAACATCAAGAGGACTGTCCAACACAAACTCAGAGAGATACAAAACTCATGGCTGAACAGCTAGGCAGATGAGATCCAGTCCTACACAGATGGGAAAGATATGAAGAACTATGATGCTCTGAAGACCATCTATGGGCCATGGTCATCAGGAACATCTCCAATACTGAGTGCTGATGGCACCACACTGCTCATTGACAAAGGAAAGACACTGCAAAGATGGGCAGAACCTTTCAGCAACATCCTCAATCAACAATCGTCTATTAGTGAAGAGGAAATTGATCAACTGCATCAAGTAGACATTAATATAGCTCTTGCTGATTCTCCAACACTGACTGAAGTTGTGGAAGCAATTAACTTGCTGTCAAATGGCAAAGCACCTGGAGCAGATGCTATACCAGGAGAGATCTGCAAGGCTGGAGGGTTGTACAAGTTTCTGAAACTGACTGAATTCTTCAAGTCAATGTGGACTCGAGAAACTATACCCCAGGAGTACAAGGATGGATCCATCATTCACTTGTACAATCAGAAAAGCTATAGACAATCCTGCGACAACCACTGGTGCATCTTCTTGCTGTCAATAGCCAGCCAAATCCTTTCCCGAATTCTGCTGGATCATCTTGTGCAACACATTGAACAAAGGCTCTTGCCTGAGAGTCAGTGTGGGTTCAGAAAAGGATGTGGGAATATAGATATAGCATTTGCAACTCATCGACTTCAGGAGAAATGCCAGGAACTGTATTCCAATCTCTACATGACTTCCATTGGCCTGAAAAAAAGGATTTGATACAGTCAGTCGGGAGGGCCTTTGGAAGATCATGGCAAAATTTGGTTGCCCAGAGAAATTAATCACAATGGTTCAACAATTCCATGATGGCATGCTCACTCACATTGTGGGTGATGGCAAGTAATCTGAACCATTCCCAGTCACCAATGGAGTGAAGCAGGGCTGTGTGTTGGTCCCAGCCCTCTTCAGTATGATGTTCTCTGCCATGCTTTCCTTGATACTGTATTCCTCTTGTTACTGACATAGTTCTAGAAACCCTTCTTGTTACCTTCACATCCCTTGCTAGCTGCAACTCCGGTTGTACTTTGGCCTTCATGACTTCATCTCTGCATGCCCAAGCAATGCTTGTATACTCCTCTCTAGTTGTTTGTTCAATTTTCCACTTCTTAT
Source organism: Alligator mississippiensis (assembly GCF_030867095.1). Lineage (NCBI taxonomy): Eukaryota > Metazoa > Chordata > Crocodylia > Alligatoridae > Alligator > Alligator mississippiensis. The sequence continues at coordinate 443,294,541 of NC_081824.1, forward strand.
ATGCTTCCTTTTTGTGATTTAGTTTACTCAAGAGTTCCCTGCTAAGTCAAGTGCGTCTTCTGCCATAATTGCTAGTCTTCCTGTACACTGCGATAGTTTGTTCCTGCACTCTCAGTAAGGTTTCCTTAAAGCACAGCCAGCTCTCCTGGACTCCTCTCTCCCTCAGACTAGCTTCTTAGGGGATCCTGCCCATGAGTTCCCTGAGGAAGTTGAAGTTTGCTTTTGTGAAGCCCAGGGTCCTTACTCTGCTGCTCTCCATGCTTCCTTTCCTCAGAATCCTGAACTCAATCAGCTTGTGGTCACTGCTGCCCAACTTGCCATCTACTAGTATGTTCCCAACCAATTTCTCCCTGTTTGTGAGCACCAGGTCAAGAAGAAAATGACCCCTAGTTGGCCACTTCACTAGTTGGCACTTGCACCAGGAAGTTGACCCCAACACTCCAAAAAAAATTCTGCATTGCCTACACACTGCTGTATTGCTCTCCCAGCAGATGTCAGGGTGGTTGAGGTCCCCCATGAGAACCAGGGCCTGTGATTGGGAAACTTCTGCTAGCTGTTTGAAGTGAGCCTCATCCACCATTTCTCCCTGATCTAGTGGTCTATAGCCAGAGGCAATGTGTAGGGGGGGCACAGGAGGACACATGCTCCCGCCCTGAGATTGGCTGCTGCTGAAGCCACCACTGGCTTTTGCTGGTGGTTGCCACCCCCTCCTTGCTGCTGATATGGATGCTGGTGGCTGCAGGCGGTCCCTGCCACCTGCCGCTTGCCCTCCCCCCAGCTGACACCACTGCAACTGCCTGCAGGCAGCTCCTGCTCAGCCCCCCCCCCCAATGTCTTTGCGGCCTCTTGCAGGCAGTCCCCACTCGCTGCCACCATGCCCTTGCCACCAATGCCATCGCTGCTGCCTGTGGGCAGTTGCCATGCTCTCCCAGTCTCTGGGGGCACACGTTGTTCATGTCTATAGCAGACCCCCACCGTGACATCACCCTTGTTCCTTTCTGCTCTGACCCTAACCCAGAGACATTCAACAAGCCTATCTCCAGTTTCATACTGGAGATCTGAGCAATCACATGGCCCTTTATATTAAGTGCATTGCCTTCTTCTCTTCTGCCCTGCCTGTCCTTCCTGAACAGACTATACCCATCCATAACAGTGCTGCAGTCATGTGAGCTATCCCACCAAGTCTGTTATTCCAATCATGTCATAGTTCCATGACTGTGCAAGGGCTTCCAATTCTTCCTGCTTGTTCCCCAGGCTCCATGTATTCATGTACAGGCACCTGAGGTAATTAGTCAATTGCCCTGATTTCTCAGAAGGAATGAGACTACCTCTCCTGTTTCCCCCTCCTACTTGCTCTCCCTCCAGGTCACCCACTTCCCCACTTAACTCAGGATTTTGGTTTCCATCCCCCAGTAAACCTAGTTTAAAGCCCTCCTCACTAGGTTAGCAAAGATGCTCTTCCCTCTCTTTCTCAGGTAGATACCATCTCTTCCTAGCAATCCTTCTTGGAACATCATCCCATCAGCAGAGAAGACTGATGACTGTCCCCTGAATGCCAAATCTGAGTTTGACATGCAGCAGAGTATGGACCATTGCTCTTCAGCTTGTGACAGAATTGCCAAGCAAATGTGGCCTTTGGCAGATTATGTACAAATATGTGGGAGTGCAGATGTATCAGTCAACAAAAATGAAAGTCTACCAACAATACTGAAGGTCTACAAAGCCATTGCGTTGCCAATCCTGATGTATGCATGCAAAACCTGCACGGTGTACAGGTATGCTATGAAGCTGAACCACTTCAGTGACTTGAAGTCTTGGGAAGATCTTGCTCAAATTGTTCCACCTGGTTTAGCCTCATCCATACTGGAGCTATAGTCTATGAGTGGAGGAGAACTGCTGAGGTAGAGCAGAAGCACAAACAATGTAAATCTTGCAACAGCAGCGTGTCCACTGTTGATCAAGCAACGCAAAGTGGCATCTCTTACTCGGTGTGCCATAGACAGTTCAAAGCACAAATTGGCCTGATCAGCCACTCGTGTGCTCACAGAAAACAAACCAACTAGTGATGTCATGGTCATCTTTGAATTTGAAGGCTGAACAACACATTGATACTGTAGAAACTTAGTGGTGAAGCTCTCCCATTGTTTGGGGATTTGATCGGTCAGAGGTTGTATATGATTATATAATTAATTTTTAATCTCTGTTATAGCTGTTTGCCTGTGTATATGTATACAACATTATATAATTGCTGTTTTCTTGTATTGTGTTTGAAATAAGTATAGCTGGAATAATTTGGCTGGTAATTGGTTCCTTATTTATCAGCATTTTTTTAATGCTTTGTATGTCCAAATTAATACTTATCATCTTGCTTTTTCAGCATTATGGCATTTCTCACTTTTAAATTGCTTTTGGCAGCTGGCCACTAAAATTACTTACTTCCTTTCTCCATTTCTTTCATCACCTTCCTGCTGCTGCTGCTGTAGCAACCACTGCTCTAATGATCCAGAACTTATTTTCATGGTTTGCTTAATCATAGCAAAGGACTTGACAGAACTTTTGCTTCCTGATGGCTTTCCCCAAAACTTGTTGAGAGAGAATCTCTTAGGATGCAGGTAGCCATAATGGCTGCCTTATGTTTCTATGACTTGAGGTTTTTTGAGTATGGGTTTTTGGCTTATCACTCTACCCTGGCCTGGAAAGACCAGTGCCCTGTTGTTCATCTGGTCTGTATCCTTTACCTTGTCCAGCTTTTGTAGCCTTAATAATGTGTAAACCTCTCACTTCAAAGGTTTATTGGACCACATGAGCCTTCCCACCAGGTGAGGTTCAATCACCAGAGGGGAGAATGTGTTAATTATATTTTTTAAAATTTGAGTGGGAAATGAGTTTGAAAGTAATTTTTCTTCCTTTGAAAGACTTTGTATTGGGTATAAAGGTAATTTTCTAAAATATTATTTCTTCCCAAATTAAGGTAATTTTTCCTGTGCTTGTGTTTTACTTTAGAAATGGCAGGGGACAGCTTCTCGGTACTTGTACTTAGTGCAGCTATAGGGGAGTGTGGCTTTGCATCAACTTTTGAAGCTTCCAATTCTGGCTGTAGCCTGTTCATTATATATAGTGCAACTTAGAGCAGCCTCAGTATTCCTTTAAGTTGCACCTTCCTGAAACCAGCCCCAAACACTGTGGGCAGACCTCCTTTTATTCAGCCGTGTCCCAGATGTTCTGCTGTACCTGCAGGTAATTTTCTTTCCATGTGAGAAATCTGCAAAGTAATGGATGCTTTGGCTTTCTAGGGACACTAAAAAGCATCTGGGAAGCTAGTAAAGTAGGTAAATTGCCCATATGGCAAGAAAATTGAACTTTTTTTACTTTGTTGTTGCTAAGGGATCAAATTAAAGACTGGAAACTGGAAATTTCATTTTTCTGCATCCTCAGTGGTGTCTGTGGAGCAGTGTTTATAGCATCATTGATATTTTTTGTATCAGTGGTTTGTGATGAGTTCTTACATTCACAATATTTATTAGTTATGTATTACAGATGAGAGTAGTTTGTCTTACAGAGAATTTTTGCATTTAAAAACTTGCCTAACTTTGTTCCAGCCATGCAGTTGGCCCAATAAAAGTTACCACCCCCAAAAATCCTTGCCTCTCATATTTCCTGCAACATCATGGCTACAACATCATTCTGGCTGCGTAGAGACATGCTGGGTTGCATTTTAATTAGAATGCATTGGAGCAGACTCAATTAATCGAGTCCGCTTCATGCTCTAATTAAAATGCTCCAGGATCACCTTACCGTCACATGTATTAAGCCCCCACATTTTTAAATGGCTATGGGGGCATTTTAACTAAAGCTTGTTGAATGGGCTTTAGTTAAAGTGCCCCAGCAACCATTTAAAAATGTCAGGGGGAGCTTAATATGTGTGATGGTGAGCCATTTTAATTCGAGCAGCTGTTGGGGAACCACTCTAAGAGAAACAGCCCCTCCCTACCCTCAAGCAGATGTATGGGCACCTTCTAATATTACTAGAGAATTATACGAATATCAGTAGAAAGTGTTAATGGATAATTTGATTAAAGCAATCAGATATCGCTATTTACCCACACAACTCTATAACGGTCCCAATTACAATTGGTCATGTATTAAAACAAACTTTACAAAAATATTTTATACTGTGCCTTTTGTCTGGAATTATAATTAAATAGGGGTCACAAGCAAAATTGTATAGCTTTGACCAAAGCATAAGGAATGCTATTGTGTGCCTCACTCTTCATCTCTGCTATGTTTTGGGGCTTTGTGACTGTAATTTTGGTGTGTTTTAGAGAGGCTGGAATGGATGTTCTTGTGGACACTTGGACATATGGTTACCCATGAATGCAGGGGACTTCCAATCTAAACAACAAATCCTATGAGTTTAATCGGTCTTTCTAAAAATCCATTACACTTGCTTTAGTCTTTCATGATGTCATAATTCTTCATTGATTCAGAGGGTTCATCAGCAAAAGCAGGGAAGACAAAACCTGATCTTGCCAATATTTCTAATATCAAGGGCATGAAAGCAAAAACTGAAGCAAAATATATAATTAAATATTCTGTTAACTTTTTCTTTTTATAAAATAAAAATAATTTTACAGGATCATAGGATATAGCAAAGTAGAGCTAGACGGGACCTCACAAAGTCATCTAGTCCAGCCTCCTGAGTAAAACATCCCGGCCTACTGTCTGTCTAACCTGCTCTTGAACACTTCCAAGGATGGAGAATCCACAATCTCTCTAATAAACCTGTTCAAAAGCTTGACCATCCCCATAGTCAGAAATTTCCTCTTAATCTCCACCCTCAGTTTCTGCTGCTGAACCTTAAGGCCTTTGCTCTTAATCCTGTCCCCTACAGCCACAGAGAAAAGCCCATCTCCATCCTCTCTATAATCACTCTTCAGGTATTTGAAGACTTATCAAATCTCCCTTCAATCTTCTCTTCTCCAGACTAAATAATGCTACCTCTTTCAGCTTGACCTCATACAAATCTTGCTTCCCAGGCCCCTAACCATAAATTAACAAACGTATTTATTTCTATTTTTGTTGATGTTTTACATTTTGAAAATGTACTGGTAAACCAAGTCTCTGTGATGCATCCATTACTGAAAACCAGTGCTTGCATACCATCATGGAGCAGACAGAGAATAGTGACAAATTTTGGTGGGCATCCATACTTCTGAAGGATCCTCCACAACACTTCTTGGCTGAGAGAGTCTAAAGCTTTCCTGAGGTCAAAGTAGGCTATGTAGAGGCTTTTGTTGTCCCCAGAATTTCTCCTGTCCCTTCTGAGGACATGAAGCCTGCCAAGTTTCAAAGAGATAGGTGCAGGGGGTTTGGAGAAACTGTACCCCAAAGTCTTGAAAGCAAAACTTGTGTTATGTGTATGTATTAAGCCACAGTGGGGTCAAAACTGCAAGCATGCTAGCCCTTGTGGAGGCCACAAAGCCTGCCAAGTTTCAAGGAGATAGGTGCAGAATACATCCAAAGTTGTGGGAGAAGTACCATCAACTCTGCCTGTGGAAGATCCTCTCCATCCAGTGGGAAGACAGATGCATCAAAGTTAGCATCCTCCTGCAAGCAAACTCCATGAATATTGAGGCTATGATCATCGGACATTGACTTCATTGGGCTGGCCATGTCATCCGGATGTCTGACTCCAGACTCCCAAAAAAAGTTTTATTCTCCCAGCTCAGACAAGCCATATGCTCAAAAGGAGGGCAGAGAAAGTGCTTCAGGTACCTTATCAAGACCAACTTTAAAAAAATGCAACATTGATGTCAACTCATAGGAGGCATCTCCCAGGAACACCCCAAACAGACTTCTTCTTGGCCTCATGCTGACTGTTTCTGATCACCTTGTTCTCCTTTAGGTGCTTCACAACAGATTGCTTGAGAACCTGTTCCATGATCTTTCCAGGTGTAGAGGTCAGGATGACTGGTCTGTAGATGGGTACTATATTTGTCCTTTTCTGGTCACCTGGAATCTCACCTGATCTCCACAAGGTCTCAAAGGTAACTCAAAGCCAACAGCTCTGAAATTTTACCTCAGTCAATTCCTTCAGTACCATAGGCCCTGGGTGCATCCCATTGGGCCCTGCTGACTTGACAGCATCTGCCTTCCCCAAGTACTCCCTAACCTGTTCTGCCATTACTCTGAACTGTTTTTCTTCTTCCCTATCTTTGCTGCCCACTCCACACAGCATCTAGTTAGCTGCCTTATTTTTGAAAACTGAAGTGAAAAAGGAATCAAATACTTCATCCTTCTCTGCATCATCTATAACTAGATGCATTCCTTCTGCATTTCATAGAGGACCTATGAATTTTCTAGTTTTTGCAATTTCTTTGTCCTTATGCAATTTGTATAAACTACCAGAAGAGGAGGAGATAAACTTAATTGTCTTGATTCTTCTTTGACACATACTTATACTATCTATAAAGGAGCAATGGCTAGGTTCACTAAAATTTTAATCAACAAAATTCCACCTAAGTTCCACTTTATGCCTAGAAGCCCCAAATATTAATCTTGAAAGCCTCTATTCAAACATTACCTAATACTGGAGACACTCACACTTCACAGACACCTTAATTTTTTACTTTAAAGATGTTAGAGTGCTAAGTGTTGTATGACCAGAACTGGCAGAGCTTTTACTGAACTGAACAATTGGGAATTTAGCTAGCAGCAAAACCCTCAGTTTTTCTTTATATATATATGCATTCCCTTCCCTTCCCCAATTATTTCTGGCTTTTCTTTCTCTCCCTCTCTATTCCCAATAGATAAGCATAAGTGAGCTCAGACTTCAGATAAGCTTTAACATTTTTATTTTGGTAGCAGGTTTTTGGTTTAGGATATCCACTGTTTTATATTATATTGTATTATTATTAGGTTTGTATTGATTTTTACTGTTGTATATTGCATTATTATCATTTTCGTATTGATTTTTATTGGTTCATATGGATATTGTATGGTTTAGGTTTGTGTTTGTAAGTGAACCAAAGTCATGTCAAGTCTCCATCTTGTGTCCTCTGCCTGGGCATCCCCTGTGTTGCAACTGTATGATTCATGTACCCCTCCCATGTAAATTGGTTCCCGGATGAATGAGAGTGATTGGGAATGATTGAAATACAATGGTAGCAGGCCTCTACTGAATGGCCTGTAATGACTGGGCTATCACCTCGCATCAATTCATCCAGGAACCACAGACCTCACCCAGGAACAGAGACAAGAACCCAGCATTTGAAAGACAAAAGACCCTGCAGAACCAGCAACTCTACCATTGTACCCCACCATTACAGACACCTGAAGCTGCACATCCCTGCATGGAGCACACATGCTCAGTACGCCAGGGGCTGACCCTTGCCTGGGCATGCCTCCTGTCACTAGGGTCACACAAGGTCTGCCCCTATAAAAAAGGGCAGTGAAGACGGACCCAGTGGGATGCCCTCTCCATCTGGACCAGCACCATGCCACACCACCTATCCACCCAGAGGCCCTGCCGGCGACCTCCCTCTGGACAACACCTACTGGACAAGGACCCCTTTCCAGCCTGGATGGGTAGCTATCACTCTCTACCCCCTCTTCAACCAAAGATTTGGACTCTGCTTCTCTTCCCTACCTGGACTCCAACCCTTCCACTGAGTCTCTTTCTCCTGCTGCCATTGTGAGTGCGTGTGTGTGTGTGTGTGTGTGTGTGTGTGTGTGTTGTGTGTGTGTGTGTGAACCAATAACTTCATGGGGCTGTGTAGTGTGTTGTCTGTTTAATAAAACTGTTATTTGGACCCCTAAATTGGGGTTTTCTTTACTATGGTTTGGCCCTGCTCCAATCTCTGCTCCTTGCCCCTCTAACTTCTGTCTTATTTCTCCCTCTCCTGCTTCTGGCTCACTGCCACCTCCAGCACCTGTCCTGAGCTCCTCTCTGCCTTCAAACTCCCTGTTTCTTTGCCACTGTTTTATCCCCACTGCCTTTTCCTTTTCCCCTGAGCAACCAGGTTTCTGCCTCAGTTTCTTTCCTGGCTGTCTCCTCCTTGCCACCACTTATGTGTTCCCCCACCCCCAGTATCTCAGCTGTCTGCCTCAGTTTCTAGCCCCAGTCTACCTTAAGTAACCCCAAGCCTCAGTTCCTCATCCAGCTTCTCTGTAATCCACCGGTTCTAATCTCAGTTCTGGCAACTTTCACTCCCTACACTTCAACCCTCTCTCTCACCTTAACCTTCCCCCAGGTACCCCAAGCACACACATACACACTGTACCATCCAAGTTAGGAACTTATGTGTGTGTATGTGAAGGTGGGTCGTATGTGCGTGAACTGGTGAGTGTGTGTGTGTATACGGCATTGTGTGCATGATATGCAAATCAGTGATCTGGGTCTAACTTTTGGGGTGTATAGTGTATGTGCTTGAATTGGTGATAGGTATGCATATGCCTAGGCTGGTTTGGATGTATATGTGCCTGAGCTGGTAGTGTGTGTGTATATGTACCTAATTGATTTGTGTGTTTGTATACGTGCAATTGTGTCACACCCTCCTGTCTAACAGCGCAATATTGAGATCCCAAGAGTTGGCCTGACCCCACAGGGCAACAAGCTCATACCCAATACTAGTTGAGATCCAGTGAGTAGATGTTCCTCCACCCAAGAACTCAATAGGGGCCTTATCTGGCAGGTAATCTCAGAGTGCATCTAACACACATGAATGAGATCAGGTTCCCTATAAAACTCAGTTATGGCTGCCAATTTCTTTTAAGACTGCTATAGGAAATGGTGCCTGCTTTTTTATAACAACTAGCGGTTAGAGCACTTGGCCAGGGACGGGGAGATGCATTTTCAATCTCTCATCAGTCTGAGGGGCTTCAAACCATCCAAAAGAATGCCAGGGCAGTGTCTGGCTAGAGAAACTTTCCACCTCTGCTTTTGAAGCTGTAAGTCTGCCCAGAAAGGAATTCAGGATTCACTGTGTCAAAAGCAGAGAGCACGAGGGATCACAGTTCTGTATCCTAATGGTTAGGACAATGTTTCCCAAACTTCTGAAACCTGGGTCATTGAAATTTTTTCTGGATTAAAATTGGAGGCATGTTTCACTCTTATATTTGAAAAGTTGTGTGTGTGTGTGTGTGTGTGTGTGTTTCAAAACATAAGATATTCTATTTCCTGGTCAGAAGAAACCATACCAGTGGTAAAAGACACTGTTAAAAAATAACTCCCTAACTTTTCTACATTTTGCAGTGCCCCAGTTGGAAATCACTGAGAGAAATTTGAATTTAGATCTAATATGGAGAGTCCCCTTGGGGCTAAAAATAACTGTTCCTGCTGGTGCCACTTGAGGCTGATTGGGGCAGGATCTCACACTGCTAGGCATGCTGCTGGGAGCATGTGTGGAAGGAGTGTGCATGTGTGTGTGGAGGGGAGAGGGAGGTAAGGGGAAGGGAAGAGGTTGCACAGGGGCTTCCTGGAGGTAGGGAAGTTTCCTGGAGTGCTGAGAAAAGGCCAGATTTAAGACACATTTCTTTCTTCAGCTTTTTTCCTATGGATGATCTGTAATGTGGTGACTGAAATGTTTAGTTCTCCCCATGCACTATATATAGAAACTAGGCATCTAACACAGAATCTGTACTTCACTCTAGGGCTGGAGGTTTAGAAATTAGGTGCTGTAGTGCCAGACTTTTGGGTGCTTAATGCCTTTACTGGATCTAGTCTCAGGTGCATTAATTTCATTGGGGTTACTAGTTATTAATGATAGAATAAATGAGAACAGAATCAGGCTCTGATTATTCCACAGCGGTGGAGAATGGGAACTCAATAAATCATTTTCTTTTTGAATACTAGTACCGATTTGTAAATTCACGTTTCACCCGTACTTTCCATCTTGTTTATTCTTGTCTCCGATTAGACAATCTCAGTGTTGAAGCAGAAATAAAAGTGTCAAAATTTTAAGAGTTTCAGGTCTTATGAGATACACAGGTTTATATTTTGTGGTGTTAAAATGTTCAGACCAGCCTTGTAGTTTTATTGGCCTCTTCTTGGGGATAAATAAATCAATAAGAGAGCACTTATAAAATCACTTAAAAATAGGTACGTTCATAAAAAGTGGATGGCTAGTTTTAGCATTTTATTTATTTTGTGATAAACTTTTAATGTTTTCTGTTGATTTAAGTTATTTTGAAAAACACAAATCTTAGGCATTCTCTCTGTTTGTTATTTTGGCTTAGCTCATTGTAGCATATTGAAACTAAAAACATGATCCACTACTATTAATTTTCAAAAAATATGACTCAAAACAAATCAAGTAGATAACTTTCTTTTTTAAAGCAGAGCATAGTGTGGGGTGCATGGGGCGGGGGAGTGATTGGGGGAGGGAAGAGAGTTGGTGGAAGCAACCACCCTGAATAACCACCATATTTTTATTGATAAATGATACTTTTTCCTCAGAAGTTTTGGAGTCTGCAGTAATTAGATGGGTTAATCACTTGTGGCCTGGGTGCATCTACTGACTTCATTAATTTTCTTATAGAGTCACAGTGCTAAAAACACACCATGAATAAAGTATATACATTTTGAATAGCGTTGACTAAGGTTATTTACCATTTTAATCCATTAGTACTTTGTTTTCCTAATTATCATGTGCAGAATGTTAAATATCCTAATTACTTGCTAAAATAGCTAGCTGAGCATTACTTCATAATGTCTAATGTGTATAACAATCTTGATGACTTAGTTGGTCATGTCTAGAGAAGAGGAAACAGATACTGTAATTAAAGATGTATAGAGTGATTATTATTCTGATGATTCTAGTCTGACCAAGGCTATTTGCTTATGAGACATAGGGCATTTATAATTTTAGGCACTATAATTACTTATACGGCACACCTGCTTCTGTTAGGTCACAGCTGTGCCCCAGCGTAAATTGTCCATTGGGCTAACATAATTATAAATATATATAACAACAGTCCCTCGCAGTCAGGGTTGATTGTCTTGCATGATTACTTTACCTGTGGGTATGAAGATGGCTGATGAGGCCGATTCAGGATCAATAGACTCTGTTGCAACTCAGGCTCATGTTTTTGTGCAGGACAGGTGGTTCTGGATTCTTGTTTCAGTCTGTGACACTTTGTTTCTGCCCCTCCCACTTTTCCATCTCTGTTGTAGTAGGGTTTCAGAGTATTAAGATCCTTGCATCCTGGATCTTCCTTCATTTGGGACAGTCCTGGGTGATAGTCTTCCTTTAGTTGATGTAGATGTTGTATTTTTTCAAGTTGGCCTTGAGGACATTCTTGAAGTGCTTTCTCTTTCGTCCTCTGGAACAAATGCCTAGATTGATCTGGGAGAATAAAACTTGCTTTGGGAAGTCTGGAGTCAGACATCTGGATGACATGACATGCCTGGCCCACTGAAGTTGATGTCAGATGATCATCACCTTGATGCTCATGGTGTTTTCTTACAATAGGACACTAAAGTTGGTGTCCCTGTCTTCACACTGAATTAGAAGGATATTCCGCAGGTAGCATTGATGGTACTTCTCCAGTGACTTGAGGTATTTCCTGTATGTTGTCCACATCTCGGCTCCATACAATAAGGTGAGGATCATGACTACTTGATAACCAGGAACTTGATTTTTGGATCTGATGTTGTGATCTTTGAACACCCATTTCCTCAGGCATTTGAAGGCTGCACTTGCAATTTTAAAGCAATATTGGATTTCTTCATTGGTGTCAGCCTTCTGAGAGAGAGATGATTTTTGAGGTACAGGAAATACTCAGTGTTCTCTAGAGTCTCACCAGAAATCTGAATTACTAGAGCTGGGTACTTCTCATTAAAAGCATGTTTATGGAGGACCTTAGTCTTCTTAATGTTGAGCATACGTCCCATTTTCTTCTATGCCTCAGTAAAGACATCATATACTTCCTGAAGGTCTGCTTCTGAGTGAGCACAGATTACAGCATCATCAGGATACTGGAGTTCAGTGATTGAGGTCGAGGTGGTCTTAGTTTTGGTTTGGAGTCACCTGAGATTGAACAACTTACCATCCATTCAGCAGTTTAGCTCCCCTCTGGCTGGAGGTTGGTTGGTGATTAGATGTAGCATCATGGTAAAGAATATAGAGATGAATTGTGGAGTGATGATGCAGCCTTACTTAACTCCCATCATAATCTCAAAGGGCTCTGTGACAGTTACATTACTGAGAAAAACCACTTGCATACTGTCATGGAGCAGGCAAAAAATGGTGATGAATTTTGATGGGCATCTATACTTCAATAGGATCCTCCACAGCACTTCTCAGTTGACATTCTCTGAGGATTTTCCAAGGTCAAAGAAGGCCATATAGAGAGGTTTCTTGTTTCTGGCATTTTTCCTGCAGCTGGTTAGCAATGAAGATCTTGCTGCCCTAAACCCACAAGGAGATTCTGAGATGAGCTCTTCAGCAAGTGGCAGGAGAGGGTTCAGGAGAGTTCTCATAATGATCTTTCCTGTAGTGGAAGGCAAGGTGATCTCTCTGTAATTTCCACAGTTGGACCTGTTTCCCTTCTTGAAGACTGTCATGATCATGGTGTCCTTGAGATCATCTGGGATTTCCTCATGATTCCAGATCCTTAGGATGAGGGCATGGAGCTATGATGGGAACTCCTCTCCCCCCTGCTGGAAAATTCCATCTGCTCTGGATGCCTTGTTGTTCTTTCATCTGCTTGATGTCTTTCCTCACCTTTTTGTGGGTCAGTGGGATTCTGAGATTGTCTCTGATTAGATGTTGTAGGATGGAGTTGAGAGCACTCTTGTCAACAACAATGTCAATTGACAAGGTTTTCAAAATGCTCCTTCCAGCAGGTGTTGATGGTTCCCCTTTCCTTGATCAGGTGTCCTCCATCCTTAAGTCTCAAGGGGATTGGTCCCTGAGTGTTTGGGCCATAGATGACTTTGGCACTGCAAAAACCATGCATATTGTAAATGTCAGCAAGATGTTGAATCTCCTTCTTTTGCCTTCCCACCATCTGTTCTTCATATCAGGGGTCCTTCGTTAGATCTGTGCCTTGGCTTTTTGCTGTTTGAATTTCTTTTGCTTGGAACTGATGTCATTCTGCCAAACACAAAAGGCCTTGCACTTGTAGTTGATCAACTTTTGGATCTTCCAGTCATTTGTATCAAACCAGTTTTGATGTTTCCTGGTAGAGTCTCTTCATAGGCATTGATGACAGTAAACTTGAAGGCACCCTAAGCTCTGCCAACATTCTCCCATTGTTGTTGATTGGAATTCACCAGTTTTTCCTTGAGGCACTGATGAAAGTGATCAGGTGTTTGAGTCTGTCAACGTTGACCTTTTGTCAGCATTGCTTCACTGCAGCCATCATTTGGGAGCCAATTTGAATGACATTACTGAGCGGATGGGTCAGTGATTAGTCTAACAATCATCAGTTCCTAGCATAGCTCAGGTGATAAGGACATCTTTGCAATCCTGGGCACAAACAATGATGTAGTCAATCAAGTATCAATGCTTAGATTGTGATTCTTGTTATGATGTCTTGTGCCTGTTTGTCTGGTGGAACAACATGTTGGTAATTGTGAGTCCTTGTTCCACACATTTGGTCAAGAGGAGGATGATGTTAAAGTTGATCTTTCCCACTCCTTCCTTGCTGATGGTTCCATTCCAGAGGTTCAAGTTCCTTTCAACTCTAGTGTTGAAATCACTGAGCAGAATAAGTCTATCTCCATCTGGAACAAAATAAAGGATTTGGTAAAGGTTGGTGTAGAATTCCTCCTTGGTTTTATCAGTGGAGTCAAGTCAGGGTGTACAACTCTTAACATGGTTATGGCATAAAAGGAAGTGATGTAACTAGCAGCATACCCAGCTACTTGTGACTCCTGAGCCCAAATAACCTATTCACAGCTGGATTAGCATGGCCACCTCCAGGGTAAGTCCAGATGGATATATGTGATGGATTTAACCTCTATGCCATTATGCCCTGCTTCTGTTATACAGAAGACCCTTGCCACTCGTGGGGGATCCTGCAAATGGCAAAATCCATGAATACCGATGGGCTCTGCGTCAGATCCCACAGCCACACCCTGAGTCCCCCCCCCCCCCCGTGCCTGGGGACTGACAGAGGCTGCTTCTGGGGGAGAAGATACTCCTCCCTCCCTCCCTGTACCTGGTGTTCACTCTCTGCCCGCCCAGCTCTGCCTACCCCCTCTGTATTGCTTTTGTCTTCTGAATGGAAAGATATGTTGGGAGTCTCAGGAAAGATTTGAGGTTAATATAGTCCATAGTCCTACAATTGCAAAAAAAGGGACAACTCTTTAGCTACAGGAACAGACATTTTTCACCAAACCAGCTGGGAAGGCTGCTTCCTACTCCGTGTACCCCTAAATTAACTGCAGTTTTTCATATGATAGAAACAGCACTTTTCCTGTTTTTCTCTCCACCTGTACTTAAGTGAAGAGTACAGGATCATCCCACCCCTGGCCAAGAATTCCCTTTGCTCACAGTCTGGCATGTGTTTGCACAAAACAGATATGGCAGCTTAATAAGAACCAAGTAGAGTGGGCAAACTGTCTGCCATTCTTTTTAGTTAAACTTTCATTTGCATTCCTATTAGAGTTTTTATAACTGGGTAGACTAACAGCAACAAGAGGGTGGCACAATAGGGGTACTAGGCAAAAGCTCAAATTTTAGGGTATTTGTTGTGCAGACTGCACATCTGTACTTCCATGAGGATTTAAGAGGATCCATGCAGTTTCTCCATGGCCCTTTCAGCATCATTCTAGACAGCATAGAAAGAAGGCCACAGTCACAAACTTTGCCCAGCTCGTTTGAGATACAAAGCAGGTAAAATTCACTTTCATAATTATTATTATTATACAGCAACTCATCATGACAAACAGTAGAAATCTGTTTGTGTCTGGTGGACCTAAAAGACTATTAGAGATCTAAAGACCTACTTACTATAGGCTGAGACTGCTTGAACTCCAGACACCAACACTCAACATATGTGAATTTATAAGCCGTGTGTAACAATGGGCATAAAGGGCAGCACATTGACAGAAACATTGCATGAGATATAAGTAAACTTCAGAAACTAAACTTAACCTAGGGAAATCAGAGAAAAGGGACTATTATGCTGCATATATTACTTTTAGGAAAAAATAAAGCAAAATAGTTTCTTTTTCCTGTGGGATTTGGTAATTTTGACATTGATCCTGGGGTTGGGCAGCCTGTTGGGTAGAACAGAGAGACAAATTGTTAAAAAAAAAAAAAAAAAAAGCTTTAATTAAATCCTCTGATTGAATTAGTAAAGACAGTCTATATGCTTCAGCTACCCAGTGAGGAGTATCTTATCTGGAGTTCCACATAGGTCCTCATGTAGCTGCTTGCCATACATCTGTTATGAAATGCATTACTTTTTATTCTTTGGGTTGCCAGGGCTAATGCTACTTAGAGTTGTGATGGATTTACGCATAGAAAGTATTTTCTCCACAAGGCTGATGACCATGGTTTTTTAAGTGTTCTATGATTTTTTTACTCTACTCTGTAACACAGGGCTATCCAACTGGCAACCTTGAGGCCACATCAGGCACCTGAGGGGTTAATGTGCAGCCTCCAGCCACCATTGCTCCCACTGTTCCAACAGCAATGGCTGGGATCTCTGGAGCAGAACAGCATGGCAGGAAGCCTGGTAAGCTCACTGCCCACATGGCAGTGGCAGTGTTAGCAGGGGGACAATCATTTGCATGGTGGTGGCAGCACAAGGGACTTACACAGCAGGGCAGGGGAGGAGGAAGGAGGCTGCTGTTTCTGTGTTGGGGGCGGGGGGAAGTCATCAGCCACACAGTGAGAGTAAGGGGGAGGAGATCACTCAAGGAGCCTGTGCAACCCCTATGGCATGCAGCTGGCATGATGTGTGGCCTGGGATCTACAACCTATGCAGCGTGCAGCCGACAGCTGCTCTGAGGTTGAACAGCCCTGCTCTACCGGAATGTCTGCAGATCAGGAGCAATCACGTATCCCACTTCACAATTTTTTCTGACCTATTTCAGTCAGAATTATGGTGGTGGGGGAAGGGGGTAGCAGAATATGGACCTCTGCACAGGCAGCAGCTATATTCAAGAACATAAGCTTGTAGTACTTTTAGGTCATGCTATTTGTTGTGGGAGGAGACTTGAGCTAGGGCAGGGGTCAGCAACCCCTGGCATACGTGCTGAGCATGGCACGCGAGGCCATTTTTTTCTCAGCACACCATGGCCAGCCCTGGCTCTGAGTAGCTGTGTGCACTTCAGAGTGGACAGCAGGGCTGTACAGCCCACCCTGAGGTGCCCATGCAATCGCCACCAGCACGGAGCTGATGCTGGAGCTGTGGAGCCTGGCGCAGCTGTTTGCAGCCTGCCTGCTGCTCCTGCTGAGAGACCAGGCTGACTACAAACAGCTGCTCCAGGCTCCGGAATCCCGCTATCACCTCTGTGCTGGGAGCAAGGAAGAGACGGGGGCTGCGCTGCCTCAGGCCCCTCCCACACTGCCCACTCTGATGCGCGGGTGCATGTACTGGTATGGAGCTGATGCCAGAGCTCAGAGTCTGGCAGAGCTGTTTGGAGCCTCCCAGCTGCAGCATGCCCCAGCTCTGAGTAGCTGCTGCCAGCCGGGAGCCTGGGCTGCTCCCAGCAGGCAGCTGGGATACTGTAAGACCTGCTGGGAGCCTGGGATGGGGGCCAGGGGCTTTGGGTGGGGGGCAAGGGGCACAAGCAGGGCATCCTGCCATGTACCCCTTGCCCTCATTTTGTTTTTCTGACGTGCCAGCACTCCGGCACTTTCCAAGGTAGGCATTGTGGTGTTTTCAGCACTCCAGCCAAAAAAACATTGCCTACCCCTGAGGTAGGGGGTTTCAATACCATGAAGATTCAGATCTTGAAAAACAGCTCTATTCATGCCAACTACGCTGATTTATACCAATAGTGTTACTGAGTGGTGGCAACCAGGGCAGCAGGTAGAGCACTGCCTTTTGGTTTGTGTCTGTGTGTGGGGTCGGAGGCAGGGGGAAATGGCTCAAGAATAACCACAGCCATGCCAGATTTATTCCAGCTCAGGCGCTACTTGTTAAATCTCTAAAGTATTATATATTTTTAGACCAAAACAAGCTGGAATGCATAGCAAGCATCTGTCATAGTTAAAAATGATTAAGGCTCATAGACTCACATCCTCCAAATTATTTAGATACTATTATGTTCAGTAACAGTTTAGTGTCTGACTAGTTAGACTAGCAGTAACTCTTTCACCAGTCTGTCTGTCATTTGAAAAGGCTTTGTACCTGCTTTTCCCACATTATCATCTACCATTGCAACTTCATTGTTATCTTTTCCATTATTCTAGAAGTGATTTCAGGAAAGCAAGGACATATTAAATAGCTATTTCTCAAGGTCATGTCATGAGACAGACCATGTATATTACATTTAGAGAAAAATATACTAGAAAACCTCGCTTTTCGTGAATCCACTATTCACGGATTCGAATATTCACGGTGCGCCGCGCCAACAGGGTAGGTCGAGGCAAGCACCACCATGACTCCCTCTGGTGCTGTACCGAGCTCCTGCCTCTGCGTAAGAAGGCACAGAGTGCTGCGTGGGAAAGGGGAGGGTAGAGCCAGGGAGAGTGGAGCGGAGAGCAGAGCCAGGTGGGCAGAGCCAGATGGAATATGTTGTAAATAACATATTCTCTTTCATATAACCTGTTCCTGAATATAACACAATCCCTGTTCTTTGTGCCATGAAGGAAAAAAAGATATTATTCTGTGTAAGTATCTGAGGGCATTTATACACGCGCTCTGGGAGTGGGAGCAAATGCAGAAGCAGGCTTGGTTCCCTAGCCGCTGTTACTCAAGGCACCTATACACATGCAATGACTGCTCCAACACACTTGGCTGGTGGTGAGGAACTGGTATTAAGACTCCGCAAATTTATTCTATGCATTTGGAACAATGAAGAGTCCCTGGGGATCTAAGGAATGCTAGCATCAAGACTTTCTTTAAAAAAGGAGATGTCTATGTGTGGGAACTATTCAGGTTATACCCTCCTTTCCAAAGCAGGGAAGATCCTTGCCTGCATCCACCTGAATTGTCTTCTGCCTCTTGCTGAGGAACTCCTGCCAGAATATCAGTGTGGTTTCAGACCTTCCTGTGGAACAATTAACAATTTGTTGCCCACCAGTTTGAAAAAAAGCATTGGTAACAACACCAGGACCTGTATATGGCCTTAATTGACTTCACTAAGGCCTTTGATTCCATCAGTCATGAAAGTCAAGCCTTTTGGAAAGTACTAAATGGATTTGGATGTCTGGAAAGTGCATTAACATTCTGAGACTTCTCCATGATCAGATGACTGTGACTGTTCTATGTAGCAGGTCAGAGACAGATCTGTTTGTCATCCAAACTGGGGTCAAGCAAGGATGTGTCATCACCCCAACTCTGTTCTCTATTTTTCTGACAGTAATCTTAGTTCTCATTAAGTACTGCTTTCTTTCTGGAATTGACATTTGGATACCAAATATATGGAGGGATCTTCAATTTAGGACATTTTCGATCAAAGACCAAAGTACTCAAAAACAACTATCCTTGACTTTCAATACACTAATGATTGTGCCATTCTTGTGTACACTGAGGAAAATCTCCAGACTTCCAGCCTACTGAACTCTGGGCCTCTCTTTCAATACCGGGAAGACTAAAGGACTCTATCAGCCTGCCCCAGACCATGAATGTGACCCTCCTCCCAAAATTACCATCAAAGGAAAGACCTTGGAGGTAATTGAGCACTTCCCCTATATCAGTAGCTCCCTCTTTCAGAGAGTGAACATTGAGGAGATCCAAAACAGGATCCAGTGTGCAAATGCCTCATTTGGGAAATTGCTTTGGTGTATTTTTATTTGTTATGATCTCTAGAACAACACCCAAAATCCAGGTCTACAATGTAGTCATCCCAAGGGTTGGACATTAGGAAGAACTTCTTCACAGTTCGAGTGGCCAGGGTCTGGAACGGGCTCCCAAGGGAGGTGGTGCTCTCCCCTACCCTAGGGGTTTTCAAGAGGAGGTTAGATGAGCATCTAGCTGGGGTCATCTAGACCCAGCACTCTTTCCTGCTTATGCAGGGGGTCTGACTTGATGATCTATTGAGGTCCCTTCCGACCCTAACATCTATGAATCTATGAATCTCTTATCTATCTTCACAGCTAGGGTCACCAGACTGTGGAATAAGCTCCCTCCACAGGTGGTGCAATTGCCTACCCTGGAAATCTTCAAGAGGAGACTGGACAGTCACCTTGCTGGGATCACCTAACTGCAATTGTCTTTCCTGCATGGTGCAGGGGCTGGACTTGAAGACCTTCCGAGGTCCCTTCCAGCCTTGCAATCTATGCATCTATGAAAATGGATGCTAATGTAAAGACTTGGGAGGGGCTGGCTGCTGACCAACTCCAGTGATGCTGCAACCTCAGCCAAGTGACTGCCTATTTCAGGGTAAAATATATTGCCCTTGAAGATGTTGACTACAAATGTCCAACTCGGGATCCTTAAATGTTCTGGTTTATTAGGAGGATTGAAGCACTGTAATGAAGTTAAATCATAAACCTTGGGGCTGGTGTCCCCCCCCACTCCCGCCCCCCTACACACACACATGCACACACACACAGTTGCAACCTACAAGAGTCGGGTATACCTATCCCACAGGCGCTGGAGTCTGCTGTCAATGGCCAGTTTGAGGCTTCTTTCAGCATGGTGTTATCCTCCAGGAGGGGGTCGCTGGCTGGTCCTTCTGGCTGGACAGGTCTGGTCAAGTCGGAGCTCAAGAGGGCGCCACTGAGGGTCACTTTTCACTGCTTTTTATCTGTCCTTGGCAGACTTTGGTGATTCCCCAGTTTTTAGGTTTGCCCAATCCAGGGGTCATTGACCCTCATGGGACTTCCCCCCTTGGTGGCTACTGGATGGCATCTGTCAGCCCCAGGGGTTGTCCGAATGTATGTGCAGGTTTGGGAGTCCGTTGATGAATTTTGAATAGGGCTCTGGGAGCGGTCGATCTGGAGATATTCATCCCAAAAGTTGGTCCCCGGTGTTGATTAACTCAGACCAGGGTTCTAGCCTTTGAACAGTGATGTTTAGAGATTTCCTGGTTGTTACATTGTCTTCTATTGATTTCTTCCGTTGGCTGATCTGCAGTTTTCCTAGATGTTAATTGTTGCCTGCTACTGTGTTACACATTCAGTCACTGATTCACTAGCTCTTTCAGGGGCCCGCCTGATACAGGGAAGAGGCAGTTTGACTCCTGCCCTTGTTAACATTGTTACTAAACACATTGTTCAAAGTTGAAAGGTGAGGAGTATAAAATATAAGCTACAAAAGTAATGCCATGGCACACAAATAGATAAAAATACCAAAATACACGGGGAGATACAAAATGCACACATACAAATTTTAAAACACAATTCCTTATCTTAAAGTGAAAGAAAGAGGAAGGAAGAAAAGGTAGGAGAGGAAAAACATATTCAAAGAGGGGAGAGCAAATGCAGGCAAGAGGAAAAGGGGGCTTTCTGCTACAAAGAAGAGAAGAGAGGGTGGAGGAAGGAAAAGGAGAGAAATCCTGGCCTATGGCCTATCTTCCCTTGTGGAAAGACATGCAACTTGTGGACAGATTTGTGGCTCAAGGGTGTGACTCTTAAGTCACCTCAAGACCCATCAATGACCAGTGGTGGAGATTGTTCTCAAATCAAGGGATTGCTGCCACTGCTGATCCTACCTCTGCAGGGGGTTGACTAGATGCCCTCTCAAAGTCCCTTCCCAGTCCTACTTTTCTATGAATCTGAGGTTGTTCAAACCAGCCTGGTCTGTGATCTGGTGATCAAGATACTTTCCTGGGAACTAGGAAATGTGGGTTGGAGTACCCTGTGGCGAAGGAGGGTCTAGAATGCCAGGCCTCCTATTTTCTGGATGAGTGGCCCTAAATTCCCCAGCGCTTAGTTTTTAATTGCCTGTGACTGCATCAAAATTACATTTTGTTTGAATGGGTAAATCTAATAACAGTTTAGTTTACTTTGTTAGATTGCCCTTTGCTGCTCATTATTTACTCTTCTGCTAATCTATGTCATCTACCACACTCTGCAGTCTGTATGGATGTATTTCCTGCCTGTTACTGAAAATGTTAGTGTCAGACCTAATCATGATTCTTATGGTACCTCACTAGAAACACCTTTATTTGCTACTGATATGCTAATATTTTTTTAATTTCTGCCATTTAGTTGGTTCGTAATCCATTTAATGTGTGCTTTATTGATAGTATGTAGTGCTAATTTTTAAACAAGAATGTCATGCTGTGTTAAGATAAATACCTTAGAAAAGTCTATTACATCTATGCAATTACCTTTATAAGCCAAAGCCTTAATCTAATCAAAGAATGAAATCAGATTTATTTGACAAGCTCTATTTTCTGTAAAATTGTGTTGACAGGCATTAGTTGTATTCCTTTCTTTTAATTCTTTATCAGTTGAACCCTGTATTAGATTTCTGTTATTTTGCTTCATTTTAATGGAAGACTGTCTAGCCTGTTAGCCTGTTCAAGTTATTTATCCTTTTTGAATAGTGACACAGGGGCACTTCCACTCTTCTGAAAATTCTGAGAATTCCCATATTTATAAAAAATGAACAAAAGAGAACTTCAGATTTCTATTTAAGATTATACGTATGGGGTATGCAGTCCTGATGGTTTAGAAATCTTATAGTTTATCTCTAATAGATGTTTAACATCTTTCTATGTTGATATTACTTATTTTACTATATCTGCTATTAATGGACCTATAACTTAGTTGGGATTTCTTTTGTTTCCAATATCTGTTTAAAAGAAAAAAAGAACAAATGGGAATAAAACCCTTTTTATCTTGTAATCCAGAGAGATTTTTTCCCCCTGTTGTTCAGATTCTATTTTTTCACTTTATAACGTGTAATATATATCTCTTGCTGTCTACCTTATTTCTATTTGTTATACACTACTTCTTACTTCTAACCACCACTTCATTTTAACAGAAGGCTTTGGCTAAAATCTGTTCTCCTTCCTAGTTGTGAAATTGTGACTTTTTGGCCATTTATTAAACTCTTTTTTTAAAGATCACCCAACATTAAATCTCATTTTCTAAGTTTTTCCTTCTAGTCAGCATTGGGAAATTAGTATTTTAAAAGTACAAGGGGTGTGTGTGTGTGTGTGTGTGTGTGTGTGTGTGCATATATGTATATTAGTTTTGATTGTCCTCTGTTTGCCTATGTTGAATGTAATATTTCTGCTACTAGAAAGTTGCCAAGTGTTCCAAAAACTCAAAGCCTTCAGCTTTAATTCAGACATGCAAGTAATAGCTTATTGTTAGCATTTTCTGCATTCTACCTTGTCTCATAATAATGGAAAGATCTTTCAAAAGATTACTTGGATTTTCCTCCTCTTCATCTTTATTTCTAGATTTCTGAAGTCTCTTTATAATGTGTTTAAATACTGAATGTTTGTTTCCTAGTTTATATCGCCATCAGTGGAAAAACAGTACACGTCTCCCATCTCAGAGAGACCATACTGCCAACCACTCTGAAATCACACTTAACACAAATAGTCAGTAAGGTAACAAAAGGATTTATTATGTAAACAATACAAATCATAATAACATTGACCGTATATTGTAATAAACAGAGATATGGCAACAAAACTATAAGAACTCAGTATGATCTTACTTTCATGTGCCCCACTACATCTGAAGTGTCCGTGGGATGTCATGCATGTATCCTTGAGTTTGTTTTAGTTATATGGCAAGTGTAGTCTCTGTGTTTAGGTAATGTTAAGTTGTAAATAGCCTTGTCATTATTATGTCTGCATTAATTGTGGTATTTGATATAATGGCATTTTGATATAACTTTATATTTTAGCCAAGACTGTTTAGTGGAGCAGTGATTAACTCCTCTTGTTGTCACACTTGGATTAAGTAATTGCTGAGATTAGCATTTGATGTGGTTTTGTTTGCTCATCAAGTAGACCCTGGTGGGTGTATTCTGAGGCACATGAACCAGGACCTCTAGAAAATGACAAATTTATGTTTTAAAAGGATAGACCCTAGCATGAGTACCACAAAAAGAATTTCCTCACAGTGGGGAAATTAAATGAGAGACTATCTTTTGAATATGTCTGAAAGGATACAAATCCTCTTTTGCTTATAATTACATCAGGAGAAACATCTAGTCTGGTAACACACACACTTGAGGAGCGGGAAGTTTATATGCATAGTATGGGCTCTTCAAGAACTCATTGGATTATGTCTGTAAATGGCCAAACAGGAAGCCATATTTAAGCCTTGCCCGGAGAGCACGTCTTTTTTGTCTTCAGTTTTCCCAGGCATAACGAAACAATGTAGCTGCTCTGATAGTTGGCTAAGTACCATGGCTGACAGGAGAAGTAGCAGAAAACCCTGATAGAAAAGTTAGAGGTAGGAACTGCTTTCTAAGCTATTGAATTTAGTAAAAGTCGCATTTTGGGAGGTTAAGTTTCAGGGTAAAATTAGATTATTATTGGGTTTTTTTTTTTTCTCCATCTGTATCTCCATATATGGTTATTGATTCCTTGTTTTCAAATATAAATCTTTTTGTTATCTTTCATAACATACATATTTTCAGTAACAACTGATTTAAGAGCATTTGAGAATACCGGCTAGTCCAGGGATGGGCAGTTGGAGGGCCACTTAATGAGTTTTGGTGAGCTGTCGAGATCTGCGCACACAAAATATTTCAGAAGATATCATTTTAAATAATTTATCGGTAAAAAACAACTCGTATACAAAAAAATCAAACATCTACCATAACATATTTAATTTAATTTAAAAAAATAAATCAGGAAAAAATTAAGCTTTTTAAAGTGGTGTATATAGAGGCAATGACATCATAGCACAAAATAAAGTCTTACTCTGATATATTGTGTGTGTGGGGGTGGGGTGTGAATGTGGGGGGCGGTGCACGGGGGTGTGAATCTGCATGGGGCTGCTCACATGCTAGGTACTGGGAGCTAGTTGGGGGTTGTCAGAGGGAGGGAGGAGGAGGCAGGGGGTACGTGCAGCAGAGCTGTGTGATGCAGTTGTGTCTGCCCCCCATTTGGCCCTTGGCAATCACTCTTCATGAGGTCAGGCTTTGCCCATTCCCATCCAGGCTCGCCCATTCTGTGCTCCTGTCTGCACCCACACCATGCCCACCAGACAGCACTGCTGGCCAGTGCGCACAGCTTCCTGATGGGGCTGCTATTGCAGCCACCTGAATGCTGCTTGGCTCCCTCTGCCTCCATCATCCAGTCCCTGCCTCACCGCTCTGTGTAGCAGGTAACATGAGGAAGTACTGGGGATGTGTGCCAGGCAGTACACACCCAGCCAGGTGAGGAAGAAGCTGCAGCTGGGTGATTCTTGCCCCAGCATGTGGGGATCCAGCTCCAGCTCCTCTTCACCTTCTACCCACTCCACCCACTCAGTGGGATGGGCAGCCACCTGTGGGTGGCCAAGTGATGGAAGGTGGCTGGGAGCTGGAGCTGGAGTCCTGTATGCTGGGGCAGGAACTGCCTGGCTGCAGCTTCCCCCCTGCCTTGCTGGGCATGTGTTGTCTGGCACATGTCTCCATGACTGCCATTGCTTCCCTGTGCTACCTGCTGCCTGCAGTGGTGCAGCAGGGGCAGGCAGAGGAGAAGCCGACAGCAGGGAGCCGAGCAGTTCCTCAGGTGGCTTCAACCACACCAGGAGCAGCCCTGCCAGGAAGCTGTGTGCACTGGACACAACTGGGGCTATGGCCAGGGCCAAGCAGGAGCATAGTGTAGGGTGTCCTGGGTGGTAGTGGGTGGGGCTGAGCCCCAGGCGGAGTGCTGTTGGGGCAGCTGCAGGCCGGATCCAATCATTTTAGTAGTACCCACCCACAAGACAGACTGAATTAGTTGGCAGGCTGAATTCAGAATAAGGAACATATTTTGCCCATCCCTGGGCCATCCTCTTCCGAGGATGGGGCATCTATTTTTTCTGAACATGTAACCAGACAAAGGTGTGCTCCTTCTCACTGGTGAAGTCCCCTCCACTAAAAGCTGGCAAGACATAGGTGAAATAGGTAAAGCTGAGGTGCCGTACGTGAGGGAAATAACCTTTGAGTATCTCAGTCTGTTCTTAGTGGTCAAGCAGCAGATGGCAGAGAGGGACTTGGGGATGAAGGGTACCGGTGTTGATGTGGAAGCATCCTGGGATTGTGTTTTAAAAGTGCACTGGTCTGTATCCAGGGTCAAGGCATGTCACACTTCGCTCTTTTCCCTTAAAATGCAGCTTTTGGCTCAGACCCTAATGTCAGAATTGTGTGCAAGCAGCATGTCAGCTTGTACTGCCCAGCTAATGCCAGCTGGGGTCCAAGTCACCCAATGGCTAGGGATCCTTAGATCAAAATGTACTGCCATGGCATCTTTTAATACCTGCTCTTATCTGTGCATTTGCACTTCTCTATTGAATTTGCTAGGATCATGTCCATGCTATGCATACACTTTCTTCCTTAGATGGATATCTATATATCAGGCCCTGTGTCAACTCTAATCCAACTATATCTGGGAAATATTTACATTATTTCCAATATCTAGATTATTAATTCAATGTCCTTGGCTATCAGTTATCAGAGAGAGTCTCTCACTCATTTTCTCTAATGGTAAAAAATATCAGTCTTTGATTAGATTTCTTCCCCGCTAAGGATGGGCCTTGGGATATGCACCCAATATTCATAACTATGCAGATTCTCAGTTACTACTCCTCACATGTGGGAATAGTATTTGTAGTGTTTATTGGGTTCAATAAACAGGCTTACCTGTATGAGAAACTATGAACAGTTTTTATTGTAGAGTGGTGAGCAACAGCTGCCGACCCTATGTCTATTTCTGACTAACCATCTCCCAAATCCGAACTCCCTTAGTCTTCTGTTCGGGAAGTTCTGTAAACCCTATCACTACTGTGTTGTCCAGGGAGTGACACTTAACTTAATCATTTACCACAATGCCCAGTTCCAGCCATGTTATAAAAATACAAGAATACTTTCACATCATAATTCATTGTAGGTCATACAAACATAAAAATGATTAAACCAAATGCAGTTCCAAGTTAGCTACCAACAGAAACCAAACACTATGTTAGTAAATCTAGTAAATGTTAGTAAATGACATTCCACAAGTGCCCCAGAATATTCATACTCATGTTGCTATTTCAACTCATATTTCTGTTCCAGACCGACAGTACGCAGTCATGTTCTTGCCTTTGTGTTCTTTGTTGATCTTTTTTTCCTTTTTTTTTTTGTGTCCCTTCCTCTTAATGGACAGCTATGACAACAGTTGATAATGGACAATGGTTTGCTAAAAAGCCTCTCTCGGTAGGTTTCTCTTCATACTGCAAAGACATCAAATATATTTCCTGGGCTTTCTGTTTCTAGACTGGCTGAGTATTATGTAATAATTTGATAATTCTTATTGAAATGACTGCCTTCTGATTTTTTTTCTCACCTCTTGGTAACCAACTAGTAGTCTGCTCCTTTAGTTCTTCTGTCTTCAGTTTCCTTATTGTCACGTGTGTGTTTTTATGTCTGTGACGATGATTTCCAAACCTAGTTGTCCAAGAAATCTTTGGCTCCCGGCACATG
Organism: Alligator mississippiensis; assembly: GCF_030867095.1. Classification (NCBI taxonomy): domain Eukaryota; kingdom Metazoa; phylum Chordata; order Crocodylia; family Alligatoridae; genus Alligator; species Alligator mississippiensis. Next base: position 443,321,238 of record NC_081824.1, read on the forward strand.
GCATTTGTCTTATGTTATATCAGATGACAAAGCATAATATGCCGGATGTTAAATTAGTTTATCCCTGAGTGAAAATGGTAGATTGTTAAACAGCAATTACTTGGTGATGTGGAAATATTTTGCAATAATTTTAATATGTGATCCATTGGCATGTGGTGATTTGTCATGTGATACTGACATATAATGTGTGACAAATGTAGCATCTGCAAGGAGCATTTGTTTTCTTGTATGCTGACCAGCTTTGCAAGTTCTGTTCTGTGATCACATATCTTCACCTCCAGTATGTCCATCAGCTTGAACTTTTTATACCACAAATATGTTCTGTCTTTTGCCAGAAGGCAAAACAGACTTCTTAGGCAGGTCCTAGATGCCTATAGTCAATATCTAAGTATAAACCATACCAAAATAGAAAGAACGATATTCCCTCTCCAAAGTCCCTCCTTCATGAGCTGCAGCCCCTCATGAATTTGTCTGACTTAAGCTGTCTGAATTATAAAATGATAGATTATGCATACTGCTTTCAAAATATAGTAAATAATTTGTTGTTCAATTAAATAATAGCATAACAATATAAAAATTAAGATCAACAGGCTAGTGCAGAAAGATGTTTCTAAGACATTTGCCTATCTCAGCTTGATTGTGCATCTATTCCTGGGTGTATTTTTAAAATCTTAAAACTTGTATGGTTTTGGAAATTTTCTTCTATATTTCATGCCATCAGACTAAAAACTGATCGTAATCAAATTTAGCATATAAATCCAAGACCAAATGCATTTAACACCAAACCGTTTTATGCTTTACTTTGATATGGACAATTTTAGTATGATTTACTTTTTCATAAAATAATACATTTGGTAAAGTATCTTCAGCACAAGGCTATTTAGATACGTAAGTTACCTATTTGCAAAATCTGCCAAAATGCTAAGGTTAGTTAGGTTAACGTTTAACTAATGATTCAAATTTCTGTAGTTCAACTTGTCTGTGAAGCATATAACAATGATCAAAATTCCTTTATTTCCCCGTGCAGCTCCTGTGCACATCAAGCCCAAACCATAAAATTAAAATTGCATGAAACCATGGTCTTGTTCCCCATTAATCACTCAAATTGGTTAGATGCAGGTGCCAGTTTCTTTATTATAAGGGCAGTCATTTTCTGGTCAAGAGCAAAAAGCTACATTTTTGGTCTATAAATTTGAGAGGGAGGGAAAAAAGTGTGTGTCAGAAATTCAGTGTCTACAAATATAAAATTTTATTATCCTTTTCCATTGTGTCTGGCTTGAAAAATTCTCAAAAAAAAAAGCGACAATATTAGTGTTAACATATTTCTATTGGTTTTATCCAGTGGAATAGTGTATTCAAAGTCTTCATAGCAACATAAAAATAATTTAAAAAGCCCAAATAAAACATTTATCCTTGATTGTTCTTTGTCAATTTGAGTAATTTTTGTTTACTTTTAATAATCTTCAATCACATTCTGTCTTGAATAAATATTAGAAAACTACACTTGAACTATAGTTGAAAGGGTTGTAAGCATAATAAAGTGCCATGAAATGTACAACAATATTAATACACTGTGGTAAGATCAGGTCAATTGCCGGAGTCTTTCACCATCTTTTGTTAAGCTTCTAGTTGAGTAAAACTCATAATCTGCTCCAACAAACACTGAAGTTAATAGAGCAACTTCCATTTTCTTTATAAGCTTTGGATCCAGCCTCCTTGTTATAAGGACCTGAGCATGCTTTTTGCTCAGAGAGAAAGGTTGGAGGGTTGTAGCTGCTGTTTGTGGTCAGATGACAATTCACAGAAAGGAAAACAATACCAAAGAACAAACAGAAAATGAATGACAGAGAGAAAGGTAACATGACTGAATGGGTTGATTCCCTCTGTATCATTCTTCATGCTACATACAACTTCAGTTTCCTTATAGGTGTGTCTATAGCAAGCAGGGAGTCCACTAAATATAGATGTATGGTACCCAGAAACCAAATTGGTCGTATATCCATATATCTCCCTTTTACTTGTATAGCCACAGCTACATACACACGTCAAGATTTCTACTGTGGAGAAAGTGACTGAGTCCCTATTACCGAGTCAAATCTACAGGGCAGCACCTAGAAGACTTCCAGAGATGGATCCTCAGTTATAAAGGAAGCGAGGAGCTCTCCATTTATTCCATGAGAAATTTTAACTTGTGCTAAAATGTCTCCATCTGCTTGGGAGTCTGCTTCTCCTTTACTACATGAGGCAAACTGATCTGAGAAGGACTCCTGGCATGAGCAATCAGACAGCAACATAATGTTTCCCTTGCCCAGGTCCTGAGAGACCTAGGTTTTAGGTTACCTGACCCCTCACCCTTCCCATAGTTTTAGGGGGTTTGGACTCGCACCTTGTACATCATAGTCCTCTGATCCCCAAGCTTTGAATACTAATCTCCTGTCCTTGAAGATGCTTGGCTCGGCTCGAGCTTTGGGGAAGGATGGGGTAAACAAACACCCCCATACAGTGGCTTTTGGCCTAACATAATTTTTGGAGGGTTACACAAAACTTTTCTGTATCCAGGGTGAAGCTGAATTCCAATGTAGTATAAGTGAAGTTTGGCACCCCTGGGACAGCAGTGAGTTGCTTCCAAGTATGCTTGGTTGGAGCAAACTTATTTGCACACAGTGAAACTGTAGACACATAAAGCATTTAAGCATGGATGTGTTTGGCTATTATGAGAAATGAAGCAAAATGTCATTGGGTGTCTTAGATGCCTAAATCTGCCTAAATGACAGCCTTCAGTAACATAGAATTCATCCTGTTTTCTCTGGTAAAACAGGCTCTTGATTCAGAAATGTATCATAAAATGGAAAATTATATCCAAGTTAATGGCAGATGCATGGCATGACATGGTTTCTGAAGTCCTCAGGATTTTGGCATGTCACTGCTTTGTGCAATATGAGCTTGATTACTAACTAAATTAGAAAAGGCAGCTGTTGGGAGCCCTGTGTTAAATGTCATTCTGCTTTAGGACCTTGAGTACACTAATGATACTCTGTGACATTGTTTATTGTCTCAGCTTTGTAAATTGCTGCAGGTGATGGCTGATTTGGTCAGGTAAAATAGCACCCATTATTTGATGAATCTCCAGACAAATTAAAGTCTCTAGCCATTCATTTAAAGTAGCTTTCCACTTCATGTTGTACCAGACAGCTTTGATTACAATTTGACCTTTCTTCCCACAGAAATAACAATAACACACCTGTGCGCAGTGCCTTTTGCTGCCGACAGCTGCCTGGAACCACTATGTGCAGCCTGGGCATTGACAGCTGTAGCAGCAGGGCACAAAGCTGCTAGCAGCAGGTAACCATCCTGGCTTGCCCTGTGCAGGTGCCTAAGCCACAGCCCCCTGCCACAGTTGATCCTCGCCCCAGGCAGGGGAAGCGGTGCTCAGCCCAGCCTGCCCCTTACCTCTAGGCACTGCACAGGCAGAGCTGGGCTAGGCACATGTAGGCACAGTGGCACCAGTCTGGGACTTCTGCTTCATTTTTCACCAACCGGTCGGGGCAAGCTATGAAATCCATGACTGTCCTGGCCAAACTGGGATGTATGGTCACCCTATTTATAATCAAGGCCCTGAAATCATGCCATAGATTCATAGATTCATAGATGTTAGGGTCGGAAGGGACCTCAATAGATCATCGAGTCCGACCCCCTGCATAAGCAGGAAAGAGTGCTGGGTCTAGATGACCCCAGCTAGATACTCATCTAACCTCCTCTTGAAGACCTCCAGGGTAGGGGAGAGCACCACCTCCCTTGGGAGCCCGTTCCAGACCTTGGACACTCAAACTGTGAAGAAGTTCTTCCTAATGTCCAATCTAAATCTGCTCTCTGCTAGCTTGTGGCCATTGTTTCTTGTAACCCCCGGGGGTGCCTTGGTGAATAAAACCTCACCAATTCCCTTCTGTGCCCCCGTGATGAACTTATAGGCAGCCACAAGTCGCCTCTCAACCTTCTCTTGCGGAGGCTGAAAAGGTCCAGTTTCTCTAGTCTCTCCTCGTAGGGCTTGGTCTGCAGGCCCTTGGCCATACGAGCTGCCCTTCTCTGGACCCTCTCCAGGTTATCCGCATCCTTCTTGAAGTGTGGCGCCCAGAATTGCACGCAGTACTCCATAAATGCCTTGATTTTGGCTGCCCTAGTTCAAGGCTCTTTTTTCTGTCATTATTGATTTATATTAGGGGAGAAAAGCTGTTTTTCCTAAAACTGAATCTAAAAATGTGGGGTCAATTTATATGCAGCATTGACATATAAACAAAACAATATGCTAGTTAATTAACTAACACCTCACCTATCCACCATATTTAGTATGCCTGATGCTTGGTAAGTAACATTGACTGGAAGGTGAAAGATGTGGATAGTAGCCGTCACTATCGTGTTTCAGGCCTTTCAATAGTTTCTGAGGAAACGCCATGACACCACGCTGCCTATGAAGCTGCAGACCTTCAGCATTTCAGTTATATCAACTTTATTGAATGCTTCTGAAATATGAGCACCAAAGAAAGCTCAAGAGCAGCAAATTAATTTTTTTATTCTTTCTGTCTTCATTTGCTACTCCCTATTAAGTAGCAGGACAATATCAGGAATGAAGAGATCCTAACAAGTGTTTTCATCAGCACTTGGTGCATTTTTTGGCTCCTTTCATAAGAATATATTTAGCATGAAAGACCAATGAACTACAAAGCATATTTTCCAAGGAATGCTTGGTGGTGGTGGTGTGGTGCTGACAAAGGTCTCCTTTGCTGTTTCCTTTACAACTCTGGGATGTATCTGTTTATGGTAACTAGAAATAGGGTAAGTAGGCAATGAGAGGTAACTGTAGTGGATGAAAGTTTAGAGAAGAAAAAAAGATGAAGGGAAATGGAAGCTGGCAATTTTGCAAAGCTACAAGAAAAGTGGCAATTTAACTATAAATGACACAGGATAAGTCAGTAGAAAAGGTCATCATTAGTTGTAAGCAGATATGTAGCTCATATGTAGCCAGCTACATCAATGATATTTTTCTAGTATTTCTGATTTCTTTATCATCTGTTTTGGCATGGCTTACCTTTTTTGGAGATGGGAGTGTACATTTCTTTTTCCTTCCTTTGACCACGTATTTATGTTGTTTTAATTCTCTAGTCTCTCTTGTAATCACTGAATAGAAGGATTAATTTACATCTTTTTTCAGAGGCTTTATCACGTTTCATCTAATTGCTCTCTAAGGCATTAGTACTGAATTTCCTTGTGAACACCTTATTATTATTATTTTTTGTAAATATGTCTCAGTAATTGTTTGCACTGGTTGTGCAGTTTCTATCACACTTCAACCAGTTCTCTTGCTTCTGACACATTAGTTTGCCAGTATATGCCTTCCCATTCTACTGTATGCCAGATGCTTTGTGGGTCTAATAGGTCCATTCATTATCTTTGTTTGGCCTTTGCACCCCTTCTTCACTCACATTAATCTTTTTTCCTTTCCTGCTATGTGTTTGTTGCTTGAAAGCAAGATGAAAGTATAATCCAAGATGCCAATCTCCTTTTCCAAAGATCTAATATACTATTTTGGACACTGTAAGTGGAAAAATAATACAAATGAATGAAACAGATGGTTGAAAATATTATTAATCGTAAAGATCTGTAGAGACTTAACTATTAAAATTCCCACTGATGTTACCCAACAGCTAGCCTGTCCAGTATGGTGATCTACAATTATTATTTGGCCATAGAGTCTCTCATCCTTAGTGGTATTATCCAAGCATAAGGATTAAGCTTGAAAACAAACCCTACATTCTATTTCTTTTTAATCCTGTGAAGCCTTTGGGTACTGAAGACAGGAGTTTCTATCTGCTGGATACTCAAGTTCAACTGCAATTCTTGCAAAAGTTTCCAACCTCTGACAGTCCCATCCCTGAATTTAAGACTGGAAAAGTTGTTCATGTGTTACTATCACACTAAACTCTTGCCATGCAAAACTGGCAATAAAATTAGTAAAATGCAACATGCTTGACTATTCGCAGTCAAACATTTGCAATTTTGTCATTTATAGAATTCTATTGGTAAGCTATGAAAATTCACCTGTCCTTGTCAAAACTCAATAAAAGGAAACTCCTTCCTAACCATGAGGGCAAGCAGCATAGTTTGAAAAGTATTGTAGTGTTGATATTGCACTCTTGAAGTCAATTTCAGTTGGAACTGGACTTGGCCTCAGGAAATATTGCCAAAACCTTAATGTCATTGTACTTTAATATTCTATCATCACCACCAAATATACCATAACTCTCCTTTTCCCATATCACCTGAAAGAGGGGAATGAAGAAGATGATAATTACTTTGGAAGACTAAGAAAAAGTCTTGGACAGAAAACCGGATGCACAAAATATAAGTCAAGTCAAGTCAGTACCAAGGCCACAGCAACTGTTGGGTCACGTTTGATGTAGTAGTAACTTTCCTCCATTCTTCCTGGTCTTTTCCTTCCTGGAAATCCTTGTACAATTAGTCAATTTTAACCCCATGCAGTCTTTGATGTTGGTGGTCCAGCTTGTCCTAGGTCTTCCTTCTTTTCTTCATCCATTCACAACACCCTGCAGGATAGTATTGGTAAGGGTGCCAGGCCTTCTTGTTACATGTCCAAATCACTACATCTTTCTTCTTATGATTTTGAGCTAGTGTTTGTATTTGCTGACTTCTTGCCTGATTTGATGTTGCACAGATTCATTTGCTCTGAGTATAGTATAGGGTATGCATGGAAGTCCTTCTGAAGCATCACATTTCAAAGGTTTCATTTAGTTTTCCTAGTGACTGTTCAGGTCTCATAACCATAGAGAGTTGTTGCAATGACAATAGCATGTATCAGGTGGAGTTTCGTTTTCATTGTGATGTTTCTGCTAGTCCAGATTTTCTTCAGCTTTCCTAGTTATCCAATGGTGATGGCTATTCATGTTTTTACTTGTTTTTCTGATGTAACATTTTCTGTGATGGTTGCTCCAAGGTATTTAAAGTATGTTACTTTTTCTAGCTCCCCATTACCAATTTTTACTGATACATTATCATGGCTACTGGCACAAATACAGTTAAAGCAATAAACATGTACCATTCCAGTTAGTGCAGTAGTAAAAACTGGGTAAGATTGACTCTAAAGGAAGTGTACAGGAATAGTAGGAGACAGTGAATAGTAGATAAGGTAACAAACATGAATTCAGATGTGGACAAGAAGGATGGAAGAAAAGGGCTAAGAGCACTTGAGAATGTAAAGAAATGTGTAATGATAGCAAATTATATAAAAGATAGATGGTGAACTGACAGGATCTTTCATCAAGTTCCAAAGCTAAATAAGGAATAAGTCACAAGATAAACAACAACTGAAGATACAGAGGCAAAAATGGGTATACATGGAGAAACTTTAGAGAAATTCATGAGAATAAAGTGTCACGTTCTGAGGAGCATTGAATGCATGTTTTCATCCTACATGGCTGTTTCTCCTACTCATTCTTAGAAGTGCTTTAAAATGCCTATTGATATGTCCTACTCCATTTATACTCTGTTACAATTCAGTTTTGCAAAAAAACCAGAGTTGGCATAACTGATAACCATTTGACTTGGCAATAGTCACTTTTTTACCCAGTAGCATGGTAGCTGAGGCAGTGCAGTCACCATCCTTGGAGCTGTTTAGATGAGGCTGGATAAGCACCTTGTTGAGCTCATTTGAGCCCAATAACTATCTGCCTATGGCAGGGGACCTCTTTGGTCATTGACAGAACTGGGTTTATGCACCAACATCAGATAGTTTCTGTTTTACCTGCAGCATTTGCACTATCAGTGCTTGTCTGGTTGGATAATGAAAGAAGTGTTAATGGTACCAATTAAGAAGTGAGAAAATGATTTATTGCTCTTTGTTACTTTCCAGGTCAGTAGATATGCAACAGGAAAATACACATCCAGCAATCTAAAGACAATTTAAACTGAAATGGTTCTTTGCAATTTAGGCATTTAATTAAAGGCTTTAAAGTTTAATTAAAAAGTTAAATCATTTGTCTGTTTCTGAAAAAAAAAAGTGCTTTTGTGTTTGGATCAATTACATAACATAAAACATAGTAAGATAAATATACTACTTTCTGGTCTGAAGTTATAGCATTTTTCATGCATAACAGCACAGGGCATAAAAATGTATTCAGGGAGATAGGAGATAGAAATGAATAGATATATGGTTCTATTAAACACAGTGTAGAAAGTAAGTTCTGATGTAAAAGGATATTTTTCCTTTTCTTGATTTTTTTTAAGAAGATGCAAACATATGTACCTTTAACAACATAATCCAAACAACGGGAAGGGAAAAAACAGTCCTTAAAGCGATACTTTCAATAACTATAACACACATCCTTTATATATAGTGGCAATAAATGCTCTGCCAAATACCATGAAAGGATACTAAGAAAATATCCTTTAGTGGCAGTTGTTTAATTGCCAAGTTTTGTTGGGAATCAGATTTGTTTTAGGTTAATTGCATGATCACATACTATTATTTCCATAAAATCTGTGTCTTATTTATTGTATTTGTTCTATGGATGAATTTGGAATATAAAATGAAAAAGATGTTACAGGTGCAGGTGTCTGTAGGATTGCTGCATCAATTGTAGAAGCTGGAAAGTGTGTGTATTAGATTGTGAGAAGGGTAACGATACTCTTATGGTAGAGACAACTGATGTTGCCTTGGAGATTTGGATTCTGTTCCTGTCACTGCTAAAGAGTTTGTATGTGATAATAGACAACTCACTTTAATCAAACTTTTCACTAATTGTCTTCCTCATTTTCTCAGTGCTTGACTTTGAAGCCCTAAGGTCTCATTTACTGAACTGCTGAGCACTCACAGCTGCCAATGAAGTCATTGGGGTACCTTTAAACATCTGAAGTGCTATAGAATGCTAAGTAATATGAAAAATTAGGTTCTAGGTTCCTCAAATTGGATGCCCAAATTAGTAATAACTTTGACCATAGTAATAACTGTGCCTGATTTTCCAATTTGTAAATTCAGGACGTTACCAGGTCTTCGTCTCATGGCAATGTTATGAAGATATATTTTAATATTAATTTTTAAATTTAATTGTTATTATTTATGAAACGCTTAAATGCTGCATTGATGAAAAATGTGAGAAAGATCAAGAGGAAAATTAGTAATTCTTGAGTAATATGTGGTAGTATGGCAAGGGGCAACAATAAGGAAAACAAATATTGAAAATTTGCTCATAAATGAGCAACGTCCATCTTGTGCACTGAACGATATGGAGTACAATGACACATGTAGTGTGAGATCACGTTATTAAAGAGTGTATCTCAATGTATGCACATAAAAGATGGTTGAATTAAGCTTGTACAGGCAACCTTAATTCTGGCACTTCCTAACTGTTGAATACTTGTCTTTAATACAGGAACATAAATTTGGAAGGTACTACCTGTACCATTGAATTCAGTCCCCTGCAGTTATTGGAAACTATATTAAAGATATTACGTCTTGTGAACCATGGTTCACAAGCATATTCATTCCAGACTTTTCCACACGCCAGTCACCTTACGACAAACCTAGGATCTTTAATAAAAAAACAACCCAAAGGCCTCATGAACTACTAAAATATTCCATGGGAAGAGAGCAGGAGGGACTAAAGGCACCTTGAATGTGTTGGGATGGAGGGAAGGGAGAGGAGGCACCTGTTTCCTCTCCCAGAACTGCCCCCTCTCCCCTCCCTTTCTTCCCTGGCTTTGTATTCTGTTTGATAGACTTCTCTGTGCATGTTCTTTCACAGCATCTGATGAAGTGAGCTCAGACTCATGACAGCTTATGCTTGTCTGATTTAGGTAGTCTTTAAAGGTTATCTTAACTAAAGCACATCTTTGAAACAACATCAGACTTCTCAATAACCCCAAGACATTGTATGTCTATTACTCCCCTGTCAAAAATTACTACAGTGCTCGGCCTTCCTTTACCAATAAGAAACTAGGGTTTACCTTGAGACCACTTTCTCTTGATTAATCAGTATAACACACGTGTGTGTACTTCTAACAGCTGAAGATTAACCTATTTAACCTAGTAGCTTCGATATTGTTTGATAGATATACAGTTCATCACTGAATCTCAAAGTAAGAGAAATGGAAAATGCATTGAGTCTATTTGTTAGAATAGAAATATTGCTATATATATTTTTAAAAAGTGATAATCAATTTTGAGTTATTAACAACACACAAGGAAAAATAGATATTACAGACAATGACTTTCATTACCAGAGGCATAGACACCTACCCATTTAATCTTGACTCTGAAATGTCATAGGTTAAACTGAAGACGGTTTATTAATGTGTGTTTTGAGAGTAGGATTATTATATGAGTCAGTATGTATAAAACAGGGGAGAAGCCTTTCTGTCCATATGCTCTGAGGGGACAGAATTAATGTAGCAGTTCAGGCATGTGTGCATTTTACTGAAGTTATGGCAGAAACACAGATGAGAGAAAGTGAATTATCTATTTAATTTTATCTATTGTCAAAATCAGGATTAAAATGTTGTTTTAAAATATCTTTCGTCCCTGTAACGTCTGCTACAAAGTGACTGGTGCTATGTTTTATAAATTCCTAGTCCTTGCTTCCTTGCCTTTTTTGTGCAGGTTAATTATATTGGTGAACCTTTGTCACATTATTCATCTGGAGGGCCCTGATTATGCATTACACATCAGCATTCATAACTCTCAAAGCCCAAGATAAGCACTGTATTCAAAGGTGAGACAATATTATTAAAAGTCTTAAAACTCTAAAAAATATTCATGAGTTAAAATTTGAGGATTTTCTTACTGGATAATAATTCATCTAACACAGAGGCAGACTTTAGTTGTATTCTGATGAAAGGTGTAAGAGTTGTTTTGCAAAAATAATGTCTATGGCAGAGGTGAAAATGAAGTTCATTAGGGTGATTGATATAGAAGCATACTTCATAGAAAGAATGACATGTATGGCCCCTTGCTGGTTAGTTATTAAGGGACTTGGTGGATTAGGCTCTTTGCTGAGGAACACATTGCCTAGGCAAGTTGGAGAATGTCTTCATTGGAGGTTTTCGGGAACAGGCTGGATGAGCAGTTCAGAGGAATGTTTAAGAAAGAGTGGTGCCTGCGTTCCTGCAGGGGGTTGGACCAGCTGACCCTGGAGCTCCCTTCAAATCCTATCATTCTGTGATAAAGAGAGATTCACAAATGCTGCAGCTGAGGACTGAGCCTAGTGAACAACTAAAAGCATGAACAGATAGTGCAGGAGTGCCGAGTCTTTTTGCCTGATGGACTGGATTGGCAGTGCCTGGTCTTTCTGCAGGGCAAATCTAGCTGGGGTTCCCAATCTGGGTAGGCAAGGTGGGCACCTCTGGCTGTATAGAGGTGGGAAGGGCTGAGGGGGGGATGATGGCAGGTCAGCCCCAATGCAGGCCTGCAGGGGAAGGAGCTTGACCTTGCCATGTGGAGAGCAAAGGGAGTATGGGCCAGCCCTGGGGGGTGGGGGGAGAGAAGAGGGTACTGCCAGGCCCCAACCCAGCTGCATGGCCTAGCTCCAACAGGAGGAAAGCTTGGCTCTGACTGGCCCCTTAGGGAATGGGGTTTAGGAATTTGGTGTGGGGAGGGTGGCTGTTTTAATGGCTTCCCCACTGCCAAATTTCCAGACTCATGGGGAGCCCCATGAATTGGATGCAATGGCTGTATAGGCTGCATTTGGCCCACATGCCAGAGGTTGAACACTGCTGAGATTTGTCCCTTGGCTTTTCCTTCCTGCTACTAATGCACTAAAAGAGAACTGCATTTGTGACTACAAGTCTAGACACAGAGGCTTTGTAGTTTGTTTCTGCAAGTGGCATCACCTGTGTAGTTTTGTTGAGATTTTTGCCATCTCTTTTGTACTTAGGCACATTTTGTAACCTGTGTTCACATTAAAACAATGTATGACTCCAGGGACAGATCCACAGGGTGTGCTGTGATGTGGCTGCATGTCTCTTTCAGATTGGACAGCACTGCAAGAGACTCTGGGGACTCTTTTAAAGTCCCAAAAGCAAGTAAGAATCCCCCACTTCACCTCTATGCTGAAAAGCCTGTCCCCTCCCCTGCCTTCCCCATTCCTGTTGCTGCTCTTCCCAATGTCCCCAGGGCAGGGGAAGCTTCAAAGTCACTCCAGCCAGGCTACATGGGTCCTGGGCTCAGCAGGGAAGAGTGACAGCGGTGGCAATGATGGACTGCAGGAGGGAACCATTTTCCACTTCTGCTGCTGGGCTGAGTCCAGTCCCATGCAGCCTAGCTAGAGAGGGCAGGAGTGGCTTTGAAGCTTCCCCTGCTCCTAGGAATATGGGGAAAGCAGCAGCAGCAGGTCAGGAAGTAGGAGAAGGGGAGGGGAGAGGACATACCTTTGAGTATGGAGGGGCAGGAGGATTCTTACCTGCTCTGGAGACTTTAAAAAAGTCCTCAAGCCTCCCACAGTGTAGTCTGTCCACACTGGTGGCCATGGGGAGGAGGCTGGGAATGGAAGTACACACCTGGAACATGGTTGGCTCTCCTACACCCCTTTGCCAGATCCTGGATCCACCCCTGTTTGACTCACTTTACCTCCTTCGCCTATAGATAAAGGAGGGTGTATTGGGTTCTGGGTAATTAGCTCTATACAGGGTCTTTCACTGTCATTTTATAGGTTCACAGCCTCTATTTATTGTCCTTATTCCTCCAGGAATAAGCTGTCTCCCAGGAGGAGTCAACACCCGCCCCCTCCCCCCCAAGCCATACACACAGTCTCTGATGCACTTATGGTCTCTCCACACCCTGTGGCTATTTTCATTCTTGCAAGCCAGCTCTCAGGATAAGAATACTCCAAGTGTGGTCATCAGGCTCCACCATGAGCTGACCCCATAGCAGACAGGTGTGTGTGTGTGTGGGGGGGGGAGGGGGGTGTAGCCCCTGGGTGCCAGCCAGGCCCTTCTGAGTTCTTATTGTATGGGAGGTGGCTGTGTTTGTTGTTTAATTCACCCACCTGCTGCACAGGTTGGGTACTTACTTACTTATTCTGGCTAGAAATTCTGGCTGCCACCCCTCCCCCCGCATCCGGTGAGCCAGGACTTTCATTTCCTTCCTGGTTGAAACAGGTAACCAAACAGGGCTGGGGCGTGAGCGGAGGAGTTCCCGGCACAAAGGACCGTTGGGGGGGGGGGTGTACAGCTGTAAGCATTGGACTCCTAGGTGCTGGAGACCCATGGAACATCACTGGCTGATCTACTGGCTTTCTCCCTCTCAGCTCTCCATCTGTCTCTAGCTCCTCTCCTGAGGAACCTGACTGTTTATCTCTGGTTCTTTCTGGAAGCCTCTCTGCTTCCACGTTCCAGCTCTTGTTATTCCTGGCTCCCTTTTCCTGGAGTCTGCCTCTCTCTCTGGCCCACTCTGGCCCTCTCTCTGTATCTGGTGCTTTCTCTCTCGCTCTGGCTTACTCTTTCTGGCTCGCTCTCTCTCTCTGACTCTCACTGTCTGGATCTAGCTCTTTCTGGCTCACTCTGGCTCTCTCTCTTTCTCTCTCTCTATGGCTCTTGCTGGGTCTTTCTTGCTGGCTCTGTATCTCTCTCTCTCTCACCCCCTCTCTCTCTCATTCTCCCTTGAAAATCTCTTTTCCTGGCTCCCCTCCATGGGAGCCTTTTAGCTTCCTTCCAGCTAATTATCTCTCAGTTAGCCCCACTGCCTAGGCAGCTTGCAATCACCTCTTACAGATACCAGCTGTAATATAACCCTTGTAAGTCTGCAGATTGCCCCCCGCCCCCAGGCTCCTTGAGCTGGCAGACTGCTAGATGACTACAGAGGGGTTAAGTGCAAGGGCTACAGATGGGTTAAGTGCAAGGGCTGGCTTTACATGGTTTTGTCAATATATCAATGAAGTCCAACACCCAGGAGGAGTCAAGAGGAGATGCACATGACAAAAAGGGAGAGGAGGCTGGAAGAAGCAACAGGGTAGGTCTGAAAGCAAGAGTGTGGGGTGGGGGGGCTGAGAGAAGTAGAGAGGCTTTGGGGAGCAGGAGAGACTGGAAAGGGGACTGCTGAGTATTTCTGGCGATGGTTAGGGTGTGTCTACATGAGACAATGCACAGTGGACTGTTCTTCTGAGCGTTTGTGCCTCATGGCAAAAACCACGCTAATACACAGTAGAAGTACCCTACAGCACATTAAGCATCACAAAAAAAAATTTTCATCTTTCCTACTGAGCACTAGTGTAGCTACTGTGCCTTTTATCTAGTACCTCATATTAGAGCAGGGGTGGGCATTTATATTGGGTGGAGGGCTGCTTACCGAGTTTTGGCAAGCTGTTGAAGGCCACATGGGTAGTCCCGCCCTTTGACAGGCGCCCCACCCCCTGGTCACCATCTTGGGACTGGAAGTCCCCACCCCCCCAACCTCTGACTTTTGCACCCAGAAGTCCCTCCCCTTGCCCCTGGTAGTAGTCCTTTGGAGAAGAGGGTTTGCCATCTTAAAACAGGAAAAAAAACCCAACAAATTATATACTAAAAATCAAACACCCATAATAATATATTTTAATTTAATTAAAAATATATATTTTTGTCCTCATTTGTGTGTGTTTGTGCTGTATATGTAGAAGGGATTGTATTATAGCTCAAAATGCAGTCTTTCTCTTGTATAGTGTTTGGGGTGTGCAGGGTTATCAGGGGTATGGGTGGGTGGGTGTGGGGTTTGTGGAGAGCTGTGGGTGGGTGTGTGGAAGTGGGTGGGTATGGGGGTTTGTGTGCATGTGTGTGTATGGTATTTGTAGGGTGTGTGATTGTGTGTTGGGGAGGGTGTAGCTGTGAGGTCTGTGGGAAGGGTTTCAGGGTATGTACAGTGTGCATGGGAGCTCCCTGCATGTGTCCTCCTGAGCCAGTCAGCACTTGTCCCTGCCTCACAGCAGCCTAGAACCCAAGGGCCAGACTTCCATACGTAGATCCTGAGGTGGTGCAGAGTCATTTGGAAGAACTGGATGCCTTTAAATTGGCAGGCCCAGATGGGCTCCATCCGAGGGTGCTGAAGGCACTGGCTGACATCATTGCAGAGCCACTGGCAGGAATATTCGAACGCTCGTGGCTCACGGGCCAAGTCCCAGAGGACTGGAAAAGGGCTAACGTGGTCCCCATTTTCAAAAAGGGGAGGAAGGAGGACCCGGGCAACTATAGGCCAGTCAGTCTCACCTCCATCCTTGGTAAAGTCTTTGAAAAAATTATCAAGGCTCACATTTGTGAGAGACCGGCAGGGCAAATTATGCTGAGGGGAAACCAGCATGGGCTTGTGGCGGGCAGATCGTGCCTGACCAATCTAGTCTCTTTCTATGACCAGGTTATGAAACGCCTGGACACAGGAGGAGGGGTGGATGTCGTATACTTAGACTTCAGGAAGGCCTTCGATATGGTATCCCACCCCATACTGGTGAACAAGCTAAGAGGCTGTGATGTGGATGACTGCACAGTCCGGTGGGTGGCGAATTGGCTAGAGGGTCGCACCCAAAGAGTCGTGGTGGATGGGTCGGTCTCGACCTGGAAGGGTGTGGCCAGTGGGGTCCCGCAGGGCTCGGTTCTTGGACCGATACTCTTTAATGTCTTCATCAGCGACTTGGACGAGGGAGTCAAATATACTCTGTCCAAGTTTGCAGATGACACAAAGCTATGGGGAGAAGTGGACACGCCGGAGGGCAGGGAACAGCTGCAGGCAGACCTGGATAGGTTGGACAAGTGGGCAGAAAACAACAGGATGCAGTTCAACAAGGAGAAATGCAAAGTGCTGCACCTAGGGAGGAAAAATGTCCAGCACATCTACAGCCTAGGGAATGACCTGCTGGGTGGCACAGAGGTGGAGAGGGATCTTGGAGTCCTAGTGGACTCCAAGATGAACATGAGCCGGCAGTGTGACGAAGCCATCAGAAAAGCCAATGGCACTTTATCGTGCATCAGCAGATGCATGACGAATAAGTCCAGGGAGGTGATACTTCCCCTCTATCGGGCGCTGGTCAGACCGCAGTTGGAGTACTGCGTGCAATTCTGGGCGCCACACTTCAAGAAGGATGTGGATAACCTGGAGAGGGTCCAGAGAAGGGCAACTCGTATGGTCAAGGGCCTGCAGACCAAGCCCTACGAGGAGAGACTAGAGAAACTGGACCTTTTCAGCCTCCGCAAGAGAAGGTTGAGAGGCGACCTTGTGGCTGCCTTTAAGTTCATCACGGGGGCACAGAAGGGAATTGGTGAGAATTTATTCACCAAGGCGCCCCCGGGGGTTACAAGAAACAATGGCCACAAGCTAGCAGAGAGCAGATTTAGATTGGACATTAGGAAGAACTTCTTCACAGTTCGAGTGGCCAAGGTCTGGAACGGGCTCCCAAGGGAGGTGGTGCTCTCCCCTACCCTGGGGGTCTTCAAGAGGAGGTTAGATGAGTATCTAGCTGGGGTCATCTAGACCCAGCACTCTTTCCTGCTTATGCAGGGGGTCGGACTCGATGATCTATTGAGGTCCCTTCCAACGCTAACATCTATGAATCTATGAATCTATAAAACTGCATCTTGCTGGGAGTGGGTGTCCTGGTGGGGCTCTCAGTGGTATGGGAGCCCCCAGGAAGTGCCAGGCCAGTGATCACCCCAGTGAAAGGTGAGAAGGGGCACCTTAACCCCAACCCTCACCTTTGGGCGGGCCATATTCCATTACCATCAGAGCATGGTAGGCCAGGTAAGCTTCTGGAGACACCTGAGCCTGTTGGGGGAGTGACCCCGCAGGGCCAGGCATGCTTCCAGGGGCACTTGAGCTAGGAATGTGGGCTCCCAATCCCTAAGGCAGGCAGGAGGTGAAAACCCCGCTGAGGTACTTGGCTGCTCAATGCTGGGGTCAGGACCAAAGGGTCAAAAGGGCCAGGGGCCCACTGCGAGGGATGCCCATGAAGATCTAAGGAGCTCAGGGTCCCAACTGGGCCTGAGATGGGGCCAAGGAAGCCCAAGGTCCCCAGGGTTGGGGGCCACAGCTAATAGGTGAAGGTGCTGGTAGAGCTAACTGCCTGAGATGCCATCTGTGAGGCTTGGGCCATGGTGTAGGGGTGGAACAGAGCCATGGATAGCCCCCCCCCCCCCCAATATTAGGGTATACAATGGGCAGCCTCCCACCTTTATTAACAACTTAATTACCAACAAAGTGGGACTTCCACTTTGCCACAATGACATCTACCTCAACTCCAGCAATTAAGGTTTTAGTGCCCTGGTCATAGAAAGAAACAAGGTTAGTCAGGCAGGATCGACCTGCTATGACCCCGTGCGGATTGCCCTTCAGCAATACATTACCTGCTGGATTCCTACAAGTGTGATCCTTGATAATTTTTCAAGGGTTTTCCCAAGGATAGAGGTAAGACTAACCAGTCTATAGTTAGCTGGATCCTCCTTCCTCCTCTTTTTGAAAATAATAATCACATTGGCCCTTTTCCAGTCCTCTGGGACTTCACCTGAGCACCATGAGTGCTCAAACAGATGTGCCAGCGGCTCTGCTACAATGCTGGCTAATTCTTTCAGCACCCTCCGATGGAACTAATCTGGTCCCACTGATTTAAACACATCCAGCCCCTCCAAGTGTCTCTTTACTAGGTCAGCGCTGACAGTTGGTAGGCTGGTGTTTCTCCTGCTTCTGTCAGTAATGCATTTTTCTAGATCCAAGTTCAGGAATACAGAGGCAAAAAATTCATTGAAGAGCTCTGCTTTTGTCCCTCCTATCTGTCACCAACTGCCCCTGTCTATCCTGTAGGGGTCCTATGCTGCCCTGTGCCTTCTTTTTATTCCCTATATACCTCAAGAAGGACTTTTTATTGCTCTTAATTGTTGTTGCCAGCCTGAGTTCTAATGCCGCTTTGGCCTTCCTAACTGATTCTCTGCAAGTGCGAGCCAAGGAGGTATACTCTTCCTTGGTAACTACCCCCTGCTTCCACAGCCTGTATGTCCCTTGTTTTACCCTTAGGCTTTCCTGGATTTCCCTGCTGAGCCAGGAGAGTTTCTTGGCCCTTTTGCCCCCTTTTCTGTGCAGTGGGATTGCCACCTCCTGTGCCTGAAGGATCGCTTTCTTGAGGAACGACCACCCTTCCTGGAAGCCCATTTTGTCAATGCTCTTGAGCTTTAATGCCCCATTAACTAATCTCTTAAGCACACTGAAGTCAGCCTATTTGAAGTCTAGCACTTCTTTCCTTCTGGTTACTTTGCCCACCCTTCACCAGAAAGTGAATTTGATCAATTGATGGTCACTGTCCCCTAGGTTGCCTTGTACCTGTAGATCCCCTACCAGGTTTTCCCCTGTAGCCAGCACCAAGTCCAGCAAGGTGTTCCCCCTAGTGGGACTGTATACCTCCTGCATTAGGTAGAGGTCCTGTATGCAGGTTAAGAACCTACATGAGCATTTAGTTCTGGCTGACTGATCCTCCCAGCAGATGTCAGGGTGGTTTAAGTCACCCATGACAACTGTATCTCTTGACCGTATGACCTCTGAGAGCTGGCCAGAGAATTCCAGGTCCAGCTCATCCTCCTGGCATGGTGGTCTATCGTAGAGCCCCACTAACAAGTCTCTTTCCCCTCGGCCTCCTTATATCCTAACCCACAGTACTTCAATTTGTCCCTTCTCTGATCCCATCTTGATTATAGAAAATATATATTGCTCTTTACCATAGAAGGCAACACCCCGCCTCCTTTTTTCCCCACTCTATCCTGTCTGTGCAACCTATACCCCTCAATGCGTACTGCCCAATCATGAGTAGGATATCACCAGGTTGAAACTCTTGCTTGCAAGCAGGAGTGCAAGTTCCTCCTGCTTGTTCCCCATGCTCCTAGCATTAGTATAGAGAAATTTAAGCCCCTCAATGGGTGCCCTTGGTAGGCCTGTGTGAAACAGCAGTGTTTTGTTTTGACTTCCATTTTGCCATTTAGAAGGGATGATATTTTGTTTCAAGTTTCGTTTAATTTTGAAAGTACTGTTAAATTTCGTTTCATCAAAACTGTTTTCACTGTTTTGCCATTTTGCCCATAGGCTATAATGGGGAAGCACAAAACTGCCATTTGTCATTTTTTGGCAGATTGGGTTGAAAACAGCAGAGATGGTATCCCCTTATGAGGGCATAAAGCCTGCCAAGTTTCAAGGAGATAGGTGCAGGGGTTTCTGGGAAACTACACTTCAAATTATTGAAAGCAAAACTCATGTCATTTGTAAGTGTGAAGGCACAGGGGGTGAAAATAGCAGGCATGGTAGCCTCTGTTGAGGCCACAAAGCCTAACAAATTTTGAGGATATAGGTACAGGGATTTCTGGGAAACTGCACCTCAAGCTGCTGATAAGCAACACTTGTGACATGTGTGACTGTGTGGCGCTGGAGCCAATACACAACACGGTAGTGTGCCCCAATGAGGCTGCTTCCTCCCCTGCAGCCTCAGCCTGGTCCACCACTTTAAATAACAAAAGGTAATAACTTAGTAAGCAGCACAGTAGCACTAGCAGTATGTCAGGCAGCCAAACAGTCACAGGCAATATCAGAGTAGTCCTTTCCCCCTCTTCCCCCTGACTCTCATTACTTTGTTTCCCTGCAGGCAAGCTCAGCTTCAGCTTCAAAACTTGAAACATTTCAAAACTTTTGAAACGTGTTGACTGGCCTTGTTTCATTTTGAGGCTGTTTCAAAGTCCTTTATTTTGTTTCAAATTCACTGTTTTGAGCTTGAAATGAGTCAAAACAGTGTCAAAAGAAAACAGCCCAGTGAAATTTCGCACAGCCCTAGCCCTTGGTGCCCCCCCCCCAATCCATTAATTATAATTATAAAAAAGAAAAGCAACATTGGAATCTTAATTAAAGCAAAATGGTTGCTTTTACCCAAATTGAATGTGTGAGGCCATTATTAATATAAATGTAAACTTAAAGTTTTTCTTTTAATAAAGTAAAAATAACAAGTAATTTACTTCCTTCTAGAAAGATGTATGATAGTGTTTGAATGCATATTCCAAATTGTTTGATTAGTTGGGGTTTTTTTTGTTTGTTCCTTTTTTTTTGCACTGTGACCTAAAGTTAGAATAAATATATATTTGTATTCTGTGTTGCTGATTGCACATTCTGCTCACCTTGCTAAATAATGGCCTGTACCCAAGGGTATAATGATAATAATATACCAACACTATCACTCATTCTCTATGAGCACAATTAGCCACCTAGTGCACAGCTGGGCTATCAAATTATAGATCCACATGACTCTTACATAATCAGGTATCTTATATATTGGTGCAGTCTTTGCTTAGGTTAACAATTCATTCTCCTCAGTCCTTTGGTCATACAATGATGAGAGGGCACATGGAGCAAACATGAAGCACCAACTATTAGATTAAGAGTTGGAAAAGTACAAAAAGAGAACATTGTAACTATTATGGAAATAATGGGGGAAATTTGAGAAGTTACAGCAGGGGTGGACAAAATATATCCCTTGGGCAGAATCTGGCTGACAAACTGATTGGATCTGGTGCCTGCTGACTGATTGGAACATTCCCATGGCTGTCCCCTGGCACCATGCATGGGGCTGAGCCCTGCCCACTCCCTCTCTGGGGCAGCCCATGCCTGGATGTTCCTTAAGGACATGATTCTTGAAGCACAAAGGAAGTCCATTCTTATGCAGAGAAAAGGTAACAGAAGGGCTGGGAAGCCCTCTTAGCTAAACAGGGAAATCACGGTCCTCTTAAGAAAAAAGAAAAATGCTTATAAACAATGGAAGCTTGGGGCGGACCACAAGGAGGACTGTTCTGCATTTGCAGGGAACAGATAAGACAGGTTAAAGTGGTGACCAAACTTAGATTCGCAATGGGAATCAAGGACAACAAGAAGTCCTTCATTAGGTACATAGGGAACAGAAGGAAAAAAAAATGGAGTGTGGGACCATTACTCAACAACTCAGGAGAGCTGGTTACCAGCACCCAGGAGAAATCTGAACTTCTGAATGACTACTTTGCCTCAGTCTTTCACCGGACCAAGGGGAAAACCACACCAATTAGAGTAGAGGATTAGCACAGTAGGAATAATTGCCTTCCTACTATTGTCATAGAATTGGTGTATGACCAATTAAAAAAATTAGATATATATACAAGTCAATGGGACTGAATGATCTTCATCTGAGAGTGCTGAAGGAACTGACTGAAGTCATTGTGGAATCCCTGGCAAAACTCTTCCACAACTCATGGCACTCTGGAAAAGTCCCTGAGGACTGGAAGAGGATCAGTACTGTGCTCATCCACAAGAAGATCAGGAGGGAGGACCTGGGTACCTATAAGCTAGTTAGCCTAACTTCCATCCTAGGGAAAATCCTAGAAAAGTTAATCAAGTAGTCTATCTGCAATAAGCTTGCAGAAGGTAAGATTCTGAATGACAGTCAGCATGGCTTCATTGTGGGTAGGTCTTGCCTTACCAACCTCATCTTCTATGACCAGGTAACTTGCCATCTGGACACAAGAGAAAAGGTTGACGTTTTATACCTTGACTTCCAAAAGGTCTTTGATCTAGTATCCCACAATGTCCTCATGAGAAAATTGGAGGATTGTGGGCTTAACTCCAAGACAGTCAGTTGGGTGAGAAACTGGCTGCAGGATAGGACCCAGAGAGTCATAGTGAACGGATCTATGTCAACCTGGCAAGAAGTGGGCAGCGGTGTCCTGCAGGGGTCGGTGCTTGGTCCAGTACTTCTCAACATCTTTATTAATGATTTGGATGTGGGGTGAAGAGCTCACTAACCAAGTTCCCAGATGACACCAAGTTATGGGGAAGTGTGGTCACACCTGAAGATAGGCTACAGATACAGGCAGACCTAGGCAGGCTAAGAAGTTGGGTGGATTGGAATCTGATGAAGTTCAATGTCGAGAAATGTAAAGTGCTCCTCCTTGGGACGAGCAACCCTCTATTATTACCCTCCAGGCTTGGTGGTACCAAACTGACCAGCACCACAAATGAAAAGGACCTGGGGGTAATAATAGACCACAGTATGAATATGAGCTGGCAGTGCATGTGCAGTGCTGTAGCCAGTAGGGCAAATAATACTCTGGCATGCATCAATTGATGCATCTCCAGAAAAACAAAGGATGTGATTTTTCCACTCTACTCAGCACTGGTGAGACTGCAGCTGGAGTTCTGCATCCAGTTCTGGGCACCACACTTTAACAAGGATGTGGACAAGCTTGAGAGAGTCCAAAGAAGAGCCACCCATCTGATCAGAGTCTTAAAAGGCAAGCCACATGAGAAGAGGCTGAGGGATCTGGGACTCTTCAACCTGAGGAAAAGAAGGCTGAGAGAGGTTCATCAAGGGCTTGGTGAGCAACTGTTCACCAGGGCATCTGAAGGGAAAACCAGGAGTAATGGCCACAAACTCCTGGAAGATCAGGCTCAATATTAGGAAAAGCTTATTTACTGTCAGGGTGTCCAGACTGTGGAATAAGCTCCCTCCAGAAGTGGTGCAATTACCTAACCTGGAAATCTTCAAGAGGAGACTGGACAGTCACCTTGCTGGGGTCACCCGACCCCCAGTTATCTATCCTGCTTGGTGCAGGGGGCTGGACCCAATTATCTTCTGAGGACCCTTCTGGCCTTAAAGTCTATGAATCTATGCTCACTGGCCCTGGACTGTGTACACAGCTTCCCAGCAAGGCTGCTTGTGGAGTGGCTGCAGCTGCCCCAGTACTGCTTGGCTACTCCTGCCTCCAGCAGCTCTTCTTCCTCCTGCCCCTGCTGTGCCACTACTTGGGGGAGGGAAACTGCAGCTGGGAAGCTCCTGCCCCAGTGCATGGGGCTCCAGTTGCAGCTCCCAGTTGCCTCCCATCCACTCTGCCTGCAGGGCATGACAAGCAGCCACCTGCAGGTGACTGAGTGGGTGGAAGATGGCCAGGAGCTGGGACTTGAGACCCACATGCTGGGGCAGAAGCCCCCTGGCTGCAGCTTCTCTCCCTCCCCCTTCCCCCTGGAATGGCACAGGAGGAGGAGGCACTGAAGGTTGGGGAGAGCTGAGCAGTACCCGGGCAGCTGCAGCTGCACCAGGTGCAGCCCCACTGGGAAGCTGTGTATGCTGGCTGGGGTGGCAGAGGTACATGCAGGCTGCCCCAGATGTAAGTGGGCAGGGCTCAGCCCCATGCACAGTGCTGTGGGGGCAGTCACAGGCTGGGGGGTGGGGTGCAGAGTGCACCTGCATCACCCATGCAAGCTCTGCTGAATGTACCCACTGCCCCCTCCCTCCTATGGACCCAGGGTGCAGGCATCCCCCACACATGCATGCACCTACACACCCCTATAACCCACCCCATACATTCCCCACAGTATACAGTTGTAAAACTTCTTTTTGAGCTATTATACAATCACCTCCATATACACTACTCAAAAAAAACCCCAACCCATAAATCAGGACAAAGCATATTTTTTAAATAAAATTAAAATATGTTATGTTTGATTTTTAGTATATGATTTGTTTTTTATCTATAATTTGTTAAAATGATATATTTTGGAAGGTTTTATGTGTGAGGCCCTCCATAGCTCACCAAAACTGATTAAGTGGCCCTCTAGCTGAAATAATTGCCCACTCCTGAATTATAGACATGGTTAATAAATCTGCACCGTTTAAAGCACATCTCAAAATATAACTGCTAAAGATATCTTGAGAGCACTTCATGATCGAGGTTGTTGAATATAAGGATTGTTAGGGTGACTGTATTTGGATCTTGGGGAGCATTGGATTTGCAGCTGAATACAAGGCTATAACCTTTGGCCTAGCAAAGCTGCTAACCACAAGGCAGAATGGTATGGTAAAAGTAACACTGCAAGATGCTTAGGCAAGCACTTTCCTAGCAATGTAATAGTGTTATAAGATATATAGCTTATTGTGTAAGAAGAACAGGATGCAGACAAACCCAGATATAGTAGGGCTCACAGAAACCTGGTGGGATTCATCCCACAACTGGGCAGTAAACATTAGGGGCTACAGACTATACAGGCAGGATAGAACAGGGAGGAAAGGCAGGGGTGTGGTGCTCTATGTCAAAGAGCAATACACATCCTCATCTAACATGATGGGGTCAGAGGATAGGTAGGCTGAAGTGCTCTGGGTCAGAATACAGGGGGGTCATAGGGAAAGGGACTTAATAGTGGGGGTCTACTACAGACCACCCAACCAAGGGGAAAAGCTGGACTGCGAATTCTCGGGTCAGCTTACAGAGGCACTTAAGGCAAGGGATATAGTCATCATGGTTGATCTAAATTACCCGGACATTTGCTGGGAGGAGCAGTCAGCCAGGTTGGACCACTCACAAAAGTTTCTTGCTAAGATACAGAACCTCCACTTAACCCAGGAGGTTCACAGATTCATAGATGTTAGGGTCAGAAGGGACCTCAATAGATCATCGAGTCAAATCATCCACCTGGGGGAATGTCCTCTTGGACCTGATCCTGGCCACAGGTGATGACCACCTGGTGAGGGGACCACCTGGTGAAGGGGACTCCAGGTTCTTGACCACCTGGGTGACAGTGATCATTGCCTACTGGAATTCACCATCCAGCACAGGGTGTCAAGGGCCTGCAGCAAGTCAGTAACCCTTGACTTCAAAAGGGCCAACTTCAATGATTTGAGGAGATAGGTAGGAGAGGCACTGGGGTCCTTGAGGGTAGGGGAACTGGGTATCCAAGATGAGTGGTCATTCCTTAAGGAGATAATCCTCCGAGCCCGAGGGGTGACAGTCTCAATGAGAATCAAAGGGAGCAAGAGTGCTCAAAAGCCCCCCTGGCTCACAAAGGCATTCAGGAATGCCTGAAAGCCAAAAAAGAGGTTTACACCCAGTGGAGGGGAGGGACTATCACCAAAGAGGAGTATACTTCCATCACTCGGGTTTGTAGGGGCACTGTTAAGAAAGCTAAGGCAGATACAGAACTAGGGCTAGCATCAAGGATCAAGGACAACAAAAAGTCATTTTTTAAATACATAGGGAGTATGAAGAAAGCACCGGGTTACATAAGGCCCCTGTGGGATACGCTAGGCAATCTGGTGGTTGCACCAGACAAAAGGCAGACCTTTTTAACAGTTTCTTTGCCTCCATTTTTTTGTGCAGGGACCAGGACTCCCCCACTGAGATTCAGGACAGACTCAGGAGAGACTCCACCAGGCCTAGGGTCAGGGAGGACCGAGTTAGGGAACTTCTGGAGGGGCTGGACATGTTCAAATCAGCATGTCCAGATACTCTTCCCCCCCCTCCCCCTCACCCTCACCCCAGGGTTCTGAGAGAATTGGCAGGTGTTATCAAGGGGCCCTTGGCATGGCTTTACAAGCACTCATGGTGCTCTGGTCAGGTGCCAGATGACTGGAAGAAGGCCAATGTGGCCCCCATTTTCAAAAAAGGGAGGAGGGAGGACCAGGGCGACTATGGGCCCGTTAGTCTTAGTTCGATCCTGGGGAAGCTATTTGAGAAGATTATCCAGGAGCACATCTGGGAAGGACCAGCATGGGGGATGATGCTCAGGGGCAACTAGCATGGATTCATTAGGGGCAGGTCCTGTCAGACCAACCTGATTATCTTCTATGATCAGGTCACAAAATCATTGGACTCAGGTGTCATGGTGGATGTAGTCTTTCTGCACTTCAGGAAGGCCTTTGACACTGTCTCCCACCCCATTCTCATTAAAATGCTAGGCGACTATGGCATTGATGCCTACACTGTCAAATGGGTGGCAAATTGGCAATGGGTGGCAATAAGGCCAACTGCACTATTCACAGATACATCACAAGCAGGGCCAAGGAGGTGATCCTTCTCCTCTTTGCGACACTGGTCAGGCCACAGTTGGAGTATTGCATCCAGTTCTGGGCGCTGCACTTTAGGAGAGATGTGGCCAGCATTGAGAGGGTACAGAGGAGGGCCACTTGCATGATCTGGGGACAACAGGGCAGACCCTATGAGGAGAGGCCAAGGGATATGAACCTGTTCAGCCTTCACCAGAGAAGGCTGAGAGGGGACCTGGTGGCTATCTATAAACTTACCAGGGGGGACCAGCGGGGAATGGGAAAGACCCTGTTCACCTGAGCACCTCCCGGAGTAACAAGGAACAATGGCCATAAGTTGTTTGAGACTAGGTTCAGGCTGGACATTAGAAGGCACTATTTCACAGTCAGGGTGGCTGGGATCTGGAACCAACTTCCAAGGGAAGTGATGCTGGCTCCTACCTTGGGGGGTCTTTAAGAGGAGGCTTGATAATTACCTAGCTGGGGTCATTTGAGCCCAGTATTCTCTCCTGCCCAGGGCAGGGGGTTGGACTTGAAGATCTACTTAGGTTCCTTCTGTGCCTGCATCTATGAATCTATGAATCAGACCACCAGCTATCATTAGGAGATAAAGCAGAAGCAAGACCTTGGAGATGGTGAAGAAATCAGCAAGAAACTGCAAATGACCAAAAGAAGCAGGCGTCAGGGTCTTAAGCATGTAGTCATAGCAAAAAGACATGCCAATAAGTGAAATGCGTAGGTACTTCCATGCTAATGAAATAAACAGTAAACAGAGATGGAGCTTAAAATAGGAGGGAATAAGGGTGGAACAAAGAAGGGACAAAGGTGGAGTAAATGTTAATGAGCATAAACCAAGGTGTATAAATATGGAAAGAACTAATGTTCATGGCAGCTCCCCCGTTTGTTGGAGCTGGCCTGAAGCTGTCTCCGTTTTGAATAAAGCTGTTGACGAGCAATATGTGCAGGTGATGCATGAAGTCATTAATCCGTTGTCTCCCTAGTTGTTGGGCATCACATGTGTGACAGCTGAAATTATGTCTGTGTGATAAAGGTGCTTGCTGAAGGCTCTATGAAGATTAAACTAAGTGGGTTTTTTTGTATTTGTTTAGATATTAAGCTATATGTTGTTTCTAAAAGCCTAATTAAAGTTTAAGATGTACTAAGGCCTTGTATAAAGTAAGGCCTAGTAAATTTAGCAAAACCTTAAAGTAGTAAGGCCTTGTGGCGTAGTTAAAATTACCTTATCAAAGAAATGCAAGGCTTGTACTGCTAATTGGTCAGTCTAAGGACAGTTGAAGTAAAAGGAATCTGAGTGGTTGTACGTTATCAGAACCATTCAGAAGCTTTAAATGAGCTGGAATATCTGGAAACCATTCAGAAGGAAGAGACAGCTCTGTAAAAAGGATTAGTTAGCTGTTGCCTGGATCAGTGGGCCCGTGGACCTCGATGAGCCCAAGAACTGCATCCCAGGGTCCTTTCCGGTACCCCTTTGAACAGTGTCATTCGGGGACGCCTGACTTTGCTGAACTTTGAGGAAAAGAAGCTTGCTGTGTATCAGGCATCAGAGGGGACTGCCGATAAGTTGCCGATGCTAATTGCTTTTGTCTGTCATTGTTTTGTTACTACACGTAGTTGTGTTTTTGTTAAGTCAATAAATCTTTCTTACCTTTCTACCCCTGACCATATTCTCAATCCCGAACCGTCCGCAGGCGGCTGGGACAATATGGAGTTGAGGTCTAACAAGGATGTTCAACAACCTTGTTCCTTCTGGTGTCATAGAATGCACTGCCTTTCTGCCTTATTGGTATGCTAAAATATTGCATGATTCCTTTGATTATTTATCTCTTTTCCATGTATGATCCTCATGTGGGCTCTTTTATTTCTATTGCAGTTGCACCTAACAACCCAAATAAAGATTAAGACCTCTGCTGTACTATTAAGCATTTTGCACAGAAATAACAAAAAGGCATTCTAGGGAGCTAACAATCTGAGATTTAGGGACAGATCAATGAAATTACTTAAGTACTTAACATTGCATCACCTAACTTCTGAGTGTCTTGCTACCTGGTTATGTGCTTATTTATACTAAATAAAAGTACCTAACCATTTATTGGAATAGGGACTGGAACCCAAGGCTTTACCTTCTCTACCTTCTATGTTACAGAATCACTATGCTACAGTATCTTCTCTCTTTGATTTTTCAATTATTCTGTACAAAGTAGAACAGTTTCCACATCTTACATGAGAATATC
The DNA here is from genome assembly GCF_030867095.1 of Alligator mississippiensis. Classification (NCBI taxonomy): domain Eukaryota; kingdom Metazoa; phylum Chordata; order Crocodylia; family Alligatoridae; genus Alligator; species Alligator mississippiensis. The sequence goes on from NC_081824.1 coordinate 443,349,310, forward strand.
TAACATGAGAATGCAGTAGCGTAACAAAGTGAGGGCAATCGGGGCAGCAGCCCTATGTGCTACCCTTTGTTGGAGGGAAGGCAGAATAGCAGCTGCTGCAATAGGAACTGCTCCATACTTTACAAATATTTGCCCCAGACACAGAGATGTCCAGCTGAAAAGTGTTCATTTAGGATGTTTGAGATGCAGGATTAATTTACTTGGATAAGGAGAGAATTAAGTCGGGATCTTTCAAGGCTTGGGTGAATATTCTAGGAAGTGAATTCTTGGACAAGAAGGGAGCACAGTATCCTTCACCAGCTGTGTTTTATGTGAGGCCTGTTCATCAGGCAGGCAGACTGAGAATGCTTGCAGATCAGTCCCTCGAGACTCCTAAGGTAGAGAAATATCCTGTTGGTGGATTCTTGATGAGTTAGGCATCACTGAGCAAGCAGACCTTTTCTCACCTAGGGAATTTAACTGGCAAAAGCTCAGGTGACTAGAGACTTGGGGCATACCCTCATGAACAGCAACGTGCATTTCCCTGAGGTCACCGTTGCTACTTGTCCCCGGGCATGCCCTGCACACGCACTCTTGGTGTGTGGTAAATTGCCCTGGGTGGGGTAAGGGAGGCATGTGAGATGGTCCCAGCAGCCTTACCTAGGGTCCTGGGGGCCTCCCGGGGCTTCAGCAGTGGCAATCCAGGTGTGTAGAACCTGGCAGGCACCTGGAGCCTGGTCGTGACTGACCAGGCTCTGGTTTCAGCCAGCGCATGATGCTGCCATGTGCACCACCCCACTTTTTTCTGGCACAATTTTTTTTGACACCAGGAACACCATGAATGTGTGCATGTGTGGCATGTGTGGTTTGCAGATAGGTTTGTGGCACTGCAGACTGCATGTGTGTGCTCATGGAGATGAGCCCTTGAGGGACACCTAGTAGTAGGATGAGCTTAATGTTGGACTTAAATGCCTATAATAGGGGCAGGTACATATGAGCTAAGTGACTAAGTACTTTTATGGATTTAGGATGTATATCAGGGGTGCATCAAAGTGTTACAAAGAAGCCATTTTATTTTTTCCTCATTAGCCAAATATTTAGATTTTCCTATTAATGGAGAGTTCCATTTCCCTTTTATTTCTTCAAAAAACAAACAAGGTCACAAATAATGATTTAAGTAGTTAATTTCATTCTTCCTACAAAAGCATGTTCTATCTGAATATGCTCTAACATTTACATTTTCAATGTGCTTATGTGCTTAAAATATATTTCAAGGTATTTAAAGGAAGACACTACCTTTAGTTTCCTTTCCTGTAAAAATCAATCCCATTTCCTTCTTTCATTTCCAAAGACCATTACTTTGGTTTTAGCTGTATTGATTTCTAAGCTATTTGAGTTGCAATACTGTTGAAAGGCATCTAATAATTTTTGAACACCTATTTGAGATGGCAACAGAATGAATGTATCATCTGCATACAGCTGGAGAGTGATATGGTCATTCAAAATCATGGGTGCATGGAATTGATTCCCTGTTAGAGCCTGTTTGAAATCAGACAAGTACAAGTTGAAAAATAGTGCAGCAAGCAAACATCTTTGCTGTACCCATCCATCTTAGTTTGGAAACTATTGGATAGGGCAACATGAATCCCATAATGACCCTCAATGTGTTTGAATAGCTAGTGATGACTAATTGTAAGAGTTTTATCTATTGATGTTGTTGCCCGTTTCTTCCATAATTTTAATCTGTCTATGGAGTCAAAAGCTCCCTTGAGATCTCTGAAGGCTACATGCAGATGATTTTGTCTTAACCTATTTAGGTGCCACATAATACAATGCCAAGCAGTGGTCCATGCAGGAATAGCCTTTTCTAAAACCAGCCTGCTCTTTTCCCAAAATATTTTCAGAGACCTATGTTTGCAGGTGAAAAAGTAAATGTTCCCTATGTATTTTGGCAGGAATAAACAGAATACTAATGGGGTAATAGGGTTGGAATGGCCTATCATCCTTTTTATAAATTGGGACTATTATTTTTTCATCCCAATACTTTGGATAAATGCCTTCTAAAATAATTATATTAAAATTTTTGGTCAGAATTGGGCCCCACCAATCAATGAATTCCTTGAAGATTAGTGAGTGAGGGGAAGGGGAGAATCATGGCTGGAGACCTTTCTATTTTTCAATAAGAATATATATGATCTTGATATGATTTGAGATTCAGAGGTGAGATAATGATCTTCTTGTAGCTTAACAGATAAAATGTCCTTCAAATAGAAATTACCATTTCCTTCACTATCTGCAGATAAGTTGGTAAACTTATTTTTAAAAAACATGACCCAGGCATCTTCAGGGATATATGCATCAGGAATTACCCTGACATTTTTTGTACCTTTGACAGTAATCTGCTCAAAACATCGCTTATTGTTGTTTTTCCCTGCAGCTATTAGTTCCTCCCATAGCTTCATTTGATATTGTTTCTTTTTCTTATCTGTCATTTTTGTAGTCTTTTAATCTTGTTGATCTGTTGAAAGCCAACACAGTCCTTTTTAGACTTGTAGTCTTCCAAAGCATCTTAAGTCATCTTTAGCTTGAGAACAGTCCTCATCAAACCAGGGTCTGTGCCCCCCACAGAGCTTATTCTGAGCAAAGATACAGTAAAATCCCTGTTATTTGGCATTCTACAAGCCATAATACTCTAACTGGAATTGCTGGCTGGCCGGCCGGACGTGGGGGAAGTGGGGAGTGAGGGGAAACTCGCATGTGGCGGCGGGGATCGCCATCCACCACCCTGCGCTGTCACTTCTATTTGTGGCTGCCACCGCTGCTGCCATCCCCTCCCTTCCCCCCCTCCATGTTATCTGCTTCAGATAATCAGAATTTTTACATAATCAGCACCCGGCATTCCCCACTCATGTCAGATAACAGGGACTTTACTGTACTTTCCTTTTTAACAGCCTTTTCTAGCTGTTGGACAACTGCTTCATATTCTGTAATTGCTTCTTGTGGTTCTTGTACTTTAAGTATATGAGATAAGTGCTCTGAGAAAGTGTCTTTGAAGAGGGCAACACATTTATTTGGTAACTCGTTATTCCATTTAACTCTCTTTTTATTGACTACTTCTAATTTGGAGGCTACTTGTACAGTTTTTGGGAAGGGCTTCCTATTAAATTTTAATGGGATTTTTAGTGAGAAGTGGGGGAAACGGTCACTTTCCACCCATGGTAGGATGTCAAATGATTTATATTTGTACTGCATGTGTGGTTCTATTAATATATATTATATCATACTTGCTCCTTTAGTCTTAACCTATGTGAATGCCCAGGTACATCTTTGCCAGTTTGCCCATTAAGCATTCTAAAATTCCCTTCAGCAATGAATTTTAAGAGGCATCATCCTCTTTCATTTAAGTTTCTTATAACACAGGGTTTCAGGGAGGATTCATTATATTTTATTAATAGCATTTTCACTCTCAGGGAAGTTGGTGCCACCAGTTCTAGCATTAAAATCTGGCGATATTATTTCTAATTCTGGAAATTTATTACAAATCATCTCAAAAGCATTATATAACAATTCTCATTTCAAAATTACACCAGATCTTGATGTTATTGGTGGGAAGTAAACATTAATAAGAACCAAGGGAGGTTTCCCATGGTATTTAATGAAGATTGCTAGTGCATGGTTAAAGTCTATTTCCCTCAGTCAGGTTCCTTATTGAGAGGAGTCTTGCCAAGCTTCCCTGCAGCTGCCCTTTGGTTCTGTCCTTCCAACCATTTTTTATAAACTGAAATAGAGCCAGAGATGGACACTATCATCCCATACGATGGCTTGTATAAAATCACAATATCAAAATCATTAATAAAAGTTCTCCACATTTGATCAGATAATTTATTTGACATTTCAGCTATGCTCTAGAACAGGGTGGGCAAAATGTGGCCTGTGGGCTGGATGCGGCCCACCAGGCCATTCTTTCTGGCCCACGGGGCCCCTAAAATTTTTAGAAAATTAATATTTATCTGCCCTGAGCTGCCTGTCATGCTGCCCTTGATGGCTTGCCAAAACTTAGTAAGTGGCCCTCTGCCCAAAAAAATTGCCCACCCTTGCTCCAGACCAAAAGACCAATATCACCTAATGGCATATCAGTTTGATTCTGTTTGGGATCTAGGGTAGGGTGTCTTTCTTGATTGCTACTCCATTAAGAGAAAATATGGCTATCCCAGTTACTACCAAGGGCCCAACATATAAACTCTTAAAACCAACTTTTACAGGGGCATATCTGGCTAAGCCCTTCAAAGATGGAGCAGTTATATATCAGCTGTATACAATGTAATAACAGTAAACATTAAAAATGAAATGAGAATTTCGAGAGAGATCTAAATGCTCAAACTTCCAGGCATATGTTAACCTCTTAACAGATGGGGAATAGAAAGAAACCTCCCTTGTGGGTGGATTGTTCAGTAACTGCTTACTATATGGTTCTGTGGACTTCCTGTGGAGCAGCCAGTACTAGCAGATGTTAGAGATAGCATACTGTACTAGATGGACCATTGCTTTGATCCAGTATAGCAATTCCTCTGTTCTTATGAGCAGGTCCACTTTACTTCATTACATATATGGATCACCATTTTGTGCAAGCTCAGGGGTCAGTTTTTAACCTTCAAAATATGCAAAACTTTCCAATATTTAGCAGAGCCTCAGATATGTTATACAGATGCTACATAGTAAGAAATTATAATGTGTTGGCACATCCCTAAGGTATAAGCTGATCAAGCAAAATCTACAATTCTCTCTCTTTTCTTTCAGACCATCAACCTTTTGGATTTTGTATCTGTGAATAAGGTCAGTTGAAGCTAGCATGTTAGTAGAATATATTTAACAAGCAATATCCTGCTGGAATTCATAGATTTTTGTTCAAAAGATGTGATTTCTGTAAGCTACTATATGTTAATTCAAAAGTCAAATACTGTAGGGGTTTTTGTGTAACCATTCTAAGGACTGTCCTTTCTTCAATATTTTCATTTTTATTAAAATAATGAAATATTTATTAGCGATCCTACCTCCCACCCCAGAAGTCATTAGGAATTTTGCCATGGATTTCAATGGGAATAAGTTATAGTTCCTACTTCAGTGCTCTTGGTTGAAGAATGTGCATGCATATTGTACTATAAATAACATTAGCAACAGCATTTGTTAAATACTGCTTGAACTCTGGCTGCAATAAGAACATATTATATTCCTTTAATTCATGCAAATAAATATGCATATATCAGTTTTTTTCAGTTGGTTTTCCATAAGATTTTCAAGTGTGAAATGAAAACATTTACAAACTAAGATAAAAACTAGCATAAACTAAACTGTCAATCCTGCAAGTTGTTTCTATGGATAGACTCCTGAATCTGTGTAGAAACTCATTAAAGTCACTGGAGCTTTGTGCACACACAGGACTCGCTGCATGGAATAGAGTTGGTCCATGAAATCTGGGAGATTTTTTGGCAAGGAAAAAGATTACACATGCAAGGTGAGTGGAGGAAAACTTATTATTACCAGACAATTTCTTCAGTCATCCTGTGACAGTTTTTAATTTTTGTTCCTCGTCTCCTGGTACTACCATATTTCCATGTATGCCACATGCACCTTTCCCCCACAAATCAGCCCCCCAAAATTGGGGCACACATCTAAAGTGGATAAACTGCTTTTTCTCCTCTGGAATAGAATCACTACAACAGATGCTGTGTGCGCCATGCAATTTCAAAGCTGGTTTAGCAAGCGGAAAGGGCGGGGTCCTGTGTTAACCCTCTCATAGCTGTAGCTGAACAGCATTGCTTGTGACTGAAGCAGCAGATTAGCTGCTGGTAGTAATATGATGAGGCTTGTGGTGTGTAAACAACACTTTATTTACCAGAACTTATGTAAAGAACTGCTTACGGTAAAGGAGTAACAGTCTGACTACTGCCATTGCAAGGGTCTGGGATGTAGACTTGTGTGACCTAAAATAAGGCCTCTGGGACATGCAGAGCATGCAGGAAGTGTGACATCCCAAGACAGTTTGGATGAGGCAGCAAGAACTTCTTTTTGTCATATGCGCAGCCATGTCTCAGGAAAAAAATATTTTTTTCTACATTCTGTATTCCAAAAGCAGGGGGCATATGGCATATAAGAAAATACTGTTACTTTTGGAACCATACAGTGTATACCAGACTAGCTTCTGCTGTAAATCATCCAAAAAATCAACCAGCAACTAGGGGCTAGATTGAGGGGTATCTGAAGCTGTTGGTTGAATACCAGATATTACCGAGTATTTTGTATGTTGCTTTGTGTTCCTATATTCTTAAACTCTTTGCAGTAAAGGAAACGTAATATTACAAGTGGCTGTGCAAAACATAGAATAATGGAATTGTGCTGCTGACTGATTCCTTTGCAAATAAATGGTTTATAATTACAATCTCTAAGATTATATTTTCCCTATGTATTGATTTTGAATGACTGCACTGCATTCTTTCACCACCGTTTTTTTTCCATTCTTGTTCAAACAAAATATGTAAGGATAGCCTTCTATTATGAAATATAGCGATTTCCCTGGCAAATTGTCTAAAGAGGGTAAGGATTACCTGTAGTCTTACTTCTCATCCTTTCTCATATTAGAACACATATATTATGGTTTTTTAAGTGATTGATGAGTATCTGTGTCCACAGATTTAACCAAATATGCAATACTGACACCAGAGCAAATGGGCATAAGTTGGCCATGAATAACTTCCCATGGTAATAAGTAGAAGATTCCTAGCCATCCACACAGAGAGGACTAGAAACAGCATTCCAGAGTACTAGGCAGCCAATAATTTAGCTGTTTTTTCAAAGGAGCTTGACACTTTAACTAAAGGGATTACATTGGCAGCGTAGTAAGGCATCTTGTGCCTAGGGCAGCCACAATACAGGGAGCATTTCTAGCTGCTACGGTGCCAATTGCAGTGGTACATTTGGTTGCTGCTAAAATGGAGGCTGTTTTCTAGTCCCTGGGGCAGGCAGACAGGATCCAGTGACCCAGGTGGTCCCTTCCAGTCCCATATTCCTGTATCCTAAGTGCTTTCCTGGAGATGAAGGGGATTAAAACCACTCTTGAGTATGTTTTTGGCCCGTGGCCTTGTTCTTTTAGTCATTATGTTATTGTATCATTCAAGACTGGTTATAAATGCTGACTCCATTGTCACCAGCATTATAATGACGTTTCCCTGTATTGGTTTATTTAGTTGTGCTATTTTGTTTTCCATACATGGGGATTGTAGCTATAGTTAAAATTTCCATAATAAAAGAATTAGACATCATGTATGATACGCTTTGGGGATAGGGTATCAGTATGCTCTTTCCACCTTTAAAAAAAATATTTTCTTCTTTCAGCGATTCACCACTCATTTTTTACTCTCACTATTGTACATAATTTGACTTCTTACACAAAAATCTGTCAGGTGGCTGGAGTCTCACAGTTGTTGTTGCTTTTTAGGCTCTTAACATTTCTCATTACTCTGTGCTTCTGTATTACATTTTTTTGTGTTTGTCTCTTCATTTCAGTGCTGAGTATTTCCCGAAGATGTCTCTGCATTTGAATTTGGTTATTCTTTGCAAGCTGTTACATGCAATCTGAAATCCAAGGTGCTTTTAATTTTTTCATTCCATCTAATTTCTTTATAAACTCAATAACATTTCACCACATACGTTGTCATCATTATTTATCAGCAACATATAAAACATTTATTCCATGTTATTTTTGTTACATGTGTGGAAGAATGAAAATACTATAATGCACTTTCTCATTTTTCAGTTTGAGTTGAGAGAGAGAACAATAAGAAGGAGCCCCTAAAATAGAAAGGCATACAAAGTGAAAAACAGAAATAGTACTCTGAGAGCAATAAAAGGAAGTAATAAGGCACTAAATTTGGAAAAGACCCACCAATACAAGGTCATCCAGTTGGTCAGTCATCTTTTTGCCCATAAAGGGTTGTTTCTCCTAATGAATTTTCAGTGTCTAGTTTTAAATATAAAATTATTTCAGCATTTTGTATTTGATTTGTTACTTTGTATAAACCACATTTTACCAGAACTTGAGGTATTGTATTGTATCTATAAGTCTGTCCGTAGCTTGTATCTGAGTCTAGATACAGATATTCCCCACAATCCAAATGAAGTGCTCAGAAATCAAACCAATCCTATAACCATGCAAAAGTTTGGACCACATAGCCCAAACTAAAAATGGTAGAACCCTATCCAAGATAGTCCTGGATCAAGGTGTACTCAAACTTATGTGAGTTAGGTTAGTCTGATGAATTAAACTTCTGTACCAGATCCCCTATTGAATCAAGTTAGGTTGCTGTCCACCAGCATCCCAGATTCCTTTGAAGTCCCTGACTAGCTCCCTGCCTTGCAGAGAGACATGCTGGAACTTGGCCTGCACTCAGTTGCTCTGGCCAAGAGCCCTGCTGGCCCCACCACCAGGGTATCCCAGAGCCAGGCTTTTAAGGACAAAACCTTTGTCCTTAACCCCACCTCCTGCCTATGACCAGCTGTCACGTGCAGCTAGGCAGTGATGGTAGAAGGAGGAATGGAGGTTTCTGTGTTCCTGGCATGAAGCCTGGGACCTTGGCATCCACGTCCTTGGGACATGCTCTGGCATCCCACCACGAAGCACCCCACAATGTACATGTTGATCTCGCAGGGTGCCCAGGAGAACATTTGCAAATGGGTCCCGTGGACTGCACCCTTGGCTTCTGCACACCACATCTCAGTGGCCAGAGCCAGGCACCCTGCCACCCAGATTGCAGCTTGCACCCCCAACCCCCAATCCTGAGCAGGAGCTGGTGCCAGAGGCTCACTATTAGTGGATCAGGATGGCAGGGGGAAGAACAGCATGACTGTGCCTGCACAGAGGCAACCCTGTGACCTCCACAGCTTGGCCACTGCTGGCAGCTATGCAGGCCATGGACATCTGGCATGCTGCAAGGCTCTTTTGGCCCACAGCTACAGAGTCCCAGGGTACTGGGGAGCGGGGGGCACTGAACCTCCAACCTGGGGCAAGCCGGCAGATACCTCTGGAAACTGCAGGAGCATGTAAGGCATGGTCAATTACCTCTGTGTTTCCAGGCCGGGATGTAGGGTGTTGCCAGAATCACAGGGTGTCTGCTGGAAGCCCCTGGAAATTTCAGGGTCTGGGGATGGCCTGACTAGTGGAGCCTTGGTCATGCTGGAGCAGGGGTCATGCCCAGCTTCTGTGGGTTGACAAAGCGGATGGAGTGGTTGGCCAGGACATCCTGGATAACCAGGAACAGCTCCCAGATGGCCTCTCTGGACATGGTCTGGATTGTGATGTGGTAATAGCTGGGGTGGCTAGCTTCATGACAGTGATGGCCACCCACTTCTCTGTAGTGAGGAGTGACTGCATGCTGACAACCTGACACACAATGTGGGGGGGCCACCTGGGCGATGGCATCCATGAAGGTGACCCAGCATATGTGGAAGTTCTGGAGTCGCTGTTCATTATTCTAGGTGCCCAGGACAATCTGCTCTTACCAGTCAGTGTTCCTACCAGTGGGCCCAGAACTGGTGCTAGATGGTCTGGAGGTGATGCCAGAGCACCTCGGAGTCCATGGCATCCTGGATAGCCTTGTCCTTATTGCACACATGAAAGCTGGTGGCCCAGTCCAGGATGCTTGGCAGGTGCAGGGTGTGGTGAGTGGTCCTATGTGGGATATCTGGCTGCTGGCTTGTGGGCATGAAGGTACATGCCATGACAACCTGCTGGTGCATCAGGTACATATGGGCATGCATATACTGCAGCCTCTAGCGAGTGTTGCACAGAGTGACAAGAAGGACATGCTGCAGCTCCTGGGTCTCTGTGCTTAGGTGTGGGTGCTGGGACATTGTGATGGGGTGTGGGCAGGTCAGAATACATGCAAGTCATGATGGATGGTTCTGGGGTTCTTCTGGAAGCCAAGGACTGGGCACAGTGGAGGGTCTGCAGTGGTGTGGCAGAGGGTCTGGGGCATGGTCACCTGATTGGCCTGGCAGCCAATCAGGGGTGGCCCAGCTACTCGGGTGTACTTGGCAACCTTCAACCCCCAACTGCTGGCTTCAGGCAGTGCAGACATCCTGCATTCCCACCCCGCTGCAGAGTGTGAACATGTGTTTTGCTCACTCCCAAACTAAACTAGTCTGCTTAGAGAACCCCGTATAATTTAGATTGATGCCACCTCAGGTTTTTTGAATGTCTATACCTAGCCTGAGTGCTTAGAGGACAGTTTATCTTGCTGAAGGAATCATCTTGTCATAAATTCTTGGTATAGCAGGGGTTTAGGTTGTAGCCGTGTTGGTCTAAGGATATAGGCAGACAAGGTTCCTTGGGTGAATTTGATATCTTTTATTAGACCAACCCAAATGGTTGGAGAATAGTTATTAAGTAAGCTTTCAGGTTCAAAAACCCTTTGTCAGGCTAAGGAAGCTTCAGCAGCTGGTGTGTGCTCTTCCTGGATGGAATGAAAAGTAAAGAAGCCAGGGGCTGGGCTGGGCTGGGCTGGGCTGGGGAGTCAGTTGCCAGGCAGATTATAATGTATCAAAAATCCAATGTCTATGTTTAGTCCCTGATCTCTAGTATCCAGCAGGTTGATGAAATGGAGCTCATAGGCTCATCTCTGGGAAGTGTTGTGTAAGTTTCCCTTGAGGATCAGGACTGAGAGATTGGAGAGAGAGTGGCCCTCCTGTGAGAAATGTGCCCCCACCAGTAATTGAGTGTTTCTGTCTTTGATGGATTTCTGGTGTGCGTTCATTCTGGTGCGCAGTTGTTGTCTGGTCTCTCCTACATATCTTCCATCAGGGCATTTGGTGCATTGGATGAGGTATATTACATTTCTGGAGGTGCAGCTATAAGATCCTGGGATGCTGATGGCTCTGTTGTGGGGTGTAATAATAGTGGGGGTGGTGGAGATGTGTTGTCAGGTTTTGCATTTCTTGTCCTGGCACAGTCTGGATCCTTTTGGTGTGTTCTGGGCTTGAGGAAGTTTGCTTCTGGTGATGAGGTTGGCGAGGTTCGGTGCTTGTCTGAAGGCTAGGATGGGTGGTTCTGGGAAGATCTTTTTAAGAATAGGATCTTTTTCTAATATGGGTTGCAATTTTTTGAGGATTTTCCGTACAGGTTCAAGGGAGGGGTGATACATCATAACCAGCGGTGCGCGATTTGGGGGTGTTTTTGTTCTGTACTGCAGCAGTTCTTCACGTGGTATCCAAGTGGCTCTTTCAAACATGCGATCTACCTCTCTGGAGAAGTGTCCTTGCTGGGTGAAAGCCTTTTTAAGATTGGCGAGGTGGCAATCCCGGGTGTTCTCTTCAGTACAAATGCGGTGGTATCTGAGGGCTTGGCTGTATATCACAGCTTTTTTGGTGTGTTTAGGGTGATTGCTGGTTCTGTGCAGATATGTATGTTGGTCTGTGGGTTTCTTGTATACCGTAGTCTGTATTTTACCCTTCTGGATACTGATCATTGTGTCTAAAAAGGGGATGTTGGTGCTGGAGTATTCTAAAGAAAGTCGGATGGAGGGATGGTGACTGTTGAATTTCTGGTGGAACTCAATCAGAGATTGCAGGTTCTCACTCCAAATGATGAAGATGTCATCGATGTATCTTAGGTATAGTAAGGGTTTGATGGTGCAGTTCCTGAGGAAGTCTTCTTCCAGGTGGCTCATAAAAAGGTTGGCATACTGTGGGGCCATTTTAGTGCCCATAGCTGTTCCCATCATCTGGAGGAAGTGTTGATTATTAAAAGTGAAATTGTTGTGTGTGAGAATGAAGTGTATAAGCTCAGTAATATCTTTGGGTCTGTATTCTGAGTTGTAATCTTGTTCCTGTAGATATGTAAGGCAGGCTTGGATGCCATCCTGGTGTGGGATGTTGGTATATAGACTGGTAATGTCCATGGTGGCTAGGAGTGTGTTGCTGGGAAGGTGGTCTATGTTTTTAAGTTTCCGTAGCAAGTCTGTAGTGTCTTGTACAAAACTTGCTCTGTGGGTGACAAGCGGTTTTAGGATGGATTCAACAAAACCTGATATTTCCTCAGTTAGGGTCCCATGGTTGGATATGATAGGTCTGCCAGGGTTCCCTTGTTTGTGGATTTTAGGGAGCATGTAAAAAGTCCCCGGGTTAGGTAGTGGGGGGATCAAGGTCTGTAGTTTTTCTTGTAATCTTGGTGGAAATGATTTGATGGTATTGTTGAGTTTTTTGGTGAAAAGGGGAGTAGGATCTTCTTGTAGTTCTTTGTAGTAGGTGGTGTCAGAGAGCTGTCTGTTGGCTTCCTTTATGTAATCCTCACGGTTTAGGATGACCATGGCTCCTCCTTTATCTGCTGGTTTTATTACTATTTGGTGGTTAGATCTTAGAGATTCTATGGCCTTTCTCTCTGGTAGAGAGAGGTTGTTGTGGTGGCGCATGTTGCTGATTATTTCATTGTTCATTCTTTCCCTGAAGTAGTCAATGTAGTGATCAAGGTTAGGGTTTCGTCCACTGTGAGGTGTCCAATCTGATGTTTTTTTGGGCTTTTTGGCATTGATCCTTTCTTGAATGTTGTCAGAGGATGAGTTGTTGTTGGGAGTGGGTTCAGTTTGGTCGTGGAAATATTCTTTGAGGCACAGGCGTCGGAAGAATTCTTCTAGTTCTCCACATTGAAATATTTTATTAGGGTATTTTTCTGGACAGAAATTTAGGCCTTTAGAAAGGACAGATTTTTCAGTTTTGGTAAGCATGTGTGTGTGGAGAGTGATAATATTTGTGGGTTGGTTGCTGCTTGCAGTTTCATCAAGTCTGAGGTTGGAAGGTCGTAAGGTGTTGGTGTTGTTCCTCTGATGGTTGTTTTGTGGCTGGGGAGCTTGTTCTTGGAGTAATTTCTTCTTTTTATGTAGGATGAATGCTGTAGAAAGTTTTTCGTAGTCTCTTTGTATCCACTGTATATTGTCAGGGAACGTGCATGGATTTCTATCTTTTAAGTTGTTGTAGTGTATGATGATTTCCGTCCTGAGTTGGTCTCGAGTAGAGTAGGTGAAGTAGATGATTTCTAATTTTCTCTGAAGTTCTTCTGCATAGCTGTGCAGCATATTTGGAGTTTTGTGTAGTAGTCAGGTGATTGTAGATGTTTAGTCCTCGGGGAATGAAGTTGTGTTTCTTGCAAAGGCTTAGAAAATATATGTCGCTGTTGAGTCTGGCTTCTTTCTTTTTCTTGTTGTACAGTTTCCATTTCAGATGGCTGAATTCAATATCTTCCATGTTGCAGGGGTTTAGGTTGTAGCCGTGTTGGTCTAAGGACATTGGCAGACAAGGTTCCTTGGGTGAATTTGATATCTTTTATTAGACCAACCCAAATGGTTGGAGAATAGTTATTAAGCAAGCTTTCGGGTTCAAAAACCTTTCGTCAGGCTAAGGAAGCTGCAGCAGTTTGTGTGTGCTCTTCCTGGTATAGCAGGGTGCATCTACACATACAATTAATGTGAAGCAATAAACTCCAGAGCAGTTTGAGCCAGAGGAAACTACTCCTGGGTACAGAATCTACATGTGCACTCAGGACAGCAGCCATTTGAGCTGGAGTGAAACAAGCCTAGGCTGGAAGTGGGCACAGGAGATCAAACCCAGGCTCTGGGTGGTGGCATTGGGTGGCAGAAGGGCTGGCTGGGGCATGAGGGTGCTGCAAATGCAGAACTGTGTGCCTAGCTAGCAGGCAGGAGTCTCGCCCCCTGCTGCTGGGCTGACTGGGCATAAATTGTGCTTGTGGTCACTGTCTACATGTGTGTTTAATTGAAGTTACTCTGCCAATACCATTTGATTCTGTTGTGCTCTTTCAATGTTTCTGTTAAAGCTACTCCACATTTCATGGAATATTTAAACATACACTGATCCACAGACAGGGAAGAAGGTTTTTTCATCCAGAGAGTCAGGAACTTACCATAGAAGGGGAAGAACAGGGTCCAGTCCTTGTTCCAATAAACACTTAAGTATTAGATATTAGGTATAAATAAAAATATCAACATATTTAATATGGATCACTGCTCCACATGGTAGGAAGGCTTCTTCTGTCTTGCAAGGTGGGAAATGTGGTTTCTGGATTGCCTCAGGAAGAGTCAGGATTTGCTCCTGTGGGTTAGTACTCTAATCAAAAAGGTTTTGAGTAAAAGAGGGACAAGACTTACTCTTAGATAAACTTTGTGAGAAAAGGCTGGTTTATACACCTAGCTGTAGCTCGCAGAAGTTTCATGACTGTGAATCCCAAGTAAAGGGTTAAGCCTGCATGTGGCCAAGATTTAGTGCTTATCTCCAGACAGGGATGAGGCTTGAGCAGTCCTCTTTAGCATTTTGCGTTGACTAGATAATGCCCCAATCAGTGTTTCATATTCTGTTCCGAGGTACCTATCTCTGCTCATATATTGCATACAGATCTAAACACCTAACTCTGGATTGTGGATCCCAGCTCATATATGCTGCAGCCCTTAAGGGCATAGACACTTGAATAGGTTTTCACAAGATAAACAAAGTCAGGGATTTGCAGCATGTTACCTACTTTGTGGTAACTGTCCTTCTGCGTGTTCTTATCACACTAGCTTGTGGTAGCTTCCCCTCTCTTTGACTTCAGTGGACTTACGCATGGCTTCAGGGCTCTGCGATATGGTATCTTTGATCATAAATGAATGTGTCATGGTGATATTTGTCTGACCTATTTCATGCACTAGAGGTGAGATCCAGAAAGACACTTTTGGTTTCTTCAAAATAAGCTTTGCCATGCATAAAAATTAGAGCCTGGCCCTAGGACAGTAATCCAAAAGTGATTTGGTACCTAGGCTTCTCATACAGTTGCTTTGGAGGGAGAGGCATCTCTAAAGAGTAGTCCACAAAAATCAGCAGGCTAAGTGCAGAGTTGCTTAGAGAGAGTCCATAGGAAACGCTGAGTGCAGGGGTATGCCTGAATTTCTGCTACCCTCTCTGACCACTCAAGATCCAGAATCCAGAATCCTTTCCTGGTTACCTAAGTAGGGCTTCTTTTTTAAAATATAGCCGGTGGTCATGCAGTTGCCACTGATTTTTATAGTCCCTCTAGGCCTCCTAGATTTTAAACCCTTTCAAGCTAGTGGGGATTCAAACTACATCTCCCACTTCCCAGGGAAACACCCTAATCATTAGGCCCCAGAACAAGGCCTGTAGCATATTTCACACATGTTGTTGAAAGCGGACCCCTCTTCATTCAACAATACAATTCATGAGGCCAGAAGGATAGCAAAAAAGAGCGACCCCATTTCTGTAGATTAGCAGCTAGAGGCTGCGGGTGGGGGCTTGGGGATATCAACTCTGATTCTTATTGTCTGAACTATTTATTCAATTCAAATTAGACAGCCATTGAATAAAGATATAGATATAGATATCGCCTATGGAACAGAGATCAGAAAATTAAGCAGCTAAAGTAGTTTTCTGTATCTCACCCTAAATTATCCTAATTAGGAACTGAGTTTTGAGTGATGTCTAACAGATTCCTTCACTTGAAAGAGTACTAAGTCTTATCATTTTTCTCATGTTTCTGGTTAGATGTTGTTTTCAATTATTATGTAAACCTCACAAAATTTTTAAAAAGAAAAAAAATGAAATGGTGGAAAACTAATACCAGAGGCCTCCTTTTTACTTGGATATTATTGCAGTGCAGCTTTTAACTATGCTTTCATGTGCATTGCATTTGTATAAATGTTGCACATAGAAACATGTGTAAGCCTAAAAAAACCTAAATATTTTTAGTGAATGTATTGGGTATTGCCATTTATTAATGATCCCTATCATTTACATCCCTCCCACTTTTAGTATCAATGTGTCTTACCATTATGATCATAATTTTATTGTGTTACACCAACATAATCGCAAAGCATCTTGTTAACTTCTGATTTTAAGATGCACAGAATTTCTGGGAGAGTGGATTTTTACGAAGACAGATTTCATTTATAAATCCAATTGTCAGTAAAGTGCTGCAAGCCTAAATTTCTTGGGAAAGGAGAAAAAAATCATCAATACCTTGATCTTGTAGATGACTTACTATTTATCTTCTGTCCCACTTTGTCCGTGTTTATGTCGAAGAGGGAATACTTGTAACTAAGATTAACTTTCTGCAGTGTAATAAGAAATCCCTGCCTCAGTAGGGGTTCTGTGAGCGTTGCTATGCTGCACTTCATGAAACATCCTCTGGACTTTATCATGATACCAAAGATAGAATTTAGATCCCCTGATGCTTGTCCTAAAGAAGACTCTTAGCTGCATAGAGTCTGTAGTTGAGAACTGCCAGATCAAATCCAGAAATCATTTACTCTAAAAACCTAACTTTAAGTTATATGCCATAAAGCTTGGCTGAAACACTTACTTCTAATAGATTCAATTTACTTCAAAATCATTCTAGAAACTGAAAATCAAACATCATTCCTGTGCTTGAGCCAAAAGAGGCTCAACTTTTCTTACAGAACTTTTCTTGTACTGGGTAAAACTCGAATGTGAAATGAAACACTAAAAATGAGAGGGAAACTGGTATTTAATGGAGAACAGAGGGATATATTCTTTGATCATATATCCAGGATGATTAAGAAAAGGAATGTTTTATCTTAGCCAAAACACAGCTGCATAACTACATTCAAGTTATATTTGTCCAGCCAAGCAAGGTAGATTGTTGGACATGCATAAATGTTTAGCTTATTTGGGACCCCCTCCCCCCCAAAAGGCATTCGTTCCTAGGAAAACAAGAAACTCCAAATAATTCTGCAACAAACATGTAAATCAGTATATAATCACACAGGCTGGCCATACTTTATTTACACTGGCTGACTTTTACGTGTTTTTTGGCATCACGGAGTGCATCTACACAAGATGTTTACTGGGCAGCTGACTAATGCAGTGGTTCTCAACCTTTTTCGTACTGGGACCCATTCGCCAAGATTGATGGCTTGTCCCGGTCTACACCCCCCTGGCCCTGCTGATGTCTGACACATAGTCCCCTGCCCTCTCCCCCCCCCGCCCCCTCAGGGCTTGCTAGCATCCTTCACCCCCAAGCCACAGCCCCGTGGTCCTGCTGGTGCCCTTCACCCCCCAAGCTACAGCCCCCTGCTTTCCTAGGCCATGCTCGTACCCATCACTCCCAATCCACAGTCCCCTGCCCACCCAACCTGCCAGTGGGGACCCCAAGTTGCTTCCATCTTGCTCAGGTAAGAGCACAAGCAGTGATTGCGAGCCCCGGCATGTATGGGCTCTGGACTAATGGACTAATTTTGGAAGGGATTGAGCACCAACAATTTACTTTTACTGGGGAAGTAAAACTAAATGTTCTTATAGCGGAGGTGTAACTAATTTACTACACCCTGGAGTGGAGGGGGGATGTTGTATGAAGGGGCTGGGGGGAATGGTCTGTGGAGGCGGGGATGGGATGCTGAGCAAGGCTTATCTCGCTGTAGACTCAAAACCCTGGCTGCTGCTAGGCTTGGGGTCACCACAGCCTGGCTGTAGCAGCTGACTTAGAAGGGGCTCAGAATTGCTGCTCCTCTGCTGAGCTTGGGTGGCGACTGCTTCAGCACAGGCTCCTCATTCAACAGCCTCAGCCATCCCCACAGCTCAGGCAACCATTCTGGTTCCCCCTTTAAGTTTCTGGCCACCTCATCCACCCCTGGGCACACTACTGGTAGTTCATTAGTCTCCTGTAGAAGCATATGCCATAGGTGTTTGATTTATCTCCTCTTCCCTTCAATTGTGCATAAAGAACCAAAACTTCTTGATAGGCTTTAGCTTTTCTCTCTCTTATTTAATCATTACCCTCTTTATAGGAGGAAAATCAATCATGTCTTAATTATAATGATTTTCTTATGCATTTTAATCCAATAGTTATTGCAGTTTGAAAGGTAGAGATTGCTTATGGATTAAAAAAAAAAACCCATTACAGCTGAGAAGAGTTGTTTTGAGTTGCTTACTTTTCCTCATCAAAATGACTTTTAAGACAAAACTTTCATAAAATATATTAATAACAGTATTATTTTTCTCGCTGTTTCTATTCCCATCTTTCTTTGACTGGTCTAGTTATAGTGTAAGCTCTTTGGGACAGGGGTTCTCTTACTATATGCTTTTTCTCTAAGTACCATCATAATACAATATGTAATCACCATAATTATAATGAAATTATCATTTGCCCAACAGTATCAGTGTCCTTTGGGATACTGTAGGTTATTCTGCAATCAGAATAGAAGGAATAGGTGATATTCTATCTACTAGCTGTGCAGTATGGAAAATGCTGGGGGGGTTTCATGGTAAACACAATACCTTACATGGAATATGCATCTTAAAAATTCACATAGTTTAATGAAGCTTTGTGCAACAACAGTATTAGCTGAGAGCTGTGATACAATGTGATACATATTGCATATAGTATGTCTACAGATGCATTATTATTATTATCTATTTTAGCAGCACCCACATTTTCTTAATCATTATGTAAACAATCCTAAGAGGCAGTCCAGTGCCCTGAAGAATTCAAAGCTAAACATTTTCAACTTTGGGTGCCTAAATTCAGGGTTCTACATTTTATGGACATTGTCAGGCCTTAAAGTTATGATAAAGATGTACCTATATAAGTATTTTATTTTTTTCAAATTGATCTGTTGGGCATGAGCTGCTATTCTAACCAAGCTGTACTTGCGCCTGTCTTGTTGGAGTTAACTTTTTTTTTCAGTGGGTCAGTGACAGTTGGTTGCAAGTGATTTCCCCATTCTTCACATTGTCTCTTTCCTTCTGTTGGTCTGATCAAATCT
Source organism: Alligator mississippiensis (assembly GCF_030867095.1). Lineage (NCBI taxonomy): Eukaryota > Metazoa > Chordata > Crocodylia > Alligatoridae > Alligator > Alligator mississippiensis. The sequence goes on from NC_081824.1 coordinate 443,368,116, forward strand.
AAGTCTTGGTATGCTTATTTCTGCAAGGCCAAATCTGTGGCAGAAACCATTTTAATTATCTCTTTTTAATCAGTGAACTGGCAGGAGGTTGTTCAGCTTGTCTTCTTGTTTGCATGTTAGCCATCCATCTTTCCACTTGAAGGGGCTTGCACCAGTCTCTGGAGACATCTACTCTCAAATCGGTCAATATGCTGCATCATTGCTTTCTTAAATGTACCATAAACACTGTACTATACATCACGATTGATAGAGCATGGGCATGGATGTTTCAAACTTTGACTGATCTTAGGGACTTTAAATATCAAGCTGAGAGAGAGAATCAAACAAAAACCTATTGAATTCAGTTTATTTTTGTAAATACAAAACGAAACCAAAACATAAATGAGTGTTCAGTATATATTATTATGAATGTTTTACACATAAAAGTTGGTTGTCCTTGATTTGTTAATGTCAGATGTTTATCTTCTGGACTGTAGCTCTTGTGGTTAAAGAACAGAAATAGAAATCTGGGGTCTTCTCCTTGCTCTACTACAGTCTTTTTTGTGATTCCACGTAAATAATTATGCCTCACCTGTTCATGTGTTTGGCTGCTTAAATAAGAGGCTTGCCTTTGAAATCTCCCTGACACCTTTTTGTCTAACACTTACCAAAGCTCTTGTTGCTCAGCACTTCTGAAAATCAAGTTGCTTATGCAGGTGCCGGAATATACATATATGTGAACAACTTTTAAATTATTAACTTTTTCATCTCTATGCCTCTGTTTTTCCATGTGTAAAACTGCATAATAATGCCCTATAATACAGCTGTGTGGGGTTTGTTTCAATAATACTTCTGAAGTGCTTGGTATCAGATGGAAGTGACGTTTAAAGAACAGAATAATCAGATAATCAGTATTATTATTTGAATGGAGGATTTGACTAGCTATGAAAAAAACAAGGTAGTTTGAATCTCTGGGAACTGTTATTGACTATAATTTGAATAGACACCCATAAAGTAAAGTAAGTAGGTCTAACCTCCCGCTACCAAACATTAAGCTATTCAGGCTTGCATAGCTTCTTAGAGGATAGGGTGGCAACATGTTCTGTCCCTCCCAAACAGCCACAATTCTACCCACCCCCTCCCAATTCCTCTTGCAAACTCCAAACCCAGCGATGTGGCAGTGAAGAGGCCACTCTGGGGATGTGGCTCTGTGGTCATTCTCAAGACCTTATTTCCTGGTTTGCTTGAGATTGGCCACTAGGAATGACCCTAGAAAAGTTTCCTTGGTGATTTCTGGATTTGGCAAATGAGAGTAGCAGTGGGTGGTTAGGGCATGATTTGGAAAGTCCCTGCATGAACACACTAGCTAGGGACAGACATTCAAAAAGCCTGAGCCTGACTTGACTCAATGTTGTAGGTTAGTCTAACCTGCAGAGATTGAACCAATTTGCAAGTGGATAAACATTCACTTTTGATTCAGGGGCTCAGGCTAGAAGCTGGGGTGCACCAAAGCAGCCCTCCCTTCCCTTCCATAGTGCTGGACTGAGGGGGTATGGCCAGGTCCCAGCAGGATGCTATGATTAGGGCGGGGTTTAAACACCCACACTGGCCTGCACTGTCCCTAGCTGGTGTGTGCCTGGAGCGGAAGGGGAAAACAGCACTCATCAGGCTTCTCCCCCACATTCGCTGCTCAAGGGATGGGAGTGTTGCCAAACCCCAGTCCCTGGCTAGCATTCTGAGGCTTGTGTGGAGTGCATACATCTGTTGATGATACTGAGCTTTTTAATCTCCCTCTCCCTGATTCTTCATACTGTCTACAGCAAACTGATGGCACTTACAGGTCCCATGCATTGCAGACTAGGTCATTTCTCACACCTCTCTGTCCCCTCTTGAACACTGTCAGATTGCAGCCTTTGAAGCAAGCCAGCAGCCAGCAGGGAGCTTATTAGAACACAAAGCTTATCAGCCCATCATGAAAACAAAAGCCTCTCTCATTAGTTCAAGCTCTTCTTAAAGAGTTTTTTCCAAAATATTTGTAAGGAAGAATGGAGGGACATTACCAGCTGACCTGCTGATTAATTCCAAAATGCCGTAAGCAGACACTATTCTGCCTGTCTTTGTTCCAGTGAAATTGGAGACACATACACATAGACACCTTTCAGCATTAGCTAGCATGGGGGTGGTGTGACCATGACCAGATGCCAGCTGGGGTCCAGGCTGCTGGGGTCCATGCTGTGCAAGAGGAGAGGGAGGGAGGGGGGGATCCCTGCTTGAGCAGTGAGTGGTGGTGAGGGGTATGAAGCAGGGGGAAGCAAGGCAGACACTGCTGAGCCTGCAGTCTTCACCTCCTTCTCAGCCAGCCAGATCTCCAGCTAGGGAGGAGAGGGGCGGGGCCAGCCTTGCTCCATGGAACAGATAGCCCAGTCCAGCTCAGGGCTGGAAAGCATGCTGGGATTCTGGGGGACTTTGATTTAACTTAAACCAGGAAGGGGTCTGGGATGAAGTTCCATAAATCAGTTTGATCCAAATCGGTTAAGTTTGATACTACATTCATACAGGTTTATCTTAAACCAGTGTCAGCCATTTATGTGCACTGAACTTTTTCTGAAGTTTAAACAAGTTTCTGATCATTTAAACTGATTTATGTGTAACTTCTGTCCCTAGCCACTCTTGCTGAAGAGTAAGCATAGTTCATTACCTCCCCTAGTATAGATAGATAAGAAGTATAATGAAGCTACAATAGATTAGGCTTGGAGAGTGCCAAATCCACAACCTATCTTTGATATATTGACAGTGATAACTCTAACACTCTTCTGGATTTTTTTTATATTTGGGATAATGGTCAGTTAAATTTACCCAGTCCCTATAAGCCAGGTACAGACGTTACACTTTTACAGGTATAAGTGATCAGAAACCGGTCTATTCGTTCAACAGAACAGAAGTTTGGCACACAAAACCAGTCTATCTCCATAACAGAACAGAAATTCTGCACACATAGACTACTTTAAAAATGGTGGAACCCAGTGCAGGAGTTCCCAGCCTGCCCCTCCCCACCAGAGGGCAAACGTGTGTTCTGTTCACTAATCTAAACTATGCTGCTTACAGAAAGCCATCTAATTTAGATTGATCCCGCTTCAGGCATTTTGAAGATTTATACCTAGCTGTTATGACTCCTTTTGGTTTTGTCCTGTTTAGTAGATGAAGTTACCTAGAATGTCCTACAATGAACTATAAGTTAGCTGTGTTAGTCTGAAGTTAAGCAGAAGTCAGGGTAAGATAGCACCTTAGAGACTAACAGGTTAAGTGGTTCAGAGACCCGTTGTCTAAGGTGCCAATCTGCCCAGCCTATTAAAAATACTCTTTCGTCTAATGCTAGATGCGGGCATATGAATATGTTTATGATGGCAGATGAACTCAAATGTGGATACAAAGCAAATTATAGAACCTTAGAACCTGTAAATGGTTAAGTTAATCACATACTTAATCTTTTAGAAAGTCATAAGTATAACTACAATATACACTGACCTTGAGGTGACAATGTTTTAATAAATGCTTAAACCAGTTGTCAGATGCAGACATTAGATTTCTTGCTGGAAATCCAATGGGAAAATGGCACTAGATTTGGCTTTGTAGTTTAAAATGTGATGTATACATTACATGGTCAATGATCATGAACATTTAGGACCTAATTTATCCTTGGTGCAACTTTGTTACATTCCTGGTAGAATGCTATTGCATGCCAGGTATACAGTATGACTCTGTCATGCACTGATTTCAGTTGGTTTGTACCAAGCATACATTTGATATCCCAAGAGTAATTTTCTATTTACCTATATCAGTACATTTCTTTTTGGGGGTATCTAAAAGCAAAATTGATTGCCATAACTGAGGGCCACATTTGAAAACTAGGTTTCCCCATAAATAAAGAGGCAATGAAAATTACAAGGCAATGAAAATACTAGTGATTTCTCTTGGATTTGGTGCTAGTGTTTCATGTAATCACATAACTGGGCTTACCACAAGCTTAAAAAACTTTGGAAATAATGAGCTGGTAAATCTTCTTATTTCCTGGAGATGAAACCAAGATAAATGTACTAATTTTCCTTTGTTAATCATCAATGCCTTCAAAATCAAGCTCAGACAAATTATCTTTAAATCTCTCCCTAAATATATTTTGGGTACTATAATTTTTCAGATTGTGACTGATCCATAACTATTTTCAAGCACTAAAATACTTTAAAAAATTAAGCTTCTTTCTAAAACAGTTATTTCTAGGAATAAACATAGCAGAAGACTACAGGCTGGGTAAACATGGGTTCACAAGCAGGGAGACATCAAAGAGATTTGTGCACTTGCTTTTGTGCATACATTTGAAGCTGGATTCATGAAGAGACAGCTGATGTCATTCTTAATTAATCAAGCCGATTTGTTTAGAATGGGGAGATTGTTAACAGAGATGATTGACAGTGACTGTGCAAGCACAACGCTGGCAGGATATGTACAGAACCTCTAGCTAGGCAGAGACAATGTCTCAGCTATGAAAAACAATGACCCTAAATCATAAGGTGTGTTTATTTTAAAGGGACAGCCCACCACTTGGACACCCCCAAAATCGTCCTGCTTTGTTTTTTGCTTCACAAATATTTCCAAAATCCAGGAAATTCTCTAGGGGCTTGATCTTGCAAGGTCCTATAAGGGTCTTGAATGTTCTCAAATGGACCCTGATTCAGCAAAGCACTTAAAAACACATGCTCAACTTTAAGCTCATACCCATGGGGATGTAAGCATGTGCTTAAGTACCATGTTAAATCAGGGCCCTATAAAAAAAAATCAGGCTCGAGGGTATTCAGGTGCTGCTAAGTACCTTATAGCAGGGGTTGTCAACCAGGGGTACATGTACCCCCAGGAGTACTTATGAAGGCCCTAGGGGGTATGCGTGGGTGGGGATGGAGTACTGCCATGCAACATCCTGTGCTGCCATGCAGGCTCTGCTCACCTGCTTGGATGTGTGGGGTGGGGGGAGCTCATACACAGAGACTGCTGCCACTCTGCATCCAGCCGCACCCCCCCATCCGTTCAGCTTCCAGCTGCACCCTCCTTCCCCCACTCCATATCTGGCTGCTGGGGTACACTGCTCCATGTCTGGCCAGCAGGGGTATGCTGATCCAAAAAGGTTGAAAACTTGTGCCTTATAGGATCAAACTCTAGATTGCACTTATGTAAGAAATAGAGCTATGAAAACAGACCATTCCACATGCTATATTCTGTACACATAACATATGGCAAGTAGATAGGATATGCTCTTTGCACAATATCCATTTTTTTCACAATGTCCACGTGAGAAACCCCATTGCAACCTTTACCGTATGTGAGCAAAGCATTAATAACAGACTTCTCTGTGAATGTCAAGGAAAATATTATCTCTGTGGTATATAACCCACAGACAGAACTTCCTATGAAATCAGACCTCTTTGGAGTATCAAAAGGTGGACACTGAAAAATGACTTGTCTCTTTTGGCATCATTTTATAGGAATGTGAAAGCTTAATCCTAGCCTTTACATGAGGTTACTTAACTTACATTATCTTTTTAATCCAGATATATATAAAAATGCAGTCAATAATTGTCATTATGTTACCTTGAAGACTGGGTAGAATTGAAAGTTATAGAGTAATTAAATCAGATTTTATATATATATATATATATATATATATATATATATATATATATATATATATATATATATGCTTATGCTATATGTATATATAATAAGTATATAATTATATATATAGCATAAGTATATATATATATATATAGCAACATATACAGCCTATATATATATGTATAGCCTATATATATATAGCATAAGTTTTCATGAGCCCAAGTTCACTTCGTTAGTTGCTGTGAAAGGACATGTAAAGAACAGTGTATAAAATGGAAAGAGTGCTTCTGTGATGTTATCTTACTATATCTTGCACCAGAAACTTTAGAGGCCACTGGACCATGTTGATGTAAAGCATATGATTACCCTTTTGTTGGATATATACTTGTATATTCAAGGAAAAGCAAAATGTTAAGTTAATTTAAAATATTAAAGCTCTGACTGCCACATTATTAAATGTCACTAGTTTAGATTACAATCCATTTATTACTAAGGAATTTCTTCCTACAGTAGCCTGTCTTAACATGCACTAAACATGTACTGTAATACTTTTAATAGCATGCTATTCCGGCAAGTACTATAGTAATAGTCTCTCTCCCTGTTCCAGCACCCTGCCTTTCATGTGGCAGTTGATTCAATGTTAACTGTGGAGTATTGAATGTGCATAAATAATTAAATGTTTAACTGATGGGATGTACTGGTTCAGTGGTAATTGGAATCCTGATAAACCTGGATTGTTTGCAAATGTCAAGCTAATGTGAACCCTGAATACACTTTCATGCCACGTGTCTTTTATTGCATCTGGCAAATCCCATTATTGAATTGTGCTTGTCGAAAGGATATTCACTAGAATACAATGATTTTATGATACAGAGGAAGGCTGAATATAATTGCCTTATTTTTTTGATTTCAACAAAATCTAACACAAGAAAATAAGCTATATACACAAAGCTACAAGATTCATACTTCATTATTCCTTTCAGATGTACTTCCGTTCCTTTACACCGATAAAATACAGAATCTGCCAATGTACTCTTTTCTCCGTGAGCTACTGGGTGCATCTACATGAGATGCTTTACTGCAGAGCTGACTAATTAGCTCCACAGTAAAGTGTCACCATCTATATGTGCAGCCACAGTAAACTAATTAACTCCAGGATAGGTGGGTGCTTGTACACCTGGTGAAAATTGCCCTTGTGTGTGGCTTAATGGTGTCACACTTTACAGATATGTGAGTTTTGACAATTTAAATGAGTTTGCATCATTATAAACTAATCCCCATGCTGATGTAGTTTAGCTTGTGACAACGCAACTTGGAATTACTTTGTGACAATGCAATTTGGAATGGTGCAGCCATTAATCTGTCACGTGTAAATGGTAATTCACTGAATGACGTGTGGTGATCCCCTTTGTCCATTGGATGTCACTCCAGTTTTTGTGTAGTGAGCCCCCTTGTCCACCAAGTCACTACAGTTTGAAGGTATTTGTTTGTAATGAATGTTTTAGGACACCAACGGCAGTCCAGGGGGGAACCTGGCGAATCCCACTGACTGGTGCCAAAACTTGCAACAGTTGCAGAGCATAGTGACTGTAGCCTGGCAAAAGCTGTGAGGAACCCCTGCTCCCCTCTACCCTGCACTGGTCTGTAGTGGGGATTAACAGTGTGCGGTGCCCCCTGCTGTAATTTAGTATGAAGAGATCATCAGGATGCATCGTTATGTGCTGCCCCCTGCAGCAGTTTACTGTGAACAGTGTACTGAGCATTTAATGAGATTTAAAACCAAAGGCATGTAAACAGTGATGGAAAAATAAAACCCACCATTTCAATTTAGGGGGCATAGAATGCAACTCTGAAGGACTCAACTCCCGTCACGTGTACAAGGGCCTGTACTGCCCGACACAGGCACTATCCTACAGCAGAGTAGTTATATGCAGTGAAACATGTGTAGACGGTGGTGGGCCTGGCTGGGGCATGAGGGTGCTATGATGCAGAGGTTGCTTGCTGGCACTATGCTCTAAAGTAAAAGGAAAAACAGACTCATTTGATATTGGGAATTTTTAATTTTAAATGATAAAATCAGATAGTTGGGAGTACCTGAAAAGCAAGGAATTTCTGACTGCAGTATGCGTCAGAGCAGATTTGATTAACTGAGTCTGTTGGAGTTTTTTAATCATAACACTTCAGCGTGCTGCATTTCAAAATGGGAGTGGGAGCACTTTAACTACAAAACAAGCTTCAGTTAAAGTGCCCCTGCTGCCATTTTCAAATGCAGGACATCAAATACATGAGATGCTGCAGGTGTTTTACTTAAAATGGATCCCATGATGCACTGTAATTAAAATGCCTCCCTCCCTCTCACCATCCCAGAGCATGTGTATAGGCACCCTTTGAGTGGATGATTTCTAGCTTTGGAAACCCGACTGGCTGCTGATGGAGCCATTCAGGAGGCTGACTGGCTAAGACACCATCTATATAGAATAGCATGCTATTAAATCCAGTATAGCATGCTATTAAATCTAGAATAGCATGCTATTAAAAGAGATTTTTACATAGCATGTACATCTTGGACCTTTCGCGGAGGCCTTTCTTCTGGGAATACCTGCCCCCATATACAGGGACCAATTTGCTCTAGCACAACTTTGCAGGGTAGGGGGCATGTAGGGAGATTAGTACAATACATCACAATTCGAACCTTTTGTTCATGGGGGCACTTCTTAAGAGAAACTTCCAGGGGTCAAGGATGGTGGAACGTGCCATGTAGTCTATGAAATATCCTTCCCCCCTCCCACAAAATAACTTGAAGAAAGAGTATTTTCCTTGAGGCATAATTTCTCCCACAGCTCTTGAGGTGCTTTGCAACACTTTCTGTATACATCAATACCTAAATATAATAATTTGTCTGACACTTTTTTTATCATACAGAGATGGGTTGTTTTGTTTTGTTTGCGTTTAAGACATCAGAGCAAATTCACCTTGATGTTCATAAGTGTAGGTCCCAGTGAAGCTAATGAGAACTGCAGGCACTTACACCATGCTTGTATTTGTTTCTACTATCTAACTAGCAGGTGCCTGTCACCTATAGTCTAACCCAGAGCCAAGAATTAGGCGATGAAACTCCTGACTTAGTCCATAGGGGGAATTTGGAGTCTCAAAATGGAATCCACAAAACCCAGCCTTCTGAATGAGGAGCTGCCTTAAGTCAGTATGCTTGGTGGAGCATGTCAGACACTGGCAGAGAGGACAGAAATATGTTCTAAATCCCTCCCCTCTCTGGGGATGGTGGCTCGATCAGCACTATTAAGAGATATTGTTACATAGGATGCATATCTTCAACCTTTTTCCTGAAGTTTGATCCCTAACAGCTTTGTTTTAAAAGTGGACTGGTTTGAAGAATGACTTTAAGGGATAGCCAGGGGAAGAGGTGGTGGTGTTCTCTATTTTGCAGTAGCTCAGGGGTTATTTACATCCACATTTGATTCCCTCCCCTCTCTCATTTGGTGCCTTAACTACCAGACTACTGACTATTTTGTGGCAAAGACATTCAACACACATCTTGTTGAAGTTGTTCCATTTTAGAAGATATTTAAAAATTCATTGGACATGATAGTGAGAGCAAGAGAGAGTATACAAGAGGGATTGGAACTTCATTACTTACTGGCTAGGGCATTTACCTGGGAAAGGGAAGACATAGGTTTCAGTCCCTATTTCAAGGGATAGTTATATTTTTGTATTAAACAGTTATTGACTAAAATACAAAAAGAGGTCATGGAAGGAGGACTGAAACTCACAGCCATCACTTCCCAAATGAACGTTTTGACCAATAAGGTAGAAAGTCATCTTCTCTCGTTTTCTTTCTTGTCTTAAATGAATCTTATTTTCATCTGGTGATTTGGGCGCTCACCAGGAACTTCCTGGCAGGAAGGTGAGTGACTTGATTTGAATCTTCTCAAAGACAAGAGAGAATTTAACCTTGGTTTACCACATTCTGAGTTAGTGTACTAAACTGATCTACTGTATAAAGGAGAGCCATGTTTCCCTCTCTTCTGGCCATAAAACTTGAAGAACATGGTGTCTGCTACTTTATTTTGTGTTGTTCCGTATCTTATAGATGTGTGTTAAGTGTTTTCAGGTGCACCTACCAGACTGAGCCTCTCAGGCAAAATCATAGAGTCATAGAGAGGCAAGGCTGGAAGGGACCTCCATTAGGTCCTCTAGTCCAACTCCCCTGCCTGAGGCAGGATCATCCTTATCCAAACCATCCTGTACAAATCCATTGTCTAACCTCTTAGCAAAACTACACAGTCAACCTGACACAACACAAACCATAACCTAACCTGCCACAGGCAAATAGCTGCTCAATGCTGTGAAGAGTGTCTCACTTCCACAAAGGCAGAGTTTTAGGCACTTGGAGTAATGCAGTGTTAAAAACAGAAATGTCTACAGTATTTACACATCAGCAGGGTTAGACAGCAGCTGGGCAGCAGTTTTCAGAATTATATCTAACATCCATCAAAGTTTCTTCGAGTTTGATTTTGACTGATATATAAAAAAAGTTGAATTCTACTTTGATTTGCATCAGTTTAGCATTCCTGTGATGGAATTTACTTCAGTGGAGCTTCTGCTTTGCATTGAGCTACAGAAGAAAAGACTCAGACCAAACGTGTTTTTAATAACAACAAAAATAGCAATACCGATAATAACAACAATAATGATAAGAATGCTGGTTTCCAAAAGACTAATGTTTTCCTACTTTATTAACCCCATTTTATTATATTTAGTTATTCTAATTCTTGTTTGTTAATTTGCTAGGCCCTGACTTCTCCAGCTTTATTATTCCAATCATAATTTTTAGTCCAACATAGCTGACAGTTATTTAACTGGAGCTCTATCATCCTTTTACAACCTTCTTGTCTAGTAGATGTAATCAAGTGCTCTCATTAGTCTGAATTTTGTGAACTCTTTCCAAGTGTGTAATATTGGACTGGGGAGATTCTGTAGTCTGGTCCATTTTTTTCCTGCAGAAGTGAAGCAATAATTTGACCTCTTAAACAGACTTTCAAGTAGTCCCAAATGGTAAAAGGTGATTTCAGTGATCCATTGTTCACTTTCTGAAAGAGATTGGTTTGGTTATTAATAAGAAACAGGAAATTGCTCTGCTGTAGTAAAGTATTACCAAAAGACCGTTTACAAGCTGGGGGAATATTACTTTTTCAATTAAGTTTTTAATCGTAATAACAAATGGATCAGAAAGAGGCCTTCGCTTATTATCACAGGTGCACAAATGTCAATAGGGAGACGTGTATAAGAATTTTTTTAGAGTATAATTCTTATGAGCAAAAAATAAAAATTATAGTGGGGTGGGAACAGTAATATATTTAAGCATTAAACTCACTTTCTGTTTAATAGATAATTTTCTAAGTGCTATAAAATTCATATGCTTATTTAGATGATCTTAAAAATTGGTATTCCACAAAAGAGATGGAATAACTTTTGGAGTGGAGGTAGAACAGCTATTGAGATCAGTTCACACACTTTGGAGATATTTTGTGAGGCTGTGTTTATTTTTAGTTGAATATTCAAATTTATCTGAGAACATTCCTTGGAGATGAACGATCCTCCTTACGTCACTACTTTTCTTCCCCAACACTTGCCTTAGAAGTAGAGGACAATCTGGGTGTCATTCTACTCTGCCTCTGACTGGTAGATGTGCTTCCTCCAGACCACTAGTTACCATTTTCCTTCTGCCACAGGTCCCTTCTAATCCTACTGGAGATGTGGATGGACCAGAAGTAGTGCAAAACTCATAGTTGAGTGGCAGTGAGCTGTTTCCAATAATCTTTCTTTGAGCACAGAGCATTAACCTCATATTATCATCTTTAATTGTTCTAATTCTTGTTTTTATTTTTAGTTGCTCTTCTACAGGTATCTTACAGTCCTGAAAATAAAGGATATTAATTGTCCAAAAACCCTGTTAATGCAGACTTAAGGCTGACTGTTTAACTTATTCCTTCCACAGTAATAGGTATGCCTACACTTAAATCTCTGAAAAACAGGATCCAAGGGATTAGAAACCTCCTCTTCACCCAAATCTCTGTAAACCAGGAAAAGCAGAGGTATAGTGGCTATTAGCCTCAACCTGTACCTGCTAGACATTGTAGCATTCTATCCTTTTGGGAGATATGGAATACTTTGGGGAAACAACATTTGTGCACTATGAGAAACTCTCAGACTATATCCTTGTTAAAAGAAAAATCACTTTTATAGAATCACAGAAAGAAGGACCGGAAGGGACCTGTAAGATCATCAAGTCCGGTCTCCTGCAATGGGTAGGAGGTAATGGGACCAAATTGGCCCTTTTCCAGTCCTCTGGCACCACACCCGAGCACCACAAGTGCTTATAAAGCTGTGCCAGGGGTCCCGCAATGACCTCTGCTAATTCCCTCAGCACTCTGGGGTGGAGATTGTCAGGACCAGCCGATTTAAATACATCCAGTCCCTCCAGAAGCTCCCTGACTACATCTTCACTGGCCCTAGGTCTGGGTGCACCTCCCCTGGGGCCTATGTAGGTCCTGGTGGGGGGGGCGTGGGTGACCCGGTCCCTGCTCAGGAAAATGGAAGCAAAAACATTGTTAAATGTTGTCATCTGGTGTGATGACCAGATTTCCTAGTATGTCTTGCAGAGGCCCCATGTTACCCAGTACCTTCTTTTTACCCACTATGTATTTAAAAAATGACTTCTTGTTGTTCTTGATCCACGTAGCTAGTCCCAGTTCCATCTCCGCCTTGGCTTTTCTGATCGCCCCCCTGCAGCCCCCAGCAAGTGCGGTATAGTCCTCCCTGGTGACGGCCTCTCCCTTCCATTGGGTATACGCCTCCCTTTTAGTCAGGAGACATTCCCATATGCTTTTGGTGAGCAATGGGGGCTTTTGCGCCATCTTACCCACTTTGATCCATTTTGGGATTACCTCCCTTTGGACTTGGAGAATTGTCTCCTTGAGGAACAACCACTCTTCTTGGACCCCTGACTACTCTCCCCTCTGGGACCTCAGTGCCTCCCTGACTATTCTCCTTACCTCATTGAAGTCCGCCCTCCTGAAGTCCAGGGCTGCTGCCTTGCTGCAGGCCTTTGCCACCTTGTGCTGGATGGTGAATTCCAGCAGGCGATGATCACTATCACCCAGGTGGTGGAGCACCCGCAGACCCCTCACCAGGTCATTGCCCGTGGCCAGGACCAGGTCCAACAAGGCATCTCCCCTGGTGGGGCTGTGCACCTCCTGGGTTAGATGGAGGTCCTGTATCTTGGCTAGGAAACTATGTGAGCAGTCAGACCTGGCTGGCTGCTCTTCCCAGCATATGTCTGGAAAGTTCAGGTCACCCATGATGACCACGTCCTTTGACCTAACTACCTCCGTGAGCTGATTTAAGAATTCCCGGTCTAGCTCTTCCCCTTGGTTGGGTGGTCTGTAGTAGACCCCCTTTCCCCTCAACTTCCTTGTATTCTAACCCAGAGTACTTCAGTGTGCCCCTTCTCTGACCCAGTGCTAGTCGTTGAAGATGTGTATTCCTCCTTGACGTAGAGTGCCACACCCCCACTTTTCCTCCCTGTCCTATCCCTCCTGTACAGCCTATATCCCTTGATATTCACCGCCCGGTCATGCGTTGGGTCCCACCACATTTTGGTGAGACCCACTATGTCTGGGTTGGTGTCAGCTAGCAGGAGGGTAAGTTCCTCCTGCTTGTTCCCCATACTATGAGTATTTGTGTAGAGGCAATTGAGGCCTACTGAAGATGTGTGCACTGGCCTCCTACTCTCAGTACTGCCTTGGCCCCAGTTGCTTACCTGGGTATTTGTTCTGCTCGTCATGGGTCTAGGCTGGGCTGTTCTTGTGGGTGACGCTTGGTTTAGTGGTCCAAGGCTTCCTCCGCCCTCATCTTCCCCTTTCCCCAGTTAGCCTAGTTTAAAGCCCACCGGAGGAGATCCGCCAACCTAGAAGGGAACACACGCTTACCTTTGGGGGATAGGTGAAGCCCATCCCACCTGAGCATGTCTCTTGTCCTGATGTGCAGGTCGTTGTCTAGGAAGCTGAAGCCCACCTCAAGACACCATTCCCAAAGCCTCCAGTTGGTCTCCCTTGCAGGTCTCATGTTGTCTTCCACGTCCGCTCAGTGGTAGGACAGAAGAGAATACCACCTGTGCCCCTATCTTCCTTAGCATGCCCCCCAGAGCATGGTAGTCCATCATCAGGTGATCAGGGGTTCTCCTAGCCGCATCATTGGTACTCACATGGATTAGGATCATGGGGTAGTAATCGGTGGGCTGGATCAAGGCCTGGATCATCCCCATCATTCTTGACACACAATTTGCTAGTATAGAATGTAATTATTGGGGGATTGTCTTACATTCAGGGTTGACTTAGATTCAAGTAAATGAGGTAAATATGCATCTCTTATTTTGATTCATAAAATAAAATCTAGCCTTTTTGAGCATGTTGATAGTGCATTCAATATTTCACTGTCAGTCATTTGCACACCTGGGTTAATAGTTTCACACCGGTGTTAAATTTTTTAGCTGTAGGTAAAAGCAATCTGCAGGGTTGTGAAATTGCTGAGAGACATTGCCAGAAAAGGGCAAAAACAGCAAAATTACAGATGGAAGGATAGCTTGAATAGTGGAACACCAAAACCATTAGAAAGGATAGTAGGTCATTAACACCTATGGAGTGATGAGAGGTCAGCAGGAATTAGGTACCTTATAATAAGCCATGAAGTCATTTGATTCTCTCAGCACTACTTGAATAGAAATGTTGTTACCTCTCCCAGGCAGTTAATTTTAAAATTTGAGTGGAGCAGGAATCAAGAGGAGAGACAGCTTAGGGGGTTTGCAACTACACCTTTGCAGCCCCTGGATCTGCCTCTTCTCTAGTTCAGTTTCTTTCTTTTCAGTTTGACAGTTTCCTTTACTCAGTTCTAAATTTTTCTTCTTGGTTATTCTACTTATGGTGCCCATTGGTGTAACTGTAAACTACCCATGGGCATACAAAGCAGAAGTTAGCCTTACTTGTCTGGGTTCCCAGATCAAAGTGTTTTATTTGGGTATAATGGTCTCCATTAAAAGTTAATATTTGCCAACAGTGCCACACAACATTATCTAAAATAAGACCATCCTTTCCTGTATTTAGAAGAGGAAATATCTGTGGTATCTCAAGTGCTAAAATGTGGGAAGTGGTAGAAGATAATGCAGCTTTGTTTTGTTTTAATGGCAATTGATTCTAAAATCACATTGTGGTGGTTTTATTCTTAACCTTTAGCAATCCATACAGAAATATTTGCATTACAAAATCCTAGGGACTAAATTAAAGAGGTGTTAAGGGAAAAAAACAGCATGTAACCTTGGAAACCGGCGACTAGTAAAGTCATTGACATAATATTAAGATTAAAAACTTAGATCCCTTAGCTTCTGAGGAAAATAGACCCAAAACACATACATGAGGCTCTTCAGTGAAAATTGAATATAGAGTTTCAGCCTTGAATGCACAGTGTTTTAGTAACCATGGGTAAAAAGTTTATCTGTGGGATAATAATACATTCTGTAGTCACAGGGGTCATCTATTAGAGGTATGTAAACACTACAAAAGCATCTCCTCTTATGTAGAAAACAAGGTTTTTGAGTCTTTGTTTTACCTCACTGGCATGTTTGATTCCCCACCTTTGTTTTAGTTCTTTTAGTCCTTTATTATTTCAGTTATGTATGACCTGTGTGTGAATATCTATATATATTTATGCTGGTATTTATATGGTTATCTGCAACAGTTTCTTTGTCTTTGCTACCTGCTCACAGCTGCAGTCTTAACTCCCTTAGCTGATGTCTTTCAGCTTCGCTGTTCTGTGTACAAGCTTTTTAAGTCCCTCTGGATGTTTTTATGTCCTTTTGCATGTTTCTCATGACTTACTGTTTCAGTTTTTTCAGATGCTGAGAGTGATGTAGCTTTTTTTTCTCTTCCTTGATAACTTGGTCTTCACAGTTCTGCTCCATGTGGTATTCATGGCATCTGATAAGAATTGTTCCTGAAGCATGAGCAGAGAACTATTGTGCTGTATTTGGAAATATATGATTATAAAATACAGTCATGAAACTGAATGTTAATGCTCTTTACATAGATAGTAGCAGTCCTTGTGCTGCTCTCGTGGAACTTAATGACAGGATAATAGAAGAGAATATAAAGTAGATGTTAACTGAAGTAGCACAGAACCACAGGGATCTCATGACTGTGTTCCTAGGGGTGGAAAACTTAGCTAAAAACTGCTGATTGTAAGTTTTGGATGGGTCATATGTCATTTATATTCTATTCAGTAGGTCTAGGGAAATAATCTGGCAAAAGATCTATAGCATTCACTATTTGCCTATATGTATCTGTTTAAGTGAGTAATGGCAAGTGCAATTAATAATTGCATACAGTGGACCAATGTTTACCTTTGTATACCTTACAACTTCTGCAAGTCATTGTGATCACAGAGGGTGTAAACTGAGGCCTGGATTTGGCAGAAAAAAAAATCAGACTGCCAGCCTCTCAGGCCAAAGCACTAGATCTTTGTATCTGTTTTTACATTGTAAAGCAGAATGGAGCTCCAGCCCAAGCAAGACTGCTGAGTGTTTCTACAGTATAATAATATTATGATAACATAACCTGGGAGAAGAATGGCTCATGAGATTGGAAGTAGAACACAAGACAGTTCATTTAACTTGTTGAGCGAAGCAGTCATTAGCATCTAACCACTGAGGCCATGTCTTGCCTCCCTGGCAAGACATCTTGCACTATCTCTGAAAACATGTACCGCCCATTTCCTCCTGCTCCTTACACACCCAAACACAGACATTTTGTAGTGTAGATCATTTAGAGTAAGGTGTTCAGTTCACTTGGGAACCTAGGCTGGATCCAGACCACAAGGGTCCTTCCAGGCCAGATCCAAACCAATTCATGGGGCAAAAGCTGTGGCCACAGGAGCAGCAGGAAGACAAACACCTGTGAGCCAGGCAGCCTCTTGTCATGGTGGATTGAAGCCCTTGCTTACCTACTTGCTGCCAAGGGCCATGGCCCCTGGGCCCCAGAGCTCTGGAATCTGTAGTAAGCCATACCCATAGCTGGCCTCATCCCAACTTTTAGTAGCCTGCCCCTAGACTGGCATGCTGGATGGAGCAGATTTATGGAACAGATCCATTTTATGTGTGACATTCCTGACTTAGAGGGTTCCTGAATACACACAGCTATGTTCAAACAGTTTTCTTAAGACTACTCTAAGCCATATGTGTTGTTTAATTGCTGGGTTTTGGCACCTATGGAGTGTGAGCGAGTGGGCTATGGTTCCTGTCTTGGCAGGGAGGCAGTCCTTAGTCTGCTGACCCAGAATTGATGTTTTCAGTCCATTTTTGTAGTAGCCAATATCTATATCACAAAGAAGATCAGCAAAAGTAGTGTAAGGGAGCAGTCTTGTCAGAGAGAATGCTTTTCTTTTATTGTTAGATATAGTCTCTCCAGGTCAAGGTTAATTCACACTGGGTGCATCTACATGTGCAATTAATGTGGCTGGATATACTCTAGCTCAATTTGAGCTGGAGTAAACTAAACCCAATGTCACTATCTACATATGAGTTTAAGCACAGTAATTTACTGCACTGCCAGATAGTCCCATCAGATGCAAGTGGTATCTGGCAGCATAGTAAATTAGTCTAAAGCACCTTTATTGCCATGCACATATAGGTGGTGATGCTGTACTGCACAGCAAATTGGTTTACTGCACACCAGACTAATTAGCTGTGCAGTACAGCATCTTGTGTAGACACACCCACTGTGTAGAAGTTATCATTGCCTCAATCTTTTCTGGAAATAAAGTCTTCAGTCATGTTTGTTAGGCACTTAGTCAAATATTTTTTATAAACAACTAAATTAACCATAGGGGTTAGAAATTTTTTGTGTATTCCTATGCCTCATCTGATACTGAGATTGCTGGAAAGGAGGTATTAAAGGGCACACACACATGTGTGATAGAAAATGGTTCCAACAGCGACTTGATTTATTGCAATTATATTTTCACATTTGTGATATATATTTTATTTTTTGAAAAGTAAAGCAGCCCAAAAAACTGCACTATGTGCTTAATCAGAATACATATTAGCTTCCATGCTAGTATGGTCAAAGTAAGCACTATTTTCCTGTAATATTAAGATAGTAATGTGACCAGAAAGCACATTTCAATATTGACAAATATTTGACAAATGAATTAACTCATAATTTATTCTCCTAAAATGTTTGGTTCTATGAGATAAGATGCATTATTTACATTTTAAGACTTGTCTGCTTAGAGACAGAAATGAGGCTTAGAACAAGAGCCCAGGATCTGCTTCTTCCACTCATTTCAGGCTCCATTCAACCATCTGCAAAATGGGTATCATAATGCTTTCAATGGTTATTATGATGCTAGGGTTGTTAATGGGCTTTGAGTTCTTCATTGTAAGGATTCTGTGGATGCATCTACATATGAAAATACTTCTGGATGGGTTTACTCCAGAGTAAACTCCAGAGTAAATTACTTTGGAGTAAACCCACCTTGGGCAGGTGTCCACATGTACATCCATTTGGGAACAGATTTCCTGCTCCTGGCAGCAGTCTGCTCCTGCTACCTCCGGCCCTGTACCGACCCCCTGCAGCAGCCAGGGGGAGCTCTAGGCTAGCAGGGAGCACAGGGCCAGGAAACAGCTGTCTCCTGGTGGGGGCTGGGAGATTGCAAATTTGCTCATGGCATGTGCCTTACTGTGGATTAATTACTTGGCAGTTAATTTGCTACTTGCATTTGCAGGTAGCAAATTAAATGCCGAGTAGAGCAGATTACTGTGCAGTAAGGGTCTTCACATGTAGACGCAGATGCTTACTATGGAGTAATTTTCTCTACTGTGCAGGAAAGTGTCTCATGTAGACAAGTCTTATATGTACAAATTAATTGTTGGAATGCAATTTATATATTACAGTACATCTTGCAGCAAGACCTACAAAAATGTATGTGACAAATATACCAGTATGTTGACGTTCCTCTGTCATGTTACATCACATCAGTATGTTCATTACCATGTCTGAAATGATCCACTTTTATTTATGCCTCCTGTAAAGCAAGATCACTATTTTGTTTTATCTTTCTAGTTTGTTCATTTTTTTTTTACAACTGCAGGGGACTTATCTGTTTTGTATACTTGATTGAAGATGATTGTCTGCACAGACAGTAGACTTAATTAATTTCTGACACCAAGGCCATTTATAGGGTATAGAACTCAAATAGACCACGGGTTATTGCTGTGGACAGGAACAAGGGAGGGCCCAGAGCAGTGAAACAATTACATTGTATATTGGTATTTTGCAGTTCTCTTATTGAATTTTTACACTAAAAAATCAGGTTTCTCTAGATAATTCTCTAACAAAAGTCAGTTCTAATATGTATATTGAACAAGAGATGGGACTGTAGGCATATAATTTTGAGTTGAGTAATGCTCATGATTATGGTCTAGACAGAAACATATATATATAATGTACTACCAACAGAGTGCAATCAAGAATATGCAGCATTGTTCATAGCTTTGGTAGAACCAATTAAAGGTGCCGCTGTTATGCATTACAAATAGACAAGTGCAATTCATGCCACTAAAATGGCATCCTCCAAGGTAAAATATTACCTTTACAGTTTAAAAGTGTTAAATAAGATTATAACATTTAGGACAGGAAATGAAAGACAATGGAGGTAAGCCAACAACTAACTTTTAGATTCAGTGGCTGAATTGAAAAAATAAAATGTTTCAGGGGTCATCAGAATAGATTTTTGTTATAAGTTTTTTTCTAGAGAAATAAAAAACTTAAAATTCAAGTAAAACAAAACAACTTGTCTTAGTTCAAATGAAACACTTTCTTTCTTCCTGTCTTGATTTTGTTCTTTGCCTTATTGAATTTAGCTCAGTTTCAAAACAAAATTGAATTTTGAAATGAAGTTTATAAGTTTTTTATTTAAAAATATCAAAATGAAAAGTTTTGACTCTTCAAATTATTTTCTTTGACTGAAACCTTAAACCTAATTCATCAAGAATTTTTAAACTGCATTTTCTGGTAAATGAACAATTAGCATGAAAAATGTTGTCCAGCGCTGACAGAATAGTGTATTCACCTAAAAACACTGAAGACCCTCAGACATGTGTGTACGGGAGAGACCATGGTGCAAGAAGCCTTCCTCCAATAGTTAACACTCCCCATGCTGTCCAAAGGCCAGAAACAGTCATGGTCTCAGTGGTCTTTATGCTCTATGAATAGTGCCCTTATAGAATTACAAAGACCAAATAACAACACTTGTTCTCTTTACCTAGCCAAAACTGCTCATTATCTAGAAGGCAATGGCCCTGCCATTCCCCAACCCTCACCAGCCCACAAAGTGGTCCAGATAGATACAGGCTGCCTGGCATGCAATCGCTAGCTGTTTTTTTCATGGGATAATAATACAGCTTCACATGATCACCTATACATGCCTGTCACAAATTAGCTTTAGTCTAATAATCCATATGCTCTCCCTTTCTTTGCAGGTGATAATGAAACACGTCTTGCTTGCAGAGAATGTCCTAATTAAGCGCTAAAGAAATAGTCACAAAACCTCTGAGCATTGCAGAACATTCAATAAATCATAATTATCAAAGGAAAGGAGGTAGTTCCATTTAAATGTATAGCATTCAAGACAATTTTTTTCATTAGCAAGAGCACAATAATTCCCAGCGTACTGAAATACCACACAGTGCTTGGAGTTGTTATTTTTTTAATGCCACCATTTAATGCATAATGTAATAGTATTGTACAAAACAGTGTAATTTGCCATGATGTCAGACAGATTGCTCCAGGCAGGTTTAGTCTGCACATCTCAGATTTTAGAAAATTATTTTCATATTTATTTATAAATAAAATTTATATTTATTTTTGTATTTATTATGCTCTTAGATTTTGTTAAAAATAATTATATTGATTCCCCCCTCACCCCTCCCCTCCACACACACATTTCTGGTTTTTGGAAGTTATTTTGTTGAATCTTTTATTTGCTTCCACTCAAACAGTACTCAAGAAATATCTTAAAACCATATATGAAGATATGTGTGTAATGCTCTTCTGATCTCCTATGCTTAGAGGAAGACTTTTTACAATTCCTACAGGAATTATAATATATAAGTAAAACTTGCCCCAATAAATCAGCCCGGTCCCAGTTTAGCTACCACAGTCCTGTGCTTCTGTGAAATAGGCAGCATTTTTCCAAAGCCTGATGGATTATTTTGCATAGTGCAAGCACAGCACAGTTTAAATGGTGCTACATATAATCATTTTCCCCTGTGTCAAAGCTATAATAGTCTGCTGTAAAAGATATTCAGCCCCTTTTCTTTCAGGTTCTCACACCCATCAAAGGTGGTGTGGAAAGATTATTAATTGTACACTAGTAAGAAGAAAAGACATTTATAAATAGGGAAACTTCAGCTGTTTTTTGTTTGTATAAGGAAAAGAAATAGAACCTGAGAATAAATAGAATATGGGTTGTTTCAATTCATTTTGCTTTGGAAGATGGCTCATGTAAGTGTGTTGCGGGCTCCAGACCTCACCTATTTTTTGCATGGCCCAATGCTGCCATCTTTACACAAGTTGAGGGGACTATGTAGCCTCAGCATAATCAATCTGGACTCTGCTCTTGAAAAAGGCTTAGTTCAGTAATCTTCAAGCCAGATTCAGAGACCTTTACATAGATTAAGTAGCATCTTATCTTATGACTTGAATGAAATGGTACCACAGTTGAGGCAACTTTACACAACATAGGGAAGGATCTCAGAATCTTGCATTTACCGTGCATGTTAAGGTCTTGGAGCCTGATGCACTTTAGCTAAATAAATTCTTTACAATAAGAGCAAAGCTTAAATTAGGGTAAATAGTAGTGGTTAGCAGTAGGTGCAAATGTATACTGCCTTTGTGTGGTTCAGATACAGATTGTGTCTACACAATACTCCCCTTAGGGATCTGGAGAGCAGATGAACTATAACATGCTTGAGGATGGTGCAGCCTGTGTCCTTCATTCCAGCCTGGAGAATCTCACACTTGCTGTTTTGTGACCAAATGCTAGAAAACTCTGAAGGAAGGAAAATCACGATGGAAGACAAGATCAAGAGCTTATTAAACACTTAAGTCAGTTTCACTGGTGCTAGCAAGGTGAGGTCTGATCACAACCCTTCGCTACAAAGTCAGCTGTGTGGAATGGTGACATTGAGGACTAGGTAACATAGTTTGGCTGCTGGTTCTTGGGCAGTGGAGAAACATTGAAATAACAGAAGTTTATACTACGCTTCCAGTTGATGTGGGTCTCTTCCTGTGACCGCAGTTATCTGTTACAAGTCTTGGATAAATTCTGAATGAGGCTCTTTTTTAGTAGGCTTAGTCCAATAGAGTAACAGTTTCTCAAGAGTTATGCAGATGGTGTTACAGAACAATGCTCCTCTGGTTTCCTGTTCTCTTCAGCCAATGAGGTTAATTAGACTTTCAGGAAAGGAATTTTCTTCAGTGACTATGGAAGACTGTACTTTTCTCAAGTGCTGAGTCCAGCGTGGGTTCACATTTACTCTTTTCCTTTGTGCAAAAAGGGACAGCCACCAACATGAGAGCAAAGTCTTCACTTTCGTGCTAGGGCCTTTGTACATGCCACAAAATTGGCCTTCAAAGTTGCTTAAATGCCCTTTTGCACTGCTTTATTAGCATTGCCTTTTGCACGTTCAGCAGTGTATTCCGCTTTAATGGTGTTACTGTTTGCACACTTGGCGGCATATTGTACTTTAAATGATTTTGGTACATAGCAAGATAAAATACCTCTGAGGTGTTTTAATTTGCTACCTAACAAAGTGCAACAGTGCACGGGGTGCTGGAAGCCAATGTGCTTGGGGCTTGGCGGGGGCGTGCAGCCCAGGGGCTGTAGGGACCTGGCGGCAGCCTGTGCAGGCCAGTTCCACTGAAGAAAAAAAAAAAAAAGAGCGATCCTGAGCTTTTTTTTTGTTTTCTTTTTTCCCCCTCCTTGGAGCCTGCCTGCCTGCCTGCCTGCCTGCCTGCCTGAAGTGTGCGGGGGCCCAGTGCTTCCCTCCATGTCTGCAGGGGGGCGGGTGCTTCCCTCCACGGCTGCGATACCCCCCAGGACCACCCAGGTTGGGTGCCAGTGTGCAGCTGCCACCTGGGGGCCACCTGCACAGCTCAGGGACCGCTCGGCCCGCCCTCAGTTTGCCTCCCCCCTCCCCTCTGCTGCCGAAGAGGCAGGTAAGGATCAGATGCCCATCCTAGTATACATGCCACGGGGGTTTAGTTTGGTGTAATTCTCCCTAAATTGAAATGGTGTTTTTAAAAACCCACCATGTCAATTTAGGGAAAACTAAACCAAATTAAACCCCCATGGTGTGTACAAGCAGCCTTAGATGCTAGTCATCCATGGAAGAGATTTAAAGGTCTTTAATTAATTCATTGTATTTAAATATGAAATGTATTGAATGAAGGGAAGTGGTGGATTTGCAGTGGTATTTTGTGACTTGAGTATGCCTTAGCTGAGATGACATTGCTTTCAGTATGGTGGGATGTGAAGTGAATCAAGATATTGATTTATAGAATACAAGAAAAATATGAGGTCTCTCCCATATTAGTGATTTGTTAGTGTTTTAAAATGTTAGTTGCTTGCCAGGTTCAGCTTTCTTTTTAGCATGTTTGCCACAGCACCATTACCTGTTTGTCTAACTTGGATCCCTTCTTGAAAACAAATCCATCCTACAGGATTCTACAGTAATGACCCACAGCTTCACAGTAGTTGCAGGTTGTAGAAATATTAATGCAGTGCTTTGAAATATTATCTAAGAATGGTCTACTAGTATTTCAGTGAGGGACAAATGTAAGCTATTTTCAGGTAGAAGAGACCCAAAATATATAACCATATCTTTGCTACCACCATGCCTTATGGGCATAAAGACTCACTGGCATACATGTATGTATATACACACCCCTTGCTCATTCATTTAGATCTAACAGTGCTTTTCCATAGACGTATCTTTTTTCACAACAGCATTCTTGTTCCCATAACACTTGAGATAGATAAAAATGGTTCCCTTAGCAACTGCCAGATGATTAACTTCAAAATGCTACAGGAATAAATAGTGTAACTAATGTTTGTTAAATGTCTGAGCTCTGTGAAATATTGTTTTTCATCAATACAGTAAATGTGCTGCAGTTGAATAAAGGGTGGGTTTTAAAATGGCGTGTTATTATTTTGACGTGGAGTGTAATTTGTTTACATGGATTGGAATGTTCTGACACTTCATAACAGAGTATACTCAAAAAGAATTTTAAAAGTCAGTCTTATTTTTCTTCTCATTTAATTTGTGATTTATTTTTTGTTTTTGAAAACTGCTGATGCCTCACTGAAAACCATTCACTTTAGCGATAACTGCTAATGTAGCATACATTGGCTTTATTTCTCCTGCCTCTTTTTCTCTTAATTTGGTTGAAAATGGGATTTTTCTTTCATAAAATAAGGTCCAACTGAAAATATCAGAAGGCTCTGAAAATGTGCTAATTTAGGCTATACGTTGTTACTTATATTTTAAGTTCTTTGTTATGTTGAATGAAGAGTGCCAGTGAAAATGGGATCCTGTTCTCTCTTGGCCCCTAGGCTCTGCTGAATAATAATGAAACCAAAGGCCCTTTTACTACAGGACTACTGGTGTCAATCAAGTATAGCTACACCTGATCTTTTTTCTCCCAAAAGACCTGTGCCAAGCCATTGTGTTATGATGTTATAGTTAACTGGAGCTGGGTAAGAAGGTGCCACACTTGCTACTTTGCTAAAATATACTGGAAAAGTGTGAAAGAAGGAATAAACTTTAGGAATGATCAAGATCTCATCATGCACTGAGTCAGTTTCACTGATGACAGCACCTTGGAGCTGGGTCAATAAGCTATTGTTACAAAGTCAGCATTGTGGAATGGCAAAATGGTGGATTAGATAAACCTTTGGACCCGGGGGGGGGGGGGAGGGGATATACTGAAAAAGACAACAGCAGACTTTCCTGCTTCCACAAAAGTCTTGCTAGCAGTTAAAAAGCAGTTCTATTTGAGTTTTCATAGTATTTCCTAAATGAGGATAGGAAATGTGCATGAATGGGAACCATAGCGCATAAAAGGATAGTTAGTTTAGAATAATGATTCAAGAAGACAGCAGTTAGCTAAGGACTCACAAATTCCAACCCCGGCTCTTCCACTAAGTTCTTGTATGAACTTGGGCCACCTACTATATCGCTGCAAAGTTCATTTTCTGTCACATAGAGTAAGCATTCAGGACCCAGACTGGCAGTGGAGAAGGCACAATTAGTTATTATTTTAATGAATATTCCACTTGATCTTTAGTTAGGGTCTGAAAACATGTGGTTCATACTTAGCATGCTTTAAGTTTTCAAACAGTTCCATATTACCATTGTATCTTATTATAATTACTCTAGATTATATTATTGCCTTCTATTATTACTGTATTTACTTGAATACAAGACAAGAGAGGGAAAAAGCCTCTCATCTTATAATCACATAAAACAAAATTTCACAACATACATTGTCTATTATTAAACTGCCGCCAAAGGAGTATGTGCTCAGCCCTGGAAACCAACTATATTAACCAACTATTAGATGAATCCAACATTGAACATGACTATGAAACACATGGTCCCCATTAGGTAAACAGGCTAATTGGAACCTACCAGAAAAATAGGTTAGTATAGCCCATCTGAATAAGACATAAGTGGGACCTATCCTGGTAGTTCACCCCTTCCATAGGTTCATAGCTTAATCATTGATCATCTGCCTCTCAGCTAGACCTACACAGGGGGAGGCTAAGCTGGAAAGCCTTGTTTGTGGGCCTACTGGAGAGCTGACATTATGGGACATAAGAAATGTTGTGCTGGGTCAGGCCCCAGTCTCCTGCCAGTCACTGGGGCACAGAACAGATGCTTATGCAGGGCCTATCCAAACTGATCCACCTCCTACCCCCTCCCCTTGCAGCATGCAGCTTTCAGAGGCCCAGAAAGTCCTTACGTGGAGGTTGCAGCCACAGCTGTCACGTCAGATACCCACTGATGGACTCGATCTCCATGAATTTGTGTAATCCCCTCTTGAATCCAGTTAAATTGTAGCAGAAAGCCCCTTTTCCTCTTGCCTGCAGTTGCTCTCCCCTCCTTGGATATGTTTTCCCTCTTTTACCTTTTCTTCCTTCCTCTTTCTTTCACTTTAAGATAAAAAATTGTGTTTTGAAATTTGTGTGTGTGCATTTTGTATCTCCCTTGTATTTTGGTATTTTTATCTATTTGTGTGCCATGACATTACTTTTGTAGCTTATTTTATACTCCTCACCTTTCAACTTTCAACTAAATGTGTTTAGTTTCATAAGTAAGTTATACATTGTAAGAATGTTAACAAGGGCAGGAATCAAACTGCCCTTCCCTGTATCAGGCTGGCCCCTGAAAGAGCGAGTGAATCAGTGACTGAATGTGTAACACGGTAGCAGGCAGCAATTAACACCTAAGGAAACTGCAGATCAACCAACAGAAGAACTCAATAGAAGACAATGTAACAACCGGGAAATCTCTAAACCTCACTGATCAAGGGCTAGAAGCCCTGGCCTGAGTTAATCAATGCCGGGGACCAACGTTTGGGCTGAATATCTCCAAATCGACCGCTCCCAGAGCCCTATTCAAAATTCATCAACGGACTCCCAAACCTGCACGTACATGCAGATGACCCCTGGGGCTGACAGATGCCATCCAGTAGCCACCAAGGGGGGAAGTCTCACGAGGGTCAATGACCCCTGGATTGGGCAAATCTGAAACCTGGGGAGTCACCAAAGTCTGCCAAGGACAGATAAAGAGCAGTGAAAAGTGACCCTCAGTGGCGCCCTCTTGAGCTCCAACTTGACCAGAGCTGTCCAGCGAGAAGAAGCAGCAGGCGACCCCCTTCTGGAGGATAGCACCACGCTAAAAGAAGCCTCAACTGGCCATCGACGGCAGACTCCAGCACTTGTAGGATAGGTATACCGGACTCTTGTAGCTTGCTACTGTGTGTGTGCGTGTGTGTGGGGACCAGCCCCAAGGTTTATGAGTTAACTTCATTACAGTGTTTCAATCCGCCTAATAAACCAGAATTTTAAGGATCCCAAGTTGTACATTTGTAGCCAACAAAATGATCAGCTCCCTCACCATCCTGTGGTAATTGGTTCCACAAGGGGAGTACATGTTGCATCCCCTAGCTCTAGTATTGTGAGATATAGCAACTGTATTATCTCTAGGTGCTTTCTACAAGCCCTTCACATCCCCCTCCACTGTCTCTTTCAGCAGCTGATGGTTTAGTTGGGGCTGGTTCTGCTTTGAGCAGGAGTTTTGATTAGATGACCTCCTGAGTTCCCTTCCAACCCTAATTTTCTATGATTCTATATATTAGTGCCTATTACGTTCAGTCTCCCTCACCACCAACTCTTTTCAAGTCATGGTGAGCCATGATATTGCATATAGTTTACCCAGACTCCTTCTGTTAGCCCCTTTCTCAGCCTGGCACATATGATTAGTGTGGCCACACCCTCCATGAGGTGAACTTGGACTAGGTTACCATGTGCCTTATCTGCATATAACTTTTTGGAAGATCACAGGTCTTGTGACAAGAACACCAGGTTCTAGTCATGAGTGGGAGCTAATTAGCACATAGAATCATAGAAAATGAGGGTTGGAAGGGACCTCAGGAGGTCATCTAGTCCAACCCCCTGCTCAAAGCAGAATCATCCCCAACTATATCATTCCAGCCAAGGCTTTGTCTAGCTGAATCTTAAAGCTCTGCCTGTTATTAATCCAAAGCCAGAGGCTCATGTTTTACCTCATAGTTCATTCAGGTGGGCCCCACCAGAGCCAACAGCATTTCAACACACGGTGACCCCACAACTCAGTACTGCTCAGTCGGTGTGTGTACTCCAGATACTCCACACACTTTCTCAGTAGAAAGGTAGTAAAGCACTGGAACAGGCTCCACAGAGAGGTTGTGCAATCTCTGTCTTTAGGGGTTTTTAAGCCTTGGGCAAAGTCTTGGTTGGGATGATTTAGTTGGGGATAGTCCTGCTTTGAAGTCCCTTCTAACCCCTGTTTTCTATGATTTCTTATAGTACCTACCTACTCAGTTAAAACTCCTGGTTGATATGGTTTGCTGAATAAAGACCTCACCACTGGAGCTATTATGACTGACTAGGCGTGTCTACACCTGCTATTAGTGTGATTTAGACTTACTGTGCAGTAAATTACTGCACAGTAAGCCTTCTCTGGGAATGTGTCTACACATGCACTCTGTTTGGAGTAGATTTGCTCCTTATGGGTGCAACCAAACGAGTGTGCATGTGCAGTTTATGGCACTGCAAACTACATACGCCACACTCCTAATTTGCAGTGTGGTAGGATTTCTTGACACTAGGAGAGATCCTGGTGTCAAAAAAACCTGTGCCAGAAAAAGTGGTTTGGTACACATGGTAGCAGCATGTGCTACCCGAAACCAGAGCCTGGCCAGTAACAGCCATGCTCCAACTGCTGGCCAGGCTCTGTGCACCCAGAACATTGCTGTAGCCTTGTGAGGCCCCTAGGACCTCAGGTAAGGCTGTTGGAGCCAGCCCAGATGTTGGTCCCAGCCTCCCCTACACCACCCAGAGCAATTTGCCATGCGCGTGCAGGAACATATGTCAGGGACAATAAGCAGTGGCACAAATATCCTAGTTGTGGCACATGGGGACATGCCCTATGGGAGTAGGCAGATCCAGGCCTGCTCCTCCCCTGCTGTAGGCTCTGGCCATAACTGCCTGAGTGCTGTGGGAGCTCCAGGGAGGGCAGGCTCAGTCTGGTAGGGGATGCTGTCCCAGGAGTCTGTAGCCAGTGTGCCATGGATGCTTCCTGCCCTTCCCCATAGCAGTGGTGGACAGGAAATCTTTTGCAGATCACTTTCTTCTCCACACCCCTCAGTAGGATGCCTGGGTGGCTTCCCATAGACCACAGGCCCACAGGGTGACCCCCAAACCATGCTCACTATGGACAGTTTGCAACAAATAACAAACTTTATTTCCCTCCATCACACAATAACAGACCCCCCTCCTTTACCAACAGCACATTCCCTCTCTCCTACCCTCCTTCCTCCCAGCAACTCACCCCTCCCTAACCCAACATGCACCAACCAGTAAAGGTCCTGCTTATCATCGAATCATAGAAGTAGGGTCAGAAGGGACCTTGTAGATCTTCAAGTCCAACCCCCTGCCTGGGCAGGAAGAAAACTGGGCTCAAATGACCCCAGCCAGGTAAGCATCAAGCCGCTTCTTAAAGACCCCCAGGGTAGGAGCCAGCACCACTTCCCTCGGAAGTTGGTTCCAGATCCTAGCTGCCCTAACTGTGAAGTAGTTCTTATGGATGTCTAATCTAAACCTACTCTCCAACAACTCATGGCCGTTATTCCTTGTTATCCCAGGGGGCGCTAGGGGAAACAAGGTCTCCCCCAAACCCTTCTGGTCCCCCCACTGAGTTTATATATGCTTCTTGTGCAACTATGTACAATGTGCTTTCTGAACTGTAAGGATGAGGGAACAGTGGGGTAAAAGTACCTATGGCATGGATCCTGGGGAGAGGTGCCCATCATCCTGGCCTCTAGTGGCATCACCATGGGTGCAGATAATGTGGCAAGGTTGGTGGGCTGATGGCTTAACTAGAGGTGAGGGCATGTGCTTCCCAGCCTGCTTCCCTTCCTCCACCATGAGGCTGAGGCCAGTGGGACCTTTGTGCAGAGATGGCTCAGCTGTGGCCAGCTCCTGCTCAGGGGCCACATGGCAGCCAGGTGAGTGGTGACCCAGGTTGGGGGGCAGGCCAATGGGTGACCCAGGTCAGGAGCATAAGCAGGTGGCCCTGGCTGCTGGTGGTACTGGACCTCATCCCAAGCCCACTGGGGGGCTTGGCACTGGTTTGTAGGCAGCTACCAGATGAAAGGCAGGGCTGGGGTTGGGGGCTGCGGGTGACTTCCAGGAGCCATGAAGGTCAGGGACAGGTGCGGAGTGACATGAAGGTGGCTGCCAGGGTTAGGATAGTGCCCAGCATCTGGTCATCCTTCTCTGTTGCCTCCACTGTCCCGGCCACCATTGTGGCCTGCTGCTCCTGGGCCTCAAGCATTCCACTCAAGGAGGGTGATGTGCCTCTCCTTGAGAGCAAGGAGCTTTTCCCAGAAGGCACGGTGCCTTGACGAAACTGCCGCTGCACATCTGCCTCACCCCAGAAAGCTATGAGGTCACTGGTCTCTTGCTCTGTCCAGTTGGGGCCTCACACTTATGTCTCTGGTGTTGGGGATGCTGCCATCCCAGGTGCTGCCAGGGGCCTCAGAGTCTTAGGCAGGGACTTCATGTGGTGTTGGGGCCTGCCACATGCCTGCAACAGAGGGGCATGGTGCCTGGGAAACCAGACAGCTGAAGGCATAGCCCTCGGGGTCTGAAAGCCAGCTTGGGCCAGCTACAGAGGTGTGTCTGCCACATGGCTAGAGAAACTCCCAGCCATGTGGCTCTGCTCCAGACAGTAGGTTAGCCCCCTGCTGCTTTGGCTGACTAGGAGCAAATTTGCTCCTGGTCAGTGTCTACATGTGCTATTGCGCACGTCTACACAAAAAGCTTAATATTCAGGAGCCTAATAACACTGCGCAGTAGCATGCCCGGCAAAAATCATGCTAATACACTACTGTACAGTAGTATTAGGCTATTGTGCAGTAAGATCACAAAAAACCCCGCAAAACATTCATTGGTGCTACTGCCAGCACTACTTTAGTACTTAACTAAATGTACAGTAACTATTGCAAATTAATGAACATGTAGACACGCCCATTGAGTAGTTAATATAACTGCTCAGTAGACTAATTTACTGTGCAGTAAATCTGCACATGTAGATGGTGATATATTACTGCGCAGTAGACTTCACAGTAAAGTATCTCACGTAGATATACCCAAAATATCATTATAAATGCCTATTATATTCCTTAAAGGTCTCAATTTTACTCTCATTGTTGTAGCATCTGAACTGTAGTGCATATTAGAAGATGTTATATGTGCCTTGTTCTCTTCCTATCCAATTCTTGGTGGAGACTTATGCATGGAGGGTAGATGTTTCTTATGGCATGGTTGATTTTTAGATATTCATGCTGTCAGGGTTCATAGTTTATGACCACATACTGTTTTTCTGTAGTCCAAATGGCAAGTCACAAAAGGCTTACATAAAACTTATGTAAGCCTAATCTCTCAAGCTAGGGACAGACATTCAAAAAGCCAGAGCTTGAATTGATTCAAGGGTGGACGGCTGGAGACCCTCTGGGTTAAAATCCGTGGGGAACACGGCACAGGGGACACAATGGTGGGAGTCTATTACAGACCTCCCACCCAAAGTCCTGAGCTAGACCAGGAGTTTGCCCAGGAACTGGCTGAGGCAGCTTGCTCCAGGACCATGGTTGTCATGGGTGACTTCAATTACCCAGACATCTCGTGGGAGGATCGCTCAGCAAAATCTGAGCGGTCGCAGAGCTTCCTCTCGTGCGTGGATGACCTCTACCTGACTCAAGAAGTCTATGGGCCAACGAGAGGCAAAGCGCTGCTCAAACTGGTGCTGGCTACTGGGGAGGACCTAGTCGGCGACCTAGTGATCGATGGGAAGCTGGGTGACAGCGACCACGAGCTGATCACCTTCACCATCTGTCGAAAAGCTGGCAAGTCGGTCAGCAACACGCAAGTCCTTGACTTCAGGAAAGCCGACTTTGACAAGCTCAGGAGGCTTGTCAGTGAGGCCCTAAGGGACTGTGACCGCAGGGAGAGGGGAGTTCAAGAAGAGTGGTTGCTCCTCAAGGAAGCGATCCTCAATGCACAAACTAAGTCTATTCCATCTCGGAGGAAAGGCAGCAAGAGGGCACAGCAGCCCCCCTGGCTCTCCAGGGACCTAGCAGACCTCCTGAGGCTAAAAAGAAAGGCCTACAAAGGATGGAGGATGGGAGTCACCTCCAAGGAGGATTATTCTGCACTGGTCCGGTTCTGTAGGGAGCAGACCAGGAAAGCCAAGGCTGCAACTGAACTCCAGCTAGCTTTGAGCATCAAGGACAATAAAAAGTCCTTTTTCAGATATGTGGGGAGCTGGAGGAAAAGCAGGGGCAACGTTGGACCCCTGCTGAACCAGATGGGGCAACTGACAACTGACGCCCAGGAAAAAGCCAACCTATTAAATAGGTACTTTGCGTCGGTCTTTCATCAGCCCCATGGGACGCCCGTGCCTGCTACAGGGCCGGGAAGTCCGGGTGAGGGTGATCCCCTGCCCTCCATTAATGCTGACTTTGTGAAGGAACATCTTGAGAAGCTGGATACCTTCAAGTCAGCCGGCCCTGACAATCTTCACCCCAGGGTACTCAAGGAGCTGGCGAGCATCATAGCCCAGCCTCTAGCGCGGATCTTTGAAAACTCTTGGCGCTCTGGTGTAGTGCCCGAAGACTGGAAGAAGGCCAACGTGGTGCCTATCTTCAAGAAAGGGAGGAAAGTGGATCCGGCTAACTATAGGCCCATCAGCCTGACTTCTATCCCGGGGAAGATCTTAGAAAAGTTTATTAAGGAGGCCATCCTTAATGGACTGGCCGACGCCAACATCTTAAGGGATAGCCAGCACGGGTTTGTTGCGGGTAGGTCTTGCTTGACCAATCTCATTTCCTTCTACGACCAGGTGACCTATCACCTGGACAAGGGAGATGAGATTGATGTCATATATCTTGACTTCAAAAAAGCCTTCGATCTGGTGTCCCATGATCGTCTCTTGGAGAAACTGGCCAATTGTCGCCTTGGGTCCCCCACGATCCACTGGCTGGAAAATTGGCTCCGGGGTCGGACCCAGAGAGTAGTAATTGATGGAAGTCACTCATCGTGGTGTCCTGTGACCAGTGGGGTCCCCCAGGGCTCTGTCCTTGGACCCATACTGTTCAACATCTTCATTAACGATGTGGACACTGGAGTCAGAAGCGGACTGGCCAAGTTCGCCGATGACACCAAACTTTGGGGCAAAGCATCCACGCCAGAAGACAGGCGGGTGATCCAGGCTGACCTGGACAGGCTCAGCAAGTGGGCGGATGAAAATCTGATGGTGTTCAATGCCGATAAATGCAAGGTTCTCCACCTTGGGAAGAAAAACCAGCAGCATCCTTATAGGCTCGGCAGTGCTATGTCGGTTAGCACTATGGAAGAAAGAGACTTGGGGGTCATCATTGACCACAGGATGAACATGAGCCTGCAATGCGATGCTGCGGCTAGTAAAGCGACCAAAACGCTGGCTTGCATCCATAGATGCTTCTCAAGCAAATCCCGGGACGTCATTCTCCCCCTGTACTCGGCCTTAGTGAGGCCGCAGCTGGAGTACTGCGTCCAGTTTTGGGCTCCACAATTCAAAAAGGATGTGGAGAAGCTTGAGAGAGTCCAGAGAAGAGCCACGCGCATGATCAGAGGTCAGGGAAGCAGACCCTACGATGACAGGCTGAGAGCCCTGGGGCTCTTTAGCCTGGAAAAGCGCAGGCTCAGGGGTGATCTGATGGCCACCTACAAGTATATCAGGGGTGATCACCAGTATCTGGGGGAACGTTTGTTCACCAGAGCGCCCCAAGGGATGACGAGGATGAATGGTCACAAACTGCTACAAGATCGTTTCAGGCTGGACATAAGGAAGAATTTCTTTACTGTCCGAGCCCCCAAGGTCTGGAACAGCCTGCCGCCGGAGGTTGTTCAAGCGCCTTCATTGAACACCTTCAAGATGAAACTGGATGCTTATCTTGCTGGGAACCTATGACCCCAGCTGACGTCCTGCCCTTTGGGCGGGGGGCTGGACTCGATGATCTTCCGAGGTCCCTTCCAGCCCTAATGTCTATGAAATCTATCTATGAAATCTATGATTCAATCTTTGCAGGTTAGTCTAACCTGCCTAGATTGAACTAATTTACAAGTGACAGACATTCCCTCTGGACTGAGAAAATACAGGCACATGCCTATAGCTGCTCAGGCCAGGATCTGGGGGGTAGGGAGGGTGTGCTAGAGCATGCCCTTGACTGCAGGGAAGCTGGGGGGGGAGGGGGGGAGGCATGACTGGCAGTAGTCTGGAGTGAAGTGGACATGGAGAGGCTTATTTTCCCCTTCCCTCTCCCACAGACCTGAGCTGGGGTCTTCCTGGCACTCCCCAATCGCTGCAGCAGTGGCGAGGGCATGGCCAGAGGCTGCCTGGCATGGCCCCCTGAAGCAGAATGAATAGGGAGGGGGTTATTCTCCACTCCACTCCCTCAGGACTGCAGCAAGGTCTGACCACCCCAACCTCTGCCAATTGCTCACTGCATGGGGTGAGTGGTGGGATAAGCCCCCTCTTACCCACTCTGCCAAACCCTGGAGGGAGGCAGGGAATAACCCACTGCCCCCTTGCCCAAGGGATCTTGCCGGCTGGCCTCTGGCTAAGCGATTGCCCTGCTGCTGAAGTGGCGAGGGGGCAGTGACTGCAATGCGGGCAACAGCCCCTCTCATGGTGTCTGGGGAGTGTGAGCCTCTTCATGCCAGGGGGACTATGAGTGGGTGTCAGAGCTGCCATGGACTGCACAGAGCGAGCAGCAGCACCAGGGTTCAGAGGGGGCCATAGCCATCCAAGCCCTCCCCCCTAGCGCTGCTGCCGCCACTCACCCTCCTCAGGCTGTGGCAGATTTCCCCATCCCACAGTGCACCCCGTTCCCTCCCATTAGGAAGAGGCTCACAAGAGTTGGTTGGTAAGTGCCCTGCTTACCAACCAACTGACCGGAGGCGGCGGCGGCAGCAGCAACAACAGAGGAATCGGCAGCGGGGGCAGCAGCAGCTGATCCCCCGAAGGTAAGTGGGGTGGAGGGACCCGGCGCAGCTGAGCCGGATCCGGAGGGAAACCCCCCCGGGTCCCATAAAGCTGAGCCGGTAGGGAGCCGCGCTCCCGAGCCGCGCGGCGAGAACAGAGCGCGCAAACAGGGAGGGCTAGGAAGGGGACTGTCCCCCCAGGCCAGGGGGCACCCCCGGGGCTAACCCTTGGGGGAGCAGGCTCCTGTGGCAGCGGATCCCCCCAGCGGGGGAGCATAGAGGCAGAACTGCTGGCAGGCACTTCCAGGTAGACCGGGCCGCCTGATTGGCCGTTGGGGCAGGGCGGGTAATTCAAACCGCGGGCTTTAAAGCCACGGAGTGACGTAGTTCCCAGCACTCGGGAACCAGCAGCGGGAAGGAGAGGAGGCAGCACACGTGTGTCCCGCACGCACGTGTGCCCTGCTTACCAACCAACTGACCGGAGGCGGCGGCGGCAGCAGCAACAACAGAGGAATCGGCAGTGGGGGCAGCAGCAGCTGATCCCCCGAAGGTAAGTGGGGCGGAGGGACCCGGCGCAGCTGAGCCGGATCCGGAGGGGAAGCCCCCCGGGTCCCATATAGCTGAGCCGGTAGGGAGCCGCGCTCCCGAGCCGCGCAGCGCGAACAGAGCGCGCAAACAGGCGCGCTCTGTAAGAGCACGCCGGCGTTTGCGCGGGCGTTCGCGCCGGAGGGCGGGCCGGGAGGGCCAGGAGTGGGACTCCTGTAGGGGTAGGGCGTAGGCACCGCGCAGGTCTTCAAACAGCAGCTTGTAGAATGGTGTCTACGAGGAGTACTGCTAGGGCCTCTGCCCAGGGGGACAAGGCTACCCGGGGCAGGTCTGAGGCCTCCACCCAGACCGAGCCCATGGGGGAGCCGGTGTCCCCCTACCTCCTGGCCTGTGGGTTATCCCCAGCAGGGCTGGGGGGAGCAGAGATTGGGGGCCCCCACACCTGTCCAGCAGGTGCCCGTCTTAGGGCTCTGGAAGTGCAGGTGAGGGAGCTCCGGGAGGAGGTTAGCAGGCTGAGGGGGATCAGGGAGGCGGAGGATGAAATTGATAGTTATTTCCTTTCCCTGCAGGCCCAGGCACCAAAGGAAGAAGCACCCCG
Source organism: Alligator mississippiensis (assembly GCF_030867095.1). Taxonomy (NCBI): domain Eukaryota; kingdom Metazoa; phylum Chordata; order Crocodylia; family Alligatoridae; genus Alligator; species Alligator mississippiensis. The sequence goes on from NC_081824.1 coordinate 443,403,880, forward strand.
GGGAATACCGTCCACAGCAGAGTGGCAGACGGTCACAGCCAGGACTGGAGCAGCTCACAGCGAACCGGTACCAGCTTCTCCAGTCCGACTGGTGAACAGGTACGAGGCCCTGGCGACCCTGCAGGAGATGGAAGGGGAGGAGGACACCCTTGGGCAAGAAGAAACACCACGTTCTTCACACTCCAAACAGATCAAGAGATCCACAATGACCCAGAGGAGGAGGCAACGAGTGCTCGTCATAGGAGACTCCATCCTGAGAGGTACAGAAGGACCCATCTGTCGCCAGGACCCCTCGGCACGAGAGGTATGCTGCCTCCCTGGAGCAAAGATTCGGGATGTGACGGAGGTAATCCAGGCCAGGATCAAGCCCACCGATTATTACCCCATGGTCCTAGTCCATGTGGGTACTAATGATGCAGCCAGGAGAACCCCCGATCACTTGATGGCGGACTACTGTGCTCTGGGCGGTGTGCTGAAGGAGTTCGGTGCCCGGGTGGTTTTCTCTTCCATCCTACCAGTGACCGGACGAGGAAGACGGCAGGAGAACTGCATCAGAGAGACCAACTGGCGGCTTCGGCAGTGGTGTCTCGAGGCAGGCTTCGGCTTCCTGGACAATGACCCGCACATCACGACGAGGGACATGCTCAGCTGGGATGGGCTTCACCTGTCCCCCAAAGGTAAGCGTGTGTTTTCTTCTAGGTTGGCGGATCTCCTCCGGCGGGCTTTAAACTAGGCTTGTCGGGGGGAGGGGAGTACGAGGGCAGGGGAAGCTGTGGACCACCAAACCATGTGGCACCCACAAGGACAGCCCAGCCTGAAGAAGGAGAACATTGGGAACCTGAAAGCCATGGGGAGGCCAGCACAACAGAACAGGTAAGGAACAAGAAGGTAAGAAACAATGGGCCCCATGGGACTGGGAGCAGGGGGGCAGCAAAGGCACCAGTCGCAGGGCTCAAGTGCCTATATACTAATGCTAGGAGCATGGGGAACAAGCAGGATGAACTAACGCTCCTGCTTGCACTAAACACCTATGACTTAGTGGGGCTAACAGAGACCTGGTGGGATTCATCCCATGACTGGGCGGTACATATTGAGGGCTATAGATTGTATAGAAAGGACAGGTCGGGGAAGAAAGGGGGGGGTTGCACTTTATGTCAGTGAGCAATACACATCAACCCTCATCAAGACAGAATCCGAGGTTGAGGAAGTAGAAGGATTGTGGGTTAGGCTACATGGGGGGCAAGGAGAAAGGGATTTGGTGGTAGGGGTCTGTTACAGACCCCCACACCAAGGGGAAGAAATAGATGCGGGGCTCCTGAGGGAACTCTCGGAGACCATAAAAGCTAAAGAGGCGGTAGTCATGGGGGACCTAAACTACCCGGACATCTGCTGGGAGACGCAGACAGCAAGGTCCCATCGCTCACGCAGGTTTCTAACTTGTGTACAGGACCTCCACCTGACACAGGAGGTGCATGGTCCCACTAGGGGGAATGCCATACTGGATCTGGTATTGGCAACGGGAGATGACATGATAGGGGACCTCCAGATCGGTAGCTATCTGGGAGACAGTGATCACCTTATAATAGAATTCAACATAAGATGGCGAGTGAGTAAGGTAACTAGTAGGGTGAAAGTGCTAGACTTTAGGAAAGCTGATCTCATTGCACTCAGGCGATTAGTCAAGGAAGCACTGCAGAGTAGGAGTTTTGATGGGATGGGTGCCCAAGAAGGGTGGCTGTGCCTAAAGGAAATGATCCTTTGGGCACAAAGCAAGATGATCCCCGAGCGAGGCAAAAGAGGGAAAGGGGCCAGGAGGCTTCCATGGCTGACCAGAGAAATCCAGGGCAGCCTAAGGGCCAAAAGGGGAGCACATAAAAAGTGGAAACAGGGTGAGATCACTAAAGATGAATATACCTCCTCTGCTCGTGCTTGTAGGGAGGCAGTTAGGCGGGCCAAAGCTACCATGGAGTTGAGGATGGCAACCCAAGTAAAGGACAACAAGAAATTGTTTTTTAGATATATTGGGAGTAAAAGGAAGGCCCAGGGAGGAATAGGACCACTGCTAAATGGGCAGAAACAATTGGTGACAGATAGAGGGGACAAGGCTGAACTCCTCAACGAGTTCTTTGCCTCAGTGTTCCTAAGCGAGGGGCACGACAAGTCTCTCACTGGGGTTGTAGAGAGGCAGCAGCAAGGCGCCAGACTTCCATGCGTAGATCCTGAGGTGGTGCAGAGTCACTTGGAAGAACTGGATGCCTTTAAGTCGGCAGGCCCGGATGAGCTCCATCCGAGGGTGCTGAAGGCACTGGCCGACGTCATTGCAGAGCCACTGGCGGGAATATTCGAATGATCGTGGCGCACGGGCCAAGTCCCAGAGGACTGGAAAAGGGCTAACGTGGTCCCCATTTTCAAAAAGGGGAGGAAGGAGGACCCGGGCAACTATAGGCCAGTCAGTCTCACCTCCATCCTTGGTAAAGTATTTGAAAAAATTATCAAGGCTCACATTTGTGAGAGCCCGGCAGGGCAAATTATGCTGAGGGGAAACCAGCATGGGTTTGTGGCGGGCAGATCGTGCCTGACCAACCTAGTCTCTTTCTATGACCAGGTTACGAAACGCCTGGACACAGGAGGAGGGGTGGATGTCGTATACTTAGACTTCAGGAAGGCCTTCGATACGGTATCCCACCCCATACTGGTGAACAAGTTAAGAGGCTGTGACTTGGATGACTGCACAGTCCGGTGGGTGGCGAATTGGCTAGAGGGTCGCACCCAAAGAGTCGTGGTAAATGGGTCGGTCTCGACCTGGAAGGGTGTGGGCAGTGGGGTCCCGCATGGTTCGGTCCTTGGACCGATACTCTTTAATGTCTTCATCAGCGACTTGGACGAGGGAGTGAAATGTACTCTGTCCAAGTTTGCAGATGACACAAAGCTATGGGGAGAAGTGGACACGCCGGAGGGCAGGGAACAGCTGCAAGCAGACCTGGATAGGCTGGACAAGTGGGCAGAAAACAACAGGATGCAGTTCAACAAGGAGAAATGCAAAGTGCTGCACCTAGGGAGGAAAAATGTCCAGCACACCTACAGCCTAGGGAATGACCTGCTGGGTGGCACAGAGGTGGAAAGGGATCTTGGAGTCCTAGTGGACTCCAAGATGAACATGAGCCGGCAGTGTGACGAAGCCATCAGAAAAGCCAATGGCACTTTATCGTGCATCAGCAGATGCATGACGAATAGGTCCAGGGAGGTGATACTTCCCCTCTATAGGGCGTTGGTCAGACCGCAGTTGGAGTACTGCGTGCAATTCTGGGCGCCGCACTTCAAGAAGGATGCGGATAACCTGGAGAGGGTACAGCGAAGGGCAACTCGTATGGTCAAGGGCCTGCAGACCAAGCCCTACGAGGAGAGACTAGAGAAACTGGACCTTTTCAGCCTCCGCAAGAGAAGGTTGAGAGGCGACCTTGTGGCAGCCTATAAGTTCATCACGGGGGCACAGAAGGGAATTGGTGAGGATTTATTCACCAAGGCGCCCCCGGGGGTTACAAGAAACAATGGCCACAAGCTAGTAGAGAGCAGATTTAGACTGGACATAAGGAAGAACTTCTTCACAGTTCGAGTGTCCAAGGTCTGGAACGGGCTCCCAAGGGAGGTGGTGCTCTCCCCTACCCTGGGGGTCTTCAAGAGGAGGTTAGACGAGTATCTAGCTGGGGTCATCTAGACCCAGCACTCTTTCCTGCTTATGCAGGGGGTCGGACTCGATGATCTTTTGAGGTCCCTTCCGACCCTAACATCTATGAAACTATGAATCTAGGACGCCATGAGAGGGGCTCATGCCCCCATCATGGTCCCTGCCCCCTCGCTGCTCCAGCAGCTAGGGAGCAGAGGGGTGGAGCCAGCCCTGCTCTGCTGGAGCAGGGAGCCCAGCCCAGAGAGCATGCCGGGATGCTAGGGAACTCTGGTGTAACTTAAACCAGTAAGGGGTGTAGGACAGAAGTTGCATAAACTGGTTTGAGCTCAATCAGTTAAATCTAATACTACATTCAACCAGGTTTATTTCAAACCAGTTTTGGTCATTTAGAAACTGTGCACTGATCTTATTTTCTGTTACAGGGTGAAGCCAATTTCTGATCACTTAAACCATTTTACGTGTAACTTCTGTCCCTAGCCTCAGAGACCCTTGATGAGAGATAACAACCTGGTCACCATTACATTACTTTATATAACTTTGTGTAAGGGAGACCAGGTTATCATGGGCCAGGATAGGCCAGAGCCTCTGGCTACAGCCAGAGGCAGATGTTCCTTTCTTGGAGCTTAGCACTGAGGACACTCTTAAACTACAGGTTAAATTAACTGAGAGAGAGAGAGAGAGCGCGCGTGTGTCTTCCACCAAAGGAGACTAATACCTCAATGTATCCAAAGCTGTTAAAGTGAATACATTTATATGTTAATCAAAAGTAATAGTCATAGTCTTTTATCTTTATTTTTTATATTAACACATGTTTTGATGGAAAGATTTAGTTAGTAAATGAAGAGTTTTACAACAATAAGTATTTATTGCATTATGGTGCTGGAGGGTCTGCATTATACAACATGAATATAAGCAAATGATTTCCTACATGTCAAGCATAAGACAATTAATTTGTTGTATTCTAAAAAAAGCTTTATCTTAATTAGACTACAAAACTCCCTTCCACTTAGAGTAATTTCCTGTTATTAAAAGAAAAAAACAGAAACATTCATCTTTCCGAATGCTGGAAATGAAAAGAGAACCATACTCTTCAGTAAAATACTGCAGATGAACAACAGGAACTGTTTTTACGGTGTCCATAGCAATCATCTGCATTAGTGATCATTAACTTCACAAAGAGTAAGAGTGCTGATTTATTTAATGAACTTACAGGTAATTGTTGTTTCTTTTACTAATTACATCTGGGAAATGAGACCTATTAATACTGAAATGACTTGAAATGCTTAAACAAACCTTTCTAAAGAGTAAAGTGCCTAAATATTTGCCTCTTATTTTGTGTTCTGAATTAATGTTTCTTTCTTTTGGTTTTTATTATGCAGTCAGAAGCCTTTTTATGTATTTCTTAAATAGTGCACCATGGTCCAATATATGTTTTAGATTCTGGGACATAGGCATAAATAGTTAGAAAATCCCCTTAGAAAAGACAAACTTTTACAAGAGAAAATATGGAAAACCTTTAGGGCAAGTTTCACCTACTCTATCTACTGCAAACTGTTCTGCAAAGTTTTTATTTGTACAATGGTTATTGTGCCTGCCTCTGTTCTATCAGGCATTCTCTTGCGGCCTTGGCCTGGACTATTGATCTTGTCTGTCCCAGGCCTGGGAGTGGACCCCAAAAGCTACCCCGGCTGATGTCCGGGGGTCCCCTTAAGTCTCCTGCCATGACTTTGAATTGAACCTCAGTGGAGGGGTTCCCCTTTGAGGCAGTCTTCAGGGCCGTCACACCTCTCGGCGGGCACTCACAGGGCTTCGACCTCCCCTACACCCCAGCCACTCGCCACCTTCGATCGCGGGTCTTCTAGCCCTTTACGTCCCTGGTTCTTCTCGGTTTATACCTTGGCCTCCCGTGGCTCTCCAGCCATGGGACCCCAATGACCCTGGGTCGTGGCTCAGGCGTGAAGGTTACGAGGCCCTTTTGTCCTAGCCTCATCTATCCCTTGTCCCCAGCTCCCTATTCCACCCACCGTGACTCACCGTGTGATCCCCACCACCGTGATTGTTGGAGAGATGGGACCAGTGGGCCAGGAGGCCCCAAAGTAATATAAAGTACCCCTCAGCCTACAGGCCCTGTGTTATACCGGTGCCTCGGTACCCAAACCTGGTGGCTTGCCCCACTTGGGGCTCCTATCTCCCCTCTTAGGCTTGGCCCTACTCCAGGGATGGCATCCCGCTCGGCCCGGGTCCTATGGGTCACGACTGATCCTCCTAGGGGGGGAATGCTGTGGGCCCAGCTGAAGGCTCCCTTACTTGTTAACCAGTCCTGCTTGGGGTCTTTTGCCGTTCACCCCACGGCTCTCGCATTTGGGGTTCCCATCGGCCCTGCCCTCTTTTCCTCTTCTCCGGGTTTCCCCGTAGATGCTCCAACTTCCCCAGCACTCGTTTCCACCTCTGCTCTCCCCAGTCACCGCTGCTCCCTTTGTCAGCTTCCCTGCCGACTTCTCTATCAGCTGCTCAGCTGGCTTGCTGGTTGGCTCTTCTGACGGCTAGCCAGTCAGCTTCCCCGCTGGCTCCTCTGCCAGCTTGCCAATTGGCTCCTCTGCCGGCTTCTCTGCCAGTTTGCCAGTTGGCCCTGCTGCCAGCTTCTCTGCAGTCTTCTCTGTTGGAGTCTTCACCGGCTCCACTGCCGGCCTCTCTGCCAGTGCCCCCACTGCCGGCTTCTCTGCCAGGGCTGGCTCTGCTGGAGCCTTTGCCGGCTCCTCTGCCAGTTTCTCTGCCAGTTTGCCAGTTGGCCCCGCTGCCGGCTTCTCTGCCAGTGCTCCCTCTGCTGGCTTCTCTGCTGGTGCCGGCTTCTCTGCAGGCTTCTCTGCTGGAGCCTTTGCTGGCTCCTCTGCTGGCTTCTCCGCCAGCTCTGCTGCCGGCCTCTTTGCCGGCGCCCCCACTGCCAGCTTCTCTGCCAGTGCTGGCTCTGCTGGAGCCTTCGCTGGCTCCTCTGCCAGCTTCTCTGACAGTTTGCCAGTTGGACCCGCTGCCGGCTTCTCTGCTGGTGCCCCCGCTGCCGGCTTCTCTGCCAGCTTCTCTGCTGGGGCCTTCGCTGGCTCCTCTGCTGGCTCCACCCCTGTTTTCCCGGACTGACCAATGCTGCGGCTGTGCCTTCCAGGCTGTGGCCTTCCCTGTGGAGTCTCTGCTCACCAGCTCTCCTCCTGCATCCATGGGGCTGTCTTTTGTGTCTGCCAGGTGGTGTTTCCAGGTGACGTCACCTGGCCCCAGCTGGATATGAGCGCGGCTGATGAACCACATGGGCTGTTTCTCCGCGCGCGTTTCCCCACGCCTTTTGGCCCCTGCAAGAGGTAAGTTGGGGCTTTCTTTTACTTTGGCCTGGGGTCCTCCTGTAACCCCAGCACCCCTGGGACACAACCCCCCTCTCAAGATGCCTTGGGGCACCCTGGTATCCTTTCCCTGGCTTGTACCTGGTGGGCTGGTGAGCCCCTTCGTTTGATTTTCCAAGTCTTCGGCCTGATCTTCACCTTCGCACCTAGTTAGAAAATCTGCCACCGTATTATTTTTTCCTAGTCGGTTTATTATCTGGAATTTATATGGCTGGAGGGCCAATGCCCACTGGGTAATCCAGGCATTGTCAGTCTTGGCTGCGCTTAGCCATCTTAGGGGGGCATGGTCTGTCACCAGCTTAAACTCCCAGCCCATCAGATAGTATTTAAAGTGGTCCACCACCCACCGAATTGCCAAGCACTCACGTTCTATCGTTGCATACCTCTTCTCTGCTGGAAGCAGCTTGCAGCTGGCGTATGCCACGGGCCTCTCGGTATCCCCTTCCTTCTGGGTGAGGACGGCTCCCACTGCCATCTCTGAGGCGTCGGTCTGTAAGATAAAGCGTTTCTTGATGTCAGGGGTGTGTATTATAACATCTTCACATAGTGCCCATTTCAGCCTCTCAAAACTTTGTGTCATCTCTTCCGTCCATCTTACTATCCTGGTCTTCCACCCTTTAAGTGCCTCCGTCAGAGGTGTTGCCAATTCTGAGAAGTGGGGCACAAATCTCCGATAATAATTGGTCAATCCTAAGAATGACCAGAGCTGGAGACAATTTTGGGGGGCTGTAAAGTTTTGGATGATTTCTATCTTGTCTGCCAGGGGCCTAATCATGCCCCTACCAACCAAAAACCCTAAATACTTTGTCTCCTTTTGGGCCAGGGCACATTTCTGAGGGTTTGCCATGAGGCCAGTGTGCTTCAGTTCTGAAAGGATGGCCCTAAGGGCTCTCTTATGCTGTGCCCAGGTCTGGGAGTATATGACGGTGTCATCTATGTATGCAGCTGAGTATTCAGCGTGGGGCACTAAGATCTGGTCCATTAAGCGTTGGAATGTCGCGGCAGCTCCATGTAGCCCAAAGGGCATTCTGATGAACTCATAGAACCACCACGGGGTACTGAATGCCATCTTTGGTCGGTCTTCCTGGGCTACTGGGATTTTCCAATACCCCTTTGCGAGGTCCAGGGTAGATAAGTACTGCGCATTCCCTATTCTCTCTATTAATTCTGCCACTTGGGGCATGGGGAACGCATCGAAGATCGCCAAGGCATTCAACCGTCTGTAGTCGATACAAAGCCTCAGCGATCCATCTGGTTTATGCACCAGAACCAGAGGACTCCTCCAGGGTCTCCTTGAAGATCGAATTACTCCTTGCTTTAACAATGAGTCAACCTCTTCATGCATGGCCTTTAGGAGGTGGTGGGGAATAGGCCTCCACCTTTCCCTTACTATTGCCCCCGGCAGGGTCTTTATAGTATGGACAGTGTTCCTCACCCAGCCAGGTTCTTTGCGGAATACCTCTCAGAACTCTTCTATCAGGTCTAGCATTTCCTTCTTCTGAAAAACGGACAACTCCTCCCCGATCCTGACTAAGGCTCGTTCCTCAGAGGGTACAGTCCCTCTTATTAATCCCTGGGGCCCCAGGTCCTCATTATCAGCCTCCAAAAAGGCAACCCACCCTTCGGGCTCTTGCCATTCTCGAAGTAGGTTTACATGGAAAATTTGTTTTTCCCGAAGATGGCCGGGCCTATGTATGTCATAGTCCACTGGTCTGACCCGCCGGAGTATCTCGAATGGCCCCTGCCACTGAGTCAAGAACTTACTTGTAGATGTGGGGAGAAGTACCAACACCCTCTGTCCTGGTTTGAACACCCACTCCTTGGTGCGGCTGTCATATTTCTCTTACTGGCAGGCCTGCGCTTCCCTCATATTTTTGTGGGCTAGGTCCCGGGACACCCTTATTCTCTGCTGGAATTCCTGTTGGTATGTCATTGGTTCTCGAGCGGGCCCTCCATCTCGCTCCCATTCTTCCCTCAGGACTTGTAACAGGCCCCTGGGGTGATGTCCTAAAACTAGCTCAAATGGACAAAACTTTGTAGAGTCCTGAGAGGTGTCTCTGAGGATAAACAATACCAAGGGCAGAAGGAGATCCCATTTCCGGGAGTCTCCTTGAATGTAGCGTCTCAATATTCGCTTTATCATTCCATTCAGGTGTTCCACCAGCCCATTGGTCTGGGGGTGGTAGACCGAGGTGCGAAGCTGCTTTATCTGCAATGTCCGGCACAGCACCCTCAAGACTCCGGACATAAAATTCCTTCCCTGGTCAGTTAAAATCTCTTGTGGGACCCCCATCCTAGATATCCATTTCATCAACTCCTCCTCAACATGAGGGGCGGTCATGACTCATAAAGGGATGGCTTCTGGGTACCGGGTTGCATAATCCACCATAACCAATATGTATTGGTGGCTGGAGCTGCTACGGGGAAGTGGTCCTATGACATCTAGTGCTATCCGCGAGTAAGGGGTGTCTATAATGGGCATGGGTTGGAGGGGAGCCCTGGCAGGACATTCAGTCCTCGTCTTTTGACATTCAGGGCAAGCCGCGCATCGTCGAGCTACCTCCTCCCCCATCCCGGGCCAAAAGAACCACTGGCTCACTTTTGCAAGGTTCTTGTCCCATCCTAAATGCCCTCCCTCGGGGCTCACGTGTGCCAATCACCAAATCTGATGAAATCGGGCAGGCACCACCAGTTGCAGATCCTCGGTGCCCTCCCGCCTGTGCCCTTGTATGCAGTAAAGGAGATGGTTCCTTACCTTGAAGCGGGGCAGCCCCTCAGACAGCAATGCAGGGACGTCTCCAGTGTCCTGAGCCTGCTCTAGAAGCATCCTAAGCTCTTGGTCTTCCTCTTGTGCTTCCCGAAATTGCAGGCTGCTGGTGAAATCGCTGAGGTCCAAACCTTCGGCCTCATTGGCCGACTCCTTGTCTTCCTCCATTTCACCCAGCCATCCTTTGTGGTTCCAGATCTTTTTGCGCACCTGTTCCATGTCCCTTACTTGGTCTAGGATGTCATATACTGGCGTCCAGTCTCAACCCAGTAGCATTTCACAAGCCAACTGGGGCACTACCCCCACCAGGAGTTCTCCCTGGTGCTCCATCACACGGAGGCGTATCCATTGCCACTCTATTTGCTTGGTTTCCCCATGGAGGCAGGCCACCTTCATGGAGGGGGCCTTCTGTCCGCCTTGCGGTAGTACCACGTCAGACCTTACCATGGACTGGGTACATCATGAGTCCAGGGTAGCTTGCACGGGGCTCCTGTCCACACAGGCCTTGAAGGGGCAACTCCAGGTTGCATTTTCCTCACCAACCGCATAACTACAATCCATTGGTTCATCAGATTCAGGAACCCTCTGCTGGTCTGTCGGAGCTCTTGACCTGTCGGTGGGGATCCAGCATTCAGTGGACTGGCTAGGGCATTCCCATGAGAAGTCCCCGTTCTGTCCACACCAAAAACATACAGTGTCCTTGGTAGCCCCATGGCTGGGAGGACGCCGTCGCTAGGGTTCCTTTGGGGACACCGCAACAGATCCTGGGTTCCTTCTCTCCCTGGGATAGCTCACTTCTGAGGCAGTAAAAGCCTCTGCCAGTTTTAGGGCTTCTTCATAGGTCCAGGGGTACTGTTGACGTACCCAGCGTTGCGTTCTTTCCTCCAAATCATTTTGGAATTGTTCAAGGATGATATGGTCCACCAGGGCTTGTCTATCAGGTCCTGCTGGGCTTACCCATTTATCCAGGAGGTCTTGCAGCAGCTGTAGCAACACCTGTGGCCGTCTCTCATTGGGCCCTTTCTTGGCACGGAACAGGCAGCGATAATGTTCCGGGTTGATTTCCAACCTATATAGGATGGCCTCTTTCACATGCTCATAGTCCCTGGTGTCGTCCTTCGAGAGGGCCCGGTAGGTGGTCTGGGCCTTGCCTACAACCAGCGTTCCCAACTGGCTGGCCCAATACCCCTTGTTGAGTCCGGTCATGAGGGTGTGGCATTCAAAGGCCTCTATATAGGCCTCCGGATCATCATCTCTGGTCATCTTAGGCATCTTGAAAGATACCAGGCTACGTTGGAGCCAGTCTTATTGATGATCTAGCATTTGCTGCTGCGAATCCAGGATCTGGGTAAGAGCCTGTAGGTTCTGCCTGAGAATATCTGCAGGGGCCATGGCCGAGGGCTGCATATTGGCATAGGCCGCCAGTTTGGGGTTCTCCATCTTTCTGTCCAATGCACCAGGTTGTGCCTGCCTCTGTTCTATCAGGCGTTCTCTTGCGGCCTTGGCCTGGACTATTGATCTTGTCTGTCCCAGCCCTTGGGGAGTGGACCCCAAAGGCTACCCTGGCTGACATCTGGGGATCCCCTTAACTCGCCTGCCACGACTTTGAATGGAACCTCAGTGGAAGTGTTCCCCTTTGAGGCCCTTCAGGGCCATCACGCCTTTCAGTGCGTACTCACGGGGCTCCGACCCCCCCTACACCCCAGCCACTTGCCACCTTTGATTGCGGGTCTTCTGGCCCTTTAGCGTCCCTGGTTCTTCTCGGTTTATACCTTGGCCTCCTGTGGCTCTCCAGCCACGGGCCCCCAGTGACCCTGGGTTGCGGCTCAGGCGTGAAGGCTATGAGATCCTTTTGTCCTGGCCTTGTCTATCCCTTGTTCCCAGCTCCCTATTCCACCCACCATGACCCACCGTGCGATCCCCACCACCGTGACTGCAGGAGAGATGGGACTAGCGGGCCAGGAGGCCCCAAAGTAATATAAAGTACCCCTCAGCCTACGGGCCCTGTGTTATCCCAGTGCCTCGGATAACCTGGTGGCTTGCCCCATGCACTCTACCTCCTGCCCTGTTAAAGGCTTATAACTGTCCCAGGGGTGCCGGGGTTACAAGGAGGAACCCAGGCCAAAGTAAAAGAAAGCCCCAACTTACCTCCTGCAGGGGCCGAAAGGCATGGGGAAACGTGTGCGGAGAAACCGCCCACGCGGTTCGTCAAACCTGGTGGCTTGCTCCACTCGGGGATCCTATCTCCCCTCTTAGGCTGGGCCCTACTCCGGGGATGGCTTCCCACTCGGCTCAGGTCCTATGGGTCCCAACTGATCCTCCTGGGGGGGGGGGAATGCTGCGGGCCCAGCTGAAGGCTCCCTTACTCGTTAACCAGTCCCGCTTGGGGTCTTCTGCCGTTCACCCCGCAGCTCTCGCAGTTGGGGTTCCCATCGGCCCCGCCCTCATTACCTCTTCTCCGGGTTTTCCCGTAGATGCTCTGGCTTCCCCAGCACTCATCTCCATCTCTGCTCTCCCCAGACACTCCTGCTCCCTTTGTCAGCTTCCCTGCCGACTTCTGTATCAGCTTCTCGGCTAGTTTGCTGGTCAGCTCTTCTGATGTCTAGCCAGTCAGCTTCCCTGCAGGCTCCTCTGCTGGCTTGCCAATTGGCTCCTCTGCTGGCTTCTCTGCTGGTTTGCCAGTTGGCCCTGCTGCCAGCTTCTCTGCTGGTGCCCCCACTGTCGGCTTCTCTGCCAGTGCCGGCTCTGCTGCTGGCTTCTCTGCAGGCTTCTCTGCTGGAACCTTCACTGGCTCCTCTGCCGGCTTCTGCGCCAGGTCCACTGCTGGTCTCTGCTGGTGCCCCCACTGCCAGCTTCTCTGCCAGTGCCGGCTCTGCTGAAGCCTTCGCTGGCTCCTCTGCGGGCTCCGCTGCTGGCTTCTGTGCCAGTGCACCCACTGCCGGCTTCTTTGCCGGTGCCGGCTCTGCTGCCGGCTTCTCTGCCAGCTTCTCTGCTGGGTCCTTTGCCGGCTCCTCTGCCAGCTCTGCCCCCATCTTCTCGGACTGACCGACACTGCGGGTGATGTCACCTGGCCCCAGCTGGATATGAGCATGGCTGACGAACCACGTGGGCGGTTTCTCTGCGCACGTTTCCCCATGCCTTTCGGCCCCTGCAGGAGGTAAGTTGGGGCTTTCTTTTACTTTGGCCTGGGTTCCTCCTTGTAACCCCGGCACCCCTGGGACAGTTATAAGCCTTTAGCAGGGCAGGAGATAGAGCGGGTTGTGGAGGTACAGCTTACTGCAGTGTTCTAGAAGAGGGCTTGGAAACATATGGACTGTAGTTTCGATGTAGCATGAGGAGCCCCTGGCCTGCAGAGCTGGAAGGCATTGCCTCTGCCCACATCTGTCCTAGGACTGAGCAGTGAGGAGCTGTGCTGGGGCTCAGCACCTGCATCACCACTTCTTTCTGTCTCCTCTCTTATGCTGTAGTGTGGGCACAGTTTGAATCTAGTTGGTGGGCCAACTAGATTCAAACTGTGAGCTAGATTCAAACTGTGAGCTTCCTGGCCCTAGCTAGTTGAGCTAGGGCCAGGAAGCTTCCAGCTACACACTAACTGCATCTGGGAGGAGGATAGGAGGGGAGGAGAAGAGAAGTGGCAGCAGTGTGAATGCAGCTTGCAACTACCTAGCTCCTGCTCAGTTCCCCACAACTGGAAGCTGTGTACACTCTGGAACATAGGATAGGGAGAAGCCATGATAACATGGCTGCAGCACCCTGGTTCTGGCATGCACAGGTAACCCTCCCTTCACTCCTACCTCTTGCTGCTGACACACTGGCCTAGTCACCTGGCCTGTTCTGGACTGGAACCAGGTAGTTACAGCCCATGGCTTTTAGGCTAGGGACAGACATTCAAAAAGCCTGAGCCTGAACTGATTCAATCTTTACAGGTTAATCTAACCTAGCTAGGCTAAACTGGTTTTTAACCACACAGACATCCCAGAAATTTAGGCATATGCCTTCAGTGGCTCAGGCTAGAAGCCTGGGGGTGCTAGAGCAGCTCTCCCTTCCCTTCTACATTGCTGAGCTGAGGGGGAGCATGGCCAGGCCCTGGCAGGATGCTTTGATTAGGGAAGCTCCCCCGCCTTTGAGTAGCTCAGCAAGCAGTTGATAACATAGTGTTTATCACCCCTAAATGAGTGTTTATCAGCCCATTGAGAAAACAAAGAAAACAAAAGCTTCTCTCCATTAACTCAAGCTCTTCTTAAACAACTTTTTCCAAGGAAGGAACAGAGGAATGGAGGGCCATTACTAGCTACTTGTAGATTAGCTCCCAAAAGCCCTAAGCAGGCATAGTCTTGTCTGCCTTTGTCCAGTCTCCCACAGCACGGGCTGTAGCCAGCATATGGTATGCTAACTAATGCTGAGAGGTGTCTGTGTAAGGCAGAGCAGAGGGAGGAATCCCTGCTTAGCAGGGTGTGGGGAGGAGAGATGGGGAGCAGGGGGAAGAAAGCAGGCACCTGTAGTCTCTGCCACAGCTGTAGCCAGGGAGCAGAGGGGTGGGGCCAGCTCTGCTGTGGAGCACAGAGCCCAGCCCAGAGAGCATGCCGGGATGCTGGGGGGGGGGTCTGGTTTAACTTAAACCAGGAAGGGGTCTGGGACAGACATTGCATAAACCGGTTTGACCCAAATCAGTTAATTCTGATATATTACATTCAACCAGGTTTACCTCAAACTGGTTTCAGCCATTTTCAAACTGGTTTATGTGCACTGAACAGGTTTAAACCAATTCTGATCACTTAAAAACTGGTTTCTGTGTAATTTCTGTCCCTAGCCCTAAATGTTGCCAGCCCCTGTTCTAGAAAATGTCTCACATGTCTACCAGTGCAGTAAGGAGCTTTGTGAGATAATGTGTCTCCTGAAGCTTCACTTGGGGCAGTCCAACTTTGCAGGAATCCTGTGCTGGCTGAAAGGCATTTTAGTCACTAACTGAAAGGGTAAAATTCTGTTCCTTTGCTAAGATGTCTCCAACTCACCTTCTTTATCCAGGCTAACAAGATTAGGCATAGGGAGGTGTCCAGCCTAATGCAGTTGTGGAATATCGATCACTAGAAGTTTTTAAGTGCAAGTTAGGTAAATGTTTATTGGGGATAATTTAGATGGGATCAGTCCTTTCTTCAGCAGGGGGTTGGTCTAGATGACCACTGAAAACCTCCTCAACCTCTATTTTTCTGTGATTCTATTTCACCTGTGTAGATGCATAGTTCTCCCTAGGCTTTTGGTGCTCGTTTTTTTTGTAGCACTCCAAAAATAGAGTGCAAAAGACAGGCATACATGCACAGCCCCTTGGCTGGAGATTGACAAAGTTACCACAAAGCACACTCCTGCCAGGGAGTCATAAAATGCTGCTCCTTACCTCCCTCCACCCACGGAAGCAACAACTGATTGAGTCTGGAGACTGCTGGCAAAAGTGGGCATTCTCCAGGAGGCTGCCTGCAAATGGGGAACTTTAAAGAGGCTGCTGGCAGCCTGAGGCTACAGACCACTGCAGCAGAATGATGCTAGAGAGCAGTGCTGCCTGCAAGGTCCTGCTGTCACTGCAGCCCTGTCCCTGTTGACACCGGGCAGCAACTGGGATAGGGCTGCCTGGCAGCAAGTCTCTGCAAGGCACCCTGACAGCTTCCCCTTTGAGGAAAGAGAGGAAGAGTGGAGCTTTGTGGGATAGCAGGGGTCTGTCTAACCTGACAGATTAAATTTGTCCTGAAAAGACAATGAAACTGCCATTTGAAACTACATCTCTTTGTCATATATTATCTGTCATTTTTGTGGAGGATCAGCTATTTCAGCATAGCAGAGGACATGAACTTGTGGCCAGTTCCTTTTTGTCATGATAAAGCAGCTGATATGGTAGGGCAAATGTAAAGTCTATCTAAGCCCCATATTTTCAGTGGGAAAATGGTGGAGAGATGCAGTCTGTTTTTCCTGCAGTCACTCCACTCCTATTGCATTGAGTGTAAGCAGTAGAGCAAACTTAGCTGCTTAGAGCAAAATGTAGATGTATGAGAAATTTAGCTGTCTTATAGTAATTCAGACCTTTACATGGAGCAAAATAAAATGTCATTTCATGCCTAAAATCTGCATAA
The DNA here is from genome assembly GCF_030867095.1 of Alligator mississippiensis. Taxonomy (NCBI): domain Eukaryota; kingdom Metazoa; phylum Chordata; order Crocodylia; family Alligatoridae; genus Alligator; species Alligator mississippiensis. The sequence continues at coordinate 443,419,837 of NC_081824.1, forward strand.
GTTCCACTAAGATATCTTAATGTCTAGGTAAAAAATTACATTTAATATCTACTTTTAATGCTTTTTCATAGATTATAGATTTTAAAAGTTGATGAAGCATAATCATAAGCATAATGCAGAATGCAGGTCGTAGGATTTTACTCACTAATTCCTGCACCATAACTGCTAGCTAGGCCACTCTTTTACTAAAACACCTGATTTTGACCTCAGGTGCAAGAAAATCCACAATGTACTTAATTGTCCTACTAATTATTGTAAGAACTCTTGGTACTAAAAATCTGCCTCTTGTTTCTCATTAGACTTTGAGTAATTCCAGTTTCTTCCACTAGCTCGCTATGTTTTGCTTACTATATTAAGTAGCCATCTAAAATCACAATTTTTCTCTCATGTAATTATGGACTGAAATTAAGTAACTTCTTATCTGTCTCAGGGATAAACAAAATATCTTTTACTCCAGGGCAGGCTTTCCAACCCCATGGTCATTCTTGGATGTATTCTGAGTATTTCTTAGCATTTCCTACATCAAATATAGAAAATACAGCAGGATTTTTTAGAAAGTTCAAATACCAGAAAAATGGGTCATCCTGCAAGCTTCTCAGCATCCTCAACTCCCAGGGAAGTTAGCAGGGACTAGTTCCACAAAAGGACATGGGTATCTAAGCAATGCCCAACTCCCAATACAAGTGTTCAAACACATTAAAAAAAGCCACTCAGCTGCTTCCTTACTTCTCTGCCTATCTTGTCCACAGAGCCCAATCTGGTAGTTGTTCTCAGAGCATGCCTAGTGCATTGGCCTCCAGCAAAACAGATGGAAAAGCTAGAGGTGGCAGCCCTTTACCCAACAACTGAATCAGTATCGTATTCATCCAAGATGAAGGAGAGTTCTACTATCTCTAATGGTGGAAGGAATATTTTAACCATTATGCTATAAGGTAATGGGGTGGGGAATATTAGATTCTTTTACTCTCTCCTGTGGAAGCTATTCCACTTTGCATAGCCTAATTAATAGTAGTTGAATCAGAGAAAGCAGAGGAACGTGACTCTATTGCTTAGAGTAGTGCCTAGAGGAGCACTCCTCTGGGAGGGTTTCAGTCCCTGCTCCAAGGACTATCTAAGCATTTGATATTAAGTATTCACTAGTAACAGATGCTCAGCACTCTTCCAGGTGAAATCCTAATTACTAGGCAACAGAGCCATGATCAGAGTAAAGTGTATTCTACCTAAAACAATGTGTTGTAGTAATGTAGTCTACAGGGCTTTGCAGGGAGCAGAAGATAGCCCATCAGTAAGTTCAAAAGAAAATCCTGGTAGAATCTGGGCTCACTTTGATTTTATTTTCAGTTACGTCTCTAACCGTACCTCCATCTGTGACCTGATAGCTCCCCTGTGGCAATGAAGCTCAAAAGCCTCAGATGAAAATGTGAGAACCAGAGATAAAATATTCTCATTAGGGGAGATTCAGCCATGGAACAGGTTCACAGAGAAGCTGGAACTTTATTACTTTTAATAAAGCAAACTGCAAGACCTTCCTTCCTGAGGAAGGCTTACCATAATTGAAGGGCCAGCTGAACAACATACCTCAACATCTGAATCCCATTACCCCCAAAGCAAACAAAAACCCAAATATTCCAGACAGCTTCTGCAAACCCGTCTCTTTTGGGGGGAAAAAATGAGAAGCAGTCTTCACCAGGAATACCTTAAATTACCTGGATATCTCTAGACATCAATGGGACTATAGAATCTACTATGATAAAGAGAAAGTTTAAGTGAATCAAACATGAATTTCTCCTGACCTGATGCTGGAATTATAGGCAAACAATTTTCAGGTTGCTGCTAACTTGGACATAGAAATTGGAGGAACTATTAACATTTTCTTGTGCTTTAAAAAAGGTTTTGAATAAGATTTAACTTAGACATCTTCTGATTTTCTTCATTTATCCCCTGTGACACTATTGTCCTTTGAAAACTGATTGTCTTAATTGAGTTTGTGGCTCCCATGACTCCTTGGCTTACCCTCAAATGAAAATAACTGCTCTTACCCCCCAGATGTCTGAGGCTGCTTCATTTAGCCAATGTTTTTTTAAAGGCTGCAATACATCTCTCCATTTCATTACATCAGGTCTTTAGAATGCAATTTAACCTCAAAATAGAACCATCATTGAATTTGGTTTTATTTGAGTTGTTAAGTGACTTAGCTGTGAAATAAGTTTAAGAAAAATATTTTTGGAGAGTTCCCATCTTTGAGCCAGTAGAAAACTAATAAAAGGAGAGCCTTAATAATCATAGAGCACACAGTTTTGGTACTTTAAAACAAGTAATTTTGTATATAACAGCACATCTAAATTAAGTGGAAAGAATCAACCAACAAGCCTGTGCTATGATCAGGACTGATCTGGAGATGTCTAAAATTTAATGATCACTCACTTCTGACCTGAATATGAATGTCACAGAAATATCTGTTTAATGAATAAATGTGCATGGCACTTTTAATCTAAGAATATCAAACAGCATTGAAAAAATACATCATGAGAAGGTTTGATATGCTTTTGTAGGTTATAGAAATGATTTTTATAAATAAAGGGACTAAATCACAGCATCATTTCAAATATTGGCACTAAGACCCAGTACAGCACCTCACATTTAGCCAACTATGCTTAGATAGATTATATTACAATCTGTAACACGTTGGGATCTCAGGGGTGGCCATGACACCCCCTGGTGGCTCCATGGCCATGCCTTGCTTTGCCCTTAGGGTAACTTTGTATCTTTCCTGCCACACCTTGATGGGAATATAACGATAAATAGGGAGGCTGTACACAGACTTTAGCAGAGCCCTGGTTCCACTGAACCCCTGCTAGGGTCCGGGGCAGCCTACTGGTCTTCACTGGTACTCAGGAACTGTGCCACCAGAGGGCACCTCAAGCCTTAAGCGCTAAGTGCATGGCTCCAAATCCTCCCCTACACCACGCCTATGCCTCACGGGGGTTACTTGTCATAACGTTTGGTGCTTCAGCCTCCCTGGCCCCTACCCCTTTAATCTGGCTAGGCCTTCTAGCCTAGGTCCCCTGTGTTTTGAGGCTCTAGCTTGTATTTGTCCCTTCTGTCATGAGGTCCCAGGCCCCTGTCTGTCTGCACCCCTCTCTGGCACCAGGCCCCAAGCCTCACACTATGCCCACTCTGTGCCTGCCCTGGCAGGGTTCAAGGTGATTATGTGCCCTATGGGCACTAATGAGACCTTTGTAAACCTCCCTTACAATTCCAACCCAAACCACCAGTATAAACATAATCTAAACATAAGCCCCTGTGTTATAACATAATATAAAGGGATAACTGCTCTCTGTCCCTTTAAGAGTGTAAACCTTTACTCACTAATACAGCATCCTGGAGGTCCTTGTGAGCAAAACCTGCTCACTGTTCCTGCAGGCAGCAAAGCAATCAGCCATCATCCCTGGGTGGCTCTCTTGGGTAGGAGCAACTTCCTCCACAGCTACCAGTCTTGGGCTTATGTGTTCCTAGGTCTCTGCCTATGTCCAGTTAGCTGACTGCATGCAGGTGCATGCTAATTACCCCATTAGCCTGTTGCCCTGGTGACCTTCAGCTCCTGCTTAGCCTTCAGTGCTCCCTGGCTGAACTGCTGTTATCTTAAAGTAACAGGGAGTCCCAGGCTCTCTGTTACACATATTGCCCTAAGGGGTCAGGCCAATGCTCAGGATCTCAATATTGTGCTGTTAGACAGAAGGGTGTGGTGTACAATTGCACATGTACACATAAAAATCAATTAAGCACACATACAGTCACTAGGTGCATACACCCCTACTAGGCATACACACTTACACTAGCAACTCAGATACACAGACATTCAAAATAACCAGTTTAGATTCATGCACCCCTATTACCAGTTTAAGCCAATACATGCTACACACACCAAATGTAGACAGAATCAGTTACCAACACCTGCACATCCAATATACATACGTGGATTACTAATTCATATACCACACACACACAATGATATCTATATCTATATATATGTGTGTATTCACTAATTCACACACATGCCACCCACCTACACATACACACAGGTGAGTTCCTAAGTTGGGTGTTGTGATGTGTATGTATGTATGTTCTTGGTGTACTTGGGATACCTGGGGAAAGGTTAAGTTAAGAAACTAAAGGTGTAAGGAGTGAAAGTTGCTGGGAGTTAAAGTTACCGGGACTGGGATTAGAACCGGTAGACTAGAGGGGCCTGGGCTGAAGAACTGAGGCTTGGGGGTAACTTTAGGTTAATTGATCTTAATTGATTAAAAGGCAATGCCCAAAGCCTGCAGAACAGGGGAGTGATGCCAGCACAGAGGCTGGGACTGAAGCCAGAGCTATGGGGAAGCTGAAAAGGTAGGTGGGGAGAGGGAAAATGGGACTAAAGGAAAGTGTGGTGTTAAAGAGGGGCTCTGGGTGTGGGCAGCCAGAGGATGGCTCCAGGGCAGCTAGAGAAGCTGCAGGGAGTGGCAGTAGGTGCTGGGAGCTGGAGAAAGGCTCCAGCTGCTGGAGAACACTGCGGGACAGCCACGAGGAGCTGGGAAGCTGGGGGGGGGGGAAGGAGGGGCAGGACTACAGAAGGTGTGGGGGAAGCCTGAAAACAGAGAGATGGACAGCAGAAAATCACAGGAAAAGCGGAAGGAGAAACTGAAAGGTGGCAGGGCAGCAGGAAAGCAGAAAAAAGCAGCAGCAAGTCACAGGGAAAAGGCAGGAGGAGCATGGAGAGCAGGGGAACAGCAGAAAAATCACAGGAAAAGCAGAAGGAGAGACTGAAAGGTGGAAGGGGCATCAGAAAAGCAGGGAGAGGCAGCAGAAAGTCACAAGGAAAAGGCAGTAGATGGCACGGGAGGCTGAAAGGTATCAGGGACAGCAGGAAAGCAATGAGAGGCTGAGAGGTGGCAGAAAAGGGGAGATGGAATTGGGAGGAGATCAGGAAACTAGTGGAGGGGGTGGGGCTGGAGCTGAGAGAGAGAGACAGACAGACAGTATGAGGCTAGAATTTAAGATAGGGAAGGGTCTGGGAATTCAGTAAAACATGACCCAACTCGGGGTTGCAAATGACAGTGGTTTTATTGAACAGGGGAGATGGTGACACAATGTCTTATTGGTTCCCTTGAATCCACACACACACACACACACACACACACACACACACACACACACACACACACACACACACACTAGTAGCAGGGGTTAGAGAGGCTTGGTGCAGGGGCTGAAGTCCACTGAAGTCAAGGAGGGGAGAGAGAGAGAGAGAGAGACTGAAAGTGAGTGTCCAAACTGTAGGAGGTGTGCAAGTAATATCTACCTATCTCAGGCTGGAAGTTGATCCTCGATGGCCAGTTGGGGTCTGCTTCAGCTCAGTGTTGTCCAGAGGGGGTCGCCGGCAGTGCCTTTGGGGTGGATAGTGTCACAACCCAAGGGTGTGATTTTGTGTGTGTGTGCTTCGGCACTGCTAAATTATTTCCCGCCACGAGGAGCTTTCTTTGCAGGGTGCATTTCTCAGTTGCAAAGAGAAAACCCCGGTGAAAAGGAGTTCCCGCCACCCGCATGCAAATTTGTGTCCCACTATTGGCCAGTTCTAAATTATTCCCACATGGTGGCTAGTGATTGGCTTGCTAGCCGTATAAGAGGCTTGACTGGTTTCTGCCCAAGTTGGAGGACTCCACAACCATCTAGTGGAGGAGGAGGACTTCACGTCTCATGAAGAACTCTAAGCGCTGCGGAGCCTAACGGACCCAACGTGCGCCTTAAGAAGGCTATAGGGGTCTGATCAACCTCTGGCCTCTCCCCATCGCTGAGCGCGATCCCTCAATGAACCCCTTCCCTGCACGCTTGTTCCACGGAGCCTAGCAAGCTTCGTGAGTGTGTGTATCCAGAGCTCTGTCCGAGTTATTTCAAGAGGCTCGAGTTTTTTGCGGGTCTTGTTCGAGTTCGTGTTGTGGAGCCTAGCAAACTCCACGTGTCTGTCTGTAACTGCAATGCAAGCAAGTTTTTCCTGCCTGCACCGCGACCATCTACGGTGTAAGTAAAATAATCTTTAATCAACCGCTACGCGTCCATGCCTAATTCTAGTCCGCCGGCCTGCATTCCCCGACCCTCGAGCCAGGGCTGCTGGCCACAGCCCACCGCGCACCCCCAAGGGCCTCAGGCCGCTCCCGGCCCACACAGATAGGTGACGTGAAGCTGGTCTGGTCTGGATGGAAATGGCGTTCCCACTGGGCCTGTCTTCACTGCCCATTTTTATAGGGGCAGACCTTGTGTGACCCTAGTGATTGGAGGCATGCCCAGGCAAGGGTCAGCCCCTGGCATACTGAGCATGTGTGCTCCATGCAGGGATGTGCAGTTTTGGGTGTCTGTAATGGTGGGGTACAATGGTAGAGTTGCTGGTTCTGCAGGGTCTTATGTTTTTCAAATGCTGGGTTCTTGTCTCTGTTCCTGCGTGAGGTCCATGGTTCCTGGATAAATCAACGTGAGGTGATGGCCTGTTCATTACAGTCTATTCAGTAGAGGCCTGCTACCATTGTATTTCAATCATTCCCAATCACTCTCATTCATCCGGGAACCAATTTACATGGGAGGGGTACATGAATCATACAGTTGCAACACAGGGGATGCCCAGGCAGAGGACACAAGATGGAGACTTGACATACAAAATGGAAACTTGACATTACTTTGGTTCATTTACAAACACAGGCCTAAACCATACAATATACATATGAAACAATAAAAATCAATACGAAAATGATAATAATACAATATACAAAGTAAAAATCAATACAAACCTAATAACTATACAATATAAAACAGTGGATATCAAAAACCAAAAACTTGCTACCAAAATAAAAATGTGAAAGCTTATCCAAAGTCTGAGCTTGCTTATGTTTGTCTATAGGGAATAGAGAGGGAGAGAAAGAAAAGTCAGAAATAGTTGGGGAAGGGGAGGGAATGCATATCTATCATGTGTGTATGTGTGTATATATATATATATATATATAAAAAGAAAAACTAGGGGTTTTGCTACACACAAACTATCTCATTTACATTTTATAATTAAATATTAATGAATATGTTTTCATTATTCTGTATTTTTTTTTTCAACTGTCACACTGAATTCTGGATTGATAATTGTGTGCTCTGTCCAAGGCTACCTAGAAAAGGCATTAATCTGTCTTCTCTCCTTTTAAGGTTATTCTTATAGGCCAGGGCGGGCAACTATTTTGGGCAGAGGGCTTACTGAGTTTCGGCAAGCCATCAAGGGCCACATGATCCAGGGCAAGTTGATATTAATTTTCTAAATTTTTTAGGAGCCCCATGGGCCAGATAAAATGGCCTGGCAGGCCGCTTCCGGCCCCTGGGCTGCATTTTGCCCACCCCTGCTATAGGCTAAGTACAGAGAGTCAAAAAGCCCAAGGTAGAATCCATTCAATCAGGTTTTTCTACACAGGTTTTTCTAAGCTGCACAGATTGAACTGATACCGAACTGAACTGATGTTCAGTCTTCCCTTGGCCAAGACAAGCAAGTGCCTCCACTGGCCATTGCCAGAAGGACAGGCCCACTCAAAAATGCCTCCCACCTTCCTAGACTGGAAACACAAAGGCCCCATCCCCTCACCAGCCCCCGTGGCCTGTCAGCTGTGGGTGGCAAGCAGGGGGGAATTGTCCCCTACACTGGCTTGGTGCCCCCCAGCAGGGGACAGAGTGGGTCCATTCCCCCTGCCACCTGACCACCTGTGGCTGACTGGCTTTGGGCTAGTAAGGGTTTAGAGCCGTGGCATTCCCAACCTGTGGAGCCCGGGCTGCAAGGGGAGGAAAGAGGGAAAGCCTGCACCTGAGGGCTTGCCCCACAACTGCTTGTCAGACCCTGGCTGGGGTGGGTTGGGGCTGGAGCAGGAGTCAGTTCCCCCCTTGCCTGCCCTCCTCCCCCACCCCCATGCTGCCCACAGGCCTGGCTGGGGAGAAGCTTTACTATCTCAGCTGTGAGAGCTAGGGGGCAGACCGCCCAACTGGCTGGAGCTGACAGCTGGGGCCACTAAGCATGTTGGTATGCTGGAGGACTACAACTTAACTTGATTAGCTATGGAATCAGGGACAGAAGTTGGATAGACTGGTTTACCTTAAATCAGTTAAGTAAGATACCAGATCCATCCAGGTTTATCTTAACCCTGTTTTAGCCGCTTTGAAAGCAGTTTCTGTGCACTGAAGTTGTGTTGTGTCACAGATTTGAACCAGTTTCCAATCACCTATACCAATTTATGTGTAATTTCTGTCCCTAGCCATAATGATTCTGTCATTTCATATGGTCACCATTACCCTAATATCTTGGTAGTTTCTCACAAGACTAGTGAGTTCATCATCACAAGAGTTTTATTAGGCAAGGAAGTATTCCCTCCATATTACAGTATCCATGAGGTTCCAGGACAAGATTAGTAAAGAAACTTAATGAAGTTTATGCAGAATTTAGATGCCTAAGCCTAGTTTGCAAATAGAATTGAGTCATGGTGATGATATGCAGCAGGTACCTTTAAGTGAAATAAAAAAACCAACAAGTTAGGTATTCCAGCTTTCCTGGGAACGGATATACTTAAGCACCTTTGGTTTCATGTTCACAACTAGTAGCATGGTATGCACGGGAATACAAAGGCCAGCTAATAGGAAGTTCTGGAAAGGGATATGTGTATAGAATCCCTTCCCTGTCCTGGAGTTAGGTTGCATTTATGCGATTTTCTGCAGTCCTAATTAGTAAAAATATTGCTTAGGCATAATCACTTAAGGCCTGGCTGAAGGGAAGGAGAGTGTGTAGGACTCTTGCCCAGAAATGGAACTTTTCTCCTTATTTGAACTGAGTTCTAGGCCTCACTTCACCAGAAGGTGTTTGAACCCCAATTTCCTACTTCCCAGAAGAATGTCTAGAACATCTAGGCATGGCTTAGGGCACCATCCACCTGCTGATGTTGGGTTACCAGGCATAAAGGACTGCAAAAATCATGAGACCAGAATAACAGTATGCAAGAGGGAGCCTGGCTGTAATACAGTAATGAAGGCATTCCCATGGCAGTAGAGTGCTGTATTCTGGTCTCTCTTCCCAATACTCTTTTTGCATTTTGCATTTAAAGTGCCATTGATTAAAGTGCATGAATGGGATTGGGACTGGGGACCAGAACTATTAGGTTTTTATTCAGAAGGCAACTACTACCACCAGGAATGTCTTAAAAGAGACAAAATGACTTAAACGCCTAAGTCTAGGTGAGGATTTCAGGCTAGGAATACCAGTCTCAGGGAACTTTATAAATCTGGAGAAAAGGTGGGATTTTAGACTCAACCCAATCTTCAGGATTTCCTCTTGTCTGGCTTAGATGAATTTTCCCCTTCCCTCTCCCTCCCCCCATGGCCCTCCTGCATCCTCAGTTCAGTATTCTGAATCGTAGGAATTCCCTATCCTAGGTGTCTAACTCTTCCCATGTAGGGAACCTCATTGCATTATTTGGGCTCGTGAATTGTATTCCACAAACAAGGCATCTCATTTTTAAGTGTGGAAATGCTCAGTATCACCACACTTAAGTCTGGTTGTGAGTCCAGTTCTAAGTGGCTATCCAAAATACACAGGGACTTTGACAGGGCCAGAAACTAAAGTAGCTTCCATGAAATCTAGACTTAGCGCACGAGTACAGGGGCTGCTCCAATGCACTGTAATTACAGTGCGTCAGAGCAGACTCAATTAATTGAGTCCCGCGTCTTGTTTTTCAGTGTTCCTATTCTTCAAAATGGCAGTGGGGGTGCTTGAACTAAAGCTCGTTCAACAAAATGATACACAAGACAGTGTGGTGCTTTAATCAGAGCGGCTCTCGGATCCATTCTAATTAAAGCACCATCCCCTCCATCCCTGGAACGTGTGCAAAAGTGCACATTCAGTGCCAAGCTATTGCAAGACCTGCAGGAACATTTCCCATCTCTTCATCACCACAAACTATCCCTTTTTCTCACTTGCCATTCCCTTCCCTTAATTTCCTTTTGTAGAGTTCAAATGAAGAGCTAAGTATTTATTATTTGCTGAAGATAAGATTAAACTTGATGTCAGAACCTATAAAATACTCTCTTGTTCAACTTAAAACCTCAGGTGGACTGTGTGCAAGGCATTGTATAAGGGGGTAGAGGTGCAGGAAGTCTTTGCATACCTTTTGCTCTTCTTAATGAAGCTCCATCTGAGGTCAGTGTAGAACCAGACCTAAGGAAAAGCCAAAGATCAATAAATTTTGATGTGAAAAATAATTTTTGCTCAAATGGGCTCATTGCCACTTGAAATTGTTTGCTTAAAAATTTGCAAAGCTAATGATATGTTCTAAACAATGGACCTAATTTCAAGCTGAGGACAAAATATATACACATACAAAAATCTTGAGTAATTTCACATGCAATGTTTTTGATATTCCACATACTTCTAATGGGACTGTGTTCCTATAACTGGAGTGGCTTATAATAAGTATAAATAGTGCTGACTATATTGCCTTATAAATTCTGTCACACTCAGAAACATCATTAAAGTTTTACAAGGATTATACCATTAAAACATGGTTTTGTGGAATGAAAAGGTTATGAAAATGAAATGTCACACACTATGATTTTGCCTTAAATAGCATAGTCCCTATACTTATGTAACACCCTAAAATTGTACTATAAAAAGAACATTCCTTCTTTTTGATAGGTTTCATCAAGAAATCAGAATTTCATATTTTATGCAGCATGTTACATATGGAAATTACTTGCAAAAGGTCATCATATATCTTAAACACTTCTTGCTTAGTTAGGTACCGTAATACCATGGATAAAGCCATCTGGAACCAACAGCTGATTGCAGTTTTACAAGAGTTTAGTGATAGAGGGGGAAAAAAAATCTCAGTGATAATCCCTATATGCATGCGCATGTATATATATTTAACTGGTATATATAGCTATCACATCAAAGAGTACAAGAAAGACATACCAGTACTGAATGAGGCATTATGATTCTCCTCTCACATGCTCTTACATCAGGAGTAAATGCATTGATTGGCATTTTGATCCGATCACAGTAAAAAGTAAAAATTTCATTTGCACCCAAGTTTTCACCAGGGGAAATTAATAGAGTTATACTCCATTCACCCTGGTGCAACTAAAAAAAGAATTAGAACCAAAGATGTAAGAAAATGTAGAAGACTTATCTGGTCTATCCTCTGTGATGGAAGATGACAATATATTTAAAAGAAGAGCGGGTTTCAGCTTAGTGAAGTCAGCTTGTATTATAAAGCTATATGTTAATGGGTTCAAAGACCTTAACACAAAAATGGCCCATTATTATGTCAGAACCTGTGATGTAACTTTGTTTTACATGATTGGTTTGACCTGAACATCAGCAGATTTTACCAGAACATGAAGGACACTATATTGAGAAAGTATAAAGGAAAGACTTAAAATAAGTTTTCTGTTGTTGAAATAAATATGTTTGAGCTTGGTAAGAATAACAGTGTGTTTGCTATGTGAGTATACTTACTCTTTTCCTTTATTCCTTTTCAAAGTCCTTGAGTTTCACAGATTTACAAGTAACGAAACCGTTGTCAATTAACACATTTCAATGGCTGTTGATAGTTTCATAGATTCATTGATTCATGGATTGTAAGGCTGGAAGGGACCTTGGAACATCATCGGGTTGAGCCCCCTGCACCAAGCAGGAAAGATAACTGGGGGTCAGGTGACCCCAGCAAGGTGACTGTCCAGTCTCCTCTTGAAGATTTCCAGGGTAGGTGACTGCACCACCTCTGAAGGGAGTTTATTCCACAGTCTGGACACCCTGACTGCGAAGAAGATTTTCCTACTGTACAGCCTGAATTGATCTTCCAGGAGTTTGTGGCCATTACTCTTGGTTTTCCCCTCGGGTGGCCTAGTGAACAGTTGCTTACTGAACTCTTGATGAACCCCTCTCAGCCTTCTTTTCCTCAGGATGAAGAGTCCTAGATCCCTCAGCCTTTCCTTGTATGGCTTGCCTTTTAAGACTCTGATCATACGGGTGACTCTTCTTTGGACTTTCTCAAGCCTGTCAATGTCCTTGTTAAAGTGTGGTGTCTAGAACTGGATGCAGTACTCCAGCTGTGGTCTCACCCATGCTGACTAGAGTAGAAGAATCACTTCCTTGGCTTTGCTGGAGGTGCATCGATTGATGAATGCCAAGGTATCACTTGCCCTACAGGCTATAGCAATGCACTGCTGGATTATATTCATACTGTGGTCTATTATTACACCCAGGTCCCTTTCATTCATGGTGCTAGTCAGTTTGGCACCACCAAGTGTGTAGGTGTGTAGAGGATTGTTCATCACCAGGTGGAGCACTTTATATTTCTCAATGTTGAGCTTCATCAGGTTCTGATCCACCCAACTTGCTAACCTGTCTAGGTCCACCTGTAACTATCCTATTTTTGAGCGTAACCACATTTCCCCATAACTTGGGTCATCCACAAACTTGACAAGTGAGCTCTTCACCCCCACCTACAAACTGTTAATAAAGATGTTGAAAAGTACTGGACTGAGCACCGACCCCTGTGGGACACCGCTGCTCACTTCTCACCAGGATGACACAGATCCATTCACTATGACTCTTTGGGTCCTATCCTGCAGCCAGTTTCTCACCCAGCTGACTGTCTTGGAGTTAAGTCCACAGTCCTCTGATTTTCTCATGATGATATTGTGGGATACTAGATCAAAGGCCTTTTGAAAGTCAAGGTATACAATATCAACTTCCTTTCCCTTGTCCAGGTGGCAAATTACCTGATTGTGAAAGGAGATGAGGTTGGTAAGACAAGACCTGCCCACGATGAAGCCGTAATGGCTATCATTCAGAATCCTACCTTCTGCAAGCCTATTGCATATAGACTCCTTGATGAATTTTTCCAGGATCGTCCCTGGGATAGAAATTAGGCTGATAGTTACCCAGATCCTCCCTCTTCCCTTTCTTGAAGATGGGCACAACATTGGCCCTTTTCCAGTCCTCAGGGACCTCTCAAGCACCACGACTTTTGGAAAAGTTTTGCCAGGTCCTTCAGCACCCTTGGATGAAGTTCATGCAATCCTGCTTACCCATTTATGTCTAATTTTTTCAAATAATCACACACCAGTTCTACGGTAATAGTAGGGAGGCAGTCATTCCTACCTTGCTCATTCTGTACTCACTCTGGTGTGATTTTGCCCCTGGCCTGGTGAAAGATGGAAGCAAAGTAGCCCTTCAGGAGTTCAGTTTTCTCCTGAGTGCTGGTAACCAGCTGTCCTAAGTTGTTGAGCAGTGGTCCCACACTCCCATTTGCTTTCCTTCCTGTTCCCTACATACCTAAAAAAGGACTTCTTTTGATCCTTGACTCCTGTTGCTAATTTTAGTTCAGTTGCCTCCTGAGCCATTCAAATCTGTTCTCTACAAGTATGGGCCACTGTTGTATAGTCCTCCTTGGGGCATGCCCCAAGCTTCCATTGTCTGTATGCCTCTTTCTCCTTTCTTCAGAGGACCATGATATCCCTATTTAGCCAAGAGGGCTTCCCAGCCCCTTTGTTACCTTCCTCCACATGGGAATGGACTTCCTTTGTGCTTTGAGGATTGTGTCTTTAAGGAACGACCATTCTTCATGCACTCCTTTCACCTTCAGCCCCTGGTCCTGCAGCCCTTTCCTTACTAGTGACCTGAGTGGCACCAGGTCTGAGTCTGCTTGAGCCTATGGTTACCATACAACTGGGTTTTCCTGGACATGTCCTTTTTTTGGATCGCTGTCCAGGCAGTTTTTTGAAATATGAACAAATGTACAGGATTTTGTATTGCTAGTCCTCTTTCAACGCTGATGTTGGTAGAACTGCATTTCCTGGCTTGCTCTAGTGGTGTGTATGTTTACCAGGGAGATGAGTTTTCCGTTTGCTGTAGAAAAACACGGATTTTCTTTTTTAAAGGAGAAAACCATGGGTTTCCCCTTGGAGGCTGGCAGCCTTTCAGCCTGCAAAGAGCAGCTTGGGGCAATTGGAGGTAGGGGGTGTGGCAGAATGACACCTCTGTCTCTTCCCAAAAACTCTGCTCTGTGACAATTTGGTTAATATGGGCCCTACAGAGGGCAGACATCCCATCTCTTTAGGTAACCTGAGTTGGATACATTCCTGAGGGAGGGGCGAAACCTGCTCTCTCTGCCTACATGACTGGCATCACATACCTGGGTGACGGGATTACGCTCCCTATTGTTCTAAGCAATGCCTACCTGACTGGGAGGAGGCTAGAGACCCTGCCAGTCTACCTGGCAACCAGTGATGCATTTCAAATTGGTTGGCTGGCGGCCAACAGGTGCTGGCCTCCATTGGACCAGGTAAATGGGGGCATAAGGGCTATATGAGTTAAGGACTGCCCAGGAGGAGGAGCTGTAGACACGATGAAAACTCAGAGAGAGAAGAGCTGGACCATCTGAAACTTGCTTTCTCTCTTGAAACTCATGATCAATTAACTGAACTGCCTGCCTCCAGAGGGAACCTCCACCTGCCTCTGGATGATACTTGTGAGTAAGCTACCTGAGATCTAACTAGATATATAGCTTGCAGTAACTCAGGTGCATGATCAAAGGCTACCCAGCTATGACAGTTTGCTCTATGGGATTTCTCTGATATTGCTCTACCCTGTACCCTATTCTAAACCTACTCCTTGTAACCAATAAAGGTCTCCTTGGTACCTAGCATGGGAGACTTATTGGGAGTGTGTCTAGATTGACTTGGGGTCCCCTTGGTTTTGGCTAAGGGAGACCACTATTTGTGCGCCAGACTGAGGGAAGCACCCCAAGTTCTTGAAGTGAGTCAAATACCTTCAAGGGCTACTAGGCCTGCATTTCCCAGGGGGCACAGGGCCAGGATCACTCCAGACTCTGGGTGATGGTGGCATTACCCCCAGGCTAGTGGGTGTGCTCCAGGAATGGGGTCAGCCAGATGGGAGGCACTCAGAGCCTGGAAGGTGGTTGGGTGCAATGAGGTGGGTGGCTCAGTGCAGGAGCACCCCCTACTGGCCCACCACAGGGAGCACCATGTGCATCTGTGTGTGAACATGCTCATGGCAAGCATACATCCAGACAGGGTGGTGGGAACATCCCCTGCAGCTGGATGCAGGTAAGTCTCTGGGGAGTGGGGATTGTAGGGCCAGGGCTGGAGCAGTGTGTGTGTGTGTGTGTGGCAGGGATGTGTGGAGGGAATGGGTGTGCAGGGGGGTGGGTGCCTGCTGGCACTGGAGGAAGGTGGCTGGGCACTGGGCCTGGGGCTGGGGCTGGGTGGGGAAGCAAGTGGGAGGTGCCTGTCCTCAGAGGAGGAAGCGGGCAAGGCGGCCCTGTGGAGGCAGCAGGGAGCTCCATGGCCAGGCCAGCAGCACTGGGGCCAGTGCCCATGATTGCAGGGGTGGGGTGGCCGGGAGATACTGCCTGGGAGGGGGGGCCATAGTGAATCTACCTGGAGCAGTGTCAGGGCCCCAGCCCAAGGCAGGGGGTGTCATAGGCCTGCTCTCCTCCTCCCTCCAGCTTGCACTGGGTCTGGACTCACTCTGTTGCTGCCCACATGAGTTAGAGCCTCTGCAGTGGCCACACTCTAGCCTGAGTGGGATGGGGGCAGATGAAGACCTCCTCCAGCAGGGCTGGGGGGAGCAAAGAGTGTGGGTCAGGAGTAAGGGTCACCAGCAGAGCTAGGGTGGCTGTTGTTTAAGAGTGAGGAGCACAGTGGGGGCAGGGGACTGTGGGTTGGGAGTGCAGGGCACTGGCAGCACCAGGGGGCTGTAGGTTGGGAGTGAGGGGCACCAGCAGGGATGGCAGGGTTGTGGATTGGGATTGAGGGGCACCAGCATGGCCCGGGGGTGCAGGGTACTATGGGTTGGGAGCTGCTCCTCAGAGATGGCAACCAGCCACTTGAGGAGGGCTGTCTGGTCCGGCTTCAGAGTTGATGGACCTGATGCATGTGAAGTGCACCTCCCGAGGGTCATGGCATCCTTTGGGCATCATCTCCACTGGTAGAAGGTGGGTCTTCACCATGTCCAGCAGCTGGTTCTGCAGAGCAAGGGCAGAGAGGCTCTTTGTGAGAGTTTGCAACATTTCAGAAATAACATGCACTGTAGAGAAGGGCTCAATTTGGGGGTCCTGCATATACAGGGGCCCAGGGACCATGGTAAGTTGCCTGGGTGGGCCCTTCCACATGTGTTTGCTGGCTGAACCTTCCCTCCCTGCTTCCACAACTGGGGCAGGAGGCCCACTTGCTGCAGGAAGCCTGCCTTCCCCATACCCTAGCCATATCCAAACCAGGCCATGGCTGGCCCCTGCCAGGAGCTGCCATGGCAGCTCCAGAGCAACTCCCCTCCTTTTGACTTCCTACCAGCTAGACATTTCACTCTTGTGCCACTGGGGCCATGGCACATGGGTTCTGGGGGTGAGGGGCTCCCACCCAGATGGGGCATGGAGCTAATGATGCTCAGGCCTCCCCCCAGCAGCCCTGTCCAGAGAGGCTCCCTGGGCCAGGGTTCCTACATGCATCAGCTGCTCCCCAAGTATACCTCTAGTTAAAGTCACCCAGGCACACCAAGACAAGCTGTTTGAGTTCTCTGAAAGGTGCCCAACCCACTACATCCTGCTGGCATTGATTGCAATGGTTCTCTGGGAGCAGCTGAGAACCTGGCAGGGCTTTAACAGGCCTGGAGCAATTAGCCAGCTGGTAACAGACCAGCCACCTAAGGGGCTGTAGCTGGCTCAGTTAATCAGTAATGAGGGGGAGCTGATTGGCTGATCTGGGAGTAAAAGGAGACAAGAGGAAGTAGGGAGGAGGACCTGGAAGGAAGAAGGTTTGTATGAAGAGGAAGGACTCTTCAAAGAAAGACCCAAGGATGAAAACTAACCCTGGTTGGGAGTGTTTATTTTGCAATTGTTTTATATTAGCAACTAAGCCCCATGGTGCAGATTAACTTGGGTCTTTGAAGCTTGTGTTGCTGGGCACACACTACAGGTGTTCATGTGGATTCATAGATTCATAGATGTTAGGGTCAGAAAGGACCTCAATAGATCATTGAGTACGACCCCCTGAATAGGCAGGAAAGAGTGCTGGGTCTAGATGACCCCAGCTAGATGCTTATCTAACCTCCTCTTGAAGACCCCCAGGGTAGGGGAGAGCACTACCTCCCTTGGGAGCCCGTTCCAGACCTTGGCCACTCGAACTGTGAAGAAGTTCTTCCTAATGTCCAATCTAAATCTGCTCTCTGCTAGCTTGTGGCTATTATTTCTTGTAACCCCCGGGGTCGCCTTGGTGAATAAAAACTCACCAATTCCCTTCTGTGCCCCCATGATGAACTTATAGGCAGCCACAAGGTCGCCTCTCAACCTTCTTTTGCGGAGGCTGAAAAGGTCCAGGCTCTCTAGCCTCTCCTCGTAGGGCTTGGTCTGCAAGCCCTTAACCATACGAGTGGCCCTTCTGTGGACCCTCTCCAGGTTATCTGCATCCCTCTTGAAGTGCGGTGCCCAGAATTGCAGGCAGTACTCCAGCTGCGGTCTGACCAGCACCCAGTAGAGGGGAAGTATCACCTCCTTGGATCTATTCATCATGCATCTGCTGATGCACGGTAAAGTGCCATTGGCTTTTCTGATGGCTTCGTCACACTGCCGACTCACGTTCATCTTGGAGTCCACTAGGACTCCAAGATCCCTTTCCACTTCTGTGCCACCCAGCAGGTCATTTCCCAGGCAGAAGGTGTGCTGGACATTTTTCCTCCCTAGGTGCAGCACTTTGCATTTCTCCTTGTTGAACTGCATTCTGTTGTTTTCTATCCACTTGTCCAACCTGTCCAGGTCTGCTTGTAGCTGTTCCCTGCCCTCCGGCGTGTCCACTTCTCCCCATAGCTTTGTGTCATCCACAGACTTGGACAGAGTACACTTCTCTCCCTCGTCCAAGTTGCTGATGAAGACATTAAAGAGTATCGGTCCAAGGACCGAGCTGTGCGGGACCCCACTGCCCACACCCTTCCAGGACGAAACCAACCCATCCACCATGACTCTATGGGTGCGACCCTCCAGCCAATTCACCACCCACCGGACTGTGTAGTCATCCAAGTCACAGCCTCTTAACTTGTTCACCAGTATGGGGTGGGATACCGTATCGAAGGCCTTCCTGATGTCTAAGTATACGACATCCACCCCTCCTCCTGTGTCCAGGCGTTTCGTAACCTGGTCATAAAAAGAGACTAGATTAGTCGAGCACGATCTGCCTGCTACGAACCCATGCTGGTTTCCCCTCAGCATAATTTGTCCTGCTGGGCTCTCGCAAATGTGAGCCTTGATAATTTTTTCAAAGACTTTGCCAAGGATGGAGGTGAGACTGACTGGCCTATAGTTGCCTCGGTCCTCCTTCCTCCCCTTCTTGAAGATGGGGCCCACATTGGCCCTTTTCCAGTCCTCCGGGACTTTACCCATTCACCACGAGCATTCAAATATTTCTGCCAGTGGCTCTGCAATGATGTCGGCCAGTGCCTTCAGCACCCTTGGATGGAGCTCATCCGGGCCTGCCGACTTAAAGGCATCCAGTTCTTCCAAGTGACTCTGCACCATCTCAGGGTCTACGCATGGTAGTCTGGTGCCTTGCTGCTGCCTCTCTACAACCCCAGTGAGAGACTTGTCGTGCCCCTCACTTAGGAACACTGAGGCAAAGAACTCGTTGAGGAGTTCAGCCTTGTCCCCCCTGTCCGATTGTTTGCTTTTGCCTGAGCCCTGGGCAGCAGAAGAACCTAGGGCATTACAGTTTCTGTTTCTGAGCCAAGAGACTGTTGATGGGACCAGATTAACAGGCTCAAGGGCTGATTTAAGCCAGGCTACCTGGGAACCCACTACAGGGGCCCTGAGCTTCAAGGACACCCCAGGCAAGCTAGCTCTTCCCTGCAATGTGTGCTGCCACGTGGTAGGGTATCTCTGCCTATGTGAAAGTGCCTTACCCCTGCAGCTGAGGAGGAGATTGCTGCTACCATTGATGAGTTTCTCCATATGTGGTGGGCCCCTGATTGCCTAGCTGGGAGCAAAATAAAGTCCATAACTGCCTCCTGCCTCTCTCTGTGATGGGTGGGTGGAGGGGAGACTCCATTGGACAGTGGGGGAGCTTGACCAGGCAGGATGGAGAGGGAAGGAAAGGGGATGGCCACTCACTCCTTCCTGTTTAGGGCTCCTGGCTCCAGGCATGCAGTCTGGGGGTGGATGGGTGAGCTAGCATTGGCACAGTTGGCCACAATGCTCCCTCCTTCCTGTGTGGAGCTTCCTGAATGGGTTGAAGGCTGTTCCTGGCTGCAGAGAGTAGGTCCAGCTCACTGACATGTCCTGGGGCACTGAAGTGTGGCACCTGGCCACTTGGGCAGTGCACCCTTGAGTTGAGAAGCTGGAACTGGCATGTACAGGGCCATCCTGTCATCATCAGAGGTGGCCTACTGCTGAAATAGCCAGGGCAGGTGGTGGCCCTGGTGGCCTGCAGTGCCTGGCTTGGGCTCCAGCAGCTCACCCATGCTGCAGAAAATGTGCTGGGCCTCACCCAGGTCTGTGGGGGCCAGGATGTGGTCCACCTTCAGGCAGGGACCTGCAGACAGCCTTGGACTGCTTGTTATAGTTCTGGATGTGGACACACTGCACCCTCAGGTGCACTTGTCTTGACCTGCACTGCTGGTTAAAGTGCTGATATCTGTGTCCCTACATCTACTGGCCCATTGCTGCATATATATGGGCATGGGTGCTTATCATCTAGCTAAACTGCTGCTGAACTTCAACATCCCCCCCAGATGGCAATGAGGTCTGTAGTCTCTTCATGGTCCAGTTGGGCCCTCACCCCTGTGTGCCAGTGGGTAGGGAGTCCAACATGGCAGCAGCTGGCAGGGACCTTGGGGTATTAGGCCTGGGCTCCAGGTGGAGGTGTGGGTCATCGGTGCCCACTGTGCTGGGGCACGGTGCCTGGGAGGCAGGCTTCAGTTAGCAAGGACCCCCGCTGTCAGACCCAGGCTCTGGGTACTGGCACTGGGCTGCACATGCCTACTCAAGTGGGGCACAGTGCCCAGGGGGCAGACTTCATCTGGCAGGGGCCCCAGGGGTCATGCCCAGGGTCTGGGTGGCAGCATCAGGTGGCTCCAGGAGCTGCCGAGCCATGTGGCTTGGCAGCATGAAGGAGTCTGGCTCCCTGCTGGAACAGCTAAGTGTGTGCAATTTGTACCCATGTCATTGTCTACATATGCATTTAAGCACAGTAATGTAATGGGCTGTTGGATAGTACTTGTATCTGATGGAACTATCTGACAATGCATTGTATTAGTCTACTGCACCCTAATTGCTGTGTGTGTGTAGATGGTAATGCGTTAATGCACAGTAACTTAGTCTACTGCTCAGTAAAGTGCATGTGTAGACAGGTCCTTTGAGTGATAGTTTACTCCATGACTGATTCCACTGGCCTTAATTACAGTATTCATGCCATAAATAGTTTAAAAAAATATTTTTCTAGTATACTATACTAGAAAAAGTAACCCAAAATCCACATTTTTCCATGATTAAAATGAAACCCCACTATATATATATTATATATAATTTCCTTAAGGGGAGCTAAAAGTTAATGAAAGGTTTCAGTTCTATCATTGTACCATAACGTATGTGTGTGTGTATACACACACACACACACACACACACACACACACATTATGGTACAATGATAGAAATGAAACTTTTCATGAACTTTTATCTCCCTTTATGGAAATTTATTCTTAGCCGTGATCTTTTATCAAGACAAGTTAAAGGACGTGGTAACACACAAATGTTTTATTGCATGTTTCATTATAGACCAAATTCTGGAGCAGTCTGCCTTGGCTGATCAGCTGAAATCGCAGATCCTGGAAGTCATGGGATCACTAACTCTGAAGTAAGCTTTATGATATGATGTAAGGGGGCTCTTGATTCTGAGAAAGCTTACATCTTTGGCTGCCCATAGACTCTGGAAGCCTAATATCCTTAGTAGTCTGGCAAGTAGGGTGCCAGTGAGCAGAATGGTCAAGCTGGTAAGAAAGTTCAGACATAATTCTGTAGGAATCTGACCTGTGTTCTGCCACAATTTAGTAATCAAATGGTCTCCATGAAACCTCTTGATTACTGTAGTGACAAATTCTAGTGACAAAGTGCTCTGTTGGAATTTTTCTAACCAGCTCTTTATCACATTTGAAATTTATCATTTTGTTACATAGATTTATAAAAAAAATTAATAATCTTTTGCTATTTTTTCTGCATTAATTGTTTGCTTTCTTTCAAAGATGTTTGCAAAGATTAGGCCATTTTTTTCCAAAAAAACTACACTGGCTGGCTCCTGGAGCTCTTAACACCTGGATTGTCCACACTTTCATAATGAAGCTGGTTTTAAGCACTCTTTATGCAGAAAGTTATACTGCTCCAAGGCAGGATTATCTCTGAGCTGTGCAGTACGCTAAGGTGTAGCCACTCTAAACCTCTTACTGGCCTGAATCAGGCCCACTGCCCCACCTCTGCCCTCCCCAGCATCCCAGATCCTTGCTCATGCCCCTGGGACAGTTAACCCTTCCATGCCCATTACCCTGGGATAGACAAGCTGGGCAGCTATAAGTGCCCCTGAGGGGCATGGGGAGAGCTCTGGAGGTTCGGGGGGAGGGAGCCGAGGGAGGGAGCAGGAGCGGGGGCAATTCTGGAATGGGAGGGGGTGAGGATTCTCACCATTAATTCCTTTAGGCCCCTGCTGGTCTGAAGTGTGACTGCTCCAAACTTGAGCCAGGCCGTGGTTGCGTGATCACTTGCTCTGATCAACATTTGTGTCGCTCTCGGTGTAAGGTGTAACAAGGTCCTTAAACACCTATATTCATGTTAGGTGCCAAGATGGAAATACCCTGATTTTCAAAGATGCTCCACACTTGACACCATGAGGGGTTCTACAACACCTTTGAAAACCATGCCCTGATCCTTCAATGCTAGATTTAGGAATCCAATTGTAGCTGACCTAGTTTTAAAATGTTGACCTGAGATTCTTCAGTGAGATGGCAGCTTGGCTGATAATTCTGTTGCTTTGGTGAAAGGTAAAAAAGATCCCTGCCTGCTGCTTCAGCTCTGAATTGCTTCTCCAGGGAAAACTTCATTTTGCTTGTAAAGTAGGCATCAGTGGCTCAAAAATACATGAGGAGCCGATATTTACTTAATGAGCCATTTACTTAAACCATACTCTATGAGCTATAGGGAACAGGCATTTTTTTTTAAAAACTAGTTTCCACAGCAATTTTTTGTGTGCTGTCTTCATAAGATTCTGGGTTATTTCAAAGGCATTGGGGTAAGGGACTAGATGAGATGATCCTTGAGGGCCCAACTTTGTGATTCTATGATTAAAAATATTTTTTGTCAAAGGATTGCCTGATTTTTTTTTTTTGATTCATGTGTGTCTGCAATCCACTTAATGGAAGCCTATGGAATTTCAAATTTGCCAGACTATATGCAGCACACTGTCCCAAAAGTCACCGGCTACCTCAACACAGGCCAATGAATAACTTTATAAGTGATGGCTTGGGTGTGTAATATAAATCTGCTTTTTATTGAATGGAGGCATTGCAAATTTTATATAAAAAACCCCCAAAATTTGTTTTTGACACATCTATTTATGAGCAGAAATGTAAAGATTTAAAGTGAAAATGGCAGTCATCAGAGCTGGAAAGATATTTCCCTCTTTGAATAACTGGGAAGTCCAATGCAAGACGCACCAAGACTTTTATCAATCCTAAAAGAAAGCCAGTGAGAGCTGAATACCAAATAGCTTCCCAGGAGGCAAGTTATGCTAATCACTACTGCAATCAGTTATTTATCATTCTTAGAGACATGTATTTTCCATTTACGCTAACGGGTGGTTGATTGGATTTCGTTCATTAAGTGGGCAGAGTCAAAACTGGTCTTATAAACTTGCTGTTCAAGTTAATTAGCGAGTATGCAACTACTCAGAATCTGAAAACTAAGTTTTAAAATTATAACCTACGTCAATCAGACATTCTGTCTAGATTAACCAAAGCATTCTACTTAGTGTATTCAGCATAAAAGAGAAAGTAAAAATACTGTATTTTCATTTCCCTCTTCTCTGATGGCCTGGCAGTGAACGCAATGTTCTTAACAGTAAAAGGTCCAAATTACTTTTTTTTTTTTTTACTTGTTTTTTCTTACTTGAAATCTGTGCCCTACTCCTAGGCTTTGTATATCACTGAGGCAAGCATGCAGATAATAGGAAGCTGCTTAATGTAGGTTTTTATATATTTTTTTCTATATTATTCAGTGTAACTTATTTATTAATGTCAGATCAAATTATGGGCTACTAGTTACTAGTATCTCTGCACCATGCATTGTACAGAAATAGCACAGGCCCTGGTTTGAAGATCTTGTGGTCTAAATAGCCAATATAGGCCTGCAGAAATGCAGTGCAAAACCTGAAGGTAGAAGTGAGACAGGCTGGTTTTTTAGGTGATGAATATGAGGAAACTTAGGAGATCCAGCTTCAGCTTCTACCTCTGTGTAGCCTTTCTGAGTATCACTGGGTCCTCAGAACACAGCTGGTGCCTTTAACCTCACTAAACCAACAACAAACATTCTTAGCCAATAGACAAATGTTTTAAATGCTCATGGATAGGGGTTTATCTAAGTGGAGGAGGCAGCCAGCTGATTTCATGGGCAGATTGTGGGGCTGGCTGCCACTTTGGAAGACTTATGGTGACTGCCCCTCTCCCCCGATTGGCTTAGGGACCCTGGTGGCCTCACCCCTGCCACTGATTGGTAGAGAGGGCTGTCTGTCATATGGCTCCACCCTTTTTTGGGGGTGTCTGTTGTGTGACAGCAGATTGGTAGGCACAGTATGAAAATGGCTACCACATACAGCCTCGCAAATTAGAAAGCTGGGGAATACTTAGTTTGAGTACAGGCAGTCCTCGCACTTACAGTGGGTTACGTTCCTGGAAAAGGCACTGTAAGTCGAAACGATATAAGTCAAATCTGATTTTCCCATAGAAACAATGTTATAATAGGGGGTTATGTTCTTGACCAAGGGCCTGATGCCCAACTTTTTATAGATATTTAAATCAACTATTTAATCAACTATTTATGATATACACTGATAAATGATATATACTGTACAAAGCTTTCTAAAGTGCAATGCAGTAACTAATCACATAACATTTTATTTAATCAGACGGCCATACACAATCGATTGATAGAACTGGAAGGGAGGCACTGGGGCCAGCATGGGACACTTACTGAAGGTAAGGTCCTCAGTATTCCCCTGGGTTTATCAGGTTACAAATAGTTACGAGCATTGCCTGGTGACATAAATGTAGGTGTCTAGGGTACTTTACTGCTGGAAATTAAGGTACCTGTGGAATGTAAATACATCCAGGACTAGGCAGTAGTAGGGTTGCAGTGCTGTTGGTAGCTGTGATAGTCCAGGAAATAAGAGGCAAGGATTTTTTTTGGTAATATCTTTTAGTGGACCTTCTGCATGATTGGGAGAGATGTTGAACCAGCTTTCAGGAAGTGTGCACACTGCAGATCTCTCCCCTAGGAAGAGTTTCAGTTTAAGCCCTTTTAATAAAGTGAAAGTATCCCTGAAATAACAACAAGGATAAACCAGAAATGATCTTTGAAAATGACCAGCAGCAAAACTTTATCTCACAAAGCTGAACTTTCACATTGTAAACCAGGGACATCAAAGACATAGGCTCTCTGGGCTGGATGATGGGTCAGTCTGCATGCTGGATTGGGTGCACAGACCAGTCCTGCATGGTGAAGCCAGCACATGCCCTGGACCAGACCTGCACATTTGGTGCAGTGTGCACACCAGTTACAGCCTCACAAACCACATACAGCAAGTCAGCCCCCATTCTGCATGCTGGTTGCAGCACATGGGGCCAATTTATGGGCCTGATATGGACCAGCCCTGGATCCAGTATGCAAGACTGGTCCAGCATGGGTGCTGCGGATGCCCCAGATAAGTCTCATGTGCCTCATGCAGTACACAGACTTGCCCTGAGCACCGTATACAGTGTGTGGCAGAGTGGCTCTGTGCACCACATGCAGTGAGTGGGGCTGGGGTCAGTGCATGCTCTTTGCAGTGCCCAGGAGCCAGTTCAAAATCCACAGACAGCACTGTGGGCCAGATGATAAGGTGCTGTGGCCCATATTTTTGACAATCCTGCTGTAAACCATTTCTCATTCAGTGAGTACGTGAATGTTTTGTACCATTCTTGCTTTGCCTCTGCAGACATGATGCAGTGTTATATGCACTTACTGCCAACTACAAGCTCTGTTACCCACATTTACTGGCCCCGGTTCATTCTGCATGTGGTACATGAAAAAGGATGAGTTAACATTCTGCACATCTCTGCTTTGGACGCCACTTACACTGATTATGGCAACATTCATAGAAATGACATTTCTTTGCCACATTCTTTGCCATTCCAAAGCTTTTGGGGACAAGAATCACTTTTTCAACCTACTTGTTCCTTTCTGATCCTTTGAGAAAATCAGAACTAAATGAAAAATAGCAATCCAACACATCAACACAGTAACATACATTTACGAATAATCTGCTGAACAATGTTGTATTAGGATAGCATTCATAAGGGAACGTAGACATGGGAATTCTGAGGCATATCTTACTCGTAAGCATTCATGCAGAACAGAAGTGCTGGGCATGCATATGAAAGTTTGGGCACAGGAAAAGCACAACCAGCAGGTGTGCAGTGGAAAAGGTGGAAGGCCTTCCAACATTTAACCCAGTAGCTGAGTGTCTAGGGTACTTGGCCAGATAATGGGAGACTGGGGTCCTCAGCCCCCTCACGTTGAGAATGTTTGAACTTGTACCTTTTTTTCTAGTAATGTACTCTCACCACCAAGCCACAAGCTCCCACTGCCCAGAAGGCTTTTGTTTTGAAGCTGCCCCACTAGGTAGCTGGGAGGATTAGAGCAAGCTGGACTGAATAATGCTGCCCTGGGTCTGAAACTGTTCGACTGCTACATAACTAGTTTATTTTATCAGATTCAAGTGCAGTGTATCAGCTTCACGAGGAAGCCTGGAATTTTGAAACATATACTCAGGTACAAATGCATGGGACATACATACTTCCTTGGGCAGGTACCGTGTACAGAGCATGCTCTATAGTTGTCTGGACATGTGTGCCTACACTGCACATAAAATAGGATTTCAAACAGTGTGTGGACATGCCAAAATGGTAATTAGACAGCTGGGTAAGTGCTGGTTGGGCTTGTAAAGCAAAATAGAATTCTAAGGCTCCTACACTTAGGCACCTAAGTTGACATGTCTCATCCTATGAGATTATAAGCAGCATCTCTAGTGCATACAGTACTGTGGGAGCCTTCTGGGCCGTCACACACTTCATAGTTTCATAGTAGATAGGGCCAGGAGGGACCTGAACAGATCATCTAGCCTGACCCCCTGCCACAGGCAGGAATTAATGCTGGGTTTACAAGACCCCAGACAGGTGATCATCCAACCTCCTATTGAATATGCCCAAGGTAGGGGCGAGGACCACTTCCCTGGGAAGTTGGTTCCAGATTTTGGCCACCCTAACTGTAAAATATTCCCTTCTGATCTCCAACCTAAACCTATTCTCCATCAGCTTATGACCATTGTTCCTCGTCACCCCAGGTGGTGCTGGGGAGAAAACTATTTGCTGTTGATCCCCGTTAATGAGTTTGTAGGCAGCCACCAGGTCCCCCCTCAGCCTCCTCTTGCTGAGGCTGAACAGGTTCAGGTCTTTCAGTCTCTTCTCGTAGGGCCTGTCCTGCTGCTCTCTCACCAAGAGGGTGGCCCTCCTCTGAACCCTCTCCAGGCTGGCCACATCCCTTTTGAAGTGTGGTGCCCAGTACTGGACTCAGTACTCCAACTGTGGCCTGACCAAAGTCGCATAGAGGGGGAGTATCACCTCTCTGGACCAGCTTGAGATACATCATTGTATGCATGACAAGGTATGGCTGGACTTGCTGGCTGCGGTCTGGCATTGGCGGCTCATGTTCATCTTGGAGTCAATAATGACTCCAAGATCCCTCTCCGCCTCTGTGCTTTCAAGAAGGGAACTCCCCAGCCTGTATGTATGCTGTGGATTCCTTCTCCCAAGGTGCAGCACCCTGCATTTGTCTATGTTGAACCCCATCCTATTCTCATCTGCCCACTTTTGTAGTCTGCCTAAATCTAGTTGTAGCCTCTCTCTCCCTTTCAAGTGTGTCCACCTCACCCCACCTCTTAGCGTCATCAGCAAACTTGGACAGCGTGTTTTCCAGCCCCTCGTCCAAGTCGCTGATGAAGATGTTAAACAGCGCGGGCCCAAGGACCGAGTCCTGGGGTACCCCACAGCTCACATCTCGCCAGGTTGAGTACAACCCGTCCACCACTACTCTCTGGGTGCGCCCCGTCAGCCAATTTTTTACCCATCCAACTGTGCAGGCATCAATGCCACAATCGCTTAATTTATTGATGAGGATGGGGTGAGAGACAGTGTCAAAGGCCTTCTTAAAGTCTAGAAAGATTATGTCCACAGTGACACCATCATCCAAGGATTTAGTTACTTGGTCGTAAAAAGCAATCAGGTTGGTCTGGCAGGACCTGCCTTTGATGAACCCATGCTGATTGCCCCTAAGCGTGATCTCCCCTGCAGGCCCCCCACAGATATGCTCCTTGATGATCCTCTCCAAGAGCTTCCTGAGCATCGAGGTGAGGCTTACAGGCCTATAATTACTTGGGTCCTCCTTCCTCCCCTTCTTAAAAAAAAAAAGAATTATCATTATCATTATCATTTTCCACCATTTCCTGGGCTTGAAGTTACCTTCTGGCAGGCCAGTTCTGATCTCAGGTGAACTGATGTCTAGTTATCAGCTGTTGAGTCAGTCAGGTGGTCTTTTGCTGCTCCAAACTCTGAGCACAGATAGGTCTCATGGATGGAGCCTCTGTTGTTAACTTCATCCTCAGCTTTTGCATCAAGGTTGCTCTACTTTGTTTCCTCTCCCCTTTCGCCCCTCTTCTGTTTCTACTATCCTTAGTTCCTTGTGCTATTTCTATGTTCTATCTTAAAAGTAGCAAAGCAGTTTAGTTGCTTAAGTAGACTAGCGCAGTTGTATATCTCAGCAGTTATTCATTTTTCTCATGCCATTCTTTTGGTGACTGATTAGTAGCAGAGTTTTCTAGCACACAGTGGGTATATCTACATGTTCATTAATGTGGTTTTGGTAATGCAAATTAAATTTTGTACCTCCATTTTGAGGTACTAGAAGAAGGCGCATTGGCCTATTTTAATGTGCATTAGTGAAAGCACACAGTTTTTTGTGATACTTTAATGTATTTTAAAATAGGTTGATGAGCATTAAAGTACAAATGTAGATGCACCCGGCACATTCACCACCCTTCGCAGTTTGGAATAATATGCAAATAAACATCTCTGGGTTATTAAAGAAGCAAATAATGGGAACGGTTGCAAGACTTCCTGTATTTTTTGTCACTTCTCAAATATTCCCAATCATCCAATTTGCTACTAGCTTTGCTGTTGAACCTCTCCTTTGGGCTATCCATGTTGATTCACAGGTTTAAGTCCTGGTCCCAGTGAAATCGATAGTACAATGCCCAGTTATGTGACTTAGCCCAGGATTTACACCAGTGGTGGACAGATGGGGGGGGCAGTGGGAGGGGGCCATGGCCCCTGGGCGCTGGCTTGGGGGGCGCTGGGCAGGCCCCTCAGAGTTCTTGTAGCATGACATGACTTTATTGCTATGAGAAGGATGGGGGTGAGGGGTGGGACACAAATACAAGCATTGGCCCCTGGGCGCCGGAGACCCATGGTATGCCACTGATTTACACCCAAGACTTTTCCTGGGGGCTTAGCTGCTTCTGGCATTGACATATATGGGGCCTTTGCTATTGTTGCCAATGTACATTACATCTAGCATTTATTCAGCACTTTGTGTGATCTCTAATCCAGGTGGTCTCCCCCCCTCCAACCTCCATATTTTTCTAAATAAAACAAATTCAGTATGTGCAGGAAATATTAGTAATGTGCTTTTCATTTTCCCAGCTGAAAAAGAGTTAAAACCAAACTGCTCTGTATTGGTTTCACAGAGTTCTTGCTTCTATCTCCAACACTTTTCACACTGCAAACCTAAAAGGAAAAAGGTGAACCCAGCTGACAGCTCATGCATTGTATAATGTAATGGTCACAGAAGAGTGGGCACTCATTTTTTTACAGCTAAGGCACACATGAAACTTCTCATTTTCAACAGGGATAAATATAAGATGCTGTCATCACCCAGAATGGCTTTCCAAAATAAGGATAGATTTGGATGTGTGTGTTACACAAAAATAAGGGATTGATTTGGGGCTACATTTCTAGTCAGTGTCATGGCAGAGTTTTAAAAGGAGACCAGAAAAAGCTATTTCATCTTCCTGTCTTGAAAGTTCCACTAGTAGCAGATAAGAAATGGTGTCATTACAGAATGGAAAAGCTTGATCAGCCAGGCATAAGGGCAACAGGGCTCAGAGTAAAATAGTGCTTGCTAAAGCTTTGACCCCGATATGCTTCAGAAGCTTATAGTGCCTTCTATATATTTTTCTGCTCTTGAATGGAAATTGATGCGATTGTTTCTCTTATTTTTCTATTAAAATCAAAATATGCCAAATACCTTTACTGTTGACCAGCCACTCTCTACATATTGCATTTCTTTCCTTTTCATCTTGATGGGTGGATCTTTTTAAAGGCTTTGTTTTTGATGATGTTAGGGTTTTGAGCCTTTGTTAGCTTTTTGTCAGGTTGATAAGAGATTTTGGTCAAAAGTTGTCATAAACGCTCCCCTCCTCTGCCCCCCTCCAAATCTGTATTGTGATGGTAAAGGCAGACCCAGAGGATCACAGGCCCACTGGTTATTTCTCATGACAGGCTGTGAGCTAGGGTACTCTGTTACTAATCCATCTCCAAGGAAGGAGCACAAAAAAAAAAAAAAAAAGAATAACTGTTTAGACAACTTAGGCAACTCAACTATTTTGCTATGTACTTGGACCACGGATGTTGAAATTGAACATCAATAGCTATTCTATTGATTGTTCTGTGGTTCAGGGCTATTAAGTATGCCTTTTAGGTGCCATCTTTGTCCCCCCAGTTACTACATAAACTAGGGATTCATTTCTGTGTCCACAGAAATCAACATTCTTCCATTGGAACAAGATTGGGACCTACATCTCTGAAGCAGCCTCTTGTTATAGCAGGCAGAGAGAATAAGCTTAGGAAGGGTATACAAAATAGCCTAAAGCGAACTATCCTACTGTAACAAAACACTGCTCATTTTCACTCATCACTGGCATTGTTTTGTTCCAAAAGAAGGAAGTAATTAAGAAGGAAAATGTCTTTCATCTTCAGAACAGCTACAGTGATGGTCATAAAAGGGTGAGAGTGGATTACAGTTTGATAGAAGTTCTGCTAAGATATGGATTTTCAATATGTGCTCTTCTCCATGTCAGCAAAAACAGGTCATTACAGCTTTCTGTGACATTCATAACTAATTTAATGGAGGTCCTGATATAATATGCTATTTAAGCAATAGTTCAAATGTGTCTGTGGCAAGCTCTTTTTATTTCCAGAATGGGTTTTTTGACTTATTATGTTTCAAAGTCATGTACCCTTATCAATATGTATTTCATAAAGCAAGGATTGAAGGTTATTAAAAATCTATATCAAATTATCAAGATGTACAAGATAGGCTATAATTGTACACTTGAGATCTTTCATGATTATATTCTTTGTTTGGAAAAGATGAATATATTTTCAAAAAATGATTTTTCTTACACAGACTATCTTAAATATGAGACAAACTAAGTGAGATTTTCAGTATAACACAAGAAAATCAAGAGATACCTCTGTGCCTGAATGCCTAAGGGGCACTGGTGACACCTCAAAGCCAGCAGAACGTGTCAGAGGTCCAAAAAATATTTAATGCTTCAATATGCTTGGAATCTCATTTGGTGGCTTCCTTATAACACATCTCCTTTTTGTGACTACGAAAAAAGAGAAAGATGCATTTCAGCATCTTATTTTCAGTGCAAATTCTTTTAGTAATGTTGTTAGGTACAGCTGTCACATTTCTTGTTCTGGTCTTTGATGCAGTTTTACCTTATCTAAATATAAGTCACAAATGCCAAGGATATATCAGCATATGCTTGAAATCCTTTGATTTGGCTGGTCAGGTGGCCCAGATATAGCACTGTTAATTGATATTTTCTCCTTGAAAACAACATGTGAAGTCATTGATTGTGCCTGTCAGAATATAAAATATTAGTGGCACTCTATCCTGAATAAATATAATTCAGCAGCTGACAGGACATAAGATAAAAGTCAATAAAAAGAGAATTATTTATTAAAAAGATCTAATGTTACAAGAACAGTACACAGAAACTATTATATTACTGTGTCTTCCACATAATATATATTATATATAGTATATATACAGATTGTATACAATATATCTAACATTTTGAGATGGGCTGCAACAGTACCTTTGTTTTGGTCTGCAAACAAGGTTTATTTCTGATTATATTATTCGCCAAACAGCTCTTGTGACATCATACAAAAATACAGTCTCTTCAGTGACATTAGACTGCACTGTTACAATCTCATCCACAGAATAGGAAAGAGCTCTCTATTGCACCTAAAAATAATGTGTCATGATAAGGAAACATTGTCTTCTACGAAGTAACAAATATGTAATACATAGGTACTTAAACATTTAAAACATGTTTATTAATATATTTAAGATGCAAAATACAGATTCTGTTCATGTTGAATATAAAACATACCCCCTTTGTTTCTTGCAATACAACTATATAACTTGAAGGTGTGTTCCATATTTCTACCTATATCTTGATACTATAGATCTAGATATAACTAGAATCAGCTATATCTTTTTATGTCAGAATTTTATACTTTTTTAAAATCAAGCATAGCCATTTACTATATTCAGAAAACTGTTTGACCAGAATGCCTGACTGAAACCTTTTTGAATACACCTGATGGAACTGCATTGGCAAGCAATTCCCTAAAAAGATAGGTAGAGGGAATTACACTTAACTAATTTTAAAAAACAGACATTTTGCCTTCTGGTTCATCACTGTGTTTTGCTGATTTTTTTTCCCTTAAAAATGACTTTGCTCATGCAAGCTCTCTCTCAATGGAAATGCTTCTGTTTTGCAAGCCATAGCAGGCAGTTGCTTTGTTTCAACTTGCTCTATCAGCAATGGCAATGAAGCCAATTTGCATTGCATGCATTCTATTCCCCTTCCCTTTCTTTTACCATAAACTGCTATTTCAAAGTGGTTCTAGAAAGCCCTTTTCTGCCTTTTATCTCACAACATTGAGTGCTCAGCTAACCATCTTGTCATTGTTCTTCTAGCAACATTTGTGACTATTTCAAATCTGGTTTTTGGGAATGAGCTGCATACATTCTTTAAAATTCTCAGCGGGTTACAAAGAATATAATTCAAACTGCTTTGGAAAAAAATATTTTTGGAAAATGTTATAAAAACCCATTCTTCATCCAGATTTGCATATGGTTTGAACACCTGATCTGTTATGATACTTTCCTAGGTATTACTTTTAAAGTTGCTAAGAAATGGCATATCTGGAGTGTGTTAGGAAGCAAACATAGTACAGAGAACCCAGCACTGACTCATCTAGAAAATCTCTGCTACCAAGATTTTCCTGGTAAACTGACTGAGCACAATACATTTGTTCTCCCCAATAAGGTAATGTTCTTTCTGGGCACATTCTCTACATATATGTTAGTAGAGTCCCCTTCCCTATATATCATACACACTATACTCACACACATGCACACACCCCTCCATGCCCCCATATGCACCAGGCTCATTTTAACTTAAGTGCCACTATGAGGAAAAGCCTTTAGACGTACCATGGTGACTCTCCCCACTTGACTACAGAATGGAAAGTGATTGGTACAGTAGAAAGTTGTCTCGGACTAAAGCTGACAGCACAGTCCTTATAGGCAACTCTCTATCTGATCAGCTAGTAACTGAACAAACTGGAATGATGCTCAGTAGTATTTATTCAAATGTTGTTTGGGATGTAACAGTCTTCAAAATGTACCCTTACTGAACTCTGTATGATTGAATGACTATATTCCATCAAATATGTTCTTGCCATAATATGCATCTGTATATCATTTAGCCTATTTACCAAATATAGAAAGTACAGTACCATACAAAAATGGATTTCAAAAAATAAGATCTAAGACTGACAGCTGGTCAGAAAAAAAGTATATTTATCTCCTTGTATTCTTTTTAGTTGTTCATTCTTTTTAGTTGTGTTAAGATTAAATGCCTAAAGTGGTTTCATTGCCAGATGCATTGTTAATAAATGAAGATTAACTTTTACTATTAAAAATAAACATCTGCTTCTTTTGTTGTTTGATGAAAAACAATAGCACTTGTTGTCTTCTAAGTTTGTTTAATCATTTTCAGTTTACCTTGCAGTAAAATAAATGGCTTATTTTGCTCTTTCTCTTGTGAGTACTTTCAAGGTATCGGATTGACATTTTTTTTCTCATTTAATATGTATTCATACATTTTACATAAAATATTTTCTTTACTTTTGCAGTGGGCCATATACCAACTGAACTATTTTTCTTCTCTCTTAAATGACCTGTCAACATGAGCAGCCAGCCTGAGGGGAAGCAAGAAAAGCATTAGACTTAACGTCTTTATCAAACGTTGTTCTTTTTAAAAAAAAAGAAAGAAAAAATTCTTAAACAAAACAGATGTACTGTACAAGACACCACTGTCTAAACAACTCATGGTACACAACCGGGGTCACCAAAGATAAACATATTAAAAAAGTAGGATACATTTGGCGGAAATAGCAATTGCTTACAAAAATTAATTACATACAATCTGCATATTTTGTTGGGCCAGTAAAGATCCCCTCGCCAAACAGAGGACTTGACTTTTACAAAAACTGAAGAGAAAAACCTGATGAATTATTTGACCATTTTTTCCAACACTCCTCTAAGTGCACTATGTGTATTTGTATTTCTATGGGTCTTTAAGCATTAGCTTAGGGTTCCAGCTTCTCCAAGGACATAAAGCTCCATCCATTGGTGTCTTCAAGCTAAAGCAAACAAACAATGACAACAAAAATATTCTGCAGTCTTCACCATGAGGTTGAAGGAACCATCAGTGCCAAGAGCAACGTTACAGATGATGAGGACGTTGAGAAAATGTGTAAAGTGGATTGAGAGCTCGTGACTTTTCCCCCTGCAATACAAAAAGAAAATCAAATAAGGAACAAATGGGGAGAACCTTTCTTAATATACATAGGTGCTTAAAGGGACCTATACAAAGGCATTAGGAATTAGGAGTGCATACACACGTACTAACTTTCTGACAGTTAAGCTAGTTTAGCTTTTTTTAAGTCAACTCAATTGTCACAGTGTGCACACATATATAGAGTTAACTTAAACGCGGCACAAGATAATGCACCTCCGAGGTGTATTATGTTGAATCAAATTACTTGAGTCAACTTAGCTCACAAGATAGATGCCACTAAATGGAGGAGCTATATGTGTGTATGCTCCAGTGTGGCTTAAGTTGACTACTTAAATTGCCTTATTTTAAGTTAACTTAGTACATAATGTATGCACCCTAGGTACCTAAGAAGGGGATCAACAAAACACAGCGCACCACTTTGTTTAAACCAGGCAGTAGGCAACTCTGACAAGAAGGGAGGAGCTTA
This sequence comes from Alligator mississippiensis, assembly GCF_030867095.1. Lineage (NCBI taxonomy): Eukaryota > Metazoa > Chordata > Crocodylia > Alligatoridae > Alligator > Alligator mississippiensis. The sequence goes on from NC_081824.1 coordinate 443,454,722, forward strand.
TGCTCTAGCTCTTCAAGAGCTCTGGCCTGTAGGGAGTTGCCTCTCCACTTTGGATTTACAGCTATGCATCCACAGCCTGGAATTAGATGCCTAAATCATTTCTTTCTTACCAACCATGGGCATAGGAGAAAGTGATCTTTTACCTAATAGCCCACTAGTTAGGACCGTCACTCAGCATGTAAGAGATTTGGTTCAATTCCCTCTTCTGCCTGAGTACATCAGAGCCTTAACCTTTTACCTCTGAGGACAGTAGACTAACCATTAGGCTATAAGGTATTCCTAAGTGACTGTTCCTAGTCTCTCCTGTTGGAGGTTCTGGTCCACACTGAATAGTCTAATTAAATTTACAATATAAGAGAATGACCTTCCTGTGACCAGGGAGCCAGCAAACAGGGACTGCCAACAGGAGCAGTTTCCAGGCAGTTGCTGGAGGCCAGTTTGTGGGCAGAAGTACATGCCCTCTTCTGTAAGGGTGCACCAGTGTTCATGCAAGGCAGCCACGCAGAAGGAGCCAGGTCGGAGACTTCACCAGAGGAGAAAGGAGGACACTTTGCTCTACAATAATGCTGAGTACATGGCGGACTGCCAGGGCCCTGGCCTGGATGGCACTGCCCGCCCAGGGCTCCTCTATGGCCTCCAGCCAGATGGATGCCATGGCGGGGCTGGAGCCACTCTCCCCCCACTTTCTGTGGGGGCTGCCTGGTGGGGCCTCGGCAGCCTGGTGGGAAGGGGGCAGCAGAAGCTCCCTTGCCTGTCCCACATGTGCCCACCTTCAGGCCTTGGAGGAGCAGGCAAGGGAGCTCCAGGCTGAGGTCAGCAGGCTGCGGTGGATTAGGGTGGCTGAGGATGAAATTGATGGGTCCTTTCATTCTCTGCAGGGTCAGGAACCTAGAGGTGAAGCCACCGAAGAAGGACCCACTGCAGAGGTATGGCAGACAGTCACCTCCAGAGCCAGGGCTACACATGCTACCTTAGTGTCAGCTCCCCAGGTATAGCTGGGGAACAGGTACAAGGCCCTGGCAGACATGGAGGAGGAGGTAGGAGAGGATGCCTCCAATGGAACTGATGCCACTCTAAGCACAGCACAGGCCAAGAGCTACTGGAGCACCAAGAGTAAGAGACGCCAGGTTCTCGTCATCGGCAATTCCATCCTGAGAGGAACAGAGGGGCGCATCTGTCACTCTGACCCCATAGCACATGAGGTTCATTGCCTGCCTGGATGTCATGGAGATGATCCTGGACCTCATTCGACCCTCTGGTCATTACCCCATGGTCCTTATCCATGTGGGAACAAATGACAGAGCCAGGGGCAACCCGGATTACATAATAAGAGACTACAGGGCTCTAGGGGCAAAGCTTATGGAGACAGGGGCACAGGTGGTTTTTTCTTCTATCCTTCCAGTGAGCAGATGTGGACAGTGCCACAAGACATGCATCAACAAGGTCAACCAGTGGCTTTGGAGCTGGTGTTACCAGGTGGGTCTTGGGTTCTTGGACCATGACCCGCATTTCCACACAGAGGACATGCTCGGGTGGGATGGGCTTCATCTCTCCCAAAAAAGGTAAGTGTGTTTTTTCTTCCGGGTTGGCTGATCTCCTATGGCAAGCTTTAAACTAGGTTTGCTGGGGGACGGGGATGCAGAGGAACACGAGAACACTTGTTGTCAAGCCAGGTGATGCACACAGGTAGTACCCAGGTAAGTGACAGGGACCAGGGCAGACTTAGGAACAAGGGGACAGCATGGGTACCTACAGGAGGCCTCAAATGCCTCTACACAAATGCTTGAAGCATGGCAAATAAGCAGGAGGAACTCGCCCTCCTGCTAGCTAGCAAAATCCCAGACCTAGTGGGGCTCACGGAAACCTGGTGGGATTCTACCTGTGACTGGGCAGTGGACATCGAGGGATACAGGCTGTACAGGCAAGACAGAGCAGGGAAAAGGGGCAGTGGGTGGGCTGTAGCACTATACATCAAAGAGCAATACATGTTGTTGATGATCAGGATGGGGTCAGAGGACGGGCAAAATGAGGCGCTCTGGGTAAGAATGTAAGGGGGGGATGGGGAAAGGGACTTGATAGTTGGTGTCTACTACAGACGGCCTCACCAGGGGGATGAGCTGGAGCTGGAATTCTCAGGTCAGCTCACAAATGCTGTAAAGTCAAGGGAAGTGGTTGTCATGGGTGACCTAAACTACCCAGACATCTACCGGGAGGAGCAGTCAGCCAGCTCCGACTGCTCAGGTAGGTTCCTAGCCAGGATACAGGACCTAGACCTAACCTAGGAGGTGCGTGATCCCACCAGGGGAAATGCCTTGCTGGACTTGGTACTTGCCACAGGCGATGACCTAGTGAGGGGTCTGTGAGTACTCGACCACCTGGGTGACAGTGATCATCACCTGCTGGAATTTACTATCCAGCACAGGGTAGTGAAAACAAGCAGCAAGGCAGAGGTCCTAGACTTCAGAAGGGCCAACTTCTGTAAGCTAAGAAGGTTAGTAGGAAAGGCATTGGGGTCTCAGAGCTTCAGTGAGATGGGAGTCCAAGATGGGTGGTTGTTCCTCAAGGAGATGATCCTCCAAGCTCAAAGGGAATCAGTCCCAATGTACACTAAGGGGAGCAGAAGTGCTAAGAAGCCCCCATGGCTCAGCAAAGCTTTCCAGGGATGCCTGAGGGCAAAAAAGGAGGCATACAAACAGTGGAAACAAGGGGCTATCACCAAGGAGGATTACACCTCTGTTGCTCGGGACTGCAGGGAGGCTGTTAGGAAGGCCAAGGCAGAGATAGGGCTAGAGCTAGTGACCAGAATTATGGATAATAAAAAGTCCTTTTTCAAATACATAGGAAGTAAGAAGAAGGCACTGGGTAACATGGGGCCCCTACAGGATAGGCTTGGCAATCTGGTGATTGCGGCAAAGCAAAAAGCTGACCTCTTTAATGAATTCTTTGCCTCCCTATTCCTGAACAGGGACCAGGACATTTCCCCCACTAGAATTGCAGACGGACTCAGGGGAGGCACCGCCATGCCTAGGGTCAGGGACGACCTAGTTAGGAAACTTTTGGAGTGGCTGGACGTGTTTAAATCAGTAGGTCCAGATGCTCTTCACCCCAGGGTGCTGAGGGAATTGGCAGGGGTCATAGCGTGTCCCCTGGCATGGCTTTATGAGCGCTCGTGGGGCTCCGGCCAGGTACCAGAGGACTAGAAAAGGGCCAATGTGGTCCCCATTTACAAGAAGGGGAGAAAAGAGGACTCTGGCAATTATAGGTCAGTCAGTCATACCTCGGTCCTTGGGAAGACCTTTGAGAAAATTATCAAGGAGCACATCTCCAAGGGCTCAGCAGGGGAGGTAATGCTCAGGGGCAACCAACATGGGTTCACTGAGGGCAGATCCTGCCTGACTAACCTGGTTTCTTTATATTATCAGGTTACAAAGTCCCTGGACGAGGGTGTCGGGGTGGATGTCATCTTCCTGCACTTTAAGAAGGTCTTTGACGTGGTTTCCCACCACATTCTCTTAAAAAAATTTGGTGACTGTGGCATTGATGCCTACACAGTCAGATGGGTGGCAAATTGACTAGATGGTCGCACCCAGAGAGTGGTGGTGGATGGGTTGTTTTTGACCTGGAGGGATGTGGGCAGTGGAGTCCCCCAGGGCTCTGTCCTGGGGCCTGTACTGTTCAGCATCTTTATCAGCGATCTGGATGTGGGTGTGGAAAGCATGACGTCCAAATTCACTGATGACACCAAGTTGTGGGGCGAGGTGGGCATGCTGGAGGGGAGGGACAGAATCCAGCTAGATCTAGACAGAGGTGGGTGGATAAGAATAGGATGGACAGAGGTGGGTGGATCTAGATCTAGATCTAGAGGTGGGTGGATAAGAATAGGATGGAATTCAACACAGGCTGCAAGGTACTGCATCTAGGGAGAAGGAACCAGCAACACACCTATAGGCTGGGGAACACCTTTCTTGTCAATACGGTAGCAGAAAGGGATCTTGGAGTCATTGTTGACTCCGGGATGAACATGAGCCGCCAATGCGAGGAAGCGGTCAGTAAGGCTAACCCCACCTTGTCGTGTATCTACACATGTATCACAAGCAGGTCCAGGGAGGTGATCCTTCCCCTCTATGTGGCTTTGGTTAGGCCACAGTTGGAGTACTGCGTCCAGTTCTGGGTGCTGCACTTCAAAAGGGACATTGAGAGGGTCCAGAGGAGGGCCACTCGCGTGGTCAAGGGGCAGCGGGGCAAGCCCTACAAAGAGAGGCTAAAGGGCCTGAACCTATTCAGCTTCCACAAGAGAAGGCTGGGAGGGGATCTGGTGGCCATTTACAAACTCACTGGAAGGACCAGTGGGAATCAGGGGAGGCTCTGTTTCCCTGGGCACTACCCAGGGTTACTAGGAAGAATGGCCACAAATTGTTAGAGAGAAGGTTCAGGCTGGACAACAGGAGACATTACTTTACAGTTAGGGCTGCCAGGCTCTGGAATGGGCTCCCAAGGGAGGTGGTGCTCTCTCCTACCTTGGGGGTCTTCAAGAGGAGGCTGGACAGATATTTAGCTGGGGTGATATGATCCCGGCACCTGTTCCTGCCTGGGGCAGGGGGTCAGACCTGATGATCTGTTTAGGTCCCTTCAGACCCTAAGTATTATGACACTATGACCCTCTAAGCCTTGATTAAGGCACTGTTATGCTTACATCAAGATCCTGCTTTACCTACTAGACTGCAAAGTGTTTAGCCTTTGTTCATCCCAGAAGTACATGTTTAGCTTTAGAGAACAATCGTATTCCACCCTAGAGAGCACAAAGTTCTCCCATTCTTTCCACGGGTAGTCCAGGGGTAGCATTTCCAGTGTGACACCAATTCCATTCCATTATGTTAAGATCCATCTTGATTTGGACAGATAGGAGCAGAGACTTTTATCGGAACCAGTGTATCTAAGTAAGAGACAGCAATATTCTGCAAATCAAGATGAATTTTGACATAATGGAATGGAGCAGGTGTAATACTGGAAATGCACTGGGCTCCTCATTGGAAGAATTGGAGAACTATAAGCTATTAGGGGGCTGCATCATTTCTATAAGGGTAGGAGTCACAGATTAAGTTAATACACTTCTCTTGCTTAGCAAGGACCAACAAAATGAAATAATGTCAAAACATTAAAAAACTGGAGGTATTTGAAAGTGAGACTTTCCAGGATTGCAAGCCCTATCTGTTTACTGAAATGATACTATCAACTGATTTTTCTTGTCTCAGGGTGCAGCTATATGAAATGATTACAAAGGAGTAATTCATTGTAAATTTTATTCTGTAGTACATTAGCTCAGTAGTAAGGAGTGGACCTACAACCAGCTCTGTCAAGCAAGTTGTCCACAATGGATGTTGTGCTATAATGGTGTCTGCCCATGAGGTGACAGGGAGGCAGTTACACAGAGCAGAGGGCTTGCCTGGGACAAAGCTGATTAGGGGACTGGCTACATGATTATCACAGTGGTGTAATTTAAGAGTAAATGGGAATTGTCTTTTTGCTGTCACAAAAATATTTATGGCAGTCAAAGTCTAAGCAAACAAATATCTATGTCCCCTGTCATGTTACAAATGCCCAAAATTTGTGTCTGTGACAAGGGTGGTATGATTTTGTGCTGCGATCTTGCAGCTGACATCTGTTTGCTTTAAGATGAGAGAGTGTGGGCAGGCCAGAGCTGCCAAAACTCTCCAGAAGCCTTGGGCAGGCTCTCACGGGGCTTCAGGGTCCAGACCTTGTGCATCCTGGGATCCTCCATCCCCAGAGCATTCAGGACTGGGCCTGTGAAACCCTGGGAACACTTCCCTGGGTTCTTCCCTTTGGGATTCCCCAGATGTGTGTCAATACATGGGTGTCATCCTGAGGCTCGGACTGCCAATTAAATGATTACCAGTCTCAGCTCTGGGACTGTATTGGAGTTGGCTTTCCCTGTTTACAGACACACCATGGAGATTCCCTGGGATGTGTCTCTGCAAGCAGGGAGCATTTCCCACTGTCCCACATGATAGATGGACAGGAAAATGGGTAATGTGTGTTTTATCCAATGAAGTAGATCTGTTTATATTTGCATAGTTACCCTGTACTTTTTGAGAGGTAACGTTGTGCTGGAGGGCATGCATCTACTCTGCTTTTACTATGGAATGAAGTGAATTTACTCTGTAGTAGATGTAGTATGTGTCCACACTCTCAGTCATCCCAAGAAATCCCTCACCTCTTCAAAATATTGCTGCATGCACCAACACACTTTTCCTCTCTTATGATTTTTAATCTTTAATCATTTCTTAATACACAGCTTTTTTATTCTGCTTCAGGTAAACCTATCCCTTTCTCACATCATCAGTTGTATAGCATTTAAGTTGCCTCAGAGAATGCAGGAAGTTCCCAGGATGATAGGTCTGCTTGGTATTTAGTCTCAAGGCACAGTATGGTGCAATATATCTGGCCAACAACATCCTTATGAAGAAATGAGGTTTTTCAAGTTCATTCTCCAACTGAGATCTCTCCCTTGACACTATTTACTTAGAATCATAAGACTGTTAACTTCATGTCAGGCAGCCCCCAGTGTAATAATATTTAAAGAGTATTTTAATTACAACTGAGACTGATTTAAATTTCTTTTCAAATGCAATATCTCTGCTTAGCCAAGATGTAAAAAATAATTAACTTTCCATTTCACTAGAAATCCTGGAAGTAAATAATCTCTTTAGCTCATTTGAAATGTATGCAGGTTACAAATGTATTAATCAAATTTATAGTTATATAATGCAAGGAGAAAACAATACACTATATCATGCAGTTGGTAGGCAAACACTTTGAATACCATCATAACATGGCTATTGGTTGGTGGGGTGAGTGTAGACAAAGCAGACACTTCCATTCTCTCTGTTTGAGATAAGGTGTTTTTTCCTCAAAGAATAACTCTTTCTCTTACTCCAGTGTCTGAAAAGGTGAGTGTTAGGGAGACAACGTGAATGAGAGGTAACTAAGAATCAAACTTCAGTATGTTATATTGATATAAATGTACTAGAGTTAGCTTGGATGTATACTAGTGTAATTGAGAGCATAATTTGAACATGGGGTAGTTTGGCATGTAATGCAGCTTTTGTAAAAATCTAGGGAGGGTATCTCTACCAACTATTCTGTTCTATCCAGGTTCTTACACAGTGTGCATTTTTATAGTGTGTTTCTAGAAATGCATTAAGCAAGATAGCTAATATCTGTCATATTTTTTTCTTCTCAGTTTTTTTCTCAGAGGGATACGTCTGCAGCATAATGCTTTGGGATTTTAAACAATGTGAGATATGTATACATATACACACCATATATATACACATGTATGTATGTATGTGCATGTGTGTGTGTGTGTTTTCTTTATGTTTGTATTAAATTAGGCATGGTCAAAGAAATTGGCCTCCCCTGGTTGTAAAAGATAGTGGGTTCTGTTGTGAGCCTTAGTTCTTGTAGGAGTTCATCCCACAGTCTTTGGCTGGTGCCTTATAGAACTCCATGTCCAGCAAAGACATGCTTGACCTTTACTGTAGAAGGCTCATTTTGTGCCACAGAAATAATATTGTCAAGTATGTACTTCTTCATGGAGCCTTATGCATATATCTTGGACAAGAGCCATCAAATAACTTTAAGCTAGGTATTACGAATTTAAATTTGAGTAAAATATCTATAGAAACCAGTGTAGGGACCAGAGGGGAATTCTGCTGTGCTTACGGTTGCCTGTGTTTCTGAGAAGTTGGATTTATATTAGTTGGAGTTTCCTAAATAATGAAAGCTACATATGCAGGTATATTGCATTGTTGCAGTCTAGTTGAAAACTAATGAAGGCATGAATAATTGAGGCCAGGTCACTATTCGTGTGGAGTGGGGAGGCGTGGGGATGGATTTGGTGATACTGCTATAGGACAACCTAGTCAGTAAAGAGTACATGAATACTCATAAATGATGGATTGAATTAACTGACCAGGTGTGCGTGTCTACCTTCAACAAAAGCAAATTGTACTCTGGCTACCAACTCCTCTAAAAGTTTTTCTCTGTCCACAAACATCACTGCTTTTCTCCTTGAGTTCAGTTTCAAACAGTTGTTCTTTGTTCATGACCTGATTTCATCCAAACATTAGATCATTTTAATGCTAGTGATGTGATTCTGTTTGGTAAAGGGCAGATGGATGTGTGTCATAAACATGTTGCTGGTACTTGAGTCCATATTTTATCATCCTGGCACTGTGTAGATGTTGAAAGAGGACACTAGAAATTATTGATCATGTGGGACCTGAGAATAGAGGGCACTTTTACACATGCTTCTGGGGTACAGGGGGTACTTTAATTAGAGCAGCTTCAAGAGCCACTCTAATTAAAGCACTGCAGTGTATTGTGTATCAGCATCCACATGATTCAAAATGGTGGTGGGGGCACTTGAACTAAAGCTCGTTCAATGAGCTTTAGTTAAAGGACCCCCACCACCATTTCGAAGCACAGGGACACTGATATATGAGATGTGGAAGCTGGCTAGAGCACAGTAACTACCACATTCCAGCAGACTTAATTGAGTCTGCTCCAACATGGTCTAATTACTAGGGGTGTGTGACACAGGCAGTATTTGATTTGGATTTGGCCTGTTCGACCCTGACAATGATTCAGTTCGTTGATTCAGATCACTGTCCCGATTTGATTATGTTGAATCTGAAACTGGAGGTTTGATTGTGATTTAGAGAATCAGCAATTCAGCCATAGACACAGCATTATATGTTTTTTCTACACAGCTCGAGATACCAGGTGCGGCTCATAAATGCTGAGATGGTGGGGTGGATGGAGCATCCCACAGGAGCGTAGGGCCCCCCCACATGTTCGCATGTTCAATGATGGACCTGGAAGTGGGCCAGAAGTACCCCCACCACTGTGCTCCCATGGGATGCTCCATCTGCCTCATCATCTCAGTGTTCACAAGCTGTGCCTGGTACCTTGAGATATGTAGAAAAAACATATAAAGCTATGTCTATAGCCAAATCATCGAATATCTCTGAAAATCTCTGAATCAATTCAGAGGCTTCTGATTAGATTTGGAGAGGTTAATGGGTCTCCTGATTCGATTCAGATTTGGGGATTCAGCTGCCGAAACGTGCTGAATCTCCTCTGAATCAAATCAGTGACTGAAGCTTTGCACAGCCCTACTAATTACAGCATGTCAGAGCAGCCTTGCAGCACATCTACAGGCACCCTTAAGGGCCAAGTATTGAAAGTATAATTTTTTTGTCACTAATTTTTGGATTCATCTCTCAAACTATTTTAGGCCATTAACTTGGATCCCCACTATCTCACTCAGCTGTGGCTATAGTATCCATATTGTTGACAGTATCAGATACTACTGAGAGGTCCAAGAGGATAAAAATGAATGTCTGCTTATGAACAGGAGATCATCCAGTTTTGACCTGAATCTAAATTGTGCTAGACTATCAGCTTCTTAGATGGACTTGTAGTTGGCCTTTGACTAGGTCCTCTGTGAGCTTGCTTAGGAATGGGAGATTTAACACTGGTTGATAGTTAGCTAGAGGCAATGTTTCCAGGGTGGATTTTTTAAGTGTTGGTTGGACTATTGAAGAAAGAAGAGAGGACTCCTTCCCTGAAAAAGGTGGCATTAGTTCATAAACTAGAAGGAATATGGATCAAAAGTATTCAATCAAACTTCCTGATGGCCACATCCAGACGAGCACAGCCGTGTAGTATGTGGCACTGCAGACATGTCTGTGGCGCCACATACTGCGCGTTCAACTGTTCTTCACACTGCAAGGGTATCCAGGGGTCAAAAAAACCTGTGAAAAAGAAGCAGAGTGGGACATGAAGAGGCAGAGCTTGGCTGGCTGGAGACACACTCTGGCTGCCGGGCAGGCTCCAAGCACAGGATCACCACTGCTGAAGCCCTGGGAGGTCCCCAGAATCCCAGGTAAGGCTGCTGGGGCCAGCTCAGCATTGGCCTCAACCTCCCCTATCCAACCTGGGGTAACCTGCCACGCACTGGAGGGTGCGTGGCACAGGCGTTCCCAGGGCCGACTAGCAGCAGCACAAGGTGTGTCACCACTAATTCTCCCCAAGAAAGCAATGCATCAGGAGCTTAGTGAACAACTGTTCACTATGCACCCCCGGGGAAGACCAGGATCAATGAATATAAACTCTTGGAAGGCTGCTTCAGGCTTAATACCAGGAAAAACTCCTTCACAGTCAGGGTGTCCAGACTGTGGAATAAATTCCTTCCATAGATGGTGCAGTCACCTACCCTGGAGGTTTTCAAGAAGAGACTAGACAGTCACCTCACTGGGGTCACCTAACTCCAGTTGTCTTCCTGCCTGGAGTGGCGGGGCTGGACCCAATGATTTGCAAAGTCCCTTCCAGCCCCGAACAATCTATGAATCTATGAAACACCCATGCTCATGTGGATGCAGCTGATGAGTGAATGAGTTGAACTCCAGGAAGTCAGATGAGCTATTGATTAGTGGCACAGAGAGGGTGGATCCAGGTTGTCTAAGTGCGTTCAAATTTTTATAATTTTTTCAACAAGCAATGCTCAGATCAAATGAACTTTCCCTCACATACCATTTGACAGGTTAATTTATATGTGAATACTACAGTTAAATAAATGTGGGACATCGTATCTACAGACCAGTGATTCTTAGTAAGGGTGCTGAGGTACTAGAGGGCTGCTGCCATATCCTTTGAAGGGTGCTGTGAGTTGTGAGGAGATAAGGAGATAATCACAGGCTCAGGTTTGTCTCTTCCTGGATGATTCCTCACTTGCATTGCTTGACCTCTGTGCAAGGAGGTAAGCACTGTCATATATTAATTTGTTTTTGAAATTGGGTGCCACTCAAGTCACAAAAATTATGGAGGGTGCCTTGAGTCCATTGAGAGATGCCTACTCCTGAAGACTAAGTCCCAAATTTACAAGGTGTGACTTAGGTGCCAAAAGCCAATGGTGCAATCCTTAAAAACTGCAGTTAAAAAACAAATACCAAAGAACATATGGCTTAATACAAACAAAAAACTGCAATTAAAAGCCAAAGTATCTACTGCAAATGTCCAGAACTTATGCCCTTTTGGCAGGGCTGAACAGTGCCTATCTAAGCCCAATGGCTATCTCCAGTTGTGGTCATTTCTATACCCACATCCCCTGCAAAGCATGATCCATTAGATGTGTTCCGTCATTAGCTATTTAGCACGCATTTACATGAATGAAGTTTGCATAAAATCCCACAGGGGTGTTTTGTTCAATTATTCGGTGGTTAGAGCACTCACCCAGGATGTGAAAGACATGAATTTTATGCCCTCTTTAGTCTGAAAGCATGATTATGGCACTCATCTGAGTGGGTACAGAGGAATCTGAAATCTAGGTCCTGTCCTAAGGGCGCCTGATAAATTTAAGGTTGAAAAGCCATTGGATAAGTGCAAACAAATCCTTTGAACAGGTATCAGAACCTATGTTTCTCTCTCCCCTGGTAAATCATGCGTCTTTTTGCTCTCTTTCTCTATATAAAGAAAATCTGAATTATTTTTGCCTTAGTGGTACCATTTCAGTATGAGGGGTGGTATGTGTCCCTACCTACCCTGCTTAGCCTGTAGCTTGGGTGTTGGGACACATTACAGGTGGATGTGGTTGGGAATCCCCTCAAGCAGAGGAGGAGGGATCTTGGGTAACTGCTGAAGCCACTGAAATACTGGATAAAAGGGCAGTGATCCCACAGTAATGATTTTTTTCCTTTTCTTCTTTTCAAAAAAAGAGCTCTGCTTTTGAAGGAGTAATTTAAATGCCTAGTTCCAGGAGAGAGTTTCAGGCTGTGATTCCCAATCTAACATGTCACTTCCTGCTCCAAGAATTAGGAGTTTCCAGGGTGGATTTCTTGTGAGTACCTCCTTTTGGCTAGTTTAGGCAGCACTTGCTTAGTAAGAATGATGATGTAATTTTAAAAACCATAACATTCTGTATACAAAATATGAGTGACCTACCTGAAAAAGATGGCACCCTGATTTGGGAGCTGACTGTCCCGTCCCCTCCTTCACTGACAGCACAAACCTCTATGATATAGACGCCAACATCAGGAAGAAGAACCACTGCAGAGGTTTTCTGTGTTTCAATGACCTGACTGTTGCTTTGACCTTCTTGTCTAAACAATACCTGCAAATTACAAAGGCGCTTTAAAACCATCATTAAAATTTTAGGCCAAATGCTGGACTCTTTACTCAAGCAAAACTGCCAATAATAGCAAAAAGTGTTTTGCTTGAGAAATGACTTAAGTAAGGGGTATAGGATCTGGCCTTTTAACTTTAGGTAGAGACTCTCTGTGTCCCCCACCTCCCTTTTTTATCTCTAAAAGTATGGATAGACACTTGTGGAGGTTAGGGACATGTAAAATCATATTAAAATGGCCATCTGATCTAGTTCACTTAGTTCACTTAAGTTAGGTCAATCTTAATGAGAACTATACAAAAGTTTCAGGGAGGTTATATTGGTCAGAAAGGGCCAACCCAATCTAATCTAACAGTACCATGAACATGCACTAAGTTAGATAGGGTATAGTTAGAACAATCTAACTGAACTTCTGTACATGTTCCCAGAGTAGCCCCAAGGCTGTGAAAGCCCAGCTGCTGACCTCAGCCCTGAGGGTATGTTTTTCCTAACTCCCCAGTACCAGACTATTTTTAGCCCCATGGCCCCTTTAAAGTTCATTCTCATTCATATTCCATCCAAAAATTCATGCGCTGGTGAATACCCAGATTTAAATAGGAGGAAGATACTTTGGAATAGAAGCTCATGTGGTGAGAGTAACCAGCTCACTAAGCCAAATGGTACTGACTGGGGATCTGGCCCCTCTTATGAAAACACTAGTCTTTCATTTTGGGTAGGTGAAAAATGCAGCAGGTGCATATGTAGCTGTCCTTGCAGTATGTCAGTCCAAGGACTTGTATTCCTAGGCAAAACTGAAAAGGTCAGAGAAGTGTGAAACGGTAAGGAAGTTATCTGAACTTTTTCTGAACCTCAAACATTTTGTTAAAGGTTAAGGCAGTTTTGATTTTATCCAAACCTTTTTACACTTTCCTGATGATATTTCCTGTTATACAATAACTACCAGGTAGTGTGTGTGTGTGTGTGTGTGTGTGTACATACACATATATGTATATATACACACATACATATATACTGTACATATATACATATATACATATATACATACATATATACATATATACATACACTATATATATACTGTATATACACTATATATATACTGTATATAGATCTATCTACTGATTGATCAGTCGATAGATATATAGATACATAGATACATAAATAATTTTGTTATGATTTAAAAGCAGCCCTGGATTCCTATATTTTTCCCATTTATGTCATAAGTTACTTAAGATTCAGTTTAGATTTCACTCTTTAAAACTTCAAAAACTTAAAATGCCAGATGTTGCAGTCACAGATTGCTGAACACCACCAACATGATCATAACAAATCTTAGTATTTGTACTTCTGCTCTACAAAAAAATTAATTTTAATGGTAGTTAAGATGCCTCATCCTTCTGCATTTCCCTAAATCCTACTGTAAACACAGTTAAATTGAAGTGTTAGCATGGATTTCACTGCAGTCTGGTCTTATTAATAGCCACTTTTGGGCCAGACATGACAAGAGTAATCACCTCAGATGGTGCTCATTCAGTTTATAATCAGCAGTTAATGAGCACAACAGAGAAAAGTATTGGAATATTTAATTTTTTTCACTCTTTTTGTGTTATTCTTTATGTTCTAGTTGGGAATAACTGTAGAAAATCTGTACAGAATACTTTGGTGACATAAGGAAGTAATAAAGGAAAGAAAAGAAGGACAAAAAAGAGAGGATGGTTTGATAGTTTGGAACATGGGAAGGTGAATGAAAAAGAGAGAAGACTAACCTTATACCCCATTACATCAGATTCATTTGCTAGAGGTCTGACTGGCTCCCATCCCAGAGACACATGAGAGCCATCTTGCATCCACATAATATTGCTTGGTGGTTGGCTGGGAGCTGAACAAAAGAAGAAGAAAATAACGTTATGCACTTAAATGCACTTTTTTATTCTGGTAAGCATTTTGGTTTTTTATTATATTTATGTTTATCTGCATAGGCACGATCTCTTCTCTAGCCAGAGGCTGATAAGGTGGTTTTTGCTCCAGGAGTGTCATTTTATTAGATAATCTACAAAGCTTATGAACCCGAATCCTTTCATCTCTCTCCAGTATCAAAAATGCTTAGCCTTGTTTTCCAGGAAGGGAACCTTTGTTTGTTGTGAATATCAAATTTGTCATGTCAGTTTTAGGATTCCGATTTAAACCGTGAATCAAAGCTACATGTTAGCTCTGCTTATTATATATGCAGTATAGAGAAAGCCAGAAAGGCCAAGATTTTTTTCCCCACTGAGAAAGAAGTCTGGGTCACTTACGGGATTTCTTGGTGGCAGCATGCACAGTTGTGCTAGGTGGTCCATATCCAGCAGCATTATAGGCCCTGACTGTTAGGTGGTATAATGTGTTTCCTTCTAATCCCGTCAGAATGATGGATGATTCATTTCCCTCAGTTTTGACTTTTTCTGCTGCTTCTTCCTGCTCCATATCTCTCCAGTATGCAACCTGCCAAGAAGTGACCATGTAGAATATTAATCTCAGCATTTGTGCAGCTTCCTCTGTATGTGTTTTCACTTGTTTTTGTGGAAATCCTTCTTGTTGTCTAATTAACAGCTCCTTTTAAACAAGTGGGAATTGTAACATTAGCTCACACTCCAGTGGTGCTCATCAGAGTTCCCTCAGATGGCTATAGTCAAAATGTCACATTACTACTTAAAGCATCATTGAAATGCAATGCATCACATTCTGCCAGCATGAGATGTTGTGACTAGCAAGACAGAACAGCAGAGAATAAGTGCTGACAGGAAGTCAAAAGTATTTCAAAGAACTCAAGGAGTGCTCACCTCTCGCAGGTCATGAGAAACATTTACCATTCAATCTGGAAAGCTTTGACTGAATCATTTGGGGAAATGGCATGAACACTATTTTCTTTCCGGCTCTGCATAATGCAGAGCCACGAGATCTCTGTCAATGTAATGAATAAGATATGACAGAAAACCTAAGGAAATCTTATAGTGGGTTTATTCTACGGGAATACATTGCTGGGGGAGAGAAGAGAGAGAAGGGGGTTCAGTTTTAGTTACTCAGATAGGAACAGGTTTCTGTCAAATGTAATTTAGAAGGAATATCTCTTCCCTTCCTTTCCATGTACAGAAGACAAAGTGACCTTTGGTGGTTACCAGTCCATGACTGCTGGTACCTGCACTGTGCTTGTCATGTCCCCTTAGAGACTGTGCTCCTGGCACAAGAAATCTGGGTCCTTCTATAAGCAGGGCCCAGATATTTACAAACTGTCATAGAAGAAAATTAAGAGTTTCTCCTGTAGATCTATCTACCCGCAGACTTCAGTGAAGCTGTATCATTTTCCATGGCTCAGCTCTCCCCCTGAACAGAAGGAGTCACTGAAGTCCTATTCAAATGGCTTATATTCAGCTTGCTTTGATTCCTGCACAGAACACTTGCAACTTGACCTTTTCCCTGAGGTTGGTTATTTTAGAATAGGTTACTGATATTTACCTAGATACAGTTTCCTCTGAGAAAAGAAAGGTGACATTATACTCCTGAGAAAGTACCCAAGAAAACAGTGAATCAAAGAAATCAAGAGATTCATATGAAACATAAAATCATTCTTTGGGTCTATGCTGCTTTCTAGTTTTGGACTAAGGATACCATCTGAAAAATAACAGAAGGAATGGACACAATATTGCAATTTTAGATCAGGTATTCAATTCAGGTAAATAATCATAATTCTGTTAACATGGATCAATGATCCCCTCTGATCTGCTAACAATAACATGCCTTACATCTACGTGGGTGTGTTTATTTTCTTTGTTCTTTATAGTTTCATAGTTGGTAGGGTGGGAAGGGATCTAATCAGATCATCAAGTCTGAGCCCCTGCCATGGGCAGGAAAGAGGACTGGGGTCAAACAACCCAGGGCTAGGTGATTATCTAGCCTCCGCTTAAAGACCCCCAGGGTAGGAGCGAGCACCGCTTCCCTAGGAAGTTGGTTCTAGCTCCTGGCCACCCTGACTGTGAAGTAGCGCCTCCTGATATCTAGCCTGAATCTACTCTCCGTCAACTTATGACTATTATTCCTTGTTACTCCCGGTAGTGCTCAGGGGAACAGGGACTCTCCCATTGCCTGTTGGTCCCCCTTGGCCAGTTGGTAGACAGCCACCAGATCCCCTGTCAGCCTTCTCTTGTAGGCTGAACAGGTTCAGGTCCCTTAGCCTCTCCTTGTAGGGCCTGCCCTGCTGCCCCCTGATCATGCGAGTGGCCCTCCTCTGGACCCTCTTCATGTTGTCCACATCCCTCCTGAAGTGTGGCACCCAGAACTGGACACAGTACTCCAGCTGTGGCCTGACCAGTGTCGCATAGTGGGGGAGGATCACCTCCTTGGACCTGCTCGTGATGCATCTGTGGATGCATGACAAGGTGTGGTTAGCCTTCCTGACCGCGTCCCCACATTGGCGGCCCATGTTCATCTTGGAATCAATAATGACTCCAAGATCCTTTTCTGGCTCTCTGCTGACAAGAAGGGAGTTCCCCAGGCTGTAGGTATGCTGCTGGTTCTTCCTCCCCAGGTGCAGTACCTTGCACTTGTCCATATTGAATCCCATCCTATTCTCATCCGCCCACCCCTGTAACCTGTCCAGATCTAGTTGTAGCCTGTCCCTCCCTTCTAGCGTGCTCACTTCTCCCCACATCTTAGTGTCATCCACGAATTTGAACAAGGTGCTTTTCACCCCCTTGTCCAAGTTGCTGATGATGATGTTGAAGTTGCTGATGATGATGCAGGTGTGAGGATTGAGCCCTGGGGAACCCCACTGCCCACATCCCTCCAGGTCAAAAATGACCCATCCACCACCACTCTCTGGGTGCAGCCCTCCAGCCAGTTTGCAACCCATCTGTACTTTAATATACTTAGTGTCATGATCAAATTCCCTAAGTCTTCACCACTGGCTTTACCTCTTCAGGTAAACTATCAGCATAGGAAGCACCCCTAATTGTGATCAAAACCTGTTATCAAGATCAACCTGTTCATCATTCATTACTCCCATGATATGGACAAAAAAAAAAATCCCGGAAAGCCCATCAAAGGAAGGCAGTGGCTGATCAGGAAGGAAAGATACTCTGTAGCTATTCATCCACTCTCTGGCCTTGAATTTCCCTTATGTGTTTTTGCACAAGCATATGGCACAAAATGCCTCTGCTCTAAAGAATGTACAATCTAAACAGTCAGAAGTAACAGAGGGTGTGAGAGGAACAGAGGGGAAAAACGACTAGTGCAGGGTTACACAGCACACCTGTGGCAGAGCTGTGGGTGGAGCCCAGCTGGTGAAATGCTGGACTCGCTCAAGTCAACGGAAGAACTCCCTGGATACCAAAGGGAACTCACAGGTCCCATTCCAGTGCCCTATCCACTACTGCCATTCTTTAAAGAATGCTATTCCTTGCTATTCTTTAAGGAATGCTATTCCATGCTATTCTTTAAGGAATTAAGAAATGTTAATTTAGGAATGAACTGACAAAAATTTGATTGTAAAACTCTAGTAGATTGAAGAATTCAGATGGGATGGCTTTTTCCTACCCACTTTGCTCTAACTCTGCACAGGTGCTAAGACCCCAGGCAGAGGAGATTTAAGCCCAAAATTTGTCTGGTGACTAGGAGAATAGAAAGAGCCACATGCTATTGATTTTTGACATTAGACCACAGTAAAGAGAAAAGGGTACTTGAAAACCAGTGAGCATGGCAGGGAGGTAGGAAGAAAACTTGACAATTTTAGGATTCATAATTTCTTAGGAAATGGCTCTCTGAAATGTTTATGAGGGGCTGTCAGCCAGGGGTTGGTTAACACATAGGCAAACTAAGTGAAGAAGGGGCCCAGTTGTGCTTATTTTACATATTATAACTATTGAGTGAAACAAAATAATATCAACATATAGTATTAAGTACAGGCAAGTTTGTTTGCCTAGGATCCACTAAAGGGTTAATCCAGCCTTGTTGTTAGCAGTGGTCTCAAGTTGACTCCATAGCTCAAAACCAGCTCCAATGTTAGGTAGGTAAGTAGCTCCTGCATAGCTAACTTTAGTGTGTCATTTATAATAATGTAATTTTTATACATTATTAAATTCACTCACATGGATTTTAGATCCAACTCCTTCCTAGGAAGCTATGGGAATCTATGTAAGCTGAAAAAAATTAAGAAGGAAATGGCCCAACCTCCCTCTTGGCTCAGTGACCTATGGTCAGGTCACTTGCCTAGGAAGCAGGAGATCCAGGTTGTAGGCCCCAGATAAGCACAGTCCGAGCATGAGCATCTCCCACTTCCCTGCAAAATGCTGGGCCACTGGCTGGCAGGGCTAAAAGCACTGACTACCCCTTTTGTTGAACCTAGACTACTACCCTAAAGGAGAGGGGGGCCTAATTCCTGGGCAGTTGTGTAATGAGATGTATGCAAACAGGGCGCCAGGTTTGGGTACTGACTTAGAGGAGGTACCAGATTGGTGCTCCCTAGGGAGTTCATTCTGTGTAACAGCAGCAGTCACAGGGTGCAGCAGCTCTGCAATACTGCTGTAACAGCAACAGTAACAGTCAGGGTAGGCAGACTGTCAGGTGGCAGCAACTGGGCACTGCGAGTCCCAAGGACAAGTAAGAGTTCCTTCTTCTCCTTCCACTTGTTGCCCTCACCTTACACCTGTGCTCTGACAGGGCTTTCTCCAATGTGCAGTCCTTGCTAGTTATGCCTCTGCTTCTGGCCCCAGGGATTTTGCATTTAACAGACACCAGAAAAATTGGATATACAGCAGTAGAACAGTTTCTGTCCTGTTGGGGACAGAAGCAAAAACTCAGCCCCCCCTTCCTTCCAGGAGAGGACAGGAAGCTGTGTCCAACTCCATCTTGATGGCGTCTTTGGAGATTGCAAGCGTATGGCCCTTGATTCAAGAAAAAGGTCAGCCATACGTAGACTATCTCACAGCTCTGTTTTGTTCAACCTTCCCCAGAATGTATACAAAACAGCATCAGAAGGGTATAGATAGCACAGACAGGACCCTAGGATTAAGGGGAAACACAGTGAAATGTACCTACTACATAAAAACAAAATAACAGAAGACCAAAGCATGAATGGGCAATGATTCCAGTCTAGTTTCAAATGCACTTCACAGTCCCTTGAGTTGCTCCCTGTTAAAAATTTTCTTTCTGCCAGGTGAGTTTCCACTTTCATTTTAATATAGGGTTTATGTCTTCTTGCTTTTTCTTTTTATACACACATAAATCTGTCTAATAGCTTTTCTTCTTCAGAGGACAAACTTTTTTTTTGAAAGAGACTCAAACAGATTGCTGATTAAGATAAGTGGCTGGGATTAGTCTGAACAGTGGTTAAACACTGTAGACATTAAAAAAATGTATATAGTTTCAAATAGCAAGGGCTTTTCTAGCTATGTTTTTATCTGGACCTTTTATGTAGCCTCATATTACCTTGAATAAAATATACGTACTGTGCTTGGAATAGGGTTTGGCTGAGGATGATATATATATTCTTACTAAAGAAAGAGTTTCTTATTTGTTCTTTTAACTGACTTTATCTGGGGCTGAGGGTTGGATACTTTACAAAAAATATTATATCCCCAAACAAGAAATTTGTGTTTTTGCTCATTTTAATGTGGTAGCATAATTAATTCTCCAATATAGAGAGTATTTTCCTCACAACTATTTGACTGGAGGTTGAGTGAAACAATTTTAAGAGCAAAACAACATGGAAGTGAAATTTCTGTATTAAAATTCTGTGCCTGATGTTAACAATTGCCCTTAAAGTTATGGTACTTGGAACAGATTAAAATATATTTGTCTTCATTTTTTTCAACAGGTTTACTTTTAGAGTACTTTATTTGTACTCAGGATTACCACTTTGTTGATAGTGCTACTTGGGAATTTTTTTTTTTTAGTAACAACAGCAACAATATTGCTAAAAGTGAAGAACTACCCAGTAGAAGAAAAAGGCATGGCAGGATAGAGGCTGAGATATGCAAAGTATTACTGACTTCTAGTGTTCAAAAAACACATCTGATCCCCCAAATCCCCAAAAGTGACTTGAAAATGTATTTTATTATTGTTATTGTTATTATTCTAATATAATAAGAGCCTTACTACGTCCATCTGTCTGTCCATAAAGCTCCGGGCCAACTGCACATGTGCAGCTCGGAGCCTGATGACAGACAGACAGACAGACAGACAGGCAGGAGGAGGTGGAGGTCTGGGTGGAGGTAGGCAGGGCTAGGCTGTGCTCCCCACTGTGGGGCATGGGGTCCGGATATGCAGGGGGCGTGGCTTGCCGTGGCGGTGGGGCATGGCTTGCGATTGTGCAGGGGGGCATGGTGTGCAGCTGCAGGGAACCCTGAGGGGAGTGGACAGGGGCGGGGGTGGCACCCACCAGCTGCAGCATGTGGCAGCAGGGCAGGGAGCATCCCCATGCATCCACTCCCCGCACAGCACCCTGCGGCCACATGCCACATACCCACCTATGACCCATGTCCCTCCATGCAGCTGCGCGCTGTGCACCCACTGGCTGAGGGCAGCGGGGCATGTGGGGGAGTGGGGCACATGGCCACAGGGTACAGTGCAGGGACAGGGCATGTGGGGCACAGGCAGTGCCTGCTGCCTGTAGCATGCAACCGTGAAGCGGGATGTGTCCCCCATGCTTGTTTCCTGCATGGCACACTGTGGTCCCATGCCAAGCCCCCGTGCAGGGAGTGCCCACCAGCTGTGAGCCGTGGGGGGCATGGTGTATGGCCACAGGGAGCCTTGAGGGTAGCTGGCAGGGGGGTGTGCACAGCCATGGGGTGGGGCGCGTCCCCCTGTCAGCTACCTGTCACCACCCTGTGGTTGTGCACCATGTCCCCTTGGGGAGTGCCCACTGGCTGCAGGGCCCACAGGGCACCGTGGGGGTTCGCGGTCACAGGTTGCCATGAGGGGAGTGGGCACGGGGGTGCAGGCAGGCAGTGCCTGCCAGCTGTAGAACCCAGCTGTGGAGTGGGGTGTGTCCCCCATGCCCGCTCCCCACGAGGCTCCTTGCTGCTGCACGCCATACCCCCCCCATGTGCCTTTTGCCACACTACAGGGCCATGCTGCAGGCCATGCAGCCACAGTTGGCAGGCACTCCCCGTGCCATGGCCGCTCCCCATGCCATGCTCCCCACCCCCTCCATTGTGCACCCTGTGCCACACCCCAGGGCCACGCTGCACGCCACACAGCTGCAGACGGCAGATGCTTCCCATGCTGTGACCACTCCCCGTGCCATGCGCCCCACTCCCCGCTGTGCATTCATGCACCACATTCCCCCGGCACCCTGTGCCACACCCCAGGCCAAGCCCCATGCTGCATGGCCACAGCCAGCAGGCACTCTCCTCACTGTGGCTGCTCCCCATGCCATGCCCCATGGCCATGCCTCCCCCCTTGCATGCCACACCCTTTGTGTGTTCTGCACCAGACCCTGGGACCGGTCCCCATGCCACAGCCAGTGGGGGCAGGGGGTACTCCCCGCATCATGCCCTGTGGCCATGAGACACACCCCCCATGCAGCATCATGCCATGCCTCCCTGCACTCCTTGTACCACACCCCAGGGCCACAAGCCATGCCACACAGCCATCAAGCACTCTCTGTGCCATGGTTGCTCCCCATGCCACACCCCACAGCCATGCGCTACCTCACCCTGTGCATCTTTGTGCCATGCCCCCTCCCATGCAGAGTGGTGGGGAGGGGGGGTGGAGTGGGGCTGGACCCATAGTGACAGGGGGAGCAAGGCACAACCCAGAGGAGTGGTGGGAGATACAGGGGGAGCAGGGCAGGACCCAGAGCAGCAACAGGAGGGTGGGGGAGCAGGGCAAGACCTGAAGTGGCAGCAGGGGGTGGTCTCCATCCCTGGCCCACCTGTCATTCATGATGGGCATTTTGCTAATTATTATTATAAAAGTTTTGGATGTTTTAATTTGCTTTCTGTTTTTTAACCTTTTAGATGCAGTTAGAGCATATTCTCCATCTTTGTTACTTCAGCTATGATGGCTATCATTTTTATTTTTATTAAAGACTTGGACAAAGGGGTAACATGCACCCTGTTCAAATTTGCAGATGACACTAAGATGTGGGGAGAAGTGGGCATACTAGAAGGAAGGAATAGGCTGCAATCAGATCTGGACAGGCTACAGGGGTGGGCAGAAGAGAACAGGATGGGGTTCAACACTAACAAGTGCAGGGTACTGTACCTGGGGAGCAAGAACCAGCAGCATACCTACAGGCTGGGGAACTCCCTTCTCGTCAGTGCAGAGGCAGAGAAGGATCTTGGCGTCATTACTGAGGCCAATATGAACATGGGCCGACAGCGTGGGGATGCAGTCAGGAAGGCCAACCATACCTTGTCATGCATCCACAGATGCATCTCAAGCAGGTCCAAGGAGGTGATCCTCCCCTTCTATGCGATACTGGTCAGGCCGCAGTTAGAGTACTGCGTCCAGTTCTGGGTGCCACACTTCAGGAGGGATGTGGACAACATGGAGAGGGTTCAGAGGAGGGCCACCTGCATGATCAGGGGGCAGCAGGGCAGGCCCTACGAGGAGAGGCTGAGGGACCTGAACCTGTTCAGCCTCCACAAGAGAAGGCTGAGGGGGATCTAGTGGCCATTTACAAACTAGTCAGGGGGACCAGCAGGCATTGGGGGAGTCCCTGTTCCCCCGAGCACTCCCAGGAGTGACAAGAAATAACAGTCACAAGCTGGCAGAGGGGAGATTCAGACTAGACATCAGGAGGCGCTACTTCACTGTCAGGGCGGCTAGGATCTGGAACCAACTTCCAAGGGAAGTGGTGCTGTCTCCTACTCTGGGAGTTTTTTAAAGGAGGCTAGATGAACACCTGTCCGGCGTCATTTGACCTCAGTACTCTTTCCTGCCAGGGGGTCGGCCTTGATGATCTGCTCAGGTCCCTTCCGACCCTACCAACTATGAAACTATGAAAATGTTGATGGAATTTGGCATGATTCTGGGGGATAGGATTTTCATGGAAAAAACGCTAATATCCTGGGAGTTGGTAGGACTATGAGTGTTTTTGATGGTGTACTCTCCTGGTCACCTCAAAGATGATTCTAAACATTAATGCAGAGCATAGAAATGGAATTTATTTTATTAAAATGAGTCAGCTGCAAATATTCCAAGTGACATTTCGTTTTGCAAAGTTTTAAACAGTCTGACTAAAAACTTCCTTCCTTTTCTTTATAGCATTTATTGCAATCCCATGTACCCAACAGTGAAAACCAGGAGGTCACAGCTTGCTATTTCTAATGTTAAAAAACAAGCAGAAAAACCACACATTTTAAAAAATAAAATTTGTTTAGGCCTTCATTATGCATGATAAAGAAGCAAAACCGGGCACAAATACAATCACTGTCATAAATATGTAAATAGTTCATAAACCAGAATGCCTGCCATCCAGATGTTGCATAGAAAAACCACTTAAATCCTGGAGAAGGAGAATTTCAGTGGTTAAAATGTGTTAAGGCCACAATGATAGTTCTGGAGAGCTCATGAAAAGTGGCTGCATCTTTTATCTGCTGGAGCTACCAGCGTGACTACTGATCAGACACAGCAAGAGAGAAAACTAGTGGATGCTGAGAAAAGGAAGTTCAATCTCAGTTCTTTGCCCCAACAAAAAAAGCAATTACTGACTGAAAGGAAGAAAATAAATACTATTCACACTATTCAAGACTTTTTGGCACTAAGTTCTTGAAAAAAGCTTGCCAAAAAATAAGTAATACATTAGTGTAGGACAAAACCTTCTATTTTAACTTGACCTTGAGGGACATAAGGCAATATGGTATATTTTCTTCCTTATTTAAAATATGCTTATATGTGCATCCCTTTTTTGGTTCAGTAAACTTTGAAACTTTGAATCAGCAAAGTTTCAGCTACATGTGTAGCAGAGATTGAAAAGGAAGGGGACACTGTACAGACTTTTCTCTGGGTTTTTAAGGTCTGATTCAACCTCCAAGGCTGTGGTTACTAAACCAGAGCTCACAGGATTTTTAAGTAGGGTCACAAATAAAAAAGCCAAGCTTACACCAGAATTCAGGTCATGAGACCAGAAGTGGGCTTATGAGCCTAAAAACATAGGGAAAACTTGAAAGGGAGTTGCACTGGATTCTTATACTGCACAAAAAACGTAGACTTTTGCAAATTATATGAATATTATTGAGACCCCTGATAGACATTAAAAGAGCAATGGAATCTGATATGGGATTCTGACAGTCATTATTTCTGCCATGTTATATGTGCATGATAAGAGGCATGATTGAGGGATCTTTACATCAGATCCCATTGCACCATATTGCTGGTACAGGAGAAGCCTGATGCTACCTTTCCCCTGCTCTGGCAAGTAGCAAACTTGGTTCTCAGCCAAGGCAGCACACCATACACTTCTGCAGCTGGGAGCCCTGGGCAGCTGATCAGAGCTCCCAACTGTCGGTTTACTCCTGCAGCTGGGAGCAGAGATCAGTTGACCAGGGCTCCCCACCATTACAGTGCTTGGTTGCACTCCTCCTGCTGGTGCACATGAGAATTTGAACTGGCCACACGTTCAGTTAAAGGTGTGATAGGAACCACCCACAAAGTTTTTACACATACTTTGTGTAAGAACTTTGCGGCTTATTTCTCATTTTATTGGACCATTAATGGACAGAATGTGTGGTCAGGTCACTACTTACCCAGTTAATCATGTCTTAAGTATAACATCTGCCAGGAGCCTGTGAGTTAAACTGTCTTGACCCCACAGCAATCCAGTTGTGCCTATTGCTCATTTCATTTAATCACTCCTTCCACAGAGTGAAATATTGGTAGCTGACATTTTGTTAATGAAGGACTAGACCCATTTTTCAATCTTGCTTTTCTAGCCTGTGATATAAATATATATCACACTCCTCTCCTATTCCTAAGTTTCCTTAAAATACACAGTCCACTAAATTAAAAGAATAAAAGTACTGCATGATTGTCATGAGACTGCCATGTAGACAGTCTTCCATTCAGCTGGTTTAAAAATGAAGTAGCTGTCAGTGCAGAGAGAAAACTATAGGCAGATGCTGTTCTATGACAGGAGAAATCAGACCATAAGCAATAGTCATTATGTTCAATAACCCTCTGTGAAAATGGTACTCAGTATTTCCTGTATTAGGTGTTTGGCAAACTAGGCCTAAAATGAGCCTGAAGGCACTAAATCCTTGGGGGAATTCCAGTGACATTGACACAAGAGCTTTCTCACCTATTCTGGGATTTAAATCTCAGTCTTTAAGTTTTCAGAAATGCAAAGAGAAAGTCAACAGCAAAACAATTACTCTTGCCAACTGACAAGACTTTCATTTCCCTCTACGCACAACTGATGAGTGCAAAAGAAATAAACCCTGAGGTTAACGTATACTTTTCTCTAGGTTATAGATTCTAAACCGCAGGTGTTAAACATGAACCATATGGAAAGGAAAACAGGCTCAGTATAAACTTCTTATTGGTTTCACCTGCATATATGGATTTCACTTCTGTCTGAGGTTTTTGGGTTTTTTTTTAAATTACCACCAAAAAAAAATCATTTTGGAAAAAAGTTACTGTTGCTCACACTGCAATGCTCATTTATTTGCTTGTTTTCTATCATGATTTGAACCACTCTGTGAACATTTATGAACTGTTTTTATTTCTAGAAGAGAGTTGGCATATTTTTAGTAAGGCTCGGGGGCTGCTGACAAATCTAAACTGGAGTCAAAAGTAATGTGTACTTTGGAAGATGTAAATAAGCGTCATTAGCCTTGCATAAAACTTGTGTGGCATAAATGTTAAGGCTGTCTTTCAGAGATGACAATGTGAAATTGGAAAAGTTATTTTGCCTTTCATTACATCTTAGTACAAAGTGCAAACTGGGCTGGAGCTGAAACTGGGTCACTGCTAACTTGTCCATCTCTAATAAAAATTCTGTCATTTTTGTTGACATGAGACCAAATATTCAAACTGAAAAAAAATCTTAATAACACTTCTGCTAAAAGGCCAGGAAATGTGAACACCATATAGGTGGCTGTCACTGCTGTACTGACCATAGGCAGCATACAAATTGACACATGAAAATGTAGTGTCTGCCTGCTATTTTGGGATTTTTGAGACATTTTGAACAGGATACAACAGCACTTTGAACATAAAAGCAATGTTTACCTGAATTTCAAAATTACTTTCTGTCCAGAATTACTTTCAGCTAAAAGTATCCCCATTAAACTAGACAACTTTGAAAGTATCTGGACATCTAAACATTGTTTGGTTGCTGTTTATAGGTTAAGCCGGTACAATGGTATAATGTTATGTCACACTTTCCAATGTGGGAGATAAAATAATTATTTTAAAATCTTTTGTGAATGAAATAAGTTTTTCATTGGAACAATAGGAATCAACCTGTGGTGGAGGGCAGGCATTTGTAAGCTCCTTTGGTGGACTTATTTTTCTGGCTTTGTTGCCAACGCATGTCCACTCAATACTTCCTCCTGTTGCATTCCTGGCAGATGCTGTTGGGAGCTTTCAGTCATGTCAGTCAAATTGAGCCAACAGTTTTTTGAAAAAAAAAAAAATCCAGCTAATGGTGATTACAATTCAAAAGCACTCTATGCTGGTCTTAGTCTTTTTAATCCCTCCTAAAAAGTGACATCAAAAGAATCAACAATGTTGTCCTTGGACCACATTTTCCCTTACTCAGCTATGCAGAAGAGGATAGGAGCAAGTCTCACTTACCTTTACTCACCTACTTGACTCAGCAAAGGATA
Organism: Alligator mississippiensis; assembly: GCF_030867095.1. Lineage (NCBI taxonomy): Eukaryota > Metazoa > Chordata > Crocodylia > Alligatoridae > Alligator > Alligator mississippiensis. Next base: position 443,481,734 of record NC_081824.1, read on the forward strand.
CTCAGATTAAAACTTCTTAGAGAAGGAGGTACGGAAGAGACAAGGCTACCTGAAACATAGTGTGTGCAAGGAGGTTTTGGAAAGGGGAGTGGAGCTGGAGGAGACTTGGCTCCACCCTCCTCTCCTCAGTCAATGGTACCTCAAGAAAAAGTATTATGCACCTTGATAAGAAGAAAAGAAATCCGCTCCTGCCTTACCAGGGCAAGGGGGAGCAGAAAAGGATTTCTCTCTCCATGGACAACCTTTATTTAAATTGAAATCCAATACATCTTTATTGGTAAAAATAAATCAATTTAAATTAAATCTCTTATTCCAGAGGCCATGTCTGTCAACCTATGCCAAGGACGGGCAATTATTTTGGGTGGAGGGCTGCTTAAAAAGTTTTGGTGAGCTGTTGAGGGCCACATGGGTAGTCCCACCCCTTGACAGTTGCCCTGCCCCCTGGTTGCCATCTTGGGACGGTAAGTCCCACCCTCTAACCCATGACTTTTGCCACCGGAAGTCCTTCCCCTTGCCCCCTGGAAATGCTCCTTTTGGGATGGGGGGTTACCATCTTGGAACCAGAAAAAATAACAAATCATACACTAAAAGTCAAACACCTACTAGAACATATTTGAATTTTATTACAAAAAATATTTTTGTCATGATTTGTGTTTGTGTAGTGTATATAGAGGTGACTGCATAGTAACTCAACATAAATTATTAGTTTTGTATATTGTGGGGGGAGGATGTGTGCGTGTGGTATGTGTGTGGTGTGGGGGAGTGCATGATGTGTGTGTGTGTGGTATGTGTGCATGGTATGTGTGGTATGGGGAGGTATGTGGGGATGTGTCGTATCTGTTTGGTGTGCATGGTATGCGTGTGGTATCTGTGGTGTGTGGGGGGTATGTGGGGTGTGTGGGATATGTAGTGTGTGTGTGGTGTGTGGTGTGTGGGGGTATGTATGTGTGGTATATTTGATGTGTGTGTGTCTGGTGGATGTGTATAGTGGGGTGTGGGGGGGTGAGTGTGTGGTAAGATGTGAGGGGGTATGGCTGTGTGGGGGGCATATGGTATGTTGGGGGTTGTGTATATGTGGGGGGTTGTGGGGCAGGGTGTGGGTGGGAGGAAGGTTGGGGGTGTGTGGGAACCCCCCACATTTCCCCCACGGTGCAGCAGCAGGCAGAGTGATCAGGGCACAGGCGCCTGGTGCGGTGCGGCTCCAGCCAGCATTGCATATCGCAGTAAAAGGAGCAGCCTCCACGCAGCTGCCTCTATTGCCGGTGCTCCCTGCCACTCACACACAACCTCTGCACTAGCCTGGCAGGGAGGGAAGCCCCACGTGCTGGAGCCAGGTATCTTCTCCGCAGGGGCTATGCAGCACCAGAGAGAAGCCTCAGGTGCTGGAGCTAGCTGCTTTCCTTGCAGGGGCTGCACTGCAGGGGAGGAATCCCCAGATAGGGAAGGCAGCTAGCTCCAGAGCCTGAAGTTTCTCTCTGGTGCTGTGCAGCCCCAGCACGGAAAGCATCTGGCTCCAGCACATGGGGCTTCCCTCTTTGCTCTGTGAGTGCAGGGGCTACACATGAGTGGCAGGGAGCACTGGCAATACACGCAGCTGTGTGGAGGCTGTGCCCCACACTGTGATGTGTGGCATTGGCTATACTCCCCACTCTCCCTCACACCCACATGCTGCCCACCCCATCTCCATGCTGCTGCTGCCCCCTGTTCCCCTGGCTGCAGACTCCACACTGCCACCAGCCCCAGCCCCATGCTCTGGGCTCCCTCCCAGCTGTAGCCCTACCCCTGCTGCTTCCTTACTTGCTGCCTGGAGTGAGCAGGAGACTGGGGAAGCAAAGAGGTCCCAGGAGCTGTGGCAGCAGCAGCCCCACAGAGAAGCACGTTGGCCAACCAGGCCCTAGCCATGCAATAGGTTATGTTTTTGGGGCTACATGTACACATGGGCACCTTGCTCTCACCCTCGTAGGCAGAAGGGCTGGGCAGGGCACAATTTGTTGGGGGACCCCGTAAGCCAGATGAAAGCACTTGGCAGGCCACATTCAGCCTGTGGGGTGATATTTGGCTCACCCCAGTCTACATGCAATTCATAGTGATATAACAATGAAGGGCCATACGGGAAATGCATTAGTCAAGATTGAGCCTTGCTTAGATGCCAGTTACAGTGCATCTAATAATGTTCACTACATTTTTAACGTGCCATGAAGATCTCCAGGAAACAGTAAAAATGTCAGCTAAAGAAAGGGGCTCTGGTCTGGTCCTCCATGGTGGGGGTAGTGCAGGGGTTTGGTAGCTCATCTATGTCAAAAATTTCAATTACAGTCTACAAGAGAAGAAAGCAGCTGGAAACAATGGTGTGAAAGCTTTTGAAGTTGAAACAGGCAATGATGCATAAACCATAAAGTGAAGATGATGATGTTTATGAGAAAAGGGTAGAGGGTAGATCACAGTCTCCCTCCAGGCCAGAGGAGGACTCTGGGACCTCCTGCTGTGTCCAGCCAGGGGCATGGACCAAGGTGGTCAAGGGCCCTAAGGCCTGCCGCACCAAGGCCCCTCCCCCGCCAGAACTGAGCAACAGGTATGCACCTCTTGCTGCCCCAGCAGAGCCTGCTGAGTTGCCGGCCCCCACAGGCAACATGGGCCTAACTGCAACTCCCGCCCCTGGTCTCCCCAAGACAAAACGTAAGGTGTTTGTTGTGGGAGACTCCCTCCTGACGGGGACGGAGGGGCCAATCTGCCACCCTGACCCCTTAGTCCGGCAAGTCTGCTGCTTCCCAGGGGCCCGCATCCGGGACATTGCGGAGAGGATCCCCAAGCTCCTCAAACCCACAGACCACTATCCCATGCTCCTTATTCATGTGGGCACCAATGACATGGCTCGGAGCACTCCCAGCCAGGTCATGAGGCACTACAGGGATTTGGGAGCGGGGCTAAAGGGTCTGGGGGCACAGGTGGTGTTCTCGTCGATCCTCCCAGTCTCAGGCTATGGGCTGAGAAGGGACAGGAGGATCTATGTGGTCAACCAAAGACTGCGGCGCTGGTGTCGTCAGGAAGGCTTTGGCTATCATGACCACAGCCCGCTCTTTGGCGAGAGAGGCAGCGAGCTGCTGGGAAGAGATGGTCTCCACCTCTCTCCCCTAGGGAGGAGGCTCTTCTCAGCCAGACTGGCTGACCTGCTCCACCGGGCTTTAAACTAAGCCCACTGGGGGACGGGGGGACTACCGCCACTGCTGGCCCGCTGAACAATCCTTGCAAAGCCAGCAGATCACGGCACGCAAGGGAGCCCACCCCAGCCCCAGCCCTGGATCAATCTGTGGGCAAGGAAGGAGCCCCCCAGGGAGCACTTGTCTGCCTGTACACAAATGCCAGGAGCTTGGGGAATAAGCAGGAGGAGCTCATCCTCCTGCTCAGTGCAAACAATTACGATGTCATAGGGATCACGGAGACCTGGTGGGACTCCACCCAGGACTGGACCACGGGGATAGATGGCTATACCCTGTACAGGAGGATCGTGTAGAGAAAAGGGGTGGGGGTGTAGCTCTCTATGTTAAGGAAAGCTACGCGTCCCTGCAAGCCGATATTGGCGACCAGGGTGGATGGCTGGAGACCCTCTGGGTTAAAATCCGTGGGGAACACGGCACAGGGGACACAATGGTGGGAGTCTATTACAGACCTCCCACCCAAAGTCCTGAGCTTGACCAGGAGTTTGCACAGGAACTGGCTGAGGCAGCTTGCTCCAGGACCATGGTTGTCATGGGTGACTTCAATTACCCAGACATCTCGTGGGAGGATCGCTCAGCAAAATCTGAGCGGTCGCAGAGCTTCCTCTCGTGCGTGGATGACCTCTACCTGACTCAAGAAGTCTATGGGCCAACAAGAGGCAAAGCGCTGCTCGACCTGGTGCTGGCTACTGGGGAGGACCTAGTCGGCGACCTAGTGATTGATGGGAAGCTGGGTGACAGCGACCACGAGCTGATCACCTTCACCATCCGCCGAAAAGCTGGCAAGTCAGTCAGCAACACGCAAGTCCTTGACTTCAGGAAAGCCGACTTTGACAAGCTCAGGAGGCTTGTCAGTGAGGCCCTAAGGGACTGTGACCACAGGGAGAGGGGAGTTCAAGAAGAGTGGTTGCTCCTCAAGGGAGCGATCCTCAATGCACAAACTAAGTCTATTCCATCTCGGAGGAAAGGCAGCAAGAGGGCACAGCAGCCCCCCTGGCTCTCCAAGGACCTAGCAGACCTCCTGTGGCTAAAAAGAAAGGCCTACAAAGGATGGAGGATGGGAGTCACCTCCAAGGAGGATTATTCTGCACTGGTCCGGTCCTGTAGGGAGCAGACCAGGAAAGCCAAGGCTGCAACTGAACTCCAGCTAGCTTTGAGCATCAAGGACAATAAAAAGTCCTTTTTCAGATATGTGGGGAGCCGGAGGAAAAGCAGGGGCAACATTGGACCCCTGCTGAACCAGATGGGGCAACTGACAACTGACGCCCAGGAAAAAGCCAACCTATTAAATAGGTACTTTGCGTCGGTCTTTCATCAGCCCCATGGGACGCCCGTGCCCGCTACAGGGCCGGGAAGTCCGGGTGAGGGTGATCCCCTGCCCTCCATTAATGCTGACTTTGTGAAGGAACATCTTGAGAACCTGGATACCTTCGAATCAGCCGGCCCTGACAATCTTCACCCCAGGGTACTCAAGGAGCTGGCGAGCATCATAGCCCAGCCTCTAGCGCGGATCTTTGAAAACTCTTGGCGCTCTGGTGTAGTGCCTGAAGACTGGAAGAAGGCCAACGTGGTGCCTATCTTCAAGAAAGGGAGGAAAGTGGATCCGGCTAACTATAGGCCCATCAGCCTGACTTCTATCCCGGGGAAGATCTTAGAAAAGTTTATTAAGGAGGCCATCCTTAATGGACTGGCCGACGCCAACATCTTAAGGGATAGCCAGCACGGGTTTGTTGCAGGTAGGTCTTGCTTGACCAATCTCATTTCCTTCTACGACCAGGTGACCTATCACCTGGACAAGGGAGATGAGATTGATGTCATATATCTTGACTTCAAAAAAGCCTTCGATCTGGTGTCCCATGATCGTCTCTTGGAGAAACTGGCCAATTGTCGCCTTGGGTCCACCACGATCCACTGGCTGGAAAATTGGCTCCGGGGTCGGACCCAGAGGGTAGTAATTGATGGAAGTCACTCATTGTGGTGTCCTGTGACCAGTGGGGTCCCCCAGGGCTCTGTCCTTGGACCCATACTGTTCAACATCTTCATTAATGATGTGGACACTGGAGTCAGAAGCGGACTGGCCAAGTTCGCCGATGACACCAAACTTTGGGGCAAAGCATCCACACCAGAAGACAGGCGGATGATCCAGGCTGACCTGGACAGGCTCAGCAAGTGGGCGGATGAGAATCTGATGGTGTTCAACGCCGATAAATGCAAGGTTCTCCACCTTGGGAAAAAAAACCCGCAGCATCCTTATAGGCTCGGCAGTGCTATGTTGGTTAGCACTATGGAAGAAAGAGACTTGGGGGTCATCATTGACCACAGGATGAACATGAGCCTGCAACGCGATGCTGTGGCTAGTAAAGCGACCAAAACGCTGGCTTGCATCCATAGATGCTTCTCAAGCAAATCCCGAGACGTCATTCTCCCCCCGTACTCGGCCTTAGTGAGGCCGCAGCTGGAGTACTGCGTCCAGTTTTGGGCTCCACAATTCAAAAAGGATGTGGAGAAGCTTGAGAGAGTCCAGAGAAGAGCCACGCGCATGATCAGAGGTCAGGGAAGCAGACCCTACGATGACAGGCTGAGAGCCCTGGGGCTCTTTAGCCTGGAAAAGCGCAGGCTCAGGGGTGATCTGATGGCCACCTAACAAGTTTATCAGGGGTGACCACCAGTATCTGGGGGAACGTTTGTTCACCAGAGTGCCCCAAGGGATGATGAGGATGAATGGTCACAAACTACTACAAGATCGTTTCAGGCTGGACATAAGGAAGAATTTCTTTACTGTCCGAGCCCCCAAAGTCTGGAACAGCCTGCCGCCGGAGGTGGTTCAAGTGCCTTCATTGAACACCTTCAAGATGAAACTGGATGCTTATCTTGCTGGGATCCTATGACCCCAGCTGACGTCCTGCCCTTTGGGCGGGGGGCTGGACTCGATGATCTTCCGAGGTCCCTTCCAGCCCTAATGCCTATGAAACCTATGAAAAAGGTTATAAATAACAATTTAAAAATCAAATTAATCTTCCTCAGTGAAGTGCAGGTTCAGCTAGTAAACTTTGATTTCACTTCACACTCAAAGACTGACAAAAAATATTTCCATTGTTAATAATCAAAATTTATGGAAAGGAGATGTACAAGAAATGATGGCTGATGGAGAACCATGCTGGCTGATGGAGAACCAAGCTGACTCTAGTTTGGACTGCAACTCCAAGAAACCCCAGGAGACTAGAAACAAAGGAAGAGGAAGTAGCAAAGCCAACAAGGGAACTACTAGTGAGTGGAGCCAGGACCGATGGAAGTTAATTATCATTGTCATTAATAAATTGTCCCCCCACCACATCCCTAATTTTGTACAATCCTGAAAATGTAAATTGATAAAAATTGAAATAAATGCTTTAAAATAAACATTGATATTATCCACCAAAATTATTAGAAAAAAAATTGAATTCTGCCAAGCCTATATATGAAACAGCATTGTATGCATAAAAGAAACAGTCAATATACCAATTGATTAATCAAAATGAGATGGATACATACTTTGGGAAACAGCTGTCATCTTTGAGAAAAATATGTTCATCTGGGAAATAAAATCTGCCTTTAATTATTTTGTTTGAGATGTAACATAAATTTGTAAAGGGTTAGACAAACCTCATAGAACATTTGGAGAATCAATGCAATCAATGGGACAAAGGTATGGATAAAAATAGTAGCCATAATTTATATAGGCTTCAAGGTTTCTGAAAGGGTATTATACAAAAAGCCACATTTATGAGGTTAAAAAGGCAGGGTGCAATGAGTGAGCTATTTCAGAGGATAACAGACTAGCCTGGAGACTGAAGACAAAGGTTACTAGTGAGTGGAAATACTTCAGGATGGAGAGGAATACATTTGCAGTGCCCTGTAATCTATAATAGGTATAATTTTGTTCTCTTTATAGAGCAGTTACCTATAATAAAGGGAGTGCAGTAAAGTATTAACTCATAGAATCTATGATTCTACAATTCTTCCATATGTCAGAAAATCACATGCACAGGAACAGGGGCATATTCAACAACAAGGAAGGCTGTGGCTAAAATATAAGCAGCTAAGGTTGACAAGTGGCTTGTGCACTCCAGCATGGAGAAATGTATGGGAAATAGCTGTTCTGCTACTCAGTGCATCCGCAGGTGGCAGATAGTGCAATGACCTTCAGGGAAGGTTAGCTGCAAATAAGCAGGAGTAACTCTGATGAATAAGCAGTCATGGATCAAGCAGCAGCAGTACCATCAGGATGTGGTGAGGACAGTGGATGGCAATGTTTTCCCTCCTGAAAAGCCACATATATTGTTTGACAGTGCTGTGGTATGGCAAGTACAGGTCACCATTATAATAAGCCTGCCTAGCCCCCAGCCATAGGTCTAAAAGTCTTAAATGGTGGAGTAGACAAGGAAGATATTAAAATCTCAACAGCTATGAAGACAGATGAAGGCTGCAGCGGAATGAGATCCCCAGTTGCCTTGGTCTCCTTGTCATTGGATCAAAAACCTGTCCTGTCAAGAGCCTTGTGAAGCTGACGTGCAGCAGCTTCATGATAAAACAAGTCACGCACAGGCATCTTCTATGAAAACAGCTTTTCCAGCACATTCCTCAAGCCTTTGGGTGACCAGGTAATGGTGACAGGAGCAGGACTGTGAGGTCTGGAGGTCTTCTAGTGACCTCGGGTAAAGGCAGCAGTTACAAGGTTTTCTAGAACTTGGGTGAGACAGGAGTGCAATTTGGCAGCTGTAAATTGTGAATGAGCAACCCTCTTCAGGATCCGCTCTGCTCACCCCACATGGGGAGGAGGCTAGAAAAGTTGTCCTAAACATAGCCAGTCTAATACAGTATTCTGTATTTCTTACTGACCGGATAACTACATACAGTGGGAATACCTTTAGTGTGGTCAAAAATACCAGTGAAGACACACCATCATTTTTGGGACCTGGAACATCAAGACCCTCATGAACAACCCTAATAGTGAATATCCAGAGTGCTTCATTGCAATCATGGCCCAAAAACTCAGGTGACACAGCATCAATGGAGCTGCACTGAGTGAGAGCTGGCAAATGGGAGATAGGCAGCTCAAAGAACGTGGAGGTAGATAGACCTTCTTCTGGAAGGGTAAACAGGAAGGAGAATGCCAACTTCATGGAGTTGGTTTTGCCATTAAAAATGAACCCATAAACCAACTCAGTGAGTTCCCTATTAATAAACACCTCATGACTCTGTCTTAAACTGGGAGGGAGCTTATATGCCATGGTCAGCAGTGTCTATGCCCTGACTCTTGATGCTGTGGATGAAACCAAGGAGGAATTCTATGCCAACCTTGAATTCAATGCCAAGTCCTTTCTGATGTCCTGGAGGGAGACAGACTTAATCTTTTTGGTGATTTCAATGCCAGAGTCAGAAGAGACTCTAACCTCTGGAACAGAACCATTATCAAAGAAGGAGCAGGAAGGATCAACTCCAATGGCATCCTTTTCTTGACCAAATGCATGGAACATGGACTCACCGTCACCAACACCTTGTTCCACCACAAAAACAGGCACAAGACATCAGAGCAACACCCACGATCCAAGCACTGGCACCCAGTTGACTATGTCATTATCCATGCCCCAGGTTGCAAAGATGTCTACATCACCCAAGTGATGCTAGGAGCTGATGATTGCTGGACTGATCACCAACTCATCCACTTGGTTATGTCACTCAAACAGTTTCTGAAATGCTGGCTGCAGCAGAAGCAATGCCAATGGAAGATCAACGCTGAAGGTCTCAAGGACCCAATCAAGCAAGACCTCTTCTACCAGTGCCTCAAAGAAAAACTGGTGAATTCCAACCAACAACAATGGGAACATGTCAGAAGCATGTGTGGTTTCCTCAGGGCCACTGTCATCAGCACCTGTGAGTAGGCACTTGGATTCTCTACCAGGAAACATCAAGACTGGTTTAATGAGAATGACCAGGAGTTCCAACAGTTGATCAATCACAAGCATAATGAAGGCTTTTTGTGCTTGGCAGAATGACACCTAATCCAAGCAAAAGAAACTGAACATCAAACAAGCGAGACAAAGGAGGACCCATGATATGAAGAGCAAATGGTATGAAGACAAGGCTAAGGAGATTCAACATCTTACTGACATCCACAATATGCATGGTTTCTTCAGTGCCACCAAAGACATCTATGTTCCAAGTACTCAGGGACCAAGCCCCTTGAGACCTAAGGAGACCTAAGGATGGAGGAGACCTGATCAAGGAAATCAATGCTCATTGGAAGGAACATTTTGAAGACCTTCACAACCAAGACTGTGATGTTGATGAGTTTTCTCAACTCTATCCCACTTCACCCAGTTACAGATGAACTTGGAATCCCTTCAACCCTTGATGAGGTGAGGAAAGCCATCAAGCAGATGAAGAACAACAACACATCTGAAGTGGATAGAATCCCCATGGAAATCTTCAATAAGCAGGAAGAGGAGCTCACATCATAGCTTCATGTCCTCATCTTAAGGGTATGGAATGTTGAAATCCCAGAAAACCTCAGGGACACCATGATTGTGACAATCTTCAAGAAAGGAGACAAGTCTGACTGTGGAAACTACAGAGGGATTGCCCTGCTGTCCACCACAGGAAAGATCAGTGAGAACCCTCCTGAACTGTCTTCTTCCACTTGCTGAAGAGCTCCTCCCAGAATCTCAATGTGGGTTTAGTGTAACAAGAGACACAACTGACATGATCTTCACAGTTTGCCAGCCGCAGGAGAAACTCAACATAAAGCTCTCTACATGGCCTTCTTTGACCTCACAAAAAGCTTTTGACTCTGTCAGCCAAGATGTTTTGTGGAAGATCCTTCTGAAGTATGGACGCTTACCAAAATTTGTCACCATTTTCTGCCTCCTCCAAGATAGTATGCAAGTGGTAGTTCTCAGTAATGAATCTGTCACAGAGCCTTTTGAAGTTAAAATGAGAATTAAACAAGGTCGCATTATTACTCCAACACTCTTCTCAATGTTCCTTGACAGGATGCTACATCTGATCACCAAGAGGCTTCCAGCCAGAGTAGAGTTAAACTATTGAATGGATGTTAAGCTATTTAACTTCAGCCAACTCTTAGCCAAAACCAAGACCACCCCAGCTTCATTCATTGACCCCCAGTACTCTGATGATGGTGTAGTGTGTGCTCACTCGGAAGCAGACCTTCAGGCAATTGTGAACATCTTTACTGAGGCAAACAAGAAAATGGGACTGACACTTAACATTCAGAAGAGTAAGGTCTCCCACCAACAAGCTCCTAATGAACAGTCCACAGCTCCAGTAATCCAGATACACAGTGAGACTCTGCAGTTATTCCTGTACCTCGGAAGCCATCTCTCACCAAAGGCTGACATTGACGAAGAAATCCAACATCGCCTCAAATGTGAAAGTGCAGCCTTTGGACACCTGAAGAAATTGGTGTTCAAAGATTGTGACATCGTATCCAAAACCAAGCTCAGGATTTATCAAGCAGTCATGATCCCCACCTTGTTGTACATAGCTGGGACATGGACAACGTACAGGAGACATCTATAGTTGTTGGAGAAGTACCATCAATGCTGCCTGTAGAAGATCCTCCAAATCCAGTGGGAAGACAGATGCACCAACATCAGCGACCCCCTGCAAGCAAACATTATGAGTATTGAGGTGATGATCATCCGACATCAACTTTGTTGGACCGGCTATGTCATCCAGATGTCAGACTCCAGACTCCTGAAGTAAGTTTTATTCTCCCAGCTCAGCCAAGGTGTATGCTCAAAAGGAGAGCAGAAATACTGCTTCAGGGATGTCCTCAAGGCCAACTTAAGAAAAAGCAACATTGGTGTCAACTTGTGGGAAACTATCTCTGAAAACTGCCCCAAATGGAGAAAGAGTCTGCTGCAGGGATCTCAGTACTTTGAAACCTCACGACAACAATAGAAGATGGAAAAGCAGCAGCGGCAGCAGCAGACACAATATGTTGTGGACCAAATCAAGAATCCAGCGCCACCCATCCCACGTGGAAACACATGTCTGAGCTTCAGTAGAGTCTATCAATCCTGGATAGGCCTCATCAGCCATCTTGGACAGACAGATAAGTCAACCATGGAAGACAATCATCCTCAAATGTGAGGGATTGCCGAAGAAGATGAGAAAGAAACAAAGGAAAATAAAAAGAACCAAGCAGATAAGTTAGAACTATTGATTGGCACACTTACTATCACAAAATTAAGTAAAGTATATGGGAACTCAAAGGAATAGAAAAGATACATTATGGGACCTTAGCACCTTCCTGTTGTAAGAAGTGGAGGTGACCATCAAAATGCAGGGAGGTGCACAGGAACCCATTTATTAGGCTTTTCCATTTCTACCCAGGAGCTGCACTGAGTTTCCACACATAGGATCAGATTGGGTTAATGGATCATAGCTGCTTGCTTCCCTCTGGGGACAAGCATGTTAGGACCAGCTGAAGTTAGTAGAACTCCCAAGGAAGTTTTAGGAGTATTGTGAATGGAAAGACGTTTGGATGGGTAACTCTGTGTATAAATAGAGTTTCCTTTTAGAGTCTAGTCACAAAATCTCTGAGGTCTGTAGGCTGTGACCTCTCCCCATCCATTCCCAGGGACTGCACTCAGAGGAAACTCCACTAGTGCAATTACCAATGTTGTCTCTCCTCTCTGTGGCTGCATCCATGTGTGTACGTATGTTTGGTTCCCCGAGGACACCTAGCAGCGGTGCACCTTGTGCCGCTGCTAGTTGTCCCGAGGGAATGCCTATGCCAGGCACTCTCTGACTTATAAAAGGCCAACCCAGGTGGGGTAGGGGAAGCTGGGACCTGCACAGTGCTGGCCCTAGTAGCCTTACCTAAGGTCCTGGGGGCCTGCCAGGGCTGCAGCAGTGGATATCTAGGACTCAAAAGAACCTCCCATGCTGCTCCCTTACAGAGAACTGAACATGCAGTATGTCTGCAGCACCACATACCGCAGCCTTGCACATCTGGATGCGGCCTCTGAGTTGTGCTGTTTGAAATGGATAATACAATATGGCCATAAACGATTTGACCCAATCCTTAGAACTGGTAATAAATGTAGATATTGCACTTACATTTGTTATACTTGACTGCAACCCTACTCTACAGAACACCTTTGAGGTATAATAGACTGGGAAAGTTACGTCAGAAATACTACACTTTGATCTGGTTCCATGTTAATATGATTTAAAATCCAAGGCTTTTTTTTCACCCAGTTTTGATAGATTATATTAATATTTCCTTCCATGTCTAACAGGGAGAAAACTCTCTTAATATTGTGCTAGAAATATTTTCTCCAGCTGGGACATTGGTTGGTGAGAGGAAGAAATGAAATATCTGGGTAATCATGGCTGCCAGACACTGTACTCTGGTAAAGAGCCATATAAATAGGAATAGAGAAAGATATGAACAGGAATGGCTTTAACTCTGGGACTATGAGAACAAGAAACTAAAATTGATCTATTCAAATTATGTATTTATATCTTCAAACCTGGACAGGTGACCCAAGCCCCCATCCTGGCTCCAGGGAGATGCTGGTGCCCAGCCTGCCCCTGCTGGCACTCAGCAGATGGGCTCCTTTACCTGGGTCCCAGCCCCTGGCATCCCTAGCCTGGCCCAGAGGTCCCTTCCAGTCTTGGTTCTCTATGAGTCTCTGATTCCTGTCACTGACAGAGCACCTGGGGGAGAGAGGGAGGGGTAACAAACTTGAGCTGAACAAATTTGAGCTATTTGGTAACAAATTAGAGCTCAACCAGCTCCAATTTGTTACCAAGTCAGAGCTGATTGGATTTGAAACCTCAGACACAATCCAATCTAGGATTTGATTCGAAGCTGGATATGAAAGCACCATCAGATGTTTTTCTACATCCAGTCCCTAAAACCAGAAAGAAAGGAATCTAAGGGTTCAACTTGACACTTAAGCGTCAGGTGTTTAAAACTCCAGCAGCCCCACACTGAAGCAGTTTAGCAGGTGTCCTTTTAGGATTAAAATTCGTTCCCTTTCAGAGGAGGATTATCTCCTTAACCTCTACTAAACTGTAATATGTTACTACAACCCAATGATTTGCAACTGTTGCAAGTGAACATGTGTGAAGGCCCTAAGTAGAGCTTTATTTCCCAATGATGCCCTAGCTGGCATCTTTTTCCTAAACCCAGCAGATGGCCCCCAAACCAGGACGAGTAGTACCACTCTTTATGAGAGCATATGACTGGCATCAGCTGTTTCTTCTATTTGTGCAGAGTTTGCCAAGTGCACTGATGTTGCTTAGATCTGGAAACAGTCAATACTTAATATTCTGTAGCCAGCAAAGTAGGTGCGCTAGGTCACATGCAGTTCTGTTAACTCTTTTGGAGTGTCTTAGGGACTCTGTAAGACTTAGTTTTGGACTGTTTTAAAGCAGGAATATAAAAAAATAAAGGATATGCCAGTACCCAGCTGTATAACCTGCAGCCATGATTCTCCTATAGCTAGTCATGCGTTTTGATGAGTTTCCCTCTCCCCCATTTAGCAAAATGCAGTGCTAGCAAAAATAACAAGGCTTCTCATTATGATATTCTGTATTCATACCTCAAATCCCTGTGGTCTTCCTAGACTTTCTTTAATACGTTTCCACGCAACAAGAATCTCTGATACAGACAAACTTGTAGCTTTGACATCGAAAGGAGCAGCAGTGGGTTCTGTATTAAGAAAAATTGAAATAATAAACCTCCACTGTAACAACTTGTATCTATCAAAAGCACCAGAACTAAAACTGTCATACACTTCTCTTGTTCTACCTTGCTGTTCAGAATGAAGTGTTGCAGTTATGGTGAATAAGTGAAACTGAGCAAGATAAAAATATTAGTTTTATTGTGTTTTTGTATTTGTGCCAAGTCACATCAATATCTTATTAGTGACAGACCCAGGAAGATACGCAATGAAGAATATCCTTTCTATGTGCTGGCTGATTTGTCTTTGAAAACCTTTAAGTCTTATTGACAATAGCCTTTCTCCCAACAGTAAACCATCACTAGCAGTTCTGCTTGACTGCAAAAGTAAACAGAGCACCCTTTCTCTTCCTTATTCTGTACTGCTATTTAATCAGTTAAAAAATGAACACTACCTGGGATATTTTTGAGTTATGCCATAGACCGAGAAACCCACTATCATGTCTAAAATGTAAAGCAAATTCACATTTAAGGGCGTGTCCACATTAAGCCCTGAAGCTGCTGGCATCTTTGTCTGGAACCAGCAATCCTTTCTTTGTTACAAAGGTCTATATGCTGGTCCCAGCTTCACATCTTACCAGGCACTCGCCGCTGAGCTATACCTTCTCCCTGACATTCTATTCTTCAATTTTTTTCCCTTTCCTTTTCCTGTCAAGATTTCAAATGTGTTAAATTTTTTGTGTCATTTTTTAAAACCTATGCCCAGAAAAAGGCTGTATCTACCAGACCTATACAGGCTTTCCAACAAAGAACAGGACTTTGTGTTTCTAACTAGCTTAACTGCTAAGATATTTTACCCCGTACAGTAAAATAAGGAAAAGCTTTAAAAATGCTGGGTTAGTCAACAGCAAGAGGAAAGTTAAGAAAAAAAAAATCTGGAAAATAAATATTGGAAGCTGTAGTGACAACCAACAGATACATTATTTTCATTGTCCTTTTGGTCTACAGCAGGGGTGGCCAACCTGCAGAATGTGCACATGGCACACAGTAGACAAGGAAGGGGTAAAGCAGCACAGTGGCAGATGGGGCAGGGAGCAGAAAGCAGAGCAACAGATCAGGCAGGGAGCACAGGGCAGGGAGCAGGAAGTAGAGGAACAGATCAGACAGGGGAAGGGGATTGGGTAGGCAGGGTTAATTTGTGTCACACTTGCCAGAAAATTTGGCCAACACTGGTTTGCATCATGCGCTGCCTCCCGTACCCCACCTGGGGTAACTCGCCACGTGCCAGAGCGCGTGTGGCATTGGTGTTCCCTGGGGACAAGTAGCAATGACACAAGGCGTGCCGCTGCTACTTGTCCCCAGGGAAAAAAGGCTGCGCTCATCTGGACACACCCTGTGAGTGCTAAGGGTCTGCAAAACCTCTTAGGCATCACTTAAGTTGGAGTTTAGGAAAGTTTATCTTATTGTCTACTTATTTATTTTGCTTTGAAATTAAGAAGATCTCCCTCATGTATGTTTAAGTGGGAATCTAGAACTTAGTGAGAACGCAATACCTCCAAACACCACCTCCTTGGCATGTTTGTGTGTTCAGTAAAAAGGTGGATTCAGATTCATCTGGAATAACAGGGCTTGACATTTCTTTCTAGGTGTAATGTACCTTTATTATATTTATGAACTGTTAATCCAATCTTATAGCTTTTATATTTTAAGGATGCACATCAAAGAGTTTTTTTAAAAGATGTGTTTTGTGGCTGATTTAGCAGATTTACAAAAAATGGAGCTTCCTTTTGGCACAATATGTGTTAAAATTATACATTTGCCTATTGATTAAACTGTCTTAGTAAGGAGTTTAACATTAATCTTGATACACTATTTTTGGGGTTTTTTTTAATCTTTCTCTCTCCTTCACATTACACAAGGTATTCTGCCACTGACCTACACCTTCTCTTCAATGTTCTTTTCTTTTTTTTTTCCTTTTCTTTTGCTGTAAAAATTTGAATTTTTGGTAGTTTTATTTTTGTCTTTTTTTAAAAAAAATATAACCCTAGAGAAAATGAGAATTTCTGACTTTTTTCAAAATGACTCACATGAGGGTTATTAATACATATAAAATAAATTGATCTTTTAAGATGTCACAAATAACACAAATTATAATATTCACAAGGCATACATGATTTGATCCAGTTTTGATAAATTTTGTGCTACAAAGTAATATATTCTGCATGATATGATTTTTTGTACAGTTGGGGCACACTGCTTTTTTATTTTGTGTACTACAAAGATTTGTGCAGCAAAAGCTATTTTCTAGTTTTTATATTATTGAAGCAATTACCTTGTTGTCAGAGAAGATTGCAATGGGATAAATAATTTGTGATGTACCCAAAACGTTGGTTGGCAGCCTTTACACTTTCTATAAATGTAGAAATCATTTCTCTTTCATTGCATTCACTAGGGGAGGTTTATGTATTGCTCAGCTACATAAAGGCTTTTTTGTATTTTTGTATTTTTAATAAATTGTTTTTAGCAAATGGAGTAGAAATAGTTTATTTTTATGTGAGGCAAATGCATTTCTTACATATCCAGCAATTATTCACTGCAATTTCCCTGATATTAGGCACCAAGAATGTAAATGTTCAGCAAAAGAACAGAAATTATATTTTTTAGGAAAAAGGTATATTACTACTGCCTGAAAGTTTATGGAGATGAAATGGCATTTTTTATTGATTCGGATAGGTTGAAGGCCATATAATTTGTGCTAATATAAAATAGTTCAGAGCTCCGTACCATGTCATGCTTTATATTGTGTGTCTAGTACTGATGGGTTCATTAGGTTTTTCCATACTGGTCACTGGTGTTATGGCTATATTTTTTTATTAATATCTTGGTATTATTTTACATTTACTGATATTTTCCTGGGGGTCACACTGATGAAAAAGGTCAATGCCTTTAACGATCCCTTTAATATTACCTGATCACATTTTTAAAAAGATAATAAAACCTTGAGAGGCTTTGTGCTATGTCCTGAGGATGCTGTTTTCCATTTGCCACAACTATGGTTTACAGTAGCACATTACACTATAGAAATTTAGAACACTAACTTCTAATCCAGAACAGGGAACTGTAACTTGATTTCAGAGATAGGATCCTGAATTCTGTTATTGGTAGATGATGCTATCATATTCCCTCTTTCTAATACTAGTTTATATTTATTTGTTATGATAACATGGTCAGTCACCTCCCAAGATTTCAATGTCACCTGAAAAAAACCAAACCCAGGCCTGCCTGGACTAACACAAGACTGATCCTTTAAACCCAGGCCACAGGTAGGCTCTATGCAGCCTATCCCAATTATGGTTAAGTCTATGCCTATATCTTATAATTTATCTGGAATCTTTAACAATGATTAATTTATTCCACTTCATTTTTAAGTTTTGGATCTGTCCACTGAATAAAAGCATTAGTTCTGAAGGGTAGTTTGATGAGGGGAATGGAACAACCAAATGCAATTCTGCCATTTCTTTCCTCTCACTCCAAAGGACAGCAGTCTGCTGATACATGTGCTGCAAAAGAAGCTACTTTTACCCTATGAAGATATTAATTAGATGGCAAATTGGTTTCTTACTTGGGCGCATAGTTATAAAATGGAGAGGCTGACTGATAGAATTCAGGTTCTGTTAGATTAAAAGTTCTGAGTGGCATTTACCATGTCCATGAATATAAATGATACATTTGTAATAAGAGACATAACAGCTGGAGTTCTCCAAATAATATGCAGGGGCTTGCCTATCATATTGATTACACATATACGTTCCCAGGGGGGGTTAGTGTAGTGTTAATCAAAGAAAGGTTTAATAAACTCCTTCATATACAGATTTGGATTTCATTTTTAAAAAATTCAGTGAAGACAACTGTAATTGATGGATTTGCTGGCAAAGGTAGGAAGTTAGCCCGTATATTTTAAAGCTAATATGCCGATTTATTAATTTTCAGGTTCATCTAAATCCCATGAAGCTCAGCTTTAGCTACAAAATCATCCACAGAACAGTACCTCATGAATGTAAGATTTTAATTTGAAACCTGGCAGCTATGTTTAAAAATGTGTAATTGCATATTTTTGTCTCATAAATGAGAAGAAAGGGGTGATTTGTTTATTCATTTAAGCTGAGAGTGAAAAACCAAGAGAGTTGGAACCAAGAAGAAACATTTTTCGGTGTTTGTTTTGGCCAACATAATTTCAGTCTCATCACATCATACATTTTCCTGTCTTCCTTAACTGCTTTTATCGAGCCTTTAAACAGGTCAAGCAGTAAAACTCTGAGAGTTTTGATGTCACTCTATAATATGCCAGCTTCCATTTCTCTCCTCAAAATAACTGTCCATTTAGGTTCTGTATTTGATTAAGTGAGTTAATAAAAAGTTATGTTGAGTACAGAAAACATCATTGTAAAAGTAATTTTCATTGTACACTGCAGGCTCACCTACATGTGTACTTTATTACAGTTGACTAATTAGCTCTGCAGTAAAGCATCACCATCTACACGTGTACCAATATTAGGCTGCAGTAAACTAATTAACTGCATGCTAAGATAGTACTGCTGGGGAAAGTACTATTTTATGGCAGAGTCATTAAGTACAATCAAATGCACATGTACATGATGACTGCCAGGCGCAAATCACACCTGGTCAGCCCAGCCCAGCCATCCAGGGGCCAGACCCCTGCCAGTCCCGACGCTGCCTGACAGCGCCACCCAGAACCTGGGGCAGATGTTCCCTGCTCTTTGCTAGCCCAGGGCTGCTCCACCCTGGCTCCAAGTGCTGTGGTCCTGGGCGCACACGAAGACACTGCACCTGGGAGCAGTGTACTCCAGCTCAAAAAGCTTTAGACTTTATTGCATTGCATGAATTGCACATGTAGACGTACCATACGTTTCTTGCAGCAGCACCTAGCAAGTTGCCTCAGGGATTGAAGCCCCAGAGTGCAAGCTGATTTATATTAAAAAATAGCAAAAATTAGCATCATTAATACTACACTGCATAGTTCAAGGCTCAGAAAGTGTTGGATTCCTCAATTAACTTAGAATTTAAAGCAACATTCCTGGCATTATAGGACAAAACTATAATGGTTATAAAGAATATAAATGTTTTTATTTTTATGTCAAGATAGTTTCTACTCTAAGGGCAGGTCCACATGAACAGGGGCATGTCGTTGCAGCAGCACAAAGAGTAACGGCACAAATTCGTGCTGCTACCTTGTGCTGCAGTGCATGCCCCTGCTCCATGTGCTGAAGAGGGAGCTGGCTGGGGCACAGGGTTCCTCAGCAGGGCCTAGCCATCCTTAGGGTTGTCTTCTCCCCCATCTCTGCATGCTGTGAAGCTCCCATGCTGAGGCACCCTGTACCTTAGCTAGCCACTTCCTTGGGCTGGCTGCTCCCTTGTTTCCACATGCCTCAGTGCAGGGACTCCACTGCAGAGCTATTGCACTAAGGCACGTGGAGCCCTCCTGCTGAGGCACCCTGTGCCCCAGCAGGCCGCTCCCCAGCTGGCTGGGGCTCAATGTGCCTCAAGACGGGGGAGCAGGAGGCCCTGGGCTGGGTGCTCCCCTGTGTCCTCATGCCGTAGCACGAGAACTCCACTGCAGAGCCCCTGCGGTGAGGCACATGGAGCCTCTGTGTGGGAAATCCCAGTAGCAAATTTTGCTCTGGCACTACACATCAGCAGCACCGTGAACTGATTAACGTACAACTTGTGTGTTTTTTTTGTGGTGCAAAGAGGTTTGCAGCGCCATGGACCAGACATGCCTACATGTCTGGATCCAACCTAAAGGGTTTGAGTGAGGTTTCTACACATGACTAACAGAGTAAGAAAGCTGGGTGTAGTACAAAGCCTCTCTGGTTACTTCAAAGCAGAAATGGTGACATTTTACATAACCCTAGTGGATGGAATACTTATTGGGAGCATCTACACATGAAATTAATTTGACTGAATAAACTCTGGTGCAGTTTGTACCACAGTTTATTGCTCCTAGGCACTGTGTTTACATGTGTGCTTGGGACTGCAGCACGTTGAGCCGGGATAGAGTAGCCTTGGCTGGCAAGGGCCTGGAGGGTCAGCCTGCCAGCCCTGGGCTGCTCTGGTCTGGCCCAATGTGCTGCAAAGGGGCTGGCTGGGGCACAAGGGTGCCACAGTGCAGGGCTAGCCAACAGGCAATACCCACACTGAGGCACCCTCATGTTTCAGCCAGCCCTGTCACATCTAAATGTGTATTGCAGCTCAGTAAATAATGCTGCCATAAGATAGTAGGATAGTACTTGTGTTAACTTATGTGTCAATGCTGACACTATACTGTGCAGCTAATTAGGCAACTCCGTAGTAAACATCTTGTGTAGATGCACCCACTTCCTCCTTAATGTTCCTCTTCCTAGCCTCCCATATTCCTTTCTCCATTGCTCTACCCTTGCTTACTTCATTTTCCCCTTTTTATGTATTAAAACCAAGCATGTATACCACATGAACCGCATTTTTTTTATTTAAAACTCTTAACAATCTTGCCAGCTCTGATCCCAGGATGCCAGTACCCTAGGTGTTCTTGTGAAGTCCAGTCCCTGAATAGAGGTGTTTTCTGTGAATGCCTCCCAGGGGCTGAAAACCTCAAAGACTTCCTCATATTACCAGTTTTTAAGTCATTTGTATTATTTTGTCCCTTCTTCGCCCTCCTTATCTAGAGCTATGAGCCTGAAGAATTCCAGTGAAAAATCATCTAAGTCTCCACTACTTTAATTCTCTTTTCCAGACTAGTGTAGTTATCCTTGATCTATTCCAGCATGAAGAGATCTCTATGGCCAAAGAGCACAAGGCTAGGACCAATGGCCTCAAGCTGTGCTAGAGACAAATTAGGTTGGGGATTATGAAGAACTTTCTGACTGTGAGGTTGGTGAAGCTATAGAACAGGCTATCCAGAAAAATTGTGGTATCTCCATCACTGGAAGCTTTCAAGAGCAGATTGGACAGACACATTGCTGGGATTCATAGATTCATAGATTCATAGATGTTAGGGTCGGAAGGGACCTCAATAGATCATCAAGTCCGACCCCCTGCATAAGCAGGAAAGAGTGCTGGGTCTAAATGACCCCAGCTAGATACTCGTCTAACCTCCTCTTGAAGACCCCCAGGGTAGGGGAGAGCACCACCTCCCTTGGGAGCCCGTTCCAGACCTTGGCCACTCGAACTGTGAAGAAGTTCTTCCTAATGTCCAGTCTAAATCTGCTCTCTGCTAGCTTGTGGCCATTGTTTCTTGTAACCCCCGGGGGCGCCTTGGTGAATAAATCCTCACCAATTCCCTTCTGTGCCCCCGTGATGAACTTATAGGCAGCCACAAGGTCGCCTCTCAACCTTCTCTTGCGGAGGCTGAAAAGGTCCAGTTTCACTAGTCTCTCCTCGTAGGGCTTGGTCTGCAGGCCCTTGACCATACGAGTTGCCCTTCGCTGTACCCTCTCCAGGTTATCCGCATCCTTCTTGAAGTGCGGCGCCCAGAATTGCACGCAGTACTCCAACTGCGGTCTGACCAGCGCCCGATAGAGGGGAAGTATCACCTCCCTGGACCTATTTGTCATGCATCTGCTGATGCACGATAAAGTGCCATTGGCTTTTCTGATGGCTTCGTCACACTGCCGGCTCATGTTCAACTTGGAGTCCACTAGGACTCCAAGATCCCTTTCCACCTCCGTGCCACCCAGCAGGTCATTCCCTAGGCTATAGGTGTGCTGGACATTTTTCCTCCCTAGGTGCAGCACTTTGCATTTCTCCTTCTTGAACTGCATCCTGTTGTTTTCTGCCCACTTGTCCAGCCTATCCAGGTCTGCCTGCAGCTGTTCCCTGCCCTCCGGCGTGTCCACTTCTCCCCATAGCTTTGTGTCATCTGCAAACTTGGACAGAGTACATTTCACTCCCACGTCCAAGTCGCTGATGAAGACATTAAAGAGTATCGGTCCAAGGACCGAACCCTGCGGGACCCCACTACCCACACCCTTCCAGGTCGAGACCGACCCATCTACCACGACTCTTTGGGTGCGACCCTCTAGCCAATTCGCCACCCACCGAACTGTGCAGTCATCCACATCACAGCCTCTTAATTTGTTCACCAGTATGGGGTGGGATACCGTATCGAAGGCCTTCCTGAAGTCCAGGTATACGACATCCACCCCTCCTCCTGTGTCCAGGCGTTTCGTAACCTGGTCATAGAAAGAGACTAGGTTGGTCAGGCACGATCTGCCCGCCACAAACCCATGCTGGTTTCCCCTCAGCATAATTTGCCCTGCCGGGCTCTCACAAATGTGAGCCTTGATAATTTTTTCAAATACTTTACCAAGGATGGAGGTGAGACTGACTGGCCTATAATTGCCCGGGTCCTCCTTCCTCCCCTTTTTGAAAATGGGGACCACGTTAGCCCTTTTCCAGTCCTCTGGGACTTGGCCCATGCGCCACGAGCATTCGAATATTCCCGCCAGTGGCTCTGCAATGACGTCGGGATGGTTTAGTCAAGGATGATTCTGCCTTAAGCAGAGGGCTGACCTAGATGACCTTGTGAGGTCTCCTCCAGCCCTATCTTCCTATGATCCAATGATTCTGGTCATTTGTTCAATGAAAGATAACAAAAGACAATGACTGATTGTCCCTGCCCTCTCAGGTTTTTATTCTTCCCTCATGGCCACATCTTGTATTCTTACTCGTGATAGACAGCAAAACTTTCTGTTCTTTGGATCTGCTCTGGTCATCTATCTACAAGTAGGTAGATTCTTTTTATTAAAGAGTTCTGAATCACATATGCCTCTTCCTGGTATTGGAGCAAATCTTAGATACTCTTTTATTGTACCTTTTATCTGTAGAACATTCTGTCTTGTGCTTCCTCTTGCAAGCTCCTGTATGTCACCCTTGCTCCTCTTTGGGCTTCAGCGTCAGGCTATCTCCCTTACCTCTTCCTTTCTTGGGATACTAACTGCCCTTCTCTCTTTCCCTGCTTCTCCTTATCCATTTACTGTATTGTCACAACTAACCACATTTCTTCTCAAAAGCAAATCTAAGAAAAGTATTTCACCTGATGGAATTCATCTTAGCAGAGAGCAATCTAAGGTACAGACAGACACAGAGATTGAATAACTGAATAACTGAAATGTGACATAGAAACTGTGACCCCATAGAAAATGGGGTTCCTAAAAGTTAGTTCCTCCTCATTTCCAGCTGCACGCCGGCTCCCAAAATCCGTTTTTGCTCCTCTACCTTGCTCTTATGGCCATAGTCTTCCATTGGTCACTCTCCTAGTCTAGCCTTCAATTCCACTTGTTCATCAATGGTGTATTTTTCTCTCTTTATCAAATTACTGCATCCCATTCTGAATTCTTATATTGCTTTCATATGGATCTCTAGTGCAGATCTTTTCTTGCATGAGCTCTACAATGTCATATTTCATGTAGAAATATTTTTCACTAATAACTTTCCTCTCTTCTTTTGTGACTTCTATTTCTGCTCAGCAATCATCATTTTCAAGCTTAAAGAAAAAAAAAAGCCCTTCCCAATTTTCCCTCTAAAAACTCCCATGCCAAAACCTTCATTTTCCATGGTTACTGGAATCCCCTGGTTGCTGAGTACTCTAGGCTTTATTCCTATGTCAGCCCTGTCCTTCATTTAGACTCAACAATTATATATACACCTGTAGTGATAAAATGCAGGGAGCGTTTTTATGCACTCAAGTCCAGGGCATTCATCCAGTCACAACACAGCCCCCAAACAGATTGCATATCTCTATATTATACATGGGAAACAAACAAACCAAGAAGTAACAGACAAATACATTTACTTACTTTCATGACACAAAGATTCACTCTTTTGAAACTCATTCACTCTATGAAACTATGAAACTACTATGAAACTATTTTCTTATCAAGAAGAAGTCCCATGTAAGTTCCCTTGCTCCTCACCCCCCCCCCCCCCGCCTTCTTCCCCTCCCATCCCCTTTGCTGATCTTTCTAGTTGCTTTGCTGAATCAATGGATGTCAGGGATCTCACTCAACTGGGCCTATTTGTAAATCCGACTGGATGTTTATCTCCATCTCTAGGCATGTAATATTTTTAAATCTACCCCTCAAGATCCCAAGTCCCATCAACTTTCACTGAGACACAGGCTTTTAAGTTCTTAAGTCACTTTTGACCATTTTACCCTAGGCCTTTATGCTAGACCTTTGACAAGAGTGCACTGAATCCATGATGAATAGTCAGTGAGCCCATTGCAGATGCATTGGTTAGGATAACGGTTTGCAGGATCAGCTTCAGGGTTATAGAATAATGTACTGTTGATCTCTGTTCAATATTCTTTCAAATGGAAATCCATGAGAAATGTGCTTTTAGTTCCTCACTCTTTTAAAGCCAATTCCCCCCCTTTTTTCCACAGAAAGTTGAAATCATATTTCTTGTCCTTGGTACTAAGTTTTAGCTGTAATAAATTATTTCATTGTCCCTTTAAATTTTCACTTACAGCACCTTAGGTTACTTACATAAAAATATGTTTATAAATTATTTTTTTTACTGTATTGTCACAGCTAACCACATTTCTTCCCAAATGCAAATCTAAGAAAAGTATTTCACCTGATGGAATTTATCTTAACAGAGAGGAATCTAAGGTACAGACAGACACAGAGATTGAATTAATAAAGTTATAATAGGAAGGTACTTCTGAATGACTCAACTGTGACATAGAAAATGGGGTCCCTAAAAGTTATTCCTCTATTTTGCATAAAATACAACAAAAGAAAGCTTAAATTACTAAACCTAAACTGATCACTTGCATCTTGTATTTTAAAGAAAAATTTAGAAGAACAGATTGTTATATTCTTGTAGATTCTCAGTTTTCTCTAAATATCAACATATATAAGATTATTTATTAAAATTCAATGTCATTATTTGGCATCCAAAATGGAGAAACAACAGATATTATATATTTCTTCAGATTATGCAAAGGGAAAAATCTCTCCACTTTTACAAAACTCTTTTTTTTCTGGACTTATTATCAGTGGGTACTGTAGTTCAAATAATAAAAGAACCAACATAAATTGCATTATTTCACTGCTTTTTAATGAACAATAAAGCCAACCATAGATGGCAAAATGTCCAGGTCAGATAGATTGGAAAGTCAGATGTCACTTCAATTTTCTATCATTTTGAGATATACTCATTTTTTATAGTGATATGAAATAATGTTAAACCAAACAATAAAATGCACACAGATTACTGGAACTTAACGAAAAAGAACTTCTCTAACCTTTAGGATGAAGGTATCACAATAATACCTATAACTGAGAGGGATAGGTAGTAATAAGTCATTTAACAAAAATGTTATTCTTTAAGCAATAATATGAAAAAGGAATAAACTTTTTTCCACTAACATGAAATTTGGTCATCTTCATTAATACCTTACTCTTTAGATAGCTCCACTGAGGAAAGTGAGACTACCTACAAAGTACCACACAGCATGTGTAGGGTTGCAGAATTTGCCCTTTAATATTAGAATTGATCAGATTATTTATTGCAAATTATACTTGACTTTTTCAGTTTGCAAATTTTAAACAAACTGATATCCAAAAATATTGTGGATATCCAGTTCTAAAAGTGCAAATCAGTGTTGCTCCATAGAAACCAGCTGGATTATGTCAGTTTATACAGGTATGCTCATAGTCATTATCCATAAATATTTGTTGAATAATTTCCCAGAACAATTTTCAGCCTTTCATTAACCATGTGTATGATTGCTGGTATGTGTTCAAAAATTGGATATAGTTCTGAACCCTGTAATGGGAATAAATCTTTACTACATTTGAATATGTAAAATGAGACATAGCAAAAAAAAAAGAATACTTTTGGTCTCAAATTTCCAAGAAATAATCATAAATGTAGTGAATCTGTGTAACATGAACATTTTCATGAAACCTGGAGACCATCTGAATAATGTACTTATAATGAATAACATAGCTGTCATGAAATACAGAAGAGCCAGTCTTTATTTTTTTAATCTGATATTTTCATAATATGTGAATGCTACTTATTATGATAACATCACGATCTGAATATTAGGCCTGAGCCAGGTATGTTAATACTCTCAGCTTTCCCACTGGATGATGTTGGGCAGGTTACTTAATTTCCCTGTCTACAAAATAGGAATAATAATGCATATGCCCTTTGTAAAGTGTTTGGAAATGTATTGGCAAAATGCACAACGATAACGGAGGTATCGTTTTTGCATAATTTGTAACATTCAGTCTCTCAAACTAACCTCCTTCAGCTGAACAGATAACCACAATAGGGCTGAAGGGTCCATCTCCTTTGTTGTTATATACACCAACTTTCACCTCAAAGGGGGTAAGAGGAGGTACACTTTCATCCCTGTAGATGAACTTCGAAGCATCTGAAGATGTCACCATTTTTTCCTTCCAACCTCGTGTTCCATTGGGTCTGAATGCCACAATGTATCCAAATCCTTCCCCATTCTGGAACTCTTCTGATACTGGCTAAAAGGGAAAATTCATTTAATTAAAAGATACACAAACCTTCATTATATTAGAAGGCAATTACTTAACAGACAAATATAAACTGGTTGCTTAACTTGGAAGATCTTATACTATGGCAAGATAGAACTGTGTTCAGTATACCTGGGAATATTCTGGGCTAGTCCACTGGTGCTTAAGCAAGCCAGATATCACCCCCCACAAAGTGATGGATATGGCCCACAGCACAGGCTATCAATAACAAGCAGCTCAGCTCAGCCCATCTCTTTCCCTGCCCTATGCCTTGTTGCTGATCCCTTCTGCAGCCAGGTCCCCTCCCTTTGTCTACTCTTCTTTCCCTTCCACCTCCACCAACCACCACCAGAGAGGAGTAGAGGCCCATGGTGCAACTAGATGGCAAGCCCACAGGCCTGCACTCTGAAAGGTTGAGCTCCACTGGGTTAGTTTCTCAAAGTAAGAATTTGTTTAGTTGGGGTAGTCTTTTTCTGTTTTCCACAAGGCAGACTGACTTAGTTGAAGCTATGATGATTTATACCAGCTTAGATTGTCCCCAACATGCTTACGTTTCATAGTGACTTAGTAGTTTATGCAGAATTGGATGAGATTGCTTGCAGAATGAAGCACTATTCGAAGTGCCATGTTCTGGCCTGTAGCAACTTTTTCAACTCTTTGAATTTTAATGATATATTTTGTATTATCTTGTAAAATGACTTATCTTTTATTGTGCAATATCCTTACTGGAGAGACAAAGAATGGTAGAAATCTTTCTAACAAATAAAATATCTGAAATGTGCCCACTTTGCTATGTATAATTAGAACACATAAAATACCTCACAACTTTTGTTATTTTATTTGGCTAATGATATAAGAAGTCTGTGAGGCACAGCATGAAGTCTTGCAAGGATGAAACAAAAGGAAGAATTTCATTAAGTGTTGATAGAAGCAACAAGTTAATTAAAAACAGGGAGGGAGGAAGGAAGGAAGTCCTGTGCCTAATTTGGAGACTGCATTTCCTCAGATTGGTAAAAATGGTCTTTCTTTTGGTTTGCACTATTTGGTATGGCTTCTGTTTGGGGCAGATCAATACAGATTGTGTTATGGGAGATGAGAAGATAACCTAATGTACCAATCCTCTGCTGGTGCAGACCAGTGCAACTTCAGTGCACTCAAGTACATGAAGGTGTGTTGATTTACATGGCTACGTCTGTGGCTCTCTCTAGGCTTTCCCACCAGACCTAGAGGTCATGTGTCCATATTTTGTTCTTTACCAGATGAATAGTACTGAAGCTGGTTGGGAATTTTATAACATTTTTTTCTGTAGCCAATGTTGATTCATTGATAGAGACTTCTTGTGAAGAATAGATCACTTTTGACAAGACTTTTTTTCAGAAGGCGCTCTGCTCCAGGATTAAATTTATAGTCAGAACATGAGAGAAAAAACAAGTACTTGCTTCAGGCCAACTTAGGTCTCCCACATTATAGGTGAGTGGCAAAACCACCAAGCTATTCCAGGAACACTATTTTCTTCCTCTCTCTCACTGGAGTTTTTCTACTTCATAAAGAATAAGTAATATTCATTAGGGCAATGACATGAGCATGGATTTTCTACAACCCCAGCAAGTACCCTATTCACCATAATGTTCAGGATCCCTTTGTTTGCTTTTTCATTGCAATTTCAAAAGCTTGAATTTGTCCCAAAATGTAATAAAACTTTTCTCATAGATGAGAAAGCCATATCTAGCCTAGCATTAGTTACTATTGAATCATATGTAGCTCTAACACTAGAGCCAAAGAAGCAAGATAAACTTTAACAGATGGAGTGAAAAGCAAAGCAAAAGTGAATAAACGTTGGAGCTACTGATATGAATGGTAGATTATCTAAAATATCCTCTACTTGCATCACCTGGAAATGTAAATCCCTTGGAGACATTTACACACACATTTAAGTAATGCTATTTTGTGTTCATATCTTGATGAGATTTCCTGTAGGGGACCCTCAGTACAGTATTTCCTTACTCTGCCCTCACAGAAGTCAACATGAAACAGGACCTTTAATCAGAAGGAGTCCCTTACCTCCCAAGCTATTACTAATTCATGCCGTCTTCCACTTCTGCCACTTACATTAGCTGGAGATGTCTTTGGAACTATAAACAAAAAGGAAAAAAATATTAGAACGTCCCAGGCACTGACGCAATTACCTACTCCAGGAGACAGTAGATTCAAATCAGTACAAAAATAACAAAGGCAACACATTGTAGTAAAGAAAAGGGGCTTGAATTTTCTGATTGCATTTTAGAGAAGACTCCAATCAAGCTAGTGGGTTCACACTGTGTTGAGAATAAATAAAGAATTCTAGTGCAAACAATTTATTTTAAAAATACCATTTTATTCTCCCAAATTTCCATTTACAAATGATTTGAGAGTTATACATAGTATCCTATAAATATCTGATATATATCTTAAAAAGGCAATAGCAAAATAAATCTCAAGAACTGTGATACATTTCAGGGTTCAAATAAAATCTTGCTAAGAATAATAATTATATTTGCCTCCAATTTCTTAAGTGACTAGTGGTTTGGGGTCCTTTAATTTGGGAGTCCAACTGGAGACAACCTAAAGGGATCTGATTTTCAGAAGGTTCTGAATGCAACCATTTAAAAATCCCCCCTGCCAGCTTGAATTGGGCATCCACAGGTAGAAGCATCCAAAATTACTAATGCCTTTTGAAAGGCTGGGCTGATGCATTTCCTTGATTTACTCTCTCTCTCTCTCTCTCTTTCTCTATATATATAATTAACAAACCATATAGAAAATGCAAAAAATGACCCCCAAATATTACAGTTATCCATGGTATGAGCCTGGTTATGGTATTCTATAAAGATCTAGAAATTTTTGTTGTCATTGAATTCATACAATTTCTTTTCCTTTTTTTCCACACCCAATGAAACTCCTAAAATGACTAATGTGGTTTGAATTTATGTACTATGTTTAGCTTATGCTTTCACTCCTTCTTTGATGAAAAGGATTCTAGGATATAAACTTTCTCTTTTCTTCCTCACACCAATACATAAATCATTGGTAGAAATGTATTGTGAGGCATTAACTGTTAAGACCTTATTGCATGCTATTTAGCTTATTTATTGAGTAGCACTGTGCTTTTGAACTACAAAGGGAAAAACACATTTAAATAAACGCACACAATTTCCTCCATTTCCCATGTTGATCATTACAGGCTTAAGTTCAATAAAAGTATGGTCGTTTCGAGATACTCGAAGCTCACACAAGACTTCACAATCAATTTGTAAGGTCTTTTGAAATCTTTAGTAGGTTTACAATGAAAATGAAAACAGTGGGCCTAATTCTTATCTCACCAATCACTGATGAAACTACTGACTTCACCAGACTTACTTCTAACAGTGATGAGGAGAACCAGGATATATGTATATCTACATTTTAAAGTCAGTACATACATACCATATTTACTCAGACATAAGATGAGGTTTTGTTCCCCAATCAGAATGGGGGAAAAGCGCCTCATTTTACATGCACATATGAAGCAGAGCGGGGAGCAGGCAGCTGCTTCAGCTCTGACTCTGGCACGAAACCCAGGTCAGGAACAGAGTTAGAACCACAGCAACCTCCTGCCCTGCCCCTGCTTCACCTCTGCAGCCTCTCATCCCCTCCCCCTCTCTTCCCTCTCCATTCCTGTAAGGCACAGCTTGGCTCTAGCCTAGGCTGGGGTCTCTCCCGGACATAGAGAGCATGGAAACTTCTTTCCCTGCCCAGCCAATCAGCAGCACTGACACTGCAACATTGCCTGCTTGGTCAATCAGCAGCACCCACACTGCTGCATGGCCAGGCAAGGGCTGAGCTTCCATGTGCTGTACGTTAGGATGAAGCTGCCTGAGCAGTTTCTGATAGTAGGGGGGAGAGAAGGTAAGAGGCAGAGATTGGGGAGAGTTTGTGGGGAAGAGGTACGGAGTGAGCGGGGGGCAGAGGCTGTGGGGAGCTGGGAGTGAAGGGTGAAGGTTGGGGGCAGGAAAGCTGCAGGGGGTAGAAGTGGGTGGGGCAGGTAAGGAGGCCACCTAACCCCCTGCTCTCCAGCCACTGCTTTTCCTGCTGTAGCAGTGGGGAGAAGGATTCATGACAACCTTCCAATACTTAGATCCTACACCTGGAAAATGATAACACATTTATAAATTTTCCATATATAGAATCTAATATTGTAGGGTCATCTTATATACAAGAAAATACAGTGACATTTTTTAAGATCAAGCTGGTGCTCTGCAGAAATTTCCAAGTTTGAAATATTTCTTGCCTTTTGTGATATGTTCACCTGGGGTACAAGCTGCCTATTGCTTACTTAGTGAAGGTTGATACAGGTATTATTTGCTAGTATCCCTTGACCTACATATGATCAGATGAACAAGTCATGGTTGCAGTTGCATTACTCAGGTGAAACAGAGGTGGTTTCATTAAGTACTATTTAAATAAATTTAAAACTGCTTACTATTTGTTTGTTTTTAATTTTCCTAGGTATTTTGTTCTTATGCTCTTCAACAACCATCAGAAAATCTTCCTAGTATCCTTATAAGTGTCCTAGTGGTCTCTCATTTTCTAGTACTTGGCAGTGAGATCATATAGTGTATAATATTTCTGATATATTACCATCTAATCAATGTGCATAGTGTCATGAGAATGATAAGCAAAGAGGGCACATTCTTTTCTCTAACCCTTATTTTTCACCTGCACTAAGTATCTTAAAATGTTCAGTACGTACCCACTTCTGTTTCTGAAAATTCTATTTTAAAGAACCTGTGTAAAAATACAAAGCCATTGGAGAGGAAATGTTTGCCCCAAGACAGACAAATATTACAGTACGCAGTAATAGGATTCAAGCTCTGTGGTGGTAAGACATAAATAAACTTTTTGATAGTCAGTTGGCAGCTGCTTAATATTTAATAACCACACCATCATTTCTAAATCAAGCTTGTTCTTAATTAGATTTAAGATCCAACTTCAAATCTTCTTCAGAATTGCCTCTCTGAGGCTTGTTTGGTATACAAGTAGTTTACTTTGATGCCCCATTACTGATTCAGAGCCTTGCACTCCTTTGATATATTCAAGTTGATGGCCTTACTTGTTGTTTAACTAGCAATGCCTTCTTTCTAGGGAATTCTTGTTAATAGCCTTACAATCTGAAGCCCTACTTAAATGAATAAATGTTAAAAGAATAAACCTGTCAAAAGGATGAATTTCCTTTGCACCAAACTAAAATATACATCCATACAGCAAAACTCTTTCAAATTAATAACTATTAAAAGCATAAACATGACAAAGGA
Source organism: Alligator mississippiensis (assembly GCF_030867095.1). Lineage (NCBI taxonomy): Eukaryota > Metazoa > Chordata > Crocodylia > Alligatoridae > Alligator > Alligator mississippiensis. The sequence goes on from NC_081824.1 coordinate 443,513,538, forward strand.
ATAAATTTCCTCTGCACTGCACCAAACCACAATATATACAGTCAGAGGGGAACATTCTGAAAATGAATAACTGTTAAATGAAGAAAACTATTAAGAGAAAACATTTTTCCAGACACCAAAGCTGTACATTAACAGTTCTCCTTAGTAACATTACCTATATATCACAGTATATAGTTTTATAACTATTAATCACTCATAAATTGATTTTACTGCCACATAATTAGAGCCTTCTTGATCTTCAAAATATTATTGGCAGCAATACAGAGAGATACTTTCACACTAAATTTTAGTGTAAAAGCCTAACCAGAAAGACACCATCTCCTTGTATGTGACACAGGAATTTCCCAGGATTCTGGAGCAGCACACTTTTGCCTTTAAGGCTCATTAAAGGTCAGACACTTGGTGTCAGATCTTATAAATCATCAGGACCTCCATTTGTAGTGCAGTGACCTAACATGTTACTGTGCTATTGATTTAATATAGCAGAAGGCAGGTCAGGGTGATACCTTAGAAACTACCTTATTCAGAGAGGTGATTGCTTTTGTAGACAACTGCCTACTTCATCAGATGCTATGGTTTAGCTAATACCATTCATTCTGCATAACCAGAATGAACACACACTGAAAATCTATCAAAGACAAGAATACCCAATCACCTGTCAGGGCATATTTCTCACAAGACAATCACTCTCTCTCCAATCTCTTAGTTCTAACCTCAAAGGTAATTTACAAAACACCTTTCGCAGATGAGCCTATGAACGTCACTTCATTAACCTACTGGACACAAAAAATCATAGACTCAATACAGACATTGGATTTAAGACACATGATAACCTGCCTAACATCTGATAGCCCAAGTAAACTCTCTATTATTCACCAGCTATAGTCTGATAACCAGGTCTACATCCCCCTTTGCCCCCCTACCTTTTTCTCACCCACTGACTGCCTCAATTTGCATTTTCACTGACTGGCATTCTTGCATACTGGCCTCTGGCTTCTATTCTACTGCAGATGCTTCCTCTGCCTGATGAAGGGTGTTTGTAAGCTTCCAAAGAAGAATTTTTCCAACTATTTGAGCTGGTCTAATAAAAGCTATTGGATTTACCCAAAGAACCTTGTATGCCTATGGTTTAACTTAGGTCCCTGACATACCTTAAATTTGTCCAAATGGCTTCACTGTCAGTATGGCCTGTATAAAAGCAGGATTTGTCTGTGAGTGACTGACTATAGTAAATAAAAATCCTGTTAAAAAATCTGGTATCTTATTTAAAAAAGAAATTATAATAACATTAAACATGATTTTAAAAGAGCTGCCTTTCACAGTAGCCTAAAAAAAGCCCAAACAAATATTATCTAATTCTCTTGAAAAGCCAACACAGGAAATCTATTCTTGAGAAGTTCCATGAAGCATCTGACAGTACTCAAAACATAAGTGAAGAAAGGGCTGTCTGAGGAAAAAAAAGAAGTGCAAAAAGCCTAATTAGTATAAGCAAGAAGCAGGTTGTCCAAAGATTCATGAATAACTTGTCAGTACAATCTAAGTGCACTTTAAAACAACATTATATTTATTTTTGAGAAAAACATACACACGCTGTGTTGGCTTCAGTGAAAGTACTGCATAGAGACTGACTGGATTCTGGTAGTAGTAGCATCAAATGAAAATAACGATTAGAGTAAACATAGCTTAACTGTGGTTCAGTAAAATTATTTAAGTACTACTTTAGCCACCGAGCCATGAGAGACAAAGCCACTCAGGAACACAGACTCGTGCCTTTCAGAGACTGGTAATACTACAGAAGGTTTTCTTAAGTAAAAGAATATGAGTAGTGCTTAGGATTCACTTGTGTCTGCTCTTATGAAAACCAAAGGTAAAACTTCTCTTGATTTCAATGGGATGTTGAAGTAGGCAGATGCTTTTGAAAATTCCATCTATTTAAAATGAATATTTAAAACCAAAGTAATCTTTGAGTGTATGAAAATGGCCTAGCATCATTAAAGTCAGTAGACTTTTACTGCTTTGGGGTAGAGAGTAGTTTTCCTGCACATCTGTTGACTTTAAACAGTTTGGCCAAGAGTGACATTTTCAAAAGTAGTCACTTTTGTTTTTTTCAGTTTGTTGAATGTTTTTAAAATAATTTCAAATGGACTTTATCTTTTCTGCATTTTGTGGTTTTGCCAAGGAACTGAAAATTTTTTATTCACACAGCTCCAGTGAAATTTAGGCCAAGGCTTGTCAGTTGAGAATGTAAAAATTGAAGCATCCACAAGACTGCTGTAGCTACTTTTGAAAAATACCAGCCTATCTAAATAACATGAATTTTAATAGCATGACATTAATTTAAGCATACCAATTATGGAGTTATTTCTGTGTTTTCCCTCTAAGGAAATGATAAGAAATCCTCCTTCAGCCTTTTAAGTCATGATGGTCAAGGAGAGGTCATTACAAATAATACTTTTATAGAATCTCATAGTCATTTGTAAGCATGTCTACACATGTTCATTAGCCCAATTTAAGGTGCATTAAAGGCATGTGTCTACATGTGTGCACCCTTAATGCACCTTAAAAATGACGCTTTAAGGCTATTTGAGCCTAAATTTGATATCTGCATAAAGCAGGTATCAAATGTATGTGTGAATAGTTAAGCTGCATTAGCAAACATGTAGATGGGCTAATGTGCATTAACACGGTGTGGATCCATTGACTTGGGACTAACATTAGTCTTATGTCGGTCCGCACATCTGTGTTAATGCATATTAGCATATGCACGTGTGGATGTGCACCTAAATTGCCTTATTGTGCATTAGGCAAATACCTCTTAAGTTTAGGCGCATGTAAAAGCATGTGTAGACATACCCTATTTGTATTACAATAGGGCCAAAAGTTCATAATTAAGATCAAGACACATTATACTATACAATACATAAACATAGACATAAGGATAATTCTTGTCCTAAAGACAGTACTGCCTAAACTCTGATAGTGACTTGCTGAACATCATAGGATCATAGGAAAATAGAGCTGGAAGGAACCTCACAAGGTCATCTAGTCCAGCTCCCTGCTCAAGGTAGGATCATCCTAGACTAGACAATCCCAGCCAAATGTCAGTCTAACCTGCTTTTGAAAACCTCCAAAGATGGGGATTCCACAATTTTTCTGAGTAGCCTATTCCTATGAATGACCAGCCTCACAGCAGAAAGTTCCTCTTAACCCCCAACCTAATCTGTCTCAGCTGCAGCTTGAGGCCATTGCTCCTAGTTCTGTACCCTACAACCACAGAGAAAAGCCTATCTCCATCCTTTCTGTAATTGCCCTTCAAATATTGAAGACTGTTATCAAATCCCAACATTTGATAATAGTCTTTCAGCCTTTGCTCTTAAGCCTTGTTTCCTCATAAGTCTTGTGTGAGGCTATCAGACTAATTTTTCAAAGGTATAGCTAGCCACTGCCTTCAAGATTAGGTCTCTGTCGCAGGGCACCTCGGTACCCCTGCTCCTAGAAAGGAGGAACTGCCAGGGAGCGAGTGAGCGCGCCCTGGCCTGACATAACGAGCCCAGCTGAGGCTTGCTCAGGTAATGAGCGCAGCTGCGGGTTGCCGGAGCAACCAAGCGGAGCCAGCTGCCTGTAGGGGGCAGGGCCTGGCCCTTATAAAGCTCAGGGCTGAGGCCAGGCTGGCAGTTCTCTGCCAGCAGTCTGGGAGGCAGGAGCTCTGAGAGTGAGGATGTGGCAAGTACAGCTCATGATAGCCCTGAGAGGATGGGCACTAGAGTTTAGCCATGCAGCTTGCATTTGTGTTACAGCCTAGGGGCTTGTGGTTTTGCGTTGTGTTATTACACCCGGAGGCTTGGGCGAGGGTGTAGGGGTTGGAGGAGGCCTCAATTACTCGCACGCCAGTGCGTGAGCAGCTGGGGGTGAGGAGCGCGGCCAGTGGGTCGCGGGCGCAACCCATAGGTTGAGGATGGGGACCTAGACCCCGGATTGCGTGTGGGGGAACATAGCCCCTGTATAGCGCCAGGGAAGGCACAGCTCGCACGCCACTGCATGAGCAGCTGGCGGCGAGGAGCGCGGCCAGTGGGTCGCGGGCGCAACCCGTAGGTTGCGAGCGGGGACCGAGACCCCGGATTGCGTGTGGGGGAACATAGCCCCCTGGCCCCAGGAAAGGGGCGGTATTACGGAGTAGCCCAGTGTGGGCGTGGCGAGCCCCAGAGAGGGGGAATGCCATTGTGTATTATTGAGCAGCCCAGTGCGGGCGCGGCGAGCCCCAGAGAGGGGGAACGCCCTTGTACTTTATTGAGCAGCCCAGTGCGGGCGCGGCGAGCCCCAGAGAGGGGGAACGCCATTGTGCTTTGTTGAGTAGCCCAGTGTGGGCGCACGGGCATAGCGAGCCCGGCTGCAGGCTAGTGCAGCAATCCCCCTCAGACCAAGGCAGGGCGCTGCGGTTGCCCCTGAGAAGACAGGGAGTAGCAGCGCGGGGAGCCAGAGTCAGGGAGGGTATCCGTGCGGTTGGCCCATAGGACCGGAGGCCCGCTAGAGAGTCCCTGAGCGGAACCACACTGGCAGGGGAGGCCCAGAGTGGGCCAGACGAGAGTCCCAGCAAGAGGCTGGGCATGAGAGAGGGAGCCCAGGGTGGGCCACAGTAGAGACAGACCGGACAACGTCCTTTACATCTGCGAGGCTTGGGGCGTAGTATTAGGGGCTGGTAGGAGCCACGCATAGCCCATAAGGCTAGGGCGCTTGGGTAGCACCCATTGTACGGGGAGACCCACGAGGGGTCCAGGAGCTGACAGGCCCGAGGAAACACAAGGCAGCCTCCCTATTACATATTACATCAAGACGTGGCGGGCGAGAATGGAGGGTGCCCTTGGGCCGGAGTAGCGCGGTGAGAGGGCCTCAAGGAGATCACGGCCCTCCGTGAGGACCCCGCCGTGACAGTCTCAAATAACAAAAAAACCCCTTCAGTTACAGGGTTAATTTAGTGGTAAACCCAACTCTTGTCTGCCATGTCTTGATTTCTATCAGGAGGGTTGAATTTTAAACACCACTAAATAATAGGACCTATTTTAGTTTCTCTTGTGGTTCTGAACTCTTGTAACCCAACTCGGGGATGCTGAAAATTCTCCAGTTCTTATTATGAAAACTCACTGTGCTCATTCTTTTCATTAATTATATTTTATTGATTAAATTATTTTTCTTCTTTGCTGTTTAGGTACCTCGGATATTTCCCTGTCTAAAGTAACAGACGTGCATCTCCAAATACTAACAGGCAGCTTCGTCAGCCTCAGGTAAGTACAATGTCCAGTCTTTATCAAAACTAGTAAAAATAAAGAATGATAACCAACAAAGTAAGAAGAAACCCTTCTGGGATGTGGTTACTCAATCCACCCTTCTTTTAGAGATATACACATCCAGCAAAGGACATTCTTCTGCCTTTTAACCTAACTATCTGCATCAGAGATTCAATCTCTAGAGCCTGTAGTTATGTGTAGTCACTAGCTCGGCTTGCCCCTTGAACCATAAAAACTAAAAGGAACAGTTTTTACTTGTTTCCAAAGGGCTCAGCCAACTCCTCCTGACTAGCCCTCACTCTCTGTGCAGTTGTCCCAGCTCTGGCACCACATTCCCAGAGAAGCTTCTTCAGCCGAAGTCTCTTGGCTTAGAATAATTCTTCCAAGCCCCTCAGCCAGCTGACTGCAGACTCACCGCTGATGCAACTATCCCACCTGTCTTCCCAGACTCCTTTTTGTGTGGCGTCACTCCCCTTATTCTCATCTAGGTCCTTCACTGTCTCTCTCTCTCTCTCTCTGCAGGGCTGCTCTAACTTTATGCAGCAGTACTCTGGAAATGAGGCTCACGGAGAGCTCTCTTTTGCTTCGCCAGCTCCTAGCTATTCTTGGGCAGCATCAGCACCATCTTTTCCTCCTTACATGTTGCTACATCATTCAAGTAATTTCTCTCAGAGCCAGGACCAAGACCAAATTTCTTGTGGCCTAACCTGCTGTTTCACTTAAAAGCCTATGCTTTCTCTACTTGAGGCCTTCATTATGAAGACTTTCCTTGAGTGTATTTGTTATATAAAGAACTCAAACATCTTCTCTAGGAAAACAAATTTGACATTATTTTTCAGTGAGGATGAATTCTAAATTTGTCCGTATAGAAGTGTTTGTTCAAGGTACTTTTACAGCTTGTATTTGTTCTTTAGATAGTTTTATACCTTGTTAACAGTTGCATTTTAAAATATATTTTCTTATATTTGTATCTCAGTTCAGGAGGAAAAAAAAATTGTCAACAGCTTGACAAAAATTTTTCATGTGAGGACCAAAGTAGCAACACATTCAGCAGTTTGTTATTCTTGATTGTTTTTCCTTAGATATCCTCTGCACTACACATCTGGGAAGCCGACAAATGTTAAGTAAAAACCCTTGTATAGTGTGAAAGGCTAGCCCTCAAGTTTTTACCCTCCCAGGAAAACATTTCATATCTCATCTATTTAGAAATCAGATGTGAAAATGTGTCAGCTTATCTCAGGCAGATGATATACATTTGCAAGTGACTGGAAAACAATGGAGAAAAAAACCCAAATAATTTCAGTACTTGCTGTTCTCCATGTTTAGGACATGAGATATTTAGTATCAAATTGGGTTAATTGCCATGCATTTTCACTATTTCACGCACTGCTGTATCACACTGTCTGAGTACCTCAAGTACCACCTTATGAGGAAGTAGAATCTTAAATGCTTTAATACAAATATGAAGAAAATTTTGAATGACAATGTCTTGTGTTTTTTGATTCACTTGCCTGGTACAGATAGTATTGGATTGTGCACCAACAGTATTCCATACTATTTAGCCTACTGCTTTTTAAATACATTTATGTAGGAAATTATTAAAATATTCTATTTTTCTTTTTGTAGCTCCTTCAGGCTCCTCCTTACCTTCAAAGGCCTTAGTTACACAGTTAAACATCCCCAATCTTTTTTCAGTAGAGCCTTGTATCTGACCGTAAGTTAAAATGAATTGTAATCGATAAAAAAGCTGAAACTTTTGTCCAGATTAAGACAAATCAGTATAAAGCAGTCAGTCTTACACCGGGACAAATTTTTTTTGTTTAGCATAGAGCAATGAAGAGCTAATTCAGAATATAGATGATCTTAAAAAAAAAATTCTGTATGCAGTCTGCTACTAACAAATATCACCAGCCTATTAGCTTACAGAATCAAGTTTGCATGCACAATTAGCAGGTTAAACTCTGATTCTACTCAATTTCTCTCATTCCCATGTTTCCCCATGAATAGATAATGTAACTGATGCTCTGCCCCTAGGCTCCGAATGCCTGGGTGCTTTAGTGGAATGTCTGGCATGTTTAAATTCATGTTATTGGCTCTTTTCACCTTGTGGACCTGTAAAATATGTATCAAGGCTAGAACTGACAGAAATATAGCAGCAGACTATGAGTTAGATGTGCCAGAAAATCACTGTCTTATCCATTCCAATGAAAGGAGCTATGAAAAGCAATCATGTTAACTAAATATGAACTAAGTAACAAGATTAGCATTTAATTAGAAAATTAAGGCAAGTGGAAACCTGTTTATTATTCCATCATTTTCCTGATAACATTCCAACTTCCAAAGGTATTTTTAGAAAATGTACTAAAGTCTTGTTACTGTTGTTGGTAAGAAAGGATAAAATAAATAAGGGGAGAGCGAAAAAGACGGCATACTTAAGTCAAACTTGTTTATGTCCCTAAATCACAGCTTCCGATTTCCATTTAAGCATGAAAGACATGGCAGCTGCTTCATACAATCACTGCAGTCTATAGTCTATACAGGCATCATCAGGCCTGTGGCTAGAAGTGAGGCAGAGTAGCACTGTTCCACTAGGATGCATGTTTTCCTAAGGCTCCCACATGTGCAGAAGCAACTGGCCTGTTACATTTGTGGGGCACAGCTGACTTCACTCCATTTGGCAATGCATAAAGACATTGGCACCATGTCCATGAAAAGAATGAAGTATTCTACTACATATACACTTTTTGGATCTAAGTGAAACCTGAGGGTGTCTAAGTGAAACCCGACCCATGTGAGTCAAGACTTTAGTAATTGCTTGTTGGAAAAACACATGGAAGATGAAAACATACAAAATTACTAAGGGAATAATCTCAAAGGGTGTTTTTTTGTGTTACAGGGGCTGTTTGTCCCAGTGAAATCAAGCATGGAGAAACAGGAGAACTATCTTCACTGTACAAAAAGAAAGTTCTTTGAGTATAACAGCAGAAAGCAATAGGAGACAAACACATCATGGAAGAGTGTCCACTACTGGAAGGCCTGCACACACACATAACATTGAGTATGTAACTGGGTGTGTCCAGTTATTCTTAGAAGAACAAGTGTTAGACTCCAATTAACAACTGAGATTGGCTGGAGATCAGGAAAATTTCACTGCCTCATGAACTAGGAAATGAGAGAAAGTTACCACTGGCCTCAGTAGAGAAAATCAAAGTATCTTCTTCTGTCTAGTTTGGCGTTAAAGTCATATCCCCATAACCAGTGCCATAGTGAAGAAGTTTGGCAGCTGGGGAAAGCCTGCAGTGGCAGCCCACCCTCTATGCACAGATCCAGGGGGCACATGCCCCCCATGCTTGCCTGGGGGTGCACACAGTGGCAGGAGCCTATCTCCCCACACCCCCTTGGATGAACTGTTTGTGGCTCCATCCCATGTCCTGCCCCAGCTGGGCAGCGCCTGCCCTGGTCCCAGCCCCTCTCCTCCCTCACTGGGGAGGTGGGGTTTCGATCTTCCTCCCGCCCATGCTCCTTCTCTCCCCCTGCTCCTTCCCCCCGCTCAGTAGAGTCACCAGCTGGACGATGCTCTCCAAGCTGGCCACATGCATGCTGTGGCTGTGTGCATGCACGCAGCATTTATCAGTGACATTATCAGACAAATTTTTCAAAATATTTATAACAAAATATTGACTCGCAACTCGCCTGTTGGCACCCCTTTATTTTGGTGCCCAGGGTGGTCACCCTGCTTGTCCCTTCTTTGCTACAGCACTGCCCATAACGTATGTTTGAGACTTGTCTGTAATTATCAAGTACTCTAATGCCAAGAGTGACTGATTGGAAAAGAAACTTTACATGTGTTCCTCACTAAGCCACATATCAATAGTTCTCATAAATAATGTCCCCATATGGGTGGCATTCCAGTAAGGGCGCATTTCATTCAGTGGAGCTTACGGTAGATTTAATTCATATGGAAATCTACTTAAAACTCCTAGTTTACAGCACCACATGGGGAAGGGCCCAAGGGTTTGCAGATCAGGCTATAAGGTTGTCAGTAGATGAGTTAGTTTCTGCATGGTAATATTTCCAGACCAGTTGATGGATGATATAAGCAGTGAGTCTTTAAGCAAACACTGTACTTTAACTTTTTGAAAAGGAAGACTTTAAAAATCCTCAACTATATTTGAATTTTATAGTACTACCCCTCAGCTATATTGTTTTAACATTATTTTTGTTTAATGCAAGTAAATAGATAGAAAGTTTTCAACATACCATTATCCTTCTTTTAACATTTTTCATACTATGTATATATTGAGTTTAAGAGACATGTATCTTCACTATCCTGTCTGCTAAACTAAAGTGTTCTGTCAGTAGAATCAGACATATGTGAATGGAAAAGAAAAGCCCCTCTTGTTCAAAGGTCCAGTGTATCAAGAAAGGAAAAAGACTAGTGGGAGCTGCAATCCTGATGCCTACATTCATTTAGTCAGATTAATACAGTGAGTTCTTTGGTTTGGCTGATGATAGCACATAACCTGGGCTCCTTCTCCTCACTTGTTTGGAGGTGTAGGATTGTCACCAACAATGCAGAGAATTTTCTCAACCTCTTTAATTTTCCTTATACATTTCCTGTAGTGAATCCAGGAACAGGGCAAGGGGGGCATGGCCCCCTGACTTTGCCTGAGCCATGCATGCACAGTGAGTTCTGAGCCATAGGTGATGCATGGGGGTGGGGGGCAAGGGAGGTCATGTGCCCCCCCTGAGATTGGTCCTCACCAGCCAGGGAGTGAGGCAGTGCCCCGCCACACCCAGGAAGCACCGGTTTTGCTGGCGGCACTACCAGTTTTGTCGCTGGTACTTCCAGGGTTGGCGATCAGCTGATGGGGGACCACCCCCCCAGTTGGCAATTGGCCGCTGGTGCTCCCCCAGAGTCAGGAGGCTCCAGTCGCCCATGCTCTGAGCTAACTTTCAGGTCAGCACAAGCTTCTGCTGGAGCTCCATACGAGCAGTGAATTCACCAACTGATCAGGAGTAGGTCTGGCTGGATCCTTTGCTTTTGTGTGGCTCTGGAGCCCGGAGGAAGGGGCGGGGGCGGTTGAGTGCTGCTGTTGTTCTTCCTTCTCCCCTTTTCCTCTGCTTGGTCTCTGGATCTATTTTTGTATATTTCTTCTGTTTGACTTCTGGCTCAGTCATAACAACATACTGCAAGGTGAGATCCATGGCTGTGTCTGGCTATTACTTTGCCTCTCTTCAGGTGTATGGTTTCTATTTGTTTGGTTTTTATCATGAGAAAATCTTTGCAGGCATAAAAAGTTTATAAGTCTTTTTCTTAGATGTAACCCCATATTTTTGAGTGCCCTAATCACTAGTCCATAGTCAGGCATCCCCTTGCACTTGGTCTTTCTGGTCTCACAAATATTTAATTCTTTGCTGCTTGCACCTCAACCCTCCTGTGTCCCTTCTGGAGGGATACCCTCTGAGGGGGCATCCAGACGAGCATGGGTTTGTAGTATGTAGCACTGCAAACATGTCTGCAGCACCACATGCGTACAGTCAGGTGTTCTCCATGCTGTAAGAGTGTGCTGCCCATGCTGCTCTATTTTTTTTCTCATGGTTTTTTTTTTACCCCTGGATATCCAGGGGTCAAAAGCACCCATGGAAGAAAAAATTGGAGCAATGCATGCATTGGGCAGTGTGCATCACTGAAAAGAGGAGCTGGGCTGCCTTGGGCTGTGCTGTGGCTTCCAGCAACACTGCCTGGTAGGATCACCAGTGCTGAAGCCGTGGGAGGCCCCCAGGACCCCAGGTAAGGCTGCTGGGGCCAGCACAGTGCTGGCCTCAGCATCCCCTACCACCCCCGGGGTAATTTTCCACACGCCAAAGAGTGTGTGGCATGGGCATTCCCTGGGGACAAGTAGTTGTAATGCAAGTTGCACTGTTGCTACTTGTCCCTGGGGAACCAAAAATCTGTGCTCTTGTGGACACGGCCCTAGGGTGCATCCACACTTGCAGCAGCTCAAATAGCAGCAGCACAAAAATTGTGCCAGAGATTTGTGCCTCAGCATACATGCCTGAACAGACACTTTGGTGTGGAGCAAATTGTGCCAGCTGAGTCAATCTGACCCTGCCCAGCTCCTCCCGGATATTTAGTCAGGGAGAGTTAGAGACTGGGGCCAGCACAAGTGATAGCCCCAGCAGTATATAAACCTGCCCTGCCGAGCAGCTCAGGGCTACTTGCCCTCAGGAGCTTCTGAGTCCCTGCCAGCTGGTATCTGGGGACACTAGCCCCTTGTGCAAACTGGACTTCTGAAGCAGACCTAACCTACAGTGGCCCCTGCACCCTCTACCCACTGCAGCAGTATAGCAGTGGGGGCTGCTGCCTGGCTGTGACCTACTGCCACCTGCAACAGCATGTAGCCCCATGGCTGTGCACCTGCCAGACCCAGACAGGGATCGCATGAACCTATACCTGGGTTGTGGTATAGGCACAGCAGCGAAGCCTCCTGCACTTCTGGGACAGTTGCCAGTGGGCTGTAGCTGCACAGCTGGCCTTTCTGCGGAATTGCTGTCATGTTTTCTGGTGCCCTGACCTTGCCATCTAGGAAGCTATCTCTCAGAAGATGTGCTCATTGTGGTGGCCCACTTTGAACTGTCAAAGCATGTCCTCCTAGCCCTAAATGGCCAGGAGGTCAGTCACCTCACCTGCCCTCCAGCTGGATCCCTGCTGCTGGCCCAGGGCAGGCTCCTCTGCCTGGGTCCCACTACTTGCCTCACCACAGAGATCCTGGTGTTCCCTGTTTAAAAACTGAAAATTCTCTGATAAACCCCCACAAAATCCTCTCGTTAAAATACCTAAAATCTGCATCCTTCTGTGATTAAAATGAAACACCACTATATATAGAGAGAGCATTCGGGCAATGTTTTATTGATATATTTAGAATTTTAAAGCTATTTGGAAGGCTACCAGTACCTCTATCATCATAATAAAATGAATTCTAAATAGCTATACACTTTGGCATTTGCTTTTGTTTTTTTAAGCATAGAAAAATCAGAGCTTCCCCTGCCCTCTTCACTCACCAGGATGTGGGGCACTGAGCAGCACTGGGATGCCAGTGCTTGCCCCTGCCCTTGCCTCTCACTCCCAACCCACAGTCTCCCCCACAGTGCCTTTTACTCTTGACCCACAGACCCTGCCTGCCCCACATTAGCTCCCTCCCAGCAGCAGCTCCATCACAGCACCAGGATATGAGTCCAGCTGCAATGTCCCACCCACTGCTTTGTGGCTCTGAGCAGTGCCAGCTCTTACTGTTCTGCTCCCAGGCCCCAGAGATTCACATACCATTCCTGGGAAGCATGGGGCAGGGTTGCACATGTAGAGCATGAGCTTTGTGGTGGGGGGGGGTGAGGCAAAAGGGGTGTGGGGGTGGGGGGGTTTGTGGGGGGTTTAGGGGCTTATGTGTGAGTGTAAGATTTGTTGGGGTGAGGTTTTTGGGGGGTATAGGGTTTGTGCAGGGATTTGGGGGGTGTGGGACTGGTGGGTGGGATGTGGGGTTTGTGGGTGGATTGTGGGGGGACTGGGTGGGTGGGTCACCAGCCACCCTTCACAGTACACAGTCCCCCCTGCAGCAGCATGAGCAGCAGTGGCCATGAGGTGCTCAGCACTCACTGCTGGCAAAGCCCCCCAGCCCTGGACAGCTGAGACCCAGTGCCAGCTATGCCGCATGGTGTAGGCCCAGCCTGGCCTGGTCAAGGCATGTGTGCCTTGCCTTCAGGAAGGACTGGGCTGCTCTTGCTCTCCCTCTCACCTGGGGTCCCAACACCGCACACAAGAGCCACATATTGTGCTGGGCCAGGTTCTGCTGCCAAGTGCCCCATATGCTGTTAGGCCAGGAAGGCCCCATGGAGGCAGGACCTGGTCTAGCCTAATGCACAGCCCCTAAGTGTGGTGCCAGGGCCCCAGTGACAGCAAGACGGTTTGGTTGGTCCTGCCCAGAGGTGTACACCCCTACGTTGGGCCAGGCCAGGCCCGTGCCATGTGGCATGGGCTACAATGGGTCTCAGGCAGCCAGGGCCACTGTGCACCATGGTGGGGCTTTGCCAGCAGTGGGTTCTGAGTGCCCGATGGCTGTTGCTGCAGCTGTTGGGGGAGGGAGGAGCTATGTGCTGTCAAGGGGGTGGGCAGAGGAGACACCCCTCCTGAGCAGTCCCTCCCACCACCACACAGTCCCCCCCCCCCCACAGGCCCATCCCCACACAATCCTATCCACCCCACCCCCCCCCATCCCCCTCACCCCCATGTCTCTACTTACCAGGGACAGTGCCTGGGTCCCGGTCACCGCTGCAGTCTGGTCCTGCTCCTATTTGTCCCAGCACACTGCCTGGCAGCAGGGGAAGGGGGCAGGCATAGAGATGCTCTGGCCAGGTGTCAGAGCCTTTCCTTGGAGGACTCAGCCACCTGGAGCATGCCCTGCACCACATTTTTCAGTAGTTTTTTTTTTAGTATCTGGATTTCCTAGTATCAAATTTAGAGTCCACGCTGCAAATGTGCAATGTGGGGAATGTTTTTTCATTCCCATTGTGCCTCTTTCAGCCTTTCAAACTGCTTTGAGATACCATAACAGGCATGTGCACACTTTTCTGGAGGCACCCTTAAAGTCTATTTGCCAAGACTCATAAACTTCTTAAGCTATCATTTCTGAGAGTTTGTATAGAAACATATGAGTTTAGCTATACATGATGCCAAACAACACAACCAAAGAAGAACTAAGTCTTACTGAGGTTGGGATTTGTATCCTGATTCCTTCCTATTCCTTTTTGGTATATTTGTCTGCCAAGTCCACCACTGAACCCTTAGTAGTGCAACTGGTTCTACTAGCTTTGTTCCCAGAGACGAGACGGAGTCCAGTTACAAGACTGCAGCCTTTGAGCGCGAGCTGTTCAAACTAATAACCAACAGTGCTTTTTTTGTGTGTTGCCCCTGGCTTTCTTGATTGCTCTATGAAGTTATGAACTTGTAATTTTGCATTTTAAATCAATAACATCTAGATTTTTTTCCAGAGACATAGTTTATTACATTATCATTAGGGTGCTCAGTTTTTAAAAAACTCTTTTCTGTTAATAAATCTCTTGAAATTCTAAAGGAGGAGAAGGAGAAGGAGAAGAGGGAGAGAGAGATGGAGCATTTATTTATCAACAGCCTTTTAAATTTTATAAATAGACAAAAACTGAAGTAGCAACAACTACTTTCTGGTTCACCATGTTATCTTTGACAGATAAATAACAAATTCACCATTTACTTCAGCTTGTTCACAGGCTCTAAATGGCTTAATAGGCAACTCTATAGAATTTAACATGCCATGCTCCAAGGCGCACACTTAAAACTAGAGCAATTCTGTAACTAAAACTCTTATAGAAACAAGAAGCACCAAATGGGGAAGGGAAGGTACTAATAACAATCATGTAGTATGTCTCTTTCCTGTTTTAATTTATGAATCACAAAGTTTTCATGAAATGGCAAATGAAAATCTAATGGCTCATGACACAGTTAATCAGCAGGGCTTGAAGATGATCATTCCTATATATATGCATAAGCTTTCACTATCTGAGTTGAAGAAGCTGCTCCAGGAACTAACAACAGAAGTAGGTGGTATGCAGCTGCTGTCAGATAGGTTAACATCTTGCACCTTACATTTGTGTCATTTATCCCTATGATTTTTTCTGTTCCCTCGTATATATTAGTAGTTGAAGTCTGAGCTAAATCCAAAATAACTCTCCAAAGAAACATAAAAATTGCTGAAGATGGGCAAGACTTTTCATGAGGTATATTGAGAAATGAAAGAGGAAATTCAACCTTTAGTAAACAACTAAAAGGGGTGGGTGGGAAAGAACATGCACAACATGAGAGCAAGCTGTATGATATCCTTACACCCCAGGTGGTGATAAAAATATTCACTCAGTCTAAAATATATCTTATCCATTAAAATGTACAACCATCCTGTTATATACAGGATATATATTCATAAATCTAGAAGAATACAAGCTCAGGGATACAACTTGGCACCCTAAATTATTCCGAACATGTTTGTGTCCTCTCTGATTTGCATCAACTGGCTAAACAGAGAAGTAGTTAACACATGTGGGTTCAAAAGAATTAGTAGTTCCAGGCCTTCATACAGTACAAAATCACAGAGTGCATAAAGTTAGTGGTAAAAGCTTTTCTGAATACTATTTCAAATGACAGTAGCTCATGTATATTTTATATCATTTTCTTTTTCTCCCTTTAGACTGTAATTGAGTGAAGTACACAGAATATGAAGCACATGCTAAAAAAATGAGTCAGACTCAATGCATCTTGGAGGGAATATACAAGATAGAGAAAGTTTGATAAGTTGCATCCTTCAGCACAAATGAATAGACATTTAAAAATGACCTAAATGTAGTTCAGTGCCTGTATAGTGAACTCTATTTATAAAACAACAACAAAATAGTTACTTAAAAAAGAAAGGAGAGAGAGACAATATACTTCATTGTAACTTAAACTGATATTGAAAAAATTAGTCTGAATTAATTCTATTGAGTTTGGTCTGTGTAAATAACACATATGAGCTTTCATGCCATAAAACAATGAGCTATGGGTTAGATCAGGGAAGGGCAAAATATGGTCAACAGGCCATATCTAGTCCACTACTTGATTCTATCTGGTCCATGGCTGCCCCCCATGGCACTGTCCATCTTCCTCCCTCTCCCATGGAGGAGGCACCGGCTGGCCAAGGTAAGGGTGATGCATGGGTTGGGGCTGGGGGGTGGGGTGCAGGTAGGCAGGGATGCTGGCACCAACTTTTGCAGGGTCATTGCTGCTTGGCCCCAAATGAATGATTACAGCAGGGCCAGGGGGAAGGGAGGCATGTGCACCATGCAGTTCCTTTTTTTTTGTGTAGGCCATGTGGGGGGTGGGGCAAACATAGTATGGGGAGTTGAAATGTACTGGGGCACAGGTGGGTGGCAGGGGATGTCGCGCTTGTTTACCTTCGCAAACTGTCCTGCCTCCTCCCCGCCACACTTAGCTGAGCGGAGCTGGGGGTGGGTGGCAAAGGCTGGTCCCTGCTCACTTGACCTGGGCTGCATATTCCCTCACATGCCTGGCCTTCCCACCATCCCACTGCCTCAGGCATGGTGCCACCTGCCATAGCCCCACCCAGGAGGGCTGGGAGAGGCAGTTTGAGGGAGCTCCAGCAGTAAGCAAGCCACTCCATGCCCTGCTGCCCTTCTTTAGCTGCATGTGATAGTTGAGCTGCCTCTCAGCCTGGCCTTAGGACTCCCCTGCTGTACTCCTCCCACCCCAGCTCCTTCTTACCAGCACCCATCCTCACATCCAACCTCCCCAAGGCCTCCCTGAGCTGTGCTTCATGGCTGTGCTTCACTGCCTTTGGCCCCCTGCATTCCTGCTTCCCCCCTTTTTCTGTCCCTGCTCAGATCTCCTCCTGCTTCTTCTCCCTCCATCTCTCTGTTCTGATGCCTCTCTGATACCCAGTCCTTTCATGCTACATTTCCCTCCCCGTAGGACACAAAGGACCTGTTAATTTCATTCACATTAATTAAGTTAATTTAATTGCTATTTATTTAATGAAGCCACCATTAATTTTATACGTGCAGCCCTCAGCAGCTCCATTCAAACTTGTTAAGCAGCCCTCCAGCACAAATAATTGCCCACCCCTGGATCAGATGTACACAGTTAACAAAACTCCAAAGCTCACTATTTCTTTCAGAATTATGGAAGTATACGTTATGGGATTATCACCCTGGCCACTCTTACAATTTCCCCTTTTGGTAAGAAAGAAAATAGAATGTGACAAGACTAACATATCCCTCTAATCTATTACTTAGTGAATGCCTATAAGTAATGCAGTAAGCAGGGCACCTTAAAAACTAACTTGTTCAGGAAGGCATGCACTTTAGTCTATGAAAGCTTATACTTTTTGAATGAGTTATTCTTTAATGGGCCATTCTACTCTGCACCAGATTGAAGTTAGCTGGATTTCAGACTAACATATCTAAACATCTCTTTCTACAATAAGTGGTGGCATGGATGTTGTGTTCAGACTCCAAAAAACTATTGTATGTGATTAATGATGTGTTTTACAAGCCACTGAACTGAGGAAACCCTTCCTCCTCCTGAAAAAGCATCACCTACAAACCCAACTAATTAAGCAAAAACTCCAAAGAAAACCAATTCTACCAAAACTCCAGAAGATGTGTCCACTCTACCTACCATTCTTTGTACCCACTTCCAAATAAATTTTACTCAACTTTTCTTCCCTTCAAACACCTGTTTCCTTTGGTTCCTGCCTTCTTTACAAAATGCTCATAAGATTTCAGACTTCTGGAGATTATTGTCAAAAGGTACAAATAGGTTGCCCATTTCATGTTCTGGCATTTCTCTAGTAATCAAGGATATTTGAGGACTTCTCCAGAACCTCTATAATTTGTTGTGGGATTTGTCAGAGAAAGAACACTCAGACTGCACTGGATTTGAGTGAAGCATAAGTCTAAGT
Source organism: Alligator mississippiensis (assembly GCF_030867095.1). NCBI lineage: Eukaryota > Metazoa > Chordata > Crocodylia > Alligatoridae > Alligator > Alligator mississippiensis. The sequence goes on from NC_081824.1 coordinate 443,531,359, forward strand.
GCCCAATGTAGATACTACCTCATTAACTGGACCTCATGTGGACTGTTAAACAAAAGGATCTTATGAAAAATATGTAGTGACAAAGAAGTCCTGGAAAAGCCTGATGAAGAAGGGACTTGATGACAGAAAGCCCCAGAGAATGGAGGAGTAGCAGAGGAGAGGACAGCAAGCCTGTTGCTTGTAGAAGACAGAAAGCAAAGGCCAAACTTTTTCTTTAAAAATCACATCAGTTTTAGTGGTGCCTGAACACAGGGGTGAGCATGAGGTGCTACAGTACATTATTATTAAACTTTTCCTTGATCCAGATGGCTCCAGAAAAATAAGCTTTTGGCTATTCATGTTCTTACCTGCTTCATTGGTTCTGATCACTCGAGATGGTACACTGGGATCCCCGGTCCCAATTTTGTTGGTTGCTACAACTCTGAACTCATATTCTACCCAAGGGTTCAGTTCTACTGCCATGGCAGATTCCATGTCACCGCTTATGGTATCTGGAACTAGGGGAAACAGAGAAAATGTTTAAGACATTAAATCACAGAATCATAGAGAAGTAGGGCTGGAAGGGATCTCCAGAAGTCTTCTAGTCTAACCTCCTGCCTGAGGCAGGATCATCCCTATCCCAAGCATCTTATAGATCATATGAATCTCTTATGTAACATATCAGTAGGAATTGGATGAATGATACAATAGTAAAGCCTAGTGGAGGTCAGTGGTTTTATGTCCATAGGATTTTTTTTTTGGGGGGGGGGGGAGGAGGGGAGGGCATTAAATCAGATTGGTTCTCTTGAAGGGAACAGACTGAAAAATCTAGAGACAGAAATGCTCTGGTTTCCCACAGATACAAAAGTGTCAGGCATCCCTGCCCTCAAATGATGTTAACAATTAAAACGTTCAAGTTTGAATCTTTTAATTTATCACTGTTGTCTTGAGAGCATCCTTGTCTGCATCTGGTGCAAATGCTTCTTATTCTCATGAGCCATAAGTTTTGAACTCAGCCTGTATTATTTTCAAGAGCTTCTCTCACCTGTCTTTACAGTCTGCCAGCCAAGTGAAAATGGGCTGCGTGCTTGCAAGTTGTAGAAGGAGATAGGGCTGTGATTGTCTGCCCCTGGACTCCAAGAAAGTGTTGCTGTGGTGTCTGTAATTTCTTCAACTATTACTACCCCTGGGGGACCAGGAGGACCTAGAAGTAAAGTGGAAGAATTAAATGGAGCACACAATCATGATGGTTCAGCAGCACTAATACAGGAAATGCATGTTTTTCAAAAGAAACTATTAAAGTTCAGTATTCACAGAACTCATTGTTAAGATGCACATCAGCATGTCACTGCAGTGATTGATTTCCATGATTGCTGCTGATAAAGTCTGATTGTTACTGTTCTCTAATACTATGTGGATGAGAAGCAATTAACATGTCAGAAAGAGCATTGTGGAATTTAAAATAGAAAACTTAAAAATCCCTAATGGCTCATTAGGTGCTCTAAAACCACTTTCCCCCCCAAAAGATGCAATCAGAACTAAGACTAAACAAAAAACAGTCACATATTATTTCTGTTAATCTTTCAATTCTCATTGCAGTGTTTTCTGTTCTTCTTTATCTAATCCTCAAGAACTCTGTGGGCAACCCCTTTTGCCAGCAGGGCATCCTAGTGCAGTTAAAAGACATATGAAATTGCAAAATAGAGGCCTAAGATTGTAAACTCTGCAAGTTAGAAACAAGGGGTGCCTGTACATGAGCAGGGAGGCTGCCCCAATGCGCTGTAATTCCAGCATGTGGGAGCAGACTTGATTAATCAAGAACTCTGTGGGCTTGCTCCAAATTAATCAAGTGTGGTGGAGCATGGCAATTACTGCGCTCCAGCAGCCTCCCACGTCTCTTGCATCAGCATTCCCATGCTTCAAAATGACAGTGGGGGTGCTTTATTTAAAACTTGTTTGATGAGCTTTAGATAAAGCACCTCCACTGCCATTCTGAAGCATGGGGACACTGATACACAAGATGCTCTGGGTGCTTTAATTAAAGCAGCTCTCAGAACCGCTTTAATTAAATTGCCCACCCACCCACTCCCGGAGCATATGTATAAATGCCCAAGGTCTTCCCTATGCTCTTTAAAATCCAAAAATTATTATTCACTTGTGTTGTATAGGAGGTGAATAATAATAGTTCTAGGAAATTAGTAAAGTAAAGCCACTATTGGGTTTTTTTTTAGATGGGAATTACATCATTTATTGACAATGGCCAACATGGAATAAAGGTCAATATATATCTTGAAGAACAGTAAATTTTAATAATAATTGACTCAAGAATTTAATACAGTGTATGTACTGCTTCACACATTCAGCCATTGAATCAGCTAGCCTTGAATATTATCCAGCTGCAAACTCTGTCATCTGCTTGCCTGAATGCTTTATTTTAAAATAATATTCCAAAAATATGCTATTTCTTACAAGTCCAGGAAAGAAAATATCCTTTCATCTCTTGAGAACTGAAAAATATTTTTTCCTCTCCTCAGCTCCAGTCAATCAGAAAGGATCCATTTTCATTTGCATATGCATATGCAATCTGACTAATTAGTGTTGATAATAATTAATATGTATTGAAACCAAAACCATGGATATCAAACACCTTCCTCTTCTTCAACTAATACAAACCTCACTATTACTGGAATTTAAAACTATAGAAGCACAGGAATTGCCATGCCATATCAGACCGGCAGTCCATACTAAGAATTATTCTTTCTCCAAGAATGGCCAGAAAGAGATGCTTTCTTCAAGAATGGCCAGAAAGGGGAAAAGAGTCAGATGTGGGATTAACTTCCCCTAAATAAATCAGATCCTGATTTTATCCTAATTGCTTATAGTTACAGATTGGATTAAACTCTGAGGGAAAATGGATTAACAGCCTTTACTAAATTTACACCATAGTTAATTATAAAAAATCTGGATGTTCTTGATACACAATAAATATCGAGTCTTTTTAGGATTCTCATTAAATTCATAGTCTCAAAAAAGGGGTGCAGGGGTGGTGTGGGCACTAAGGTGCATGGTTGGCAGCCCAGAGGTCATGAATTAGACTCCATATTAGAAACACCCATAGTGTGGCCCTGCCAAATTTAAATGAATCTGCAGATTCTGCTAAAAATCATGTCACAAGGACATAAAAAAGAAAAGGTTTAAAAAACCTCTTGTTCTAATAAGTCACACATTTTAATCACACAATTCCTCAGGAGCCATGAGTTCCTCTGTGCAGGCCCAGAAGTGATGTCTCCATATTGAGCATTTCAGCACCAAGATCCCACCTAACCCTTTCCACAGTTTCCTAGGAGCCAGCAATGAGGAGTTCATCTCATTGGGTTCCCTGAGTGTCTTTGTATAGTGGACATACTCTGAGAATATTTCATTTGAAATATGTTAGTCTTAGAGTGATGTTAGAGTTAGAACCCAAGATTTATGCAAGAAACAAGGGTGATATATTTTATTGGACCAACTGCATGGTTAGATAAGCTTTCAAATGCAAGACACTCTTTATCAGATTCTGCATCCAGCATGTCTAACTTTATTCCAGCCATGCAGTTGGTCCAATAAAAGGTATCACGCCCCAAAAAACCCTTGCTTCTAACATAGGATAAGAAGATCAGGGTCTGCACAGAATAATCCTTTGATCATTATTTTTTAATACACAGCTGCTGAATGAAGAGGAGGCTGACTACTTTTTAACAACCTAGTGGTTAAAAAGCTCACCTAGAAAGTGGGAGATGTAGGTTCAATGTCCTCATTCTCCTGAGGATGTTGAAACCAATAACTCCTACCTTCTGAAAGAGTGCTCTAACCACTTCTGCTCTGGGGCACACTTCACACCTCCTAGTCATGCTGTGCTACTATACAGAAGAATAGCGAGACACAGAGCCAGAGAAAAAGAACAAATGGGCATGGGACTGTGCATACAAGTACTTGGGGCACTCAGCTGGGACCTTGTTCTTGGCAGCACGTTGGGATTTTTACATTAAATAGGCATCAGGTAAAATAAAAACACTTCCAACTCATTTTGGGCTCTCTCTAGGACAGAGAGTTTTGAGTTCAGGTTTCCTACCTCCTGGCTGAGTGCTGTAGTCTCTTTCATAAACAGTGGCTGAACAGGACATTTTACAAGGAAGTGACTGCTACCTGAGAGCCCATTAGTGTGTGCATGAGATGTCCTCGGAGAATGCTTACCTGACAAAATCCATCAAGGGAACTAGGTAGAGGAAGTTCTTTTTATGGACCCTAGTCAGGGTTAAACAGGAAGTAGGCATCAAGTTGTTCCTACAGGTCCAGTCAGTTCTGAGCATGCCCAGAAGCAGAATTCTAGGCATTTGAAGTCCAATGGGGAAGCGCCTACTGAGTTTAGGCAGTAAGTGGGTGTATCTACATGTGCATTAATGCACGTTTCCTAATACATATTCAATTTAGTACCTTCAATACGAGGTACTAAATAAATGCGCATTCGGCTGCACTAATGTGCAGTAGCACAAGCACATGCTTTTCAGGTGACACAATGTGCTGTAGCCTATTCTACTGAACATTAGAATATTATGCACCATTACGGTATTATGCACCACTTTAATGCACAGTAGAATAGGCTACTGCGAATTAAAGTGCATGTGTAGATACACCCAGTGAGTAGCTTTTTGGACCACAATTTTGGTACTTGCTTTAGGCACCTAAATCCTTTATTGGTTCTAGCCTCTCCTTAGCCTGTAAGTCTCCTGTAATACATTATGACAGTCATAACCAGACCTGGAAAAATATCAGAGAGAGGACAGAAGGGTCAAAAGGAAAATGTAATCCTCCAACTAAAAAAATATGTAGAATCTCACCTCATCAGATGTGCTGTTTTGCAAACCAAACACTAATATAATTTGGTTTTATAATTTGCCCACTATTTGCTTTAACAACATAAGATTTGTATGAACTACCACAAAATACTTTTTATCAGGACTTCACAATCATTTAGCAACACAGCTTTACTATAAGGCGAGGATTCTAGCTGGCACATATATAGATAACAAGGCAATGACACACATATAGATAACAAGGCAATAGTTTGTCTCTGGTCATATAACAAATCATTGGCAAAGCCAGGAATGGACGTCTCTGATGCCTTGATAATCTGTTCCTTTCTTTTAACTTTAGGCAGCAAATATTTACTCAGTGGGCACATTTACACAATGTATTTTAGTTGAGATTAGAGCTAAATATTGTGCAGTAAGCATCACCATCTACATGTGCAGACATATAATGCAGAGCAATTTACTTTAATCATGAGTAAATTTGCTACCTATAAATACAAGAAGCAAGTTTACTCTCGATTATGGCACAGTACTGCATGTGTAGACATCTGACTGGGAACACATTTGCTCCTGGTCAGCCAGGCAGCAGGGGGCGAGAGATTGCTCCCTGTCCCCAGGAGCTGCCTGCTGCTGGGGCAGGCTCCGCCACTGGAGCCTGAGTGAGTACAATATCCCCCTGGGCTGGCAGCAGAGAGTTCCCAGCCCCTGCTCCCTAATCATGATCATGAAGCAAGGGCTGGAAGATCCTTATCTCTCAGCCTGAGCTCTGTGGTGGCAGGACCCAGACTGGGAGATAAGGATCTTCCAGCCTGGGCTTGCAACTGTGGGGCTTGGGCTGGGATCTCCCAGCCTTGGCTCCCTTCTGCTGGGACAGGGGGACATTGTCTCTACCTGGGGTGCAGCCTGCCCCAACAACAGGCAGCTCCCAGGGACAGGGAACAATGACCCAGCCCCTGCCAGAAGACAGGTGTCTCCTGTGCCCATGCTCCCTGCCAGCCCCTGGTCTAGCACCCAGGGGAAGCCTAGAGTTCGTCCGGCTTCTGCAGAGGCTTGGTGCAGGGCTGCAGGGAGTGGGAGCAGTCTGTTGCCAGGAGCAGCAAATCTGCTCCCATGCCCCTCTGTAGATGCATGCCTGGGAGACTTTAGAGTACTAAAATTCTCCAGACTATTTGCATGTGTAGACACACCCACCAAATGAAAATTATACCTACTGAGCTACATTACTTGATATTCAGTAGAAATGTATGATGGATGTTGATTTTGGGGATAAAATCTGTCTGAAAGGCTGTGGAACTGTATTCTAGGATACATAAACATATTTTTCTCATAACATTAAACTCATCTCCACAGTATCCAGTTTGTAGTAGACTTGGAAGGAGGAGACTAGACTTTCAGCATCTATATAGGGAATCTAGGCCTTCTTGCCCAGGCCCCAGCTGCAAGTTATCAAGGATTAAGGTGATGTCCAAACATTAAAGGAAGAGGGTCATCCTGCTTAGCTCTTTATAAGCCCAGAACAGACAGCAGCAACCTGTCTGGACAACAGACCCCTGTGCTGTGGCCCCAACCCACCTGGAGCCCCTCCTCTAATCCTGACTTTGGCTGTGATTTTGGCTTCTGAACTTGATTTATGATTTCAATGCTGCACCCCTGACTTTGGTTTCTGGACTCCAACCCTGCCACACAGATTACTTAGCCCCATGCCCTAGTCCCTTACCATTGGCCTATGGACCAGCCATTCTACATCCTGGTGTTTCCTCTCCTGTCCTTATATTCTGGGGTTTCTGGAAGGGCCCTCATTTTTTAGCAGCTTCTTTTAGAGTTTGTATTACAATAAGACAAATAGGACAGTTGTCTCCTACCACTTTCTGGAATTGTTTCAGGCTATCTGCATACTCATCATATATTATTTAATTTTTTTTCTTCACAACCATGACAGCTAAACACTTCTCTAAAGAGAAATTGAAACCATGATGTAATCAAATGGAAATAGCTGGAGACCAAGGTGATATATTGCAGTATCTAGACTCAAATTTGGCTCTGATTATAAGAAACATTAAAGGATAATGTTGCAATGCAGGCCTTGTCTGATAACTTATCTCCCTACTGACGGCACATAATGGTAGAAAGTCTCTAACCACTGTGTTACAGCAATAATAAAATTTTTCTGTTTACATTAAATATGTAGAAATGTAGTTATATAGACATTGCATGTTAAAGTCTCCATGTAATTTGTTGCCAGAGTTCTTTCGGTTTTTAAACCTTTTAAATGTATTCATAGTCATGACAATGTGTCATTATGCTTTCAGAGATGTGTGCTCTTTCACAACCTGTAGGAAGACTGCTAAAAAGCACTTCCATTTCCAACATCAAGCACTTTTGAAAGTGGATTAATAAGGGACAAAAGCCTCAGTGATGACAAATGTACAACTGTTAGGCAGGACCTGACTGCTATGAGGATGTCACTCATTTTTGTGGAAATCTTATTAAATTTTATGCTCAGCTGTAATCATTCATAATGTCAGCTGGATGGTTAATGTAGATAAGCTTTTCTCCCAAGGGCTATGTTATTGTTCAGGATCTCTAAAACTATTTTTTATTTGAGAACAGCCAATTTAGGGGAAAAATGTACACTCCGCTCAAACACTTCTCTAAACTCAGCAGAGAAAATGACTGGACCTAAATATACTTCAGTGCAGTGGATCTTTGTAGGATAAGCATCTTGGGCTGGACTGTCCTATTACACAGTTATTGAATCAATGGAAACCCAGTCAGTATAAAGAATGTTCATGTCTTCTAGAAAGCATCTCCAAAGACCTGATATTTAGTTAAGGAATATTCACTTATTTTAGAACAATGAAGCTTGCATTTGGAAAATTTGTTGTGTATTTTATTGTCAGAATTATAATCTTGAGTAGTCATTTATGCTACCTGCATCTATTGGTAATTTGTGATTTTTGAAAGTCTATTACCAAGTATAGTGCCGTAGTTATTATATGTAACATTGTTTGTTTCTGTTTCCTTTAAATTCCTAGACATCATCTAGTTTTCTGTTTAGGAATGACATGAAATAACAAATTAATTTCTCATAGTTTTTACTCTGATAAAGACTGATCTATATAATCCTTCTCATCTTTATTGAAGAGAATAACAACAAAAAGCACTGTACATTTAGATAGCGCTTTGCAAACAAACACTTTTCTGTGAAAAGGTACAGTCTAAGAGGGACAGAACAAAAAGAAACAAATCATTGAACAATAGCTTAATAAGGGTGAGAACAAGGTAAATACTCCTAGGGAGGAGAAGGCTTTAACAAATTTAGAGAAAGGCTGCTTGGGGAGAAAACAGAAGGAATGACTTACCAGATCAAGAATAGTAAAATGTGCCATATTTAATGGGAACATCAGAAAAAAGCAACAAGAGGTTGGGAGGAAATGAAAGGAGAGATGTTGGTGGGGCAGAGTCTGTAGTTTTGAAGCTGAAGATTAGGTGCTTGAGAACAGATAGGCAATAGGAAGAAGAATTTCATGACTGCTTTTGGCCGTCCTGAAGGCCAGAAAAAAGAAAAGTTTGAAATCAATATAAGTGAAGGATGGCCAAATCTGGATATGCTGTTGGGCACTTGAGAAACTGAGTTGTTTCAAACCTTGCAAGGCTTTTGTTTAGCTTGCATTTCAAACCTGGGAGGCAAAATAGATACTTATCTTATCTCATCTCCTATTTCATTGCAAGCAACAATTCTTTCCAACTTTCCTTTGCAACACAGTACTATTTCAGGGCCAAAAAGTGCTGCTAAGCGTATGTATAAGAAGTTTGGGATTCCTGACTCTCTTATATTAAGCAAGGTAATAACTTAGTCAGAGCTAAAGTTGCAATCATGGAAAATTAGGGTTGGAAGGGACCTCAGGAAATCTAGTCCAACCCCGTGCTCAAAGCAGGACCTTCCCCAATTAGATGATCCCAGCCAAAATCTGTTACAGTGTTTTACTACCCTCCTAGTGAGAAAATACTTCCTAATATCTAACCTAAACTTCCCTTGCAGAAACTTCAGACCATTGCTCCTTGTTCTGTCACTTGCTAGCACTGAGAACAGTCTAGCTCCATCCTCTTCTGAACCTCCCTTCAGGTAGCTGAAGGCTGCTATTAAATCCCTTCTCAATCTTCTCTTCTTCAAACGAAATAATCTCAGTTCCTTCAGCTTCTGCTCAGAAATCATGTGCTGTAGCCCCTGAACTATTTTTGTTGCCCTCTGCTGTCCACATTCTGTCTGTAAGGATGGCGGGGGGGGGGGGAGGGGGGCAAGTGGGAAAACTGAACACAGTACTCCAGGGCTAGGAAGAGACATTCAAAAAGCCTGATCCTGAAACAATTCAATCTTTGCAAGTTAGTCTAACCTGGCTAGGCTAACTCAGTTTTGTAACCAGATAGACATCCCAGAAATGCAGGCACATGCCTGCAGTGTCTCAGGATAGACAGTGGGGGGGCACTAGAGCAGCCCTCCCTTCCCTTGCACAGTGCTGAGCTGAGAGGAGCATGGCCAGACCCTGGCAGGATGTTGTAATCAGGGAGGGTCCCCTCCCCCCTGCAACAGCCCAGCAGGGAACATTTATCATCCTTAACTCAGTGTTTATCACGCCATTGAGAAGACAGAGGGACATTACCAGTCATCTGTTGATTCTGCCTTTGTCCTGTGTGCCACAGCTTGGAGGTAGCCAGCCTGTGGTCTGCTAGTTAATGCTGAGAGGTGTCTGCAAGGGATGGGGGAATGCTTGCTTAGCAGAGGGCTGGGATGGGGGGAGGGAGCAGACTGCCAAGCTGCAGCCAGGGAGCAGAGGGGAACGGCCAGCCCTGCTGTGGAGCAGAAAGCCCTGCCCAGCTCAGAGAGCTTGCCGGGATGCTAGGGGAGTCTGGTTTATCTTAAACCAGCAAGGGGTCTGGGACAGGCATTGCATAAACTGATTTGAGCCAAATCAATTAAGTCTGATACTACATTCAACCAGGTTTATCTCAAACCAGTTTCAACCATTCTCAAATTGGTTTATGTGCACTTAACATCTGTTCTGTTACAGGTTTAAACCAGTTTTTGATCACTTAAACCGGTTTATGTGTAATGTCTGTCCCTAGCCCAGATGTGTCCTCACCAGTACTGAATAGAGGGGAATAATCACTTCCCTTGACCTGCTGGCCACACACCTACCAATGCAGTCCAGTATGCCATCAGCCTTCTTGGCAACAAGAGCACACTGTTGGCTCATAGTCAGCTAATTGTCCACTGTAACCCCCATATCCTTTTCTGCAATCTGGTACAAAACAGCGATTCAGACTTTTTTTCTTATGTTGGCTTGGAAAATTGGTTTGGTTTTAAAAATACCAGGCTCATTCAGAAGAGAATGCATAAATTTGGAGTGAAAAAGCCAAATTAAGTTACAGGCCATTTTACCATTATTCTGCTTTGTAATTTTAGCATGTCTCTAGCCTTCCAGTTTCCCTCTGACCCAGAAATGACTAATTACTAAACCTTCAAAGCGCCGATATATTAAAATTTCCTCAAAAATTCATGTTCCAGTTATCCTGGGAGAAAACCCACTGTAACCAATGTTGTTAGTTATTTTTGTGCAGTATAATTTTGGATCTTATTCCTATTGTTGTAAATTGGTGGTGGTGGTGGTGATGGTGATGAGCTGTTTTTTCTTTTTTCCTTTTTGCCATGTTGATATAAATGGGTTCCATACTGAACACTTGGGGTATGTTCCAACTCAGCACTGAAGATGAGCACAACACCAAACTGAACCTCAGAGCATACACTCTGATGGTGTGTATGTAGAATGGAATAACAAAAATCCCATACAATAAGTAAGGAGCCTCCAAGAGCTACCCAAAAGGTAACACTGATGGCACCCTCAGTGTTCGGTACATTTCCTGAATACTCAGGGGTTAGGTACCTTACTTACAGCTTTTGAAAGTTATCTCCATCCATTTAGGCATCATGGCCTGTATCTGTCCCTGAAAGGAGCCACCTGTACCTTTATTTAAAAAATATAACACTAGTCATTCTTGTCTCTTAAAACGTGGAAAATTATCTTCCTCCTCCTCTTCTTCTTCCTCCTCCTCCTCCTTCTTCTTCTTCTAATAGCCTCATTATTACAGTGGTAATCTCAGGCCCTGGCTTTATTAAAATGACTGGAAAGGGTTAAAAGCTAAACGTTAGAAGACCTGGAAGGACTGAACATTATTCAGGGGAACTGAGTGAATGGAACAAAGGCCTTGTGCTTTGTACAAAACTAGATAGGACTGGAATGTGCTTATTTTGAAATGAAGGAACATATGTAGCTTGATACAAAACAAGATGACATTGGAATGTGCTTACCTAAAATAAGGGTGTGTGTGTAATCAATATCGGATTATGTATATGCAGTTGTAATGATTGAATTATGTTGTGAATGGCAAGCAGATATAATTTATAAATGCTTAATTTGTGTAAGACAACTTTGGAATTAATGTGTACCCCTGTGTTATTCCCCTCAGATTTTTGTTTCTCTTGTAATTATTATATACTTTGCAAGATCTAAACGCTTAAATAGAAGGGAACAAATCAGTTAGATTTATTATATATAGTAAGTAAGATTTAAGTAAATAAATCTTACTTTGACCATTGGATGCTCCAGAACGCTGAGGGGCAAGCGATCTACAAGCTATAGTGTACTGAAGAAAATTAATTGGTTGAGTTGCTTTATCATAGCATGCTGTGCAGGAATCTTTTGTGACAGAAAAATTGGTCATCTTGGTTTCCTTCTTTGAATGTAGATGTGGAGTTGAGAGCAGATGGGTCTAAACTAAAGGAACTGGAAACAAAGGCATGTAGACAAGGACCGATATCTAACAAAGACTTCCTGGCACAGGTACATGATGCAAGATTAAGGCCCCTGAGAGGGAGTTTGGTTTTAACTTTGGACTGTAAATCCAGTTATTTGGACTGAGATATTGGAGTTAGAGGTGTCTGAGTAGTCCCTGTTATAGTTTGAATGCACCTTTAAGGGACAAAAGAAACCTGCTATACTTGTTTGTGTTACATTTAATAAAATTGTGGTGATGGCCTTTAAACTCAGATACTTGTCTGCAAGTTTTTAGGCATCATTACAACTGAGAGCAGCAGTATGGTCAGCTTAACTAGGAGCTCCTACATTATAGTCTCTCTAGGTCATTGAAGTTCAGAGGAAACACACACCATTGCTTCTTCACAAACGTATTATGAGAGTAGATTTCTTGCTTAGCTTGGTACTTTTATCATTTTGCAAGATTAACAGCTTTAACTTCTTTTTAAAACATATTTAGACCACAAAATGTGTACTTTTAAAACTGCATTTTGTAGTCACAAAGGCCTTCACCCTTTTACTTTACAAAATCCTTCTTTATACTTTTGTTTAAGGTCTTACAGCTCTCAATATGCTTTTTGATCTTTAAGCTCATTTTATTTATGGTAGGCATGCAAACTGCAATTGATTTAGCTTTTTGTAAATGGTCATACAGTGCATACTATTCATTGAGAAGAAACCTGATTTTTTTTTTATTTGGGTAGATACAAACACTTCCCATCTTTTTACAATATGATCTTTCTGTCATGACTCTACTACTACTAATCATATGGTTGAATGTATTTTTAATTAACTTATATATGCTAATAGGTTCCCCACAACATGTATAACATAGTCCAGAAACTCCAGGGGGATGATGAACATCAATTTCTTTTTTTGCTTCATGGGAAACGAACATTGTCTATCCACATCTGTAACAACAACAACAACAAAGAGTTTGAGCATCATACACTGCTAAAATGGAGAACCATATTTCAGTGGTTGACAAAATATAGTCAGAAAGCTCTTAGTATCAGAAACTAGGTAAATTCCAGAATTTACATCATTAACTTCCACTGGAGATAACAAAATTAAATTATTTCAGTGAAATCTCAAAGACCAGAGGACTGTTCAAGACAGCATGCTAAAGTGGCTCTTTCAAGAATACGATATTTTTTCTTTCAAAGTTGCTCCTTAAAAAATATAATACAACTGTCAGAAGCACTTAAGTAATTTCTTTTGAGTGATACATTGATCAATACAATGGAAAGATAAGCACAGATTAATCTTACACACTTCTTTGTGATACGAGAGACAGAAACTCCAGGACATTTTAAAATTAGTTCTTCAAATATTATCCATCTACAAATTGTCTTAAATAGGTCATTGTGATTTCCTTGCAAACTGCTAGTCATCTTATAATTTGTTATAAAATTGTATCATTTGCAATCTAAGGCATAATATCTTCCATAACAAAGTTATAGAGGGCAAAACTGCACAGGATGTTTACTGCACAGTTGAATAATTAGCTGCAGAGTAAACATCTCGGTGTCTACATGTGTGACCCTATGAGGCTAAAGTAAACTAATATACTCTGTAACAGGACTGTACTTGTAAATACAAGTACTATTTTGCAGTGGGGTAAAAATCTCTGCAGCAGCACATGTGTAGATGCTGCCTGCTGGCTAGGGTATGAGTGTGCTATGGTTAAGGGCATGCCTACCAGCTAGCCCCACACTGAAGTTCCCTTGTGTCCCAGCCAGCCCCTCTCCAGCACACTGAGCCAGGTGGAGCAACCCCAGGTTGGCAGGCTGACCCCTGGGGCCAACTGCCAGCCAGGACTGGTCTGGCCGGGCTCCACATGTTGTGCCTGAATAAACTGCAGAGCTTATTGCTCTGGAATTAATTGCTTCTGGGTGCATGTTCAAATGGTAAGCCCAGGAGCAATTAACACTGGAGTTTTAGCTCTGCAGTTTATTCAGATGCCATAATTGCATGTGTAGATGTGCCCACAATGTGCTATTTAAATTCCATATAGTGAAAAAGTATACCTGCTACACTTTGACAGTGACCTTGTTGGGACAATATAGAAGATACCACCTGACTGACTTGGACAAAGAGGAAGAAAGCTATAGTCTGTGTGGACCATTAAAACAGAACAATCTGAAAGTAGGTTTGATAATTTGTAACAGATGTACTGACTGATGGATGAATTATTAAGATGTGGTCTGTAATGAAGCCTACAGCAGGTAGTTAGTGCTGGGTGATAGATGCAACTTATCGGCTTGGGTATAACATAATGTAACCAAGTCTAACAAGACAAATACCTGAGCTTGAATGTTCAGATAGGGCTCAGGTGATAGAATATATCTGGTAACTCTCATTATGTTTTGAGTAAATTTTACTAATAATCATTTTACTTCTTGTGTCAACAGCAAAAAACTCATAACCTGAACTAAAAGTCTCTTGAAGAATAATAATTCAAAGAAAACTAGCAGTTTGCCATAATGTTCTGTGATTAATAATAGTTTTCATGAATGACATCAATATTAAAATATTAAAAGGTGGGAAGTTCAGTACATTTGATGAGGCACAGTACAGATGATAGTTTATCTTGTATGTGACCCCAAAAATGTTCTCTCTGCTTTGCACAGTGGAACAGCATTATGCCTTCTGTAAGTAGGTATTCTAAAATTGCAGAAAAGGGAGCAGAAGAATATATTGTTTACAAGGGGCATGTAAATACGAGACATTTACTGTACAGTTGACCATGTAACTGTGCAGTAAATATCTCGGCATCTACACGTGTGCCCCTATTATGGTGCATGAAATTAATTAACTCCACAGCACGTTAGGACTTGTAAATACTAACCTAACCTGCTGCAAAGTTTTTTTCATGTGCAGTAGCACACATGTAGATGCTGCCCTGGGTGCTGGCAGGCAGCCCCTGTGCTGAAGAACCCTTGTGCCCCAGCCAGCTGCTCTGTAACATGTGAAGCCCTGTGGAGCAGCCCTGGGTTGGCAGGCTGCCCCCCCCAAGGGTCTCCTGTTAGCCTGGTCTGCTCTAACTTGTGTGCAATCAATATACTCCAGAGTTTTGGGCTCCCAGGTACACATTCAAACAGTGCGCCCAGGAGAAAAAAGCTCTGGAGCAATAAGCGCCAGAGTTTATTCAAGCACATTAATCACATGTGTAGATGTATCCAAGAAGAAGATAGGCAGACAAGGTTCCTTGGGTGAATCTGGTATCTTTTATTAGACCAACCCAAATAGTTGGAAAATTATTATTAAGCAAGCTTTCAGGTTCAAAAACCCTTCATCAGGCTAAGGAAGTTTCAGCAGTTGGTGTGTGCTCTTCCTGGATGGAATGAAAAGTAAAGAAGCCAGAGGCTGGGCTGGTCTGCATACAGGACAGGTAGTCAGTGAAAATGTAGATTGAGGAGGCAATAGGTGAAAGACAGGCTGGGGGGGGGGGAGGGGGAGAAGGGGTATGAAAATGGAAAGGTACCTGGGGAGTCAGATGTCAGGCAGGTTATAATGTGTCATAAATCCAATGTCTATATTTAGTCCATGATTTTTAGTATCCAGGAGGTTGTGGAGTTCATAGGCTGATCTCTGGGAAGTGTTGTGTAAGTTTCCTTTGAGAATCAGGACTGAGAGGTTGGAGAGAGAGTGGTTTTCTTGTGAGAAATGTGCCCCCACCGGTAATTGGGTATTTCTGTCTTTGATAGATTTCCGGTGTGCGTTCATTCTGGTGCGCAGTTGTTGTTCGGTCTCTCCTACATATTTTCCATCAGGGCATTTGGTGCATTGGATGAGGTATATTACATTTCTGGAGGTGTAGCTGTAAGATCCAGGGATGCTGATGGCTCTGTTGTGGGGTGTAGTAATAGTGGGGGTGGTGGAAATATGTTGGCAGGTTTTGCGTTTCTTGTCCTGGCACGGTCTGGATCCTTTTGGTGTGTTCTGGGCCTGAGGAAGTTTGCTTCTGGTGATGAGGTTGGCGAGGTTCGGTGCTTGTTTGAAGGCTAGGATGGGTGGCTCTGGGAAGATCTTTTTAAGAATAGGGTCTCTTTCTAATATGAGTTGCAATTGTTTGAAGATTTTCCGTACAGGTTAAAGGGAGGGGTGATATGTCATAACCAGCGGTGTGCGATTTGTGGGGGGGGGGGGGGGGGGGGGTTCAGTACTGCAGCAGTTCTTCATGTGGTATCTGGGTGGCTCTTTCAGACGTGTGATCTGTCTCTCTGGAGGAGTGTCCTTGTTGGGTGAAAGCCTTTTTAAAATTGGTAAGGTGGCAATTCTGGGTGTTCTCCTCAGTGCAAATTTGGTGGTATCTGACGGCTTGGCTGTATATCACAGCTTTTTTGGTGTGTTTAGGGTGATTGCTGGTTCTGTGCACTTCTCCACTTTCATCCCCCTTCTCTCCCTTCTCCCCCCCGCCAGCCTGTCTCTTACCCATTGACTCTTCAATCTACATTTTCACTGACTACCTGTTTTGTATGCAGTCCAGCCCAGCTGCTGGCTTCTTTACTTTTCATTCCATCCAGGAAGAGCACACACCTACTGCTGAAACTTCCTTAGCCTGACGAAGGGTTTTTGAACCCGAAAGTTTGCTTAATAATAATTTTCCAACTATTTGGGTTGGTCTAATAAAAGATATCAGATTCACCCAAGGAACCTTGTCTGCCTATGTCCTTAGACCAACACAGCTACAACCTACACGCCTCCAAGAAGAGGCCCATATGAACTCTCTTACTGAAGTCAAGGTCAGGATTACTTTTGAGTTCATTAGAAATTGGATTATAATGTTTCAAGAGCATGCTCATCTCTTCTTGGCAAAAATGAGCTATGTTTAATTATGTGGCTGTTATTGGTTTTTTTGTTTTAAATCCTCCTCTTGTAAGGCGATTTACTGTATTAGGGAAGTACTTGACAGCAAACAAATGATACTATTTACCTTAGCCAAATGTGTCTGGTGAAACCAATGTTGATCTGTAGTACTAAGGTAATAAAAGTATTTTCATTACAATGTCTGTTCTTTCCATGACAGATCTATCTGGCGGTTTAACATTCCTTAGACTGAAGATGATGGAAATACCAGATCATGAAGATATCCACTGTTACAAGAAAAATGAATGCATAGACTGTTTCAGAATTTCCACAGCATAATGGGAAAATAAAAACACAATAAAACCTTTTTTTGGAAGACAGTCTTTAAAAACAAATTAACTTACCAAGCAGGCTTTGTCTTGAGGAAACCTGACACATCGTTGGCTACAGGATCAGCTGAGACATCTGCGGAGACTAAGCTTCCTGGCTGGTATGTGGGTATATGGTAACCGCATTTGTGATCACATCATTAGTGTCAGAACATGACATGCATATTTATCCTGCATTAGAGCCTTCTGTTTTTGTAATCACTTCTTTGTGAAAAATTAGTACAGAGACAGCATGAGTACAAAAGTGGTGCCAATTATAGTCACAAAACCAGCCAAGCTGAAAAATTCTTCTTTTTGCTCTGTTGCTAGTTATAATTCACAGAAAGCTCAAGACATGCAAATAAAATAAAGGTTGGTAATCCAGGATGGCATTAGGAAAGGGAAAATTGTTCCTGGATCAGTATCAAGAACAGGTCCAACACTGGACTTGTAAAGATTTGTGTTGCTGTTGTTCCACCTGACAGGCCAGGATTAAGTGCAGTTGTCTTCTAAAACTCTTATTACGAAGTGACAAAAAATTTCTTTGAGCTTAATGTTAATACCATAATTTAACATAAGATAGTATGATATGATCCATTTGCACAAACTGTGATAATTGTGAATATGTAAAAGGAAGATGTTAAATGATTTTTGTTCAACTTTTTGTGCAAATTCTTACTGTGAAGGAGATGGATGTGACAGTGAGTAAAGAAGATCTTACGTATTCCCAGTCAGATATGTCAAAAATATCAGACAGGTTTCATAATAAATCATTAAAAACATAGATGACAGAAGATGGCACAGAGAAGATGTTCTACCCAAAAGCTATACTAACAAGTAAATAGCAGTAAATGGTAAATTGGCTTTCTCTATCATCACTGCACATTGGTAGCAAATTTCCTAAACACATGGCAATTCCTTCTTCCTTTAAGTGGATTCAGAGTCACCCTGTGCTGCTGATCTCTTGTGCTGAATGAGTTTCCAGCATACCCAAGGACATTGAACCTGAGACATTGAACATCTGCAGTGACACTGCAATCTGGGACTATTGGACAGTTATCCAGTGGTAAAGCACCAAGTGCCTATGTAAGCTGAGAGATGTAGTGGGAAAAAAGGAGAGGTACCTAAAGATGGAAGTAAAATAATTTTAGCAAAATAAGGGAAAACAAATATTTGCATTCTTTTTACTATTCTGCATGAATTTTGCTGAGGTTTACCAACAGGAACAGCTAGCCATGACTACATTGGAAGCTGCTTGAAATGTTTACTGAAAGACAAAAATAAAGAAAAAATAGCCTTCATTTAGCAAAAACAATGCTGAGGTGAAGAATCTAATCCATCCCACTTCATAAGTGTTAAAAATATCTAATAAGAAATTAATTTCTTGATCAAACTAACAAGATCATATTGTGTAATAAGACCAGAGGTTTATATCAGTACAAAAACTGTAGTCACACAATACACACTAGTTGTGAAACTGAAATGTTGCTCCATTCTTTAATTTACCATGCACCAAGAATATGGAACATAAGCATGACATATTTGAATTTGAATTATGTTATAAAGCTGTCACTAAGTGGCGTGTTAAAGGGACACCTGAATCTACTGTTTTTAATGTCCCAAACAAAGCCTTTGTTACTCGTACATTCAAAACTCCTATTCTGAGATTTTCTTTCTGTAACAAAACACAGTAAATTCATATAAATAAAAATAAACCCAGCGGAACAAGAAATAATTACTTGACCATAAGAGGTTATGGAAGGGGGGGGGGGAGGGAGTCACATTTGCATAATTTAGAAGAAAGACAGTGGGATACCAGACACCAGTAGGTTGAGAGATTTTTGACACTTAATAAGTGAAATGACATTTATAGAATGCCATAGGTTAATAAAAGTGCTATGGTCCTTCACATGGAAACTTTAATAAAATACTTTCCACCAAATGCAATTTCTCTCCTTAGATTCATGGTTTCTCTGTTCAAATGATTGACAGAGTGAAAATCAAATGCAAAGAAGTAGCAGAATAAGCTAAAAGCATTAAAAAAATATTATAATCTCTAGAGTTAGTATCCTATTTGGAGTTTCTCATATGTCAATAATATAATTTATTCTATTTTAAAACACTGTATGCTATATAACGTATGGACTTACATAAATGAGGCATTAGGAATGTTATAATGCAGCATCCTTCATTTTAAATGTAAATATGTAGGGTACCACAGACCACAAAAGTCCCATAACAAATTGATGAAGACAGATGGATACATAGCAGGATGGGACCTACAGCTGTGCAAAACATGTGACCAGTTCTTTATTTTATGCTAACTGGAGGCCTGGCTAATCCTGCAAAGCACAGAGGACCCTTCCTGTGGGGTGCTGAGAGCTCTAACTAACAACTGGCCTCCATGGGAACTGATGGCAGTCTGCACCTCTCTGGTAGTATTCAGAAACTGCCAGGATTGAGCCTTCAGTGTGGCTGCAGGCTACTAACAAATTGCCAGAGTTGGTCATTATTTAGCCAGAAAAAAGTTCAGATTATAAACTACTCTCTGACAAATACTTAGACCTTTAATTTTACTAAAAATAGAGCAGTCCCCTGCATCAGAAGCACAGTTTATAGTCTCAAACCCTTGAGCCTCAGAGAAAGTGAGAAACAATTTATAATAATAAAGGAAAAAAATGAACCAAAAAGCCCATTTCATCTATCTCACTTAGATATTTAAGTCTTAATTAAAATTGTCAAAATTCTATGCTTTTTATGCTGTTAACTCTTAGAAACTGAGGGTCCATTTAAGGATTGCCGCTGTTAGCCATGTGTACTTTGCAGACTTGTTTACCATATAGCTTTGTCAAAGACAAAAAGGTCAAGCAAAAATGACATCTATATTGTAAAATCTGTATAGTATAATGCACAGTACTGATGTGCTCAAAGTCCATGCATTTAAATTCCTTTGTATGATAATTTATGGTGATCATGTCTTCAGACTTTGCTATTAGCATACTCACCCCTAACAAGAAGTTCTGCCTCATCTGACACACTGTCTGCTGTGGTCTGTACCCTGCAGCCATATCTCCCAGCATGCATCAGAAGGATGTTCCTGATCATTAAATCTGCAGAGGATGCTTGCTGAAAGAGGGATGAAGTGCCAGTTTAAAATGTTGCAAATCTGCCTGTTCAAGGTGTTTTGTGAGGGTGCTTTGTTCAGTGTGGCAAAGTCACCAATGCAGGTTTTACAACTTACATTACAAAAAGCAAGCATACTAATATCTCCCTTTAAAAGCAAGGACTGCTTTTTAAGCAATTTTGTATGAGGGATTAGAAGTCAGAATTTCATGTTTTTTTAAACATTCAGTAACTAACCAAGAAGAAAACATTGATTTTATTTAAGAAGTATTTATACACACACTTGCATGCACAAAGAAAAGTCTTCCAAATGGGCAATAAGAAGCTAATTTATTAAGTAAAACAAAAATAATTTGTCCTGCTTTAGGAGATAAAGGATTATGAATGGAGTGAAAAGGGAAAGAATCCTGTTCTGGGAAGACCTCCAACTCCCTTTGGTCGTAGCAGTGGCATTAGCTGCAGTGCAGTACAATCAGCTGCATTTTGGACAGAGCTTTTGCTATATTTCCATTAGGTTTTTCTCAAGATGGCCATATAGAATAGTTTTTAAACAGCATGGTAAACCAAGATAGACTGCAAGTGCATTTCTGTTTCCCTCGCTGTTATATTTAAAGCAGCTGAACTTGACAAATTAACTCTCCTAAATTTACTGTACTTCTTAGAATTAATTTGCTATATTATGTGTGATGCTAACACACTGTTTTTTTCAGCATTAATACAGAAAATATGAAGAGGTTTATATTGCTATTTATGCCTTCCTTCTGAATCACATCTTGTTTTAATGCTTTCAGTATATCATGTCCCCAAATTATTTGCTTTGGTATTTTTATTTTATTTTCCTTTATTTCTTGTCATTGGTTACCAGAAGAAGTCACTCTTGTTGATTTATTGTCAAGGGCATGAAAACTCTTGGGTTGCTAAGATATTCATAGAGGTTTACTTCTTGAGGATATAAAAAAGCTCTTGTGGTTAATACAGAATCTATGGACTACAAGAAAACCCACCCTACAAGACTACAAGAAAACTATGTTCTCAACCTAGGACTGGAAAATATCTACAGGGGCATAGAATCTAGTCCCTCCCTATCTATTACAAGTAATCATACCATATAATCTCTTCCATAAACTGATTGAGGGCAGTGACAGATGTGCAACTCCCCAGTCTAACTCATGGCACTTCACAGAAAGAGCCATGAGTTAGATCCACCCTCCTGATCCAACAGGTGCTCACCTAACCCTACCCCTAATCCCACCCCTCTCTCCAAACTCCTGTGCTCTCTCTCAGAATGGGAGAGGGAGAAGGCAAGGGGGGAAGGTCCATTCTGGGGTTTCTTCAGCCTGCTCTGGAGTCGGGGATGGATTGCAGCCCATCTCTGGTGGGCTCCAGCATCTCTGGTGCCTACCTTCTGATGTACTTATAGGGCGGGTCTACATGAGACATTTATTGCGGAACTGACTATTTAGCTCTGCAGTAAATGTGTCAGCATCTACATATGTGCCTCCATTAAGGTGCAGGAAATTAATACATTCTGCAGCAGGGTAGTATTTTTAATTACAAGTGCTACCTTGCTGTGGAGTTTTTAATGTGCAGCAGCCAGCTAGCCTCACAATGAAGCTCCATCGTGCCTTAGCAAGTCCCTCTGCAGCACACTGAGCTGGGGGGAGAAGCCCTGGGCTGGCAGGGAGAACCCTGGGGCCCCCTGCCAGCTCGGGCTGTTCCACCTGGGCTCTATATGCCGTGCCTGAGTAAACTGTTATGGCTCTGGAGTTAATTGCTTATTGCAATCAGCTCCACAGTTTATTCAGGCACAGTAACTGCACGTGTAATTACAAGTGAATATCTGTCCTTACTTTCTATTTTCCTGCAGGCAAGTCCAGCTTCAGGTTTGAAACTCGAAACATTTTGAAACCTTTGAAATGTTTTGACTGCCCTCATTTTGAGGCTGTTTCAAACCCCTTCATTTAATTTTGATTTCACTGCTTTGAGCTTGAAACAATTCAAAATAGCCGGTAAAATTTTGCACAGCCCTACTGTGCAGCTAGCATCACTAAAAAGTTGTGCACTAGCACTACTATTCAGTAGCGCAAGTTACTGCACATTGATTTAGTACTTGGTTATGCAAGTACTAAACTTAATGTGCAGTAATTAGGGTGCATTAATGAATGTGTAGAAAGACATGCCCACAAAAAAGAATACTACTCCTCCTGGCTTTCATTTTGTTGGGCTAAGTGAGCCAAACCCTTTATAGCCCCCTCTTCTAAAATGAACTGCCAATTTTATTAATGAGCTTCTACTTTTTGTTCCACGGCATTAATGCAAATATTAAATAAGTTTGGTCCTCAAATTAATCTAGTAACCTCCTTTTGGGCAGATACTTCCCCTTTCAACATTGCCCACTGTCACCTTTCTTTTCATGAGTTTCGTTCTCTGGTTACAGCTCTTGCACTAAGCTCCATCTCTTTCAGCTAAACTAATAATTTTACTGTAGTATTCTATCAAATGCTTTACTATAGTCCAGTAAAATAAATCTAACTCTGTAGCTGCCCAAGATTTTTTTTACTCTGCTGATAAATAACAGGGCTGTGCAAAGCTTCGGATCACGATTCAAATTCAGAGATGATTTGGAGGCTGAATCTATGAATCCAGATCAAACCTCTGGAAGCTTTAGGATTTCTGAATTGATTCAGAGCTTCCGAATCAATTTGGAAAAGATTCGGAAAAGATTCGGTGATTTGGCCATAGGGTATAATCGGGAATCAATGAAATATCTATAATTTTGTTGTCTTCTGGCTGATTCAAACAAAACTTGTAGGGATGGTAGCATCTGCTGAGACCATGACTTATGCCAAACTTCAAGGTAATAGGTGCAGGGGTTTATGGGAAACTGCACCTCCAAGTCCTGAAAGCAAAACTCATGTCAAGTGTGTGTGTTAAGCCACAGTGGGTTGAAAATTGCAGGGATGGTAGCTATTACAGAGGCCACAGTCTGCCAAGTTTCAAGGAGATAGGTGCATGGGTTTATGGGAAACTACACCTCAAACTGCTGATAAGCAAAGTTCATGACATAGGTGACACTGTGTGTGTGTTAAGGCACAGGTGGTAAAAACTGCAGGGATGGTAGCCCCTGCTGAGGCCACAAAGCCTGCCAAGTTTCAAAGAGATGGGTGCAGGGGTTTGGGGGAAACTGCATCTCAAGCTGCAGACAAGCAAAACTTGTGACATGGGTGACACTATGTGTGTTAAGGCGTAGCAGCATGAAAGCTGCAGGCCTGCTACCCCTGCTGAGGCCACTAAGCCTGCCAGCTGTCAAGCAGATAACTGCAGGGGTTTCTGGGTTCTGGGGCCCTGCGCTCCTAGTTGCTGACAGGCAAAACTTGTGTCATGGATGCTTGTGCAACAGTGTCTGTCTTGGGGCATGTGGGGGCGGGGGGGGGAGAAGGGATGGGGGAGAAACTACTGCAGGCCTGGCTGCTAAGCTACTGTGTTACCAATCAATCATGATTCACTCGCAGACCAGCTCAATACACAGTAGCTAGTAGCTACTAGATAATGAGTTAACGAGCAAGGATTAACACCTACAAAACCACAGACTAAGGAGAGGAAGGAATCAATACAGAGCTTCTGGCCCAGGACAGAGACAGTTAGTTGTACAAGCACCTATGTCACAAGTGTTGCCTATCAGCAGCTAGGGGTGCAGGGCCCCAGAACCCAGAAACCCCATCACCTATCTCCTTGACAGCTGGCAGGCTTTGTGGCCTTAGCAGGGGCTAATAGGCCTGCAGCTTTCACCCTGCTGCACCTTAAAACACACAGTGTCACCCATGTCACGAGTTTTGCTTGTCTGCAGCTTGTGGTACAGTTTCCCCCAAACCCCTGCACCTACCTCCTTAAAACTTAGCAGGATTTGTAGCCTCAGTATGGGCTACAATCCTTGCAGTTTTTACCCCCCTGTAGCTTAACAAACACACGCAACATGAGTTTTGCTTTCAGAACTTTGAGGTGCAGTTTCCCATAAACCCATGCACCTATGTCCTTGAAACTTGGCACATATCATGCTATCAGTAGAGGCTACCCTTTCAGAAAATTTAATCTAAATCAGCCAAAAGACAACAATGTTGTAGATATTTCACTGATTCCTCATTAGACTCTATGGCCAAATCTCTGAATTGGCTCCGAATCTTTTGAAGCAATTTGGCCGATTCAAATCGGAAAAATGATTCAGATCTCTGAATCGAACCTCTGGCATCCAAATCAGCTGGATCTGATTCCAAATTGAATAGTTCCCTATTCGCACAGGCCTAATAAAAAAGTGCTATGTTTAGCAATAAAAACTTGTGGAAGAGGTGATATATTTTATTAGACCAACTAGATATTTGCAAACAAATTATTGTGTTTATTTGCAAGCTTTGGGGCACAGCACCCTTCATCAGGCATAGCAGTGTGCCTGAAAGCTTGCAAATAAACACAATAATTTGTTTGCAAATATCTAGTTGGTCTAATAAAATATATCACCTCTTCCACGAGTTTTAATTCCTTTTGCCTCTAGACCAATACAGCTACAACCTGGATACTTGACACATGTTTAGCAATCTTCAGTCACACAGTATTCCTCCCTGATATACTTTTTAAATATCTTTCCATTATACCTGTGATTTCTTGTGATATATTTTACTGAATTCAGGGATAGAATTCCCATGCCTTACACACACAAAGGTCTCTGAGTTTTTGTCTTCCACTTGGGATATTATAATTTTCTTTCCAATAAAATAATTTCTACAGCTGGCCTTCCTTTGCTGCCAAATTCAACAATGTTTTCCTTTCTAGAAACTAATGCAAAATATCAATTACTTTTGGGGTTATACATAGATTATTTATGCACCTCAAATGCATAGCAATTCCATTTCTTTCTTTCTTGCTGTTTCTATTTATATGACTGCAAGAATCCTTTACCATTTGTTTTAATGTCCTTTGATGGATCTAACTCAGCCTGACTTTTGAAAAATCTCACTTTATCCTTACATTTGCTGACCTCCAAGACGTGGCTTCCTTTGCTGATCAAGCCCTTTTCTACTCCTTCTAGACTCTCTGCTTACTCCAGTTATTCTTTTGATGTGGTTATTCATTCAGTTGAGACTGGATATCTTCCTAACAATTTTTTCTCTGTTACTGAGGATGTGTCTAACAAGAAATTCTTGTTCTAATAAGAAATTCTCATTCTATTTAAAGCATCCCTTACTGTCATTATCAGTTCATTTTCCAATCACACAAAACGCAAAAACAATCCCAAATAAATGACAGTCACATTGTGTTTGATATACCAATTCCTAGAACACTTTTCGATGACATACTTTATACACTTATCAAAATAATAAAATATTATTTAAAATTAGAATAATAGAACTTGAAATAATTATTTTTTCTCAAACAACACAGTAGGTTCATACTCGTAAAGTCTTATTCTGTTCTCAGCATTATATTGTAACTAAAAGATAATATAGTTTCTAAGTTAGTCCCAGAGAAGGTATAAATTGTGAGATCTTAATCTGCGATCTTTTCTTATTGACTTGTCCAGAAATGTCATCTTTGTCACCTTGCAGTAGCTTACACACATAGAGGATGTCCAGATGTGCAGAAATGTGTGTTTCACTGGGGACAAGCAGCAGCACACATTGTGCCACTGCTGTTTGTCCTTGGGGAATGCCTGTGTCACACAGCACATTACCACAGGTTGAGTACCACAGTTGCTAGCCCCAGCATCCTTACTTGGGGTCCTGGGGGCCTCCATGAGCTGCAGTCACAGCTCTCCTGCAGCAGGAAGCCTGGCCAGTGGCCAGAGTGTGGATCTGGCCAGCCAGACTGGTTTTGGGTGGCACACGCTGCTGCCACGCTGCTTTATTTTGGCATTTTTTTTTAACCTAGGATCTCCCAGGGTAAAAAATACTCCCTGCACTGCAAAGTAGCATGTGAAGTGTGTGGTGCCACAGATGGGTCTGTGCTGCCACATACCACATGTCCATGCTTGCCTGGATGCTCCCATGATGGGCAATACCTTGCATATATTTTTTATTGGGCCTCAAGTAGGTGTCATAGTAGTTTCATAGTAGCTAGGGTCAGGGGGGACCTGAACATATCATCTAGCCTGACCCCCTGCCACAGGCAGGAATGAATGCTGGTTTCACAAGACCCCAGACAGGAGATCATCCAAATTCCTCTTGAATTTGCCCAAGGTAGGGGCGAGGACCAGTTCCCTGGGAAGCTGGTTCCAGATTTTGGCCACCCTAACTGTAAAATATTGCCTTCTGATCACCAACATAAACCTATTCTCCATCAGCTTATTACCATTGTTCCTTGTCACCCCAGGTGGTGCTGGGGAGAATAGGGCTCTTTCTATTTGCTGATGATCTCCCCGATGAGTTTGTAGGCAGCCACCAGGTCCCCCCTCAGCCTCCTCTTGCTGAGGCTGAACAGGTTCAGGTCCTTCAGTCTCTCCTCGTAGGGCCTGTCCTGCTGCCCTCTCACCAAGAGGGTGGCCCTCCTCTGAACCCTCTCCAGGCTGGCCACATCCCTTTTGAAGTGTGGTGCCCAGTACTGGACGCAGTACTCCAACTGTAGCCTGACCAAAGTCGCATAGAGGGGGAGTATCACCTCTCTGGACCGGCTTGAGATGCATCTGTGGATGCATGACAAGGTATGGCTGGACTTGCTGGCTGCGGTCTGGCATTGGCGGCTCATGTTCATCTTGGAGTCAATAATGACTCCAAGATCCCTCTCTGCCTCTGTGCTTTCAAGAAGGGAACTCCCCAGCCTGTATGTATGCTGTGGATTCCTTCTCCCAAGGTACAGCACCCTGTATTTATCTACGTTGAACCTGATCCTATTCTCATCTACCCACTTTTGTAGTCTGTCTAAATCTAGTTGCAGCCTCTCTCTCCCTTCAAGTGTGCCCACCTCGCCCCACATCTTAGTGTCATCAGTAAACTTGGACAACATGCTTTCAACCCCCTCATCCAAGTTGCTGATTAAGATGTTAAACAGTGTGGGCCCAAGGACTGGGCCCTGGGGGACCCTACTGCTCACATCTTGCCAGGTTGAGTACGACCTGTCCACCACTACTCTCTGGGTGTGCCCCATCACCCAGTTTTTTACCCATCCAACTGTGCAGGCATCAATGCCACAGTCATTTAATTTATTGATGAGGATGGGGTGAGAGACAGTATCAAAGGCCTTCTTAAAGTCTAGAAAGACTCTGTCCACGGTGAGACCATCATCCAAGGATTTAGTTACTTGGTGATAAAAGGCAATCAGGTTGGTTAGGCAGGACCTGCCTTTGATGAACCCATGCTGATTGCCCATGAGCATGATCTCCCCTGCTGGCCCCCCATTATATGACTTGACTATGGAAGGAAATTTAGGAGTTTCTGATCTCTGCTCCAATGCTCAATTTGTAAATTAATACTGACAGTCTCTTTCTGAATTCTAACACAGGCTTCCATCTCCAATGCTAAGCACCTTCCAAGTACTGATGATGGGGGTCTCATTTCCAGTTCTAAACCACCTAAGGGTGGACCCTACCCATTAACCAACTGTTACAGCAGTTGACTAGTTTATTCTTCATGTTGTGGCTGATCCCATGCTATGACTAGATAGAAAATCTATCCTCAATACCTTTTAAGGATTGTTTGTTACAGTTATTGGTGTAACAGAGGCATGTAGGAATTCCAAGATAGATTTCAGTGCTGGCTTCTTACAAATAAATAGCAAAGACTCTCTGGAGAATTAATTCAACCATGGAGTCAGACAAGTGGATGTTATAGGATGGTATTAAGCTAGGAGGTAAGCTATACAACAGAAATTAGGGTGCCACTTGCCTAATTAATGCCAGATGAAACAGATTTGAAATCAGTGCTGGAGGTAACTGAAAGAGGCCACTATATTTTAGATGAGCATTATGGGGGGGGGGGGGGGTTTAGTCCCACATTCAATCCAATGTGTAAGTATGTGAAATTGAAAAGCATCAATAAGGATTTGTAAAATGTGACAAGACACAATGTTGCAAACATTAACACTGATTTTAATAGGTGCACAAGGAACAAAGCGTGAGGGTGCATGAAGGAGTTGTGCACAATTGAGGCTGCCATCTGTGCCAGAATGAATGTAGACTAAGTAGCCCAATAAGCTGGTTGATCCCATAGTATGAATGTCATGGGGGTATTTTGCCTTCTAAACTATCCTCAATATTTTACTGCTGGAGGTATGATACTAGATGATGCAGACCAACTGTTGCAGATGGACTAATACAGTCCATACCTATGTTTCTCTTTTGTAATTCTTGGAAACTCTCACATAACTCATATCCCTTGTTGCTGAAATGAGATGTGAGCCTTCTGCAGTTGGAAAGCATGAAACCAGTAGCACACTATGTCACTTCTGTCAAGAAATCAACTTGGGATACAAAGTTTTTAACTTGCTTAACACAACAGTGTTTATTAGCCATGAAATGTGGATTATTCAATATGATGGTCTGATATAAAAAAATACATATTAAGTGGAAAAGACAAGAATCAGTATATATTTCCCTGCTTATCTTTGAGGATAATTTACAATTTATGTGTGTTAAGGTGAACCTCCCCCCGCCCCGTTATAGATAGTAGCTGCCTGGTTTCATTGCTCCTTCTTAGACAATCCCTCACAGTTGAGGATGATTGTCTTCCATGATTGTCCTATCTGTGGATGTGAATACACCTGACGAGGCCAATCTGGAATCAGCAGACTGTTCCATTGCTAAGGATCTGTTAACAATCTTAGGTGTTACTCTGTTATAGGGTTCATGACTATATGAGTCCTGATATTTTCAGCAGGAAAATATGTACCTAAATAACAGGGCAGATTGGCAGCATTTTGAAGAATCATTGGTATAAATGAAGGAGAACAGTGCAATAAAATTGATCCCTGTGAAACACTTCAGTTTATTACAGAATAACAGGATGTGCAACCAGCAATACTTAGAATATGTGAGGGGAAGGAAATTAAACTTGCTTGTGTTTAATATAAATGAATGTGTGCTTAGAAATTAGTGGCCTGATCATGGAAAAGCTGAGAAATTGAAATTCCCAGTGAAACCAGTTGGAACTATGAGTGCTCAGCACCACTGAAAACTGGCCATTTTGATGTTTAGCTCTCAAAGGCTCTTTAGAGAATTTAGCAAATGTCTTCTCCTATGCAAATCAGAAATTCTAAGATAATTTGTCTTAGAATGATAGGTCTAAAAGGCTTATCTCAGTTTTGGGGGCTAAAATTATCATTGCCAGTAATTATTCTGTGGGATTTTTGTCAGAGGATCCTGTTTTTATACAAAAGTTATAGTTTTTGTAACTTGGAAACAAAAAATGCTATTGGTATCCCCATTCCACCATATGTGAGGATTACCTTGAACCACATGGCATTCATAGACCTGTCCTAAAGGTATCATAGTTGGGCACCCCTACTGTGGTGACTGCTTCTACACTCTCCTACTTCTGGCTGCTAGAGCAGGGCCTCCTACTATATTGCTGATCCCTGGAGGGTCTTGTTAATTAACTCACATTTTATATGAGAAGCCACCAAATGATTCATAATCAGCTTGACATCTGAACTTCCGCAACATTGGCTGACACTAAAACCATAGTTATTGTCCCCTCTAACCTTGCAATAAGCAATCCTAGAGAAAAAGTACCTGAGAGATTAAAGGTTGGATTTTATAAAGCATTTGCTGGCCTAACTATATCCACTAAAGTCACTGACAAAACTCCAGTTGTCTTCAGTCAGAGTGGCGTTAGACCAAAGCAAATAGCTTCTGAAACTCCAATCCCTGCAGCTCTGCTGGGTCCTGATGGAAGCTTAATGGATTTGTTCACTGTAAATGGGAACTGTTTGAAATAGACTGCATTTGTGCAGGGATTTTTTTCCTCTGATACTGAAGACAAGTCATGTAATGGAAATGTACTTGGTTTGAACTAAGTCTATGTTAAAGGTCTGCCTTGGCTGTTTGGCTATTTTCCAAATCCCTTACTGACACCGTTCAAACTCCTGCACTTAGAGATAAGGAGTAATATGGGGAAAAAGGGAAAGATTTTTCTAAAATACAGTAGTTGCTTAGCTGAATCTTATCTAAATCCAGATCATACCTACTTACCTTCTCCTCATGCAACTTTTAACAGCTCTTGGGAGCCTCTCCAGTAGCTATGCATCACAGACAAACCTGGAGTGCACAGGATCAGATGAAGGACCAAATTTAAATCATACAGGCACTCAGGTGCTGCAACACCTATAATTTGGGTGCCTTTTCCCAGAAGAGCAATCAAAATTGACAGGGTTAGTCATATAGGATCCATAGAGGCAATCTGGAATACCTACTTGCTGAGCAGCAGGAATCTAAGATATGCAACAGGAATCACTAAGAACACAGGTATGTCTGAACTTCAAATTCTCGTGCGAATCTAAGCAGCACCCTATGTTAACGTAGAATCATAGCATCATAGAAAAATCAGGGCTGGAGGGGACCTCAAAGCAGGACATTTCCCAACAAAGGCTTTGTTTAGCCGGGTCTTAAAAACCTCCAAGGATGGTGATTCCACAACCTCTCTGGGTAACATGTTCCAGTGCTTTAATAGTGTCAGAGCACATGCACATGTGCACCTGACTGCACAGATATTATTGCACAGTCATTTAGTACTTGTGTAGCAGGCTTACCTTTTCAGAGCTTGGGTTGAGTCCCAGGATCAAGGGTCTGCTGTTGATTGGTGAAGCCCACCCACCAATCTGGAGGCAACACAAGGAAAGCAATGCTCCTCCCTTTTCCAAAGGATGGGGGCAAGGAGCAGCTGGACCTGAATTGGAACTGCGCCAGTCAGGTCTGGAGAACTTCGGGGGTGGAGCCCCTGAAGAGTATAAAAGGGGGGCATGTTTGGCATGCTGGGGGAGACAACGAAGGACAGAGAGGAAAGAGGAGCTCCAGAGATGGCCGTCCTCAGCACCCCACTTGAGAAACTGGAGGCTGCTTGGGCCCTACACGGTGTGCAGATTGGCACATGGAGAGCTGGCCCTGGGAGCAGCTCAAGGCTGCTTGGGCCCCACACGGTGTCTGGATTGGCACACAGAGGACACGCCTGGGAGCAGTTTGCAGCTGCTCAAGTTAGCCCCGGCCCTAGGCTGAGTGACTAGAGCCCCACAGTACGGCTCTGCCTTTAACTAAAAGAGCCCTGGTACACAGAGCAGGGCCCAGGAAAGGGGAACCAGAGCGTGTAAGGGTTTGGCTCCCGCAAGAAAGAGAGAGCCCTGGGCTGCCCATTGCAGGGTACCAGGCCATTGAGGATCACTGCAGGCACCACTGGACAGAGGCTCTCGCAAGATTGGCCTCCAAGGTATGAGCCTTTGCTGCTTCAGAGAGGAATCATGAGTTGCTGGGGAAGTGAGCCCTGCAGGGGAGGTGGTCACAGAACAGGAGGGTCTGTCGCCTCCACCGTCCATTGCAGAAGGGGTGTGTCCACATCCCAGGGCTCTAAAGGGGAGGGGCTCCAAGGAAACCCCTTGGGGAGGTACTGAGTGCACTCCTTTTTTGGGTGATTGTTGTTGTGTCAAGGTTTATATAGCTACGGGTATTCTTTAAGGAAGTTTATATGGTTTATAGGTTCTTAATGTGTTAATATGTATATTTGTATTGTTACTTGGTAGGTCTAGGAAATATTATTAACTTATTTGGGTTATATAATTTGGGTCCCCATATGTGTTTATTGTGTTGTAACCTTAAATATCTTGTTGACTGTATTTATTATTATATATGTTGTACATTATATGGTTTATGTGAATTGTGGGGTATTATATGTAGTATCATATGCTAATATTTATTGTAAATATTTCATGTTTTATTTTAAGTGTTTATTATAGTAATAAATTGTATACAGTTAAGCACTCGATCTTGGCCTGACACTGTAGAGAGGAGACTGAACTGCTCTAGTACCTGGGCCCTCTATCAGCACCCTGCCTGACTCCCACCACTGTCATTGGAGGACAGAGCACACCCCCCTGGGTGTACCCCAGCTACACTTGCTTTAGCAAGTAGTAAATGACTGTGCAGTAACCACTGGTACTGCACAGTCCTGGGATGCATGAGTCATTTCTGACCCTACTGCACAGAAGAAATGAGCTATGGTCCAGTAGCAGTTCATGCCTGCAGATGCTACATCTCCGTAGCAACAAGCTACCGTGACATAGTGTCTCACGTAAACATGTCCTTATAGTGAGAAAGTTTTTCCTAATATCTAACCTAAATTTCCCTTGCTGCTATTTGAAACCATTGCTCCTTGTCCTGTCATCTGCCACCAATGAGAACAGTCTAGCTTCATTCTCTTTGTTACTTGTGAATCCTAGAGCCATTCAGACCTTGAGAGATGACTTATCAGAAACGTACCATAGACAACACAATAACATGCTGTGAAGAGAAAAGACTGGAGAAGAGAATTTGTATTCACTTTGAAATATATTCACTTTGACTTAGTATATCTGAGCTTTCAGAAAACCTTTGACAAGGTGCCCCATCAGAGCCTTTTAAGGAAGTTAGGTAGTCATGAGATTACAGGAAAGATACCTCATGGATAATGAATTGACTTCAAGCTAGACAACAAAGACTGAGTATAAATGGTCAGTTTTCAGGATGGGAAGGAGTAAATAGCAGGGTCCTCCAGAGATCTGCGTTAGAACCAGTGTTATTTAACATATTCATGAATGATCTGAAAAAGTGGGTGAGTAGCAAGGTGGGAAAATTTGAGAATGACACAAAATTATTCAAAGTGGACTGAGGAACTATGGAAGGCTCTGGCATTATTGAGCAAATGGGCAACCAAATGGCAGATGAAATTCAGTGTAGGTAAATGTACAGTGATGCACATGGGAAAAAATAACCAAAACTATACACACACTGTGATGGGCTCTACTTTATGGTGTCACCAGGTGGTGTTGTAGCAAAACCCCCAGTTTTTCTTCTTTTCCCCTTTTTTTCTTTTAAAATGCATTTCCTCCCCTTCCCCAACCATTTCTGACTTTTTCTCTCCCTCTCTATTCCCTAAAGATAAGTGAGCTAAGACATAGGATGAGCTTCAGCATTTTATTTTGGTACCAAGTTGTATTTGTTTTGTTTTTTATTCTTCTTTATATTGTATAATTATTATGTTTATATTGACTTTTACTGTTCTATATTACTGTTTTACTGATACTATATGATCTAGGCCTATATATGTAGGTTAGCATAAGTCACGTCAAGTTTCCATTTTGTTTGTCAAGTCTCTATCTTGTCCCCATGCCCTGTTGTGTAACCTATCACTCGTACCTACCCCTCCTATGTAACTTGGTTCCTGAATGAATGGGGATGAATGAGGGTGCTTGAGAGACAATGGCAGTAGGTCTAAAAATAGCTGCCTCTGAATGACCGAACCATCAAAATTAATACCTGGACCAACAACCCAGCCATTGGAACCACCCTCAGCATTCAAGAAACAAAAAATGAGGCAACCCACCATTGTGCCAAGGCTTCACATGCTCAGTGAGAATACCTGGAGCCCTCTGGAACAGGTATGACATTGCCTGGACATTCCCTCCCCATAGGAGATCATAGGTAGTCTGCCCCATAAAAAGGGGGAGTGAAGATTGACCCCTTGGGATGCCTCTCCATCTGGACCAGCACCAGGCCACAACTCCTATCCACCCAGAGGCCCTGCCAGCGACCCCGCTCTGGATAACACCTACTGGACAAGGACCCCTTTCCAGCCTGGATAGGTAGCTATCACCCCCACCCACTCTTCAACCAAGGACTTGGTCTCTGTTTATCTTCCCTACCTGGACTCCATCCCTTTCACTGAGTCTCTTTCTCCTGCTGCCATTGTGAGTGCTTGTGTGTGTGTGTGTGTGTGTGTGTGTGTGTGTGTGTGTGTGTGTGTGTGAACCAATAACGTCATGGGGCTGTGTAGTGTGTTCTCTGTTTAATAAATCTGTTATTTTGAAACCCCAAGTTGGGTTTTGTCTGTTTTCTGATTGTTTCCTCCTCGTCACCACTTATCTGCCCCCACAAACTCCCATCTGTCTGCCTCAGTTTCCAGTCCCAAGCTCCCAGCTTTCAGCCTCTATTCAAGCTCCCAGCTTTCAGTCTCTGTTTCCAGCCCCAAGCTCCCAGGTTTCTGCCTCTCTCTCTTTCCTGGCTGTCTCCTCCTTGCCACTGGGCTTTTTCCCTTGCACCAGTGACCCTGAATAACCCTAGGGCCACTTGACCTTAAGTAACCCCACGCCTCAGTTCCTCAACCCAGCTTCTCTCTAGTCTACTGGTTCTAATCCTGATTCCAGCAACTTTAACTCCTTACACTTTCTCTCTCACCTTAACCTTTCCCCAGGTATACCAAACACACATATACACACACCATACCATCCAATTTAGGAGCTCACCTGTATATATGTGTAGGTGGGTGGTATGTGTGTAAACTGGTGAATGTACATACATACATACATACATATATATATATATATATATGTCATCATGTGCATAATATACAAATTAGTGATCCATGTACATGTACGGAGTGTGTGGGTATTGACAACTGATTTTTGCCTAATTTTTGGTGTGTGTATTATGTATGTGCTTGAATTGGTGTATTGGTATGCATGTGTCTAGGCGGGTTTGGATGTGTATGTGCCTGAGTTTGTAGTGTGTGTGTATGCACCTAATTGATTTGTGTGTTTGTATATGTGCGATTGTGTCACACCCTCCTCTCTAACACCACAATATTGGGATCCTGAGAGTTGGCCTGACCCCATAAGGCAACAGTGTTGTCAGCAGGGCTCTGGCTTCTTTGACCATGGGATGTTCTTCCATGAAGACAGATTGCTGGGAAGAGATGGGATTCACCTGATGAAGAGAAGGAAGAGTGCCTTCACAGACAGGCTCACTAACCTAGTGAGGAGAGCTTTAAACCAGGTTCATTGTGGGGTGGAGACCAAAGCCCTGAGGTAAGCTGAGAAGTGGGAGACCAGAAAGAAGAGCAAGCAGGAGGGGGCAACAGGGGAGATGCTCTCATAATTCCAGAGAAGTGAGGGCAATCAACTAGTTACTTCAGGTGCCTGTACACAAATGCACAGAGCCTGGGGAACAAGCAGGCAGAAGTGGAAGTCCTTGCCCAGTCATGGAATGATTGGAATAACAGAGAGTTGATGGGATAGCTCACATGACTGGAGCACTGTCATAGATGGGTACCTTCCTCTACAGGGAAGAAGAGGAGGAGAAGTTGCGCTTTATGTAAAAGAGCCGTATCATTGCTCAGAGCTCCAGTAGAAAACTGGAGATAGGCTTGTTGAGTGTCTCTGGGTTAAGGTTAGAGGGGAGAGCAACAGGAGTGATGTCATGGTGTGGGTCTGCTATAGACCACCAGAACAGGAGGAAGTGGTGGATGAGGCTTTCTTCAAACAGCTAGTGGAAATTTCCAGATCACAGGTCCTGGTTCTCATGGGAGACTTCCATCACCCTGACATCTCCTGGGAGGGCAATACAGCAGTGCTCAGGTAATCCAGGAAGTTTTTGGAGAGTGCTGGGGACAACTTTCTAGTGCAAGTGCTGCAGCAGCCAAATAGGGGCCATGCTTTTCTTGACCTGCTGCTCACAAACAGGGAAGAATTGGTGCGGAATATAGTAGTGGATGGCAACTTGGGCAACAGTGACCACAAGATGATAGAGTTTAGGATCCTGAGGAAATAAGGGATGGAGAGCAGTACAGTAAGGACCCTGGACTTCAGAAAAACAGACTTTGACTTGATCAGGGATCTCATGGGCAGGATCCCCTGGGAAACCAGTCTGAGGGGGAAAGGAGTCCAGGAGATCTGGCTGTACTTTAAAGAAGCCTTACTGAGAGTGCAGGAACAAACCATCCTGATGTGCAGAAAAACTAGCAAATATGGCAGAAGGCCAGCTCGGCTTAGCAGGGGACTCTTCAGTAAACTGAATCACAAAAAGGAAGCTTATAGGAAGTGGAAACTTAGACAAATAACTAGGGAAGAATATAAGAGAATTGTTCAAGCATGCAGGGATGAAGTCAGGAAGGCCAAAGCACAATTGAAGTTGCAGCTAGCAAGGGACATAAAGGATAACAAGAAGGGTTTCTACAAGTATATCAGTAGCAAGAGGAGGGTCAGAAAAGTGTGGGTCCCTTACTGAATAGGGGATGTAACTTTGTGACAGGGGATGCAGAAAAGGCTGACGTGCTCAATGCCTTTTTTGCATTAGTATTCACAGGCAAGGTCAGCTCCCAGACTACTGTACTGGGCAGGACAGTTTGGGAAGAAGGTGATCAGCCAACAGTGGCAAAGTAACAGGTTAGGGACTATTTAGAAAAGCTGGACATATACAAGTCAATGGAGCCAGATACAAGTTCATGGGGACATATACAAGTCCATGGGGCACCTGAGGGTGCTGATGGAGTTGTCTGATGTGATTGCAGAGCCCCTGGCCATCATCTTTGAAAACTCATGGTGATCAGGAGAGGTTGTGGATGATTGGAAAGGAGCAAGTGTAGTGCCTTCAACTACCTGAAGCAGGGGTTCAAAAGAGAATGGAGCTAGACTGTTCTCAGTGGTTGCAGATGACAGAACAAAGAGTAATCATCTCAAATGGCAGCAAGGGAAGTTTAGGTTAGATATTAGGAAGAATTTTCATACTAAGAGGGTAGTAAAACACTGGAACAGGTTACCCAGAGGGATTATGGAATCTCCATCTCCTACCTTAGAGGTTTTTAAGACCCAGTTAGACAAAACCTTGGCTAGGATGATATAATTAGGGATGGTCCTGCTTTGAGCAGGGAGTTGGACTAGATGACCTCCTGAGGTCCCTTCCAACCCTAATTTCCTATGATTTTCTATGATTCCATGATTATCTTTTTATGACCAGGTTACAAAACACCTGGACACAGGAGGAGGGGTGGATGTCGTATACTTAGACTTCAGGAAGGCCTTCGATACGGTATCCCACCCCATACTGGTGAACAAGTTAAGAGGCTGTGACTTGGATGACTACACAGTCCAGTGGGTGGTGAATTGGCTAGAGGGTTGCACCCAGAGAGTCGTGGTGGATGGGTCGGTTTCGACCTGGAAGGGTGTGGGCAGTGGGGTCCCGCAGGGATCGGTCCTTGGACCGATACTCTTTAATGTCTTCATCAGTGACTTGGACGAGGGAGTGAAGTGTACTCTGTCCAAGTCTGTGGATGACACAAAACTGTGGGGAGAAGTGGACAACCCGGAGGGCAGGGAACAGCTTCAAGCAGACCTGGATAGGTTGGACAAGTGGGCAGAAAACAACAGAATGCAATTCAACAAGGAGAAATGCAAAGTGCTGCACCTAGGGAGGAAAAATGTCCAGCATACCTACTGCCTAGGGAATGACCTGCTGGGTGGCACGGAAGTGGAAAGGGATCTTGGAGTCCTAGTGGACTCCAAATGAACATGAGTTGGCAGTGTGACGAAACCATCAGAAAAGCTAATGGCACTTTATTGTGCATCAGCAGATGCATGACGAATAGATCCAAAGAGGTGATACTTCCCCTCTGTCGGGCGCTGGTCAGACCGCAGTTGGAGTACTGCATGCAATTCTGGGCACTGCACTTCAAGAGGGATGCGGATAACCTGGAGAGGGTCCAGAGAAGGGCCAGTCATATGGTTAAGGGCTTGCAGGCCAACCCACGAGGAGAGACTAGAGAACCTGGACCTTTTCAGCCTCCGCAAGAGAAGGTTGAGAGGCGACCTTGTGGCTGCCTATAAGTTCATCACGGGGGCACAGAAGGGAATTGGTGAGGTTCTATTCTCCAAGGCGCCCTCGGGGGTTACAAGAAATAATGGCCACAAGCTAGCAGAGAGCAGATTTAGACTGGACATTAGGAAGAACTTCTTCACAGTTCGAGTGGCCAAGGTCTGGAACGGGCTCCCAAGGGAGGTGGTGCTCTCCTCTACCCTGGGGGTCTTCAAGAGGAGGTTGGATATGCATCTAGCTGGGGTCATCTAGACCCAGCACTCTTTCCTGCCTATGCAGGGGGTCGGACTCGATGATCTATTGAGGTCCCTTCCAACCCTAACAACTATGAATCTATGAATCTGTCACCTCACAGGAAAGAGATCTCAGAGTCATTGTGGACAGTTCACTAAAAACATCAACTCAGCGCTCAGCAGCCATGAAAAAGGCAAACAAAATGCTAGGAATTATTAAAAAGGGAAGTGTAAACAAAAAAGAAAGTATTTTTATGCCCCTTTATAAACTCACGGTGTGTCCAAACCTTGAATACTGTGCCCAGTTTTTGTTCCCCCACCTCATAAAGGATATAGTAGAACAGAAGAAGGTACAGAGAATGACAACAAGGATGATCAGTGGCATGGCAAGACTTCCATATGAGGAGAGACTAAAGTGCCTAGGCCTGTTCAGTTTAGAAAATAGTTGCTTGAGGGGGAACATGATAAATGTTTATAAAATATTAAATTGTAAAGAGAAAGTATATAGGAAGTTCTTGTTTTCTCTCTCTCAGACTACAAGAACTAGACATTATAAAATGAAACTAGCAAGTAGAAAGTTTAAAATGAGCAAAAGGAAGTTCTTTGTCTCACAGTATGTAATTAAAATGTGGAACTAATTGCTACAAGATGCTGTGGAAGCTGGCAGTTTAACCAGATTCAAAGAGAGATTGGACTAATTCTTGGAGGAAAGGTGCATTCATAGGTATTGAGCATGGGAGTTAGGGCTACAGCCTGTGAATCAGAACTTCCTGGACCTTAAAGGCTGGAGGCTTCAAGTTACAGAGGAACAATGGAAAAAACTCCTAGTCATATCCCTTTCTGTACCCATTCTACGCCACTGGGTGTCACAGGCTACTAGGCAAGATGGACCTATGATCTGACCCAATAAATGGTGGTTCTCATGCTCTTATGTGAACACACCCACTGCTGGCTGGGTTGCCCAACTTTTATTCAAGGGCTTACTGTTTAGAGCAGCTGCCAAGGAAGCTCCATACAGTTTTATTGTACCCAATGTTCAGAGAAGTTTGAGAAGTAAGATTACAATTCAGGTTTAGAAACCTTTTACAATTTAATAGTCTCCTAATTGTAGTACAGCAGGAACACTACAGAGTAGTTAAGAATAACCAGAGCCAGTATTTCTGACTTCTGCTTTTTTATTTCTATTGCCAAAAAGATTGAACATTTCAGGAAGTTCAGAGATACACTCTCCCTTTGAGTAGGATGAAATAAAATTGGTTGCAGTGGGGCAAGAAGTGTCAAAAGGGTTTACAACTTGACTAGCATTACTTCAAAATGCCTGGGGAACTTGTCAATATGTGCTCCAAATATTGTTAGAAGTTCAAATTAGTAGTGTCAGTACATTTTCAATTTTTTAACATTTTATTTTCTAAGCAGTTTTTGGGTCAGCTAATCCTATGAGAAGGTTATATGCTCTGGGTTTTCCCTTCAGTGACAGCACACAGTAGCCAACATATGAGTACTTACAACAAAATGTTTTGTTAGAAAAATATCCACATGGATTTCAATTTGGGGGATTGTGGAGTCATGCAGTGTATCAGGGATCTGAAATGTTTATTCTCATCCAAAGTGCAATGAAAGCCCCCTGGGACATTAAGTGACTCTTCTTCTATGCCATAGCTGAGTTTTCTAACTCCCAGTAATTACAAGGGAAGTCGAGTGCCTAACCATTGCAAATCCCAGTCTATGTTTCTTCTCCCAAGTACACTATTTCATTGAATAGGAAATAAACTGTAATTGGGGTGTGATCCAATTTGTTCTTGGAAGTACTTAAAAGAGACGCAAGTGGATCGTGGCACCTACATCTGCAAAAGTGAAAGTGATGGAGTTTGACCCCATTCCAGCAGTCAGAAATCACAGCATTTGCATGACTCTATTTCACCTTTTGGAAATCTAAGTGGATCCTGCTCAAATCTTTGTAAATATGTCAGCATACCTCCTTTGTTAATGTGCCATCATTTCAACCATAAAACCAAGTTAAAAAAAATGAAAAGAGTAGGAGAATCTTTCACATTATTCCTTTTTTAGCTAATTACTGGGTAGAAGAGAATTTGGCCCTAGGTGTCTATAATATGGATCACTGAAATCCCAAAGTGTTTCTATTTTGACTTACATGCTCTCTACAGCTCCAAGAACTTGCCTCTTGGTTGCTACCAAGTGGCCAGCCTCAACAGAAGAGCCCCCCCCCCACCTCTATAGCCTATTCTAGAGTTTGGTGCTTAGAGAACTCTTGTGAGAAGTGGGAGTTGTAGGCTTTTAGATAGAAGATGTGTAGTGATGCCATCACTGGTCAGGTGCCTTTCAGAAGTGAGACTCAGTGTAGTAGACGATAGGGCTGTGCAAGGCTTCAAACTGTGCTTCGGACCCGGAGAAGCTTCAGATGCTTCAGCATCTGAATCAGCATGTCCAGATCGAAACACTGGCTTTGTTAGGCTTTCTGAAGCAGTTTGGAGCTTCCAAACTGTTTCGGAAAAGCTTCAGAGCCGCCTCGGAGTTCCGGCCATAGGGTATAATGGGGAATCAATGAAATATCTTTACCTTTGTCGTTTTTTGCCTGATTTGGATGACACTTGCTAGGGTGGTAGCCTCTGCTGAGACCACGAAGCCTGTCATGCTTCAAGAAGATCGGTGCAGGAGTTCGGGGGAAACTGCATCCCAAATTCTTGAAAGCAAAACTCATGTCACGCATATGTGTTACACCACAGGGGGGTGAAAACTGCAGGGGTGGTAGCCCCTGGTGAGACCACAAAGCCTGAAAAGTTTCAAGAAGATTGGTGCAGGGGTTGGGGGTATGGCACCTCAAGCTGCAGACAAGCAAAACTCATGACTTGGGTGACACTGTGTGTGTTAAGGTGTAGCAGGGAGAAAGCTGCAGGCATGGTGGCCCTTGCTGCGGCCATGAAGCCTGCCAGCTGTCAAAGAGATTGGTGCAAAGCTTCTGGGTTCTGGGGCCTGCATCTCTAGCTGCTGACAGACAAAACTTGTGACATGGGTGCTTGTGCAACTGACTGTCTCTGTCTTGGGGCAGTTGTCTGTATTATTTCCTCTCCTTAGTCTGTGGTTTCATAGGTGTTAATTAGGTGTTAATGAGTTAATTAGCAAGGATTAACACCTACAAAACCACAGATTAAGGAGAGGAAATAAGCAATACAGACAATCAAGTGCTCCAAGACAGAGACACTCAGCACCCATGTCACAAGCACCCATGTCATAAGTTTTGCCTGTCAGCAGCTAGAGGTGCAGGGCCCCCCGGGCCCATCATGCTCCCATGGATGGGGGGCCCCAGAACCCCCCTGCACCTATCTCCTTGACAGCTGGCAGGCTTCATGGCTGCAGCAGGGGCTACCATCCCTGCAGCTTTTACCTTGCTGCGTGTTAACACACAGTGTCACCCATGTTACGAGTTTTGCTTGTCCAGATCTTGAGGTGTAGTTCCCCCCAAACCCCTGCACCTATCTCCTTGAAACTTGGCAGGGTTCGTGACCTCACCAGGGGCTACCAGCCAACTGCACCTTAACACACACAGGGTCATCTATGTCACAAGTTTTGCCTGTCAGCAGCTTGAGGTGCAGTTACCCCAAACGGCTGCACCAATTCTCTTGAAATATGTCAGGCTTTGTGGCCTCACCAGGGGCCACCACCCCTGTTGTTTTCACCCCCCTGTGGTGTAACACGTAGACATGACACGAATTTTGCTTTTAAGAATTTGGGATGCAGTTCCCCCCAAGCTGCTGCACCAATCTTCCTGAAGCTTGGCAGGCGTCATACTCTCAGTAGAGGCTACCACCTCTGCAGGTTTCATCCAAATCAGACAAAAAACAACAAAGTTCTAGATATTTCATTGAGTCCCCATTATACCCTATGGCCGGATCTCCGAAGTGGCTCCGAAGCTTCAGAGCCTCTTTGGCCGGATCGAAGTGGGAACCTGGTCCAGAGCTCCAGATTGGATCCCTGGCATCTGAAGCAGCCAGATCCAAAGCTGGATCGAATAGCTGCCTACTCGCGCAGGCCTAGTAGATGACAAATAAATGGAGATGACTAATATTCAACTGGAGACAAGCACTTAAATTTGGGGAGAGGCAGGAGTTCAGATACATCTCTGTGCTTAGGGGTTCCTATTGAATACCATAAGGATTTCTGAATCTCTAACCTACCTCTTCTTAGGGCACCTAGATTCCTACACTAAGTCAAATCAACTGCTCTTTGAAGCATTTAAGTATCCCCATCGCTTGTATAGGGATTCCAGATGCTTAAAGGTAGTCAAATTGGATCTGTTAGGACAAAGTGTCTAGATTTTAGAGGCCTGCATAAATGTGGACATCTTTGAGATCAAACTAGATTGTATCCATGGACACTAAAGCTATGTGTAAATAATGGATCTTTT
The DNA here is from genome assembly GCF_030867095.1 of Alligator mississippiensis. Lineage (NCBI taxonomy): Eukaryota > Metazoa > Chordata > Crocodylia > Alligatoridae > Alligator > Alligator mississippiensis. The sequence continues at coordinate 443,573,828 of NC_081824.1, forward strand.
TTCCCCTCAAGTAGTATATTCTTGTGTTGTTTACATTATGCTTCTTATATATAATCTATCAAAGTCTGAGTGGCTCCAGGATTCACAAGTGACATATTAATCCACTGTTTTATCTCTTCCAGACTGCATCTTTTTTTAGGATACTATTTTGCCCACAATGGCTCTGATTAGTTTTACCTACCAGGTACTGCTGGCAGACATTTTTTCATGTGATAAGGCACGTATCAGGGAGCCAGGGGTTTCCCATTACTTAAAGGAAGAAACAGCAGCAGAGAACAGCCCAGGTGGAGGGAAACACTTCCCTTGATGAGCGGGCTGCAGGGAAATGGGCAGCCAGGAGCCATAGGCTTTGAGTTCCTATTGACAAGTTAGCAGTTTTAACACTGAATGCCCAAGGGCAGGACAGGGATTTCTGGGCTTTTGGGGGAACCCACAGACTAGTAGGAAGTAGCCTCCCTTTTCCTAAAAAAATAATAAGAGCAAAGCATATCAGGTAAGAAGGTATAAAGGGAGCGTATCCATAGAGCAAGAGTAGGGCAGGTAGCACAAGGCCATGAGGGGGCATCATGACCACCCCTGGTTCTCAGTCTTCCTACGTGATACTAGCCTTTAATAATATTAACTGATGTCTTAGATCTAGTACCCTAAATTAAAATATGAGACTAAGTTCCTGTAATTTACATTTTCTGGGCAACTAAACATGTAAATTATTCCATTTATATTCTTCTACTATACTCATTACTATTTTATCATAGTGAATTATAAAATTAAAAAAAACAAACTTACAGAGAATTTGTGTTTGTGAATTCAAAGTCTCTTTAAATCCCACACTTCTGGTGGGGAGGAAATAATGTGGGTTTGTTTTTTTTTCCATTTCATAAATCTTAATAGGTTGTGAGTTGTTTTTCAGTGAAGTAACTTTTACATACGGGGCTTAAAGTAGAGAGGACTGTACTCATTCTTCTTGTGAAAGTGTGTTCATTATTATGAGCCAGTTGCTAGGAAACCTCTCTATCAACAGAAGGGAAATTTCCCTTCTGGTGCTGAAAACCTCTCTATTAATCCATCTCCTCATTCACTGTTTTTTTTCCCCCTCCTAAACTGAAATGGTTCATTCACTGTCCAGATTTTAAAGGCTTTTCCCCAATTACATGCTATAGTCTATTGCATTAGAAGTGCAGCTGATAGCTTCATTGCATTGCGTTTTCATCGTATGCCCTGGTCTTTACAAGTAAGCTTTCCCAAACGTACTCTTCATTTAAATCCACCTTTTCCAGGAATGGATCAAACAATAGGAACCATATTAACTAGCTCACTGCATAAATTTCAACTGCAGGGATAAATCAAGAAATATACATGAAATATAGCAAATCAATAACCTCCTCTCCTTCTGTTTTATCCACCCATAGTTTCCTATGGTATCCTTTTATTTTTCATGCTGACTAATACTCTCCTTCCACAAACATACACTATGCCCACAATCTACTTCTGCCTATGCCTCTCCTGGAAAAAGAGACAATATGACACTAGAGTTCAGTATGTAAGACAGTCATAACGATGTGAATGATCACAGTCTTTGGACTAGAAGGGAAGGGTTTCTTGAAATGCTGCCAATTACTCTACCAAATCACCATTGCAGAATTCATAACTGCCAAGGAATTTCCAATAATCATCATTCTTATCCTGAATCCTCATTGCATCTGACTTCCATCTCTTGTTACTTTGGGAAAGGTCTGCATAGAATGTTTCATTGTTTGTAGAGTTTATGTACAAGTGAAGAGGTTGTAATGGCATCCCCTATTAATTAAGACAAATACTCAACTCCCTTCCTTTGTTACAATGACAGACAAGGGCTTTAAAGTACAAAAGGCACCTCCGCTTCTGCCTATGTTGTCTTAGGTTTCGGAATGGTGCTGGGATGGCACCTAAGCTCTGCTAAGTTCACAGAAAGGCATGATTCTTTGGGCACCTCTAAGCTGGCCTAACTTGTACCAACAGCATCTATGTGGGCATAGAGCAACAGCATTCAAAGTACATGCAGTGATGAGGCATTTCCTACCTTTTGAACTGTAGCCTAGTCACTACAGTGCTGCCTGGGAACTGGGTGCTACATACTTCTCATGGGGTTCAAACCCACATCTCCTACCTCATAGGTGAATGCTCTAACTGGCAGACTATAGGACAGTCTGGGTGGAAATACACTCCATATTTCCTCAGCTTATTCTACAGCCAAGAATGCAAGACACGAAGCCAAACAGAGAGAGAGAGAGATCATGAAAAAGAGAGTTTGACCCTGCTGCCTAGTGAGGAAGACACTCACTGGAGAATGGGAGCCCTGAATCCATACTGCTGAGGTTATTCCTGTTTTTTAATCATTGACTCCTTAAGTAATCAGTGCATAAACAACCCCCACATCCTTCTTCCCCACCTCCTAGCTGAGTACCCTAGCCACTGGCCTAAAGAATCAGACTCCTCCTTGCTTGCTCTAATTTTGGTCCCATGGCTTAATTCTTGGCTGCACAATAGGCCAACTTCTTCAACAGGAAGGCTTCAGAGTGCTCATCTCCAGATTATACTACAACTCAGCAGTAAGACCACTCTCCTAGGGGGTAGGAAATATGGACCTGAGTCCCCACAGGCTGAAGAGGTCCCAAAATCCATATTTCCTACATTTTTGGTGATTGCTCCAAATATTAGATTATTATGCAAAAGGTAAATAGTGATAAGACCACAACTGCCTGTGAAAGAGGAACTTTGTGCTCTGCTTCATAGTTGGTAGGGTCAGAAGGGACCTGAGCAAATCTTCAAGTCCAACTCCCTGCCATTGGCAGGAGATAATGCTGGGGTCAAATGACCCCTGCTAGATGATTATCTAGCCTCCTTTTGAAGGCCCCCAGGGTAGGAGTGAGCACCACTTCCCTTGAAAATTGGTTCCAGATCCTAGCCGCCCTAACTGTGAAGTAGTACCTCCTGATGTCTAGCCTGAATCTACTCTCAGTCAACTTATGGCCATTATTCCTAGTTACTCCTGGTAGTGCTTGGGAGAACAGGGTCTCCCATTACCCACTGGTCTCCCTTGGTAAGCTTATAGACAGCCACCAGATCCCCTCTCAGCCTTCTCTTGTGGAGGCTGAACAGGTTCAGGTCCCATAGCCTCTCCTCGTAGGGCCTGCCCTGCTGCCCCCTGATCATGTTACCTGATCATGCAAGTGGCCCTCCTTTGGACCCTCTCAATGCTGTCCACATGCCTCCTGAAGTGCAGCACCCAGAACTGGATGCAGTACTACAACTGCGGCCTGACCAATGTCACATAAAGGGGGAGGATCACCTCCTTGGAGCTGCTCATGATGCATCTGTGGATGCATGACAAGTTAGCCTTACTGACCGCATCCTCACATTGGCGGCCCATATTCATCTTAGACTCAATAATGACTCCAAGATCCTTTTCTGCCTCTGTGCTGATGAGTAAGGAGCTCCCCAGCCAGTAGGTATGCTGCTGGTTCTTCCTCCCCAGGTGCAATACCTTGCACTTGTCAATATTGAAACCCATTCTGTCCTCATCCGCCCACCCTTATAACCTGCCCAGATCTAGTTGTAGCCTATCCCTCCCTTCTAGCATGCCCACTTTTCCCCACATCTTAGCATTATCCACGAATTTGAACAAGGTGCTTTTCACTCACTCGTCCAAGTCGCTGATGTAGATGTTGAACAGTGAGGGCCTGAGGATGAGCCCTGGGGAACCCCACTGCTCACATCCCTCCAGGTCAAAAATGACCCATCCACTACCACTCTCTGGGTGCAGCTCTCCAGCCAATTTGTGACCCATCTGACTGTGTAGGCATTGACACCACAATTGCCTATTTTTTTAATGAGAATGGGGTGAGAGACAGTGTTGAAGGCCTTCCTAAAGTCCAGAAAGACTATGTCCACCGCAACACGCACGTCCAAGGATTTTGTGACCTGGTCGTAGAAGATAACCAGGTTGGTCTGACAGGACCTGCCTCGAATGAACTCATGTTGCCTGGAACAGGGGTGTCATGCCCATAAGCATAATCTCCCCTGCTGGTCCCTTGCAGATATGCTCCTGGATAATATTCTCAAAGAGCTTCCTCAGGACTGAGGTAAGACTAACGGGCCTATAGTTTCCTGGGCCCTCCTTTCTCCCTTTTTTGAAAATGGGGACCACACTGGCCCTTTTCCAGTCATCTGGCACCTCACCAGAGCACCATGAGTGCTTGTAAAGCTGTGCCAGGGGTCCTGCAATGACCTCTGCCAATTCCCTCAGCACTCTGGGGTGGATATCACCTCGACCTGCTGATTTGAACACATCCAGTCCCACCAGAAGTTCCCTGACTAGGTCCTCTCTGACCCTGGGACTGGCTGTGCCTCTCCTGAGTCCATCCAGAATCCCAGTGGAGGGGATATCTTAGACCCTGCTCAGAAAAATGGAGGCAAATAATTTGTTAAAGAGGTCAGCTTTATCATCTGGTGTGACCATCAGATTGCCAAGAGTGTCCTGCAGGGGCCTCACATTACCCAGTGCCTTCTTTTTACTCCCTATGTATGTATTTAGAAAAGGACTTGTTATCTTTGATCCGGGTTGCTAGTCCCAGTTCTGTCTCCACCTTAGCCTTCCTAACAGCTCCCCTACAGTCTCGAGCAATGGAGGTATAATCCTCCTTTGTCATGGCCCCTCCCTTCCATTGGGTGAACACCTCCTTTTTATCTTTCAGACATTCCTGAATCCCTTTGGGGGGCCATGGGGGCTTTTGAGCACTCTTGCACCCTTTGATTCACGTTGGGAATGTCACCCTTTGGGCTCAGAGGATTGTCTCCTTAAGGAATGACCACTCATCTTGGACTTCCAACTCCCCTCCCTTCCAGGACCTCTGTGCCTCCCTGACTAATCCCCTTAACTCATTGAAATCAGCCCTCCTGAAGCCATGGGCTGCTGCCTTGCTGCAGGCCTTTGACACCCTGCACTGCATGTTGAATTCCAGTAGGTGATGATTGCTATCACCCAGGTGGTTGAGAACCTGCAGTCCCCTCACCAGGTCATTGCCTGTGGCCAGGACCAGGTCCAGTAAGGCATTTCCCCTGGTGGGACTGTGCACCTCCTGGGTTAGGTGGAGGTCCTGTATCTCGGCTAGGAACCTACATGAGCAGTCAGACTTGGCTGACTGTTCCTCCCAGCAGATGTCCAGGTAGTTTAGGTCACCCATGATGACTGCTTCTCTTGACTTAACTGCCTCCGCAAGCTGACCTGAGAATTCCTGGTCCAGCTCTTCCCCCTGGTTGGGTGGTCTGAAGTAGACACCCACCATTAAGTCCCTTTCTCCCCGACCCCTTTGTATTCTAACCCAGAGCACTTCAGTCTGCCCCTCCTCTGACCCAGTGCTGTTTGTTGAGGTTGTGTATTGCTTTTTGATGTAGAGCGCCATACCCCCACCTTTCCTCCCCATTCAATCCTGCCTGTACTGTCTGTAGCCCTTGATGTTTACTGCCTAATCATGGGTTGAATCTCACCACGTTTCAGTGAGTCCCACTATGTCCAGGTTTGTGTTAGCTAGCAGGAGGGAAAGTTCCTCGGGCTTGGTCCCCATACTACAAGTATTGTAGGGTAGGAGAGACTTTTATGTACTGCCTGAGCCAGGTGCCTCAGCTCCAAGAAAGGGTGAAATTTCAAACACACCCTACTGCTTAGAGGTACTCTTTGGAAGTACCTAATTCTTCTTATATTTTGCATAGAGAGACTCAATGCCTAACCTAGAATCATGCATCAGAGGTATCTTAGTTGCCTTTTTTTGTCTCGAAAATGGTCCTGGGTATCTAACCATGATGCCCTGGGGCAAGCTGGCTAACTTTTAGGTACCACAATGACTAAGTGAAGGCACCTGGCTGACCATTTTAAACTTTATTCTCCCCTTATTTACTATATACATGGCACCCTTCTAGTACTTTGGCAGCAGTGCAAAAATATAATTCATATAACTCAATACAACAATTAACCACCCGACAATAGACTGCTTCTCTTCCCAGAGACATTCCCATCCCTGAATCCTTTCAGTCAGACTCAATTCCCAGTCATCCACCTCTTCTTCAGTGAAATTCTGGGAATACAGTTAAGTCTTATTATGCATCTTAAAAGTACTCAAATTTCTTTTTGGAGATAGCAGATTCCAGGCAGGGATGTCTTGCTGCTATCTCCTTTCCCCAGTCATACTGTAAAGGAGGGTGAAAGGGGTGGGGTTTAACTTCAAGGAATTACCTTGAAGTTAACTTCAAGGTTAACTTCAAGGAATTTGAACAACCTCAAATGCTATAATATTAAACCTGGAATTCAAACTATTCAAAAACAACACCTGTGTTCCAGGCAAACAGATTTTATCTCAAATATGAGAATGAGCATCTTGGATCAGTTCTTCACTGTTTTGTTATTGCAACTTTGTAGGTCCTTTCCACTTCTTGTGTGCTTCTGCCACTGACTGTACTTAGAAATAGAGATGAGATGCTTTATCTGTTGCAATTTGTATTTAAAAACAAATATTTGTGATGTACAAATAACTTTGAAAGTGTGTAGGTATCATTTAAAGACAAATCCTCATTCTGCTGAAATCAATAGAAATGGTGTTTTGGACTTCAACAGAAGGATTTGGCTCTAAGCACAGAAAAGCCGGTAGTTGTTAATGATGTCTTGTTCAAGTTAAACATTAATTCAAAATATATGGAAAGTTTTTACAGCCATTCTTATCCTCAGGTTAGATGAATTCCCATCTCATATTTTATTGGAGTTAGCAGAGTAACCTTTAATGAAATTCAGTTAGATTGAATTGAAAAATAATTTCATGAATATGTCCTGCTGGCTTTGACATATTTGATTAGCAATGCATTTTATTTTTATCAAGGTTTTTGTTAAGGAAAAGTAATGATTTTACACAGGAACCTCATGGCAAAGTCAGCTTTGTACAGTCAAAGGACTGAAAAAATAATGGCACGATAATGTTCTCTTAAACTGTACTGACAGCTATGCACAGATTATGATGGATTGTGGGCTTCAAGCAAACTCCTGTTCATAAATACATTTAGGAGAATATGAATGCTGTTCCATGCAAATGTTTAGGTTTGAACACATTAAGTACTTTCCTGTTTGTTGCTTATGGTATTCATGAATTGAAAATATTTAATCTAATTATAATGAAAAAAATTACTTATTATTGCATAGATAGGGTCTAGCAATCTATGATAGCTAGTATAGCAATTTTCCTGTAAATCCAAATCCCAAAGGAAACAATACTCATCCCTCCCTGCCTTCTGTGTAAAATGTAATTCAGAATAAGGAAAACCATTACTGTTGTAACATCAAGAAGGATCCAGGATTTGAGGGACAAATTGAGCTAAGCACTTGCAAATGCATCAGGAGACAAGCATTATCTGTACAAGTTTATACATGAATTTAAGAAATGATGCTTTTGAGTTTTTCTCCACATGCCCTCCTCAGAATGGAAGTAGGAACAGAGGAAGCAAGTCTGTGGAGTTGGATGGGGTTAGAAACTGATAGGGTGGTTCACACAGTACAAGCAGAGGTCGCCGTAAGGGAGTCTGGGCTGCTGTGTTGAAAGAAAGAAGACACCAGAGTCAAAAACAGAAAGGAAGGTTAATGGGGTGAAGTAGGAAGTGGGGCAGACAACATCTCCATAGACAGAAGAGGAAGGAAGAGAAGGTTTAAGTGTGTTTTTTGTTTGTTTTTATATACTTGCAGGATCATAGGAAAGTAGGGGTAGAACAGACCACACAAAAGCATCTAGTCCAGCCCCCTCCTCAAGGCAGGATCATCCTTAACTAAACCATCCCAGCCAAGTGTCTGCCTAACCTGCTCCTGAAAATTTCCCTTCTGTTAATTTGCAAGTGTCATTCTTGTTAATACAACTCAGGATGCTGTTGACACTTTTTCTAACGAGCACACTATGGACTTATATGGTCTACTATATCCCTCAGGTCCTTCTCTGAAATACTGCAGTTTAGCCAATCATTCCCCTGTCCATATCTGTGCATGTAATTAGAGACTGACTGCCTTTAATTCTCCAGATCATCCTTCTTCTGTTTCTTAAAGATTGGCAATATATATGCCCCTTTCCAATCATCTGGGATCTTACCTCCATGAGTTCTCAAAGACGATAGCTAATGGCTTTGAAATTCCTTCAGTATTCTAAAATGCAACATCTCATCTAGCTCCAAGATTCTGCTTGGACTGCTTGTGCATTGTTGTTTTCCTCCCAGCAGATGTCCCAATAATTATGGTCCCCGCTGAGAACCAGGTCCTGCTCTTTCAGTTGTTTGAAGAAGGTCTCATTCACCCAACATGACATTGCCCCTGATGCTCTCCCCTACGACCTTAACGCAGAGGGCTTTCCACAGGCCCACCTTCTCTTTATACTGCACCTCAGAACATATAGACATCATTTTTAAATATAAGGCAACAGCTCCTTCTTTTTTATAACCCTGCCTGTCCTTCTTGAACAAACTGTATCCATCCATTGACTACTCCAGTCACATGAACTATCCTGCCATGTCTCCCTAATCCCAATTACAGAGTAATTCTGTGATTGTACTAGGATATCCAATTATTCCTGTTTGTTCCTAATGCTTCTAGTATTAGTATATAAACATTTCAAGTATTTAACTGATTGTCCTATCCTCTCATTAAAAACATAGCTAAGGTTTCAGAAATTGCTTCCTCTTACCATAGGCAGAGGGGAAAAAAGTGCTGGGGGTACTGAGCACATGTGTACATATGTGCATGCTCCCCCTCCCCATGGAAAGTCTGCGGGGGAAGGGACAGGGCCATGTGTGGTGGGGAGTGGAGCTGAGACTGGGCAGCGATCAGAGAAGAGCCGGGCTCAGGATCACAGGCTGGGGCCCGCTGCCCCTGTGAAGCCACCCCTTCTCCTGTGCCTGGGGTCATTGCCCAGCACCAGCAGCCCCTGTGAATTTGCTGCTCCCCAGCCCTGCACCAGCCCTGGCTGCCTCCCCACACCAGCCCCAGCCCTGGCCCCACATGACCCAGGAGGGCCCAGAACCAGGGGCTGGAATGGGCCCTGCCTTCGTTGCACCACCAGGCCCATGGAGCCCACAGGAGCCTTGCACCCACCCTGCATTATCCCCAGTAAGAGCTGAGCACAGCCTGGCAGCTCCTCCAGAGGTACAGCGCCAGCAAACCAAGGGGGCACATGGTCCCCCAATCTTTGCAGTGGTCAAGGGTGGGCTGCAGCTGTGAGCTGGGCTCTGTCTGCTCCACACCTAGCTGCCGCTGCTTTGAAAGTGGTGCTGCACCACGCCATGTGTATCCCACTACTGGGCAGGCCAGGCAGTGAGGCACATGGTGCAGTGCGGCACCACTTTCAAAGCAGCGGCAGTGAGGCATGGAGCAGGCAGAGCCCAGCTTGCAGCTGCAGCCCACCTTTGCCATGTACAAAGACTGGGGGGCCATGTGTCCCCCCCCACCTTGGCTCCCCGGTGCCATGCTTCTGGAGGAGCCACTAGGCTCTGATTGTCCCATGACTGAGCCCGGCCGGTTGTGTAGCAATCAGAGCCCAGAGCCACAATGCAGGGGATCCAAGCGGTGGGGTGTGCCCCCCCTCCCAGCTCCCCTGTGGTGCACGCAGCTGTGGGAGCCGCCCACCCATGCCCCTGGAGGAGCTGCTGGGCTCTGATTGCTCCATGACCCAGCCAGAATGGAGCCCCAGCTGGGCTGGGTCATGGGGCAATCCCCAAAGTGCAGCAGGGATCAGGGCAGGGGTGAATGATTTGGCCCTGCCCTGACCCCACTTCCTCCTGCACTGTGGGGGTCTCAATGTGCCTCCCTGCCCCAGGAAGAAAGGAGACATTGTAGGGCATGTGAGTGTGCGCACCCTTCCCCCCCTGCAGCAGTAGCCTGCAGCTTGGCTGCCCTGTGGCACTATCTGCTGCTTGTGTTTGAGGGGAGTTGAGCCCCATTAGCCTCCCCCGCTTCCGCCGCCTACGCTTCTTACTAATTTTTTCCACATCCTCAGGCTCCTTTCTTGTTGCTGGGATTTTCCCTCCTTCCCTCAGTGAAACCAGGGGATGAAGAGAAAAGCCTAGGAGAAGAAAGGCAGTGGAAGGGATGGATATGGGAGATGAAGATGAAGGTATAATCCAGGCAAGCAAGAGAAGGGAGCACATGTGTGACATGAGTTGTAGCAGTCGAAGAAGATGGAACATTTTGAAGGGGAAGGACAGAAAAGTGCATAAAACTGGTAAAATGAGAGAATAAAATGGACATAGCTATGGAGCAATTTGGGTAGAACAAAGAGGGTACAAGAAAGATAAAGTGGGAAGAGACTATGATGTGTAGAAGTGGAGTGAGGAGAGTGAAAGGTAAGCAACCCCTGGCCCTGACTGATACTTTATAATCCCATGGCATTCAAGCAGAAAACATGTTACAGTAATGAGCAGCTGTGCAAACAACACTTATGTTTTTGTAATCCAAGTTAACACAAGTTTTACAATGAAGAGCAGTTAAACAATGCATGAGTTATGGAGATTAAGGGGGAAAGGGAATTTCCATAGAAGTGTTTCTCCCTCCCTCTCCTTCCCCCACCCCGAAATATTTTTTGGTGCCTTTTTGGTGGTAAGTTGAAAGATTCATAACAACAGCTTGATGTAATTGTTCACTTTCTTAATAATGTTGTTATTTCACGGGTTTTGTGTTGATCATTTTTGCAATTATAGTCGTCAGTTCTTAATATCTCTATGTATCTGTTACAGTTTTTGACCTATTAACGTGGTTCACTGTTATGCACAGACATTGCCAACTCTCTCCATACCTAGTCTTCAGTGATGCAAAAAGGGTGCTAATACTTGTCCAAAAAAGTGAATTTCTCTCTCCCCCCGCCACCCACTTGCTAATTCTCTTCTTATTTAAGTGGTAATTTCCAACAAATATTCAAGAACTAGTAAAACACTTGCAGGACTATTATAAATACTATCAGGGGTGATGTGTAGGGGGTGCCCTGCCAGACTGCACTCCCTGTTTAGGCAGTGGGTAGAGGGGCAGACAGGAGCACCAGTGCCTCTCCTGTGAGTGCCAGCTGGGGAGCAGGGCTACAGAACTTCTGGAAGTGGTGTGACCGTTTTCATGGTGAGTGAGATCAACCGCAGGGGAGCCCCCTCCCCCAGTTGCTGACTGGTGTCAGGGGGGCACATGCCCCCCCAACTTAAGAGGCATCAGACACCCATGAATACTATATTGATTTTTAAAAATAGATATGAAAAAGGGGAAGATGAATGAAAATACATACTTGCAAAATCAAGTGTCCTTGACCAGAAAATGGAATACTACCTTTTCACAAAAGGAACAAAATCTGGCATACCTACTGAGACAAGGAGCCATTAAGGGCAGTGGAATTTTTTGATGAAGAATCATAGAGTAAAAATGTGAGTAACCCTTCAGGATTTGCCTAGAAGAATTGTAGGGACAATTAAATTAATCCTAATAGGAACAAACATTATCTGTCAGTCTGTCTGTCTTCTATGCACAAAGTGCTCATTGATGTTAACAGAAAGTTTATTACTCCTGGCAATACAGATACTCATACAACATTACCTGTCTGCATTATTCAGTTGTCCCTCACAGGTAATCAGTCCTTTGATGGGCAAATCAGGATGTTTCTAATGTCAAAGGCTGCCATATATATTTGTATACTTGCCTAAATCTATTTTGTATGTGATAGCTTTATATAAGCAAGTGGGGTTCCCCTTCAGCACTTTGTAGTAAACCAAATAGAGGGCAAAGACGGAGAGAATTCTCTATTAGTCTTCACCTTCAGCATTAGTTTGATTTTGCCTTCTCTTGCTATTCTCTGCACGCTTAGCATCATTCAACCTAACATTGTCACAACACTTCACCTCTCGCCAGTGATACACTTGAAGCATCTAAACTGATGTATATACCAAATGTTTTCTTGTTCAGTAAGAACAGGAGCTGCACCTTCAATTTTAGTATGGAATTGGCTGTTAGTTGGAGAAATAATAAGTCAATGTAATTTGTAGATGTAATTTGTAGGTGGTCCAGACTAAGCAACACAGTTTACAATAAAAAGGCAACATGTCTTGTTAAGGAAGGCTTTTCTCCCCTGATTGTAATCACTGGAGGAAGAGCAATTTTCACAAGAGGGAATTTAGCCACAGATCTAATAAATGTTTCTGTTTGTAGAATTATCAGGGTGGAAGCTTTGATGCCCTTTCAAGGAGCAGAATATTTATTATAATTAACACCAGGGTCACTCAGAATGATAGAAAATCACATAAAAATATGGTTAGAAGAGAAATGTCAGGAGCAATCCAGTTAAAACACATGCTCAAGGCAGGATCATCCTGATGTAACCATTTCACCCAAGTATTGATTTAGGTTGCTCTTAAAAACTTCCAAGCACAGGCTCCAAGTATGTGGGGGCCTGAGGACCAACCATCTAGGGATTGGTATGGACAGTCCTGAAATGGGAACATTAAGTCCCAGTTCCAGTTTGCATGACTCTGGGATGGCATTTGTCCCAGATTCCCAGTATCATGCAGGGATCCAGGGTTCCATTTGCTATGGAAAAACATGGGAAATGACAGCTTTCCCCTTGCAGGCTAGCAGAGTTCCAGCCTGCAAGGGGCTGCAGGGAGTGGGATGTAAGGGGTGCCATGTGCAGGTGTGCACATGCACACATGCACGTGTTCAGGAATACCACTCTAGGCAGTGGTGGAAAGCAGCTTCCCTAGCTGCCTGCAGGTAAGTCTATGGGGGGCAGGGGGCAGGGGGCAGAGTGAGACCCCCAAGATGATGGAGGGAGTGGGGCAGGATCTGAGCCTTGGGGCTCATCCAGGGGTGGGAGGGGCAGCTCCCTGCTGATATGCGCACTCCCAGGGAGTGCAGCATGGGGGGGGGGCACATACCCCCAGACTGGTGTGTGGGGCAGAGGCAGATGTGGGCTGCCTGCTGTGAGTTTGGGGCTTCCTGCCTGAGCACCTTGCCATGGCAGTGCAGTCAGTACAGGGCTCCTGGTGGGAGGGCAGCAGGGCAAGGAGCCCTGGGTCTGCAGTGAGCAGCCCACATGCACCCATGCCCCCCTCCCCGCCCCCTGCCCATGGGCTCTGCTCTGGCCATGCATCCAGTGGGGCTTCTTCTTAGGCCCCCTGTCCCCCTGGCAAAAATAAAACTTGGCACCTATGCTTCCAAAGACAGAGCTTCCACAACCTCCTAGGTAACCTGTTCCAGTGTTTGATAAACCTCAGTTAGTAAATTTTTCCTAGTATCCAATCTGAATGTCCCTGTTGCAACTTAAGCCTATCACTTCTAGTCCTGTTCCCTGTGACCATCCTCTTCACAACCACATCATCTATACCCAAAAACTGGTATAAAATCCTCTCTCAATCTTATCCAAATGCTATAATTCTGGTTCTTTCAATATTTTCTCATAAATCACGTTTGTTACTGTTCTCCAGATTCTTTCTGATTTATTTATTCCTTTCTTGAGGTGTGCTACCCAAAACTAGATACAGTATTCCAGGTGAGGCCTCACAAATGTGGTACAGAGTGAGAGAATTGTAAGCAATACTCATATCAATACAATCCAGAAAGCTATTGGCTTATTTGGTTACAAAAGCATAATATTCAGATTGCAGTCCGTTATAACTCACAGCCTAGCTAGTCTGTTCCCAATTCGTATTTTTGCATTTGATGGCTCTGTCCAAGATGCAAGGGTTTACACTTGTACTCACTTATTTTTGTTCCATTCATGTCAGATATTTTTTTTCCAGTTTATCAAAGTCTTTCTGAATTCTAGATACTGCCTTCAAAGTATCTACAACTCTATCCAGCTTGGTGTTATTTGCAAATTTGCTAAGTGTACACTCTGTCCCAGACTGGAAATAACTAATGAAGATGTTAAGCAATACTGGACAAAGGATAGACCCTGAGGGAACCACACTTGATATGTATCCACAGTTCCTTACCTTGATTATGAGAATGTCATGGGAGACAGTGTTGAAAGACTTTCTATAAAAGGTTTGTCACATCCACTGCTCAAATCCCTTCCAAAAATCCCATCACCTTGTCACAGAAGGATATCAGATTTTTAAAGCATGACTTGTTGTTGACAAACTCATGCTGGCTGTTTCTGATCACCTTGCTCTCCTCCCTGTGCTTAGGAACAGATTCTTTGATTATGTGCTTCATAATCTTTTTAGGTATTGTGGTTAGACTGACTGATCTGTAATTCCCCAAATCCTCTTTCTTCCTTCCTTTTTTAAACTTTTTTCATCTTTTTTTTAAAGATGGTCATTATATGTTCCCTTTTCCAGTCATCCAGGACCTCATCCAAACTTCATGAGTTCTCAGAGAGAATAGCTCTGAAATTACCTCAGCCAGTTCCTTGAGTATTCTCGAATGAATCTCATCCATCCCTGCTGACATGAAAATATCCAGATTCTCTAAGTAATTTCTCACCTGTTCTTTTTCTACTCTCAGCTGATTACCTCCTCCCCCATCCATGCTGTCAACTCTGCTCATTAACTGATAGCTGACCTATTTGTGAAGACTAAAGTAAAATAGGCCTTTAATACTTCAGTCTTCTCTGTATCAAATAAAAGACCTATATCTTCCTTGACTTTCCTTGTCTTTCTAATATACTTAAACAATGATTTTTTGGTGCCTTTATGTCCCCTGTTAGCTATCTCAGTTCATAACTTGGCCTTCCTGATTTTCTCCCCACATGCCTGTGCAATATTCTTATATTCATCCACAGTAATATGGCCATGTTTCCACTTTTTCTAAGATTCCTTCTTTTAGTTTCAACTAATTGACGAGTTCACTGTTTATCCAGACTGGTTGCTTGCACTTCTTGTCCATCCTTTCCAGGATAGCCTGCTCCTTTCACCCTTTATACAGTTTCATTAAGGCACAACCAGATCTGCTAAGCACTTTTCCTAAGACTTGCCTCTAATGAGATCCTGCTCACCAGCGTCCAGGTTTATTAAAGCCTGACTTTCTGAAGCCCAGTGTTTTTATCCTGTTGCTCTCCTTCCTTCCTTTACTTTGAATCTTGAACTCTGTCATCTCAAGGTTGCTGTCATGTAACTTACTTTCCACCTTCAATTTCTCAGCCAATTTCTCCTTATTCATGCAAAACAGGAGCAGAGCTTTTCTCTAACTGGCTTCTCCAACATCTGCATCAAATGGTTCCACTTATGTAGAAAGAATGAGCTTTGTAACTAGAGTTAGGGGCATGCCATTGGTTCCATTTTATTAACAAAACTAAATAAAATATTGTTAAGAGTTTGGCAAACCCAACAAACAGAGACACCATCTTTACCTTATTGCACTTACATATTCTGCAGCATATGTATGTTGGATTATACTTCACACTCCTATCTTGGGGGGGACACACCTCTTCAGTGTCCCTTGTTTAAAGTGATGTCAATCATTTAGTTTTGAAGTTGCCTTGGGCTGGCATTCTATTCTTTTCTTGACAGGTAAGCATCATATTTGGTTATCTACATGGCATTTTTTTGGTTTCATATGTTTTCCCAAACCCACTTAAACACCAATTGGCATTTTAATATGTGTGTATAGCCTTATGCATCTGGATGACTACGGATGCACCTAGATTGGTCATACAGTATGGCAAGGGGACCAAGGAAGGGAGGCTAACTTCTCACCTTTTCACCCACGTAGGTCAGCAGATAAAGGACTTACCTGGGAAGCTGGAAGTCGTGTGTTTTAGGCCCCCTCACATACATGGGTTTCAACCTGGGTCCCTGAATTCTCATAACATGCTAACCACAGGCC
Organism: Alligator mississippiensis; assembly: GCF_030867095.1. NCBI lineage: Eukaryota > Metazoa > Chordata > Crocodylia > Alligatoridae > Alligator > Alligator mississippiensis. The sequence continues at coordinate 443,589,678 of NC_081824.1, forward strand.
AGCCATTATCATGGCTCTTTTCTGGTGCTCTTTTTGAAGCTGCCCCCTCCCCCTGCCCTCCGTGGGTCAAGTGACGGAGGTCTTTAGGAGCTATATGGGACCTAGAGGAAGGGAGCAAACCAGAGACCATGTGGTTCAGTGCAGTGGCTGCTGGACTGAAAAGAAGTGGCCTTGAATTCTAGCTTGTGCTATTGATCCCAAAGGGATGATAGCCCCCTTCCTGCACTGCATTTCATTCATTTTTTCGAGTGGCTCAGCTTCAAAAGGAGCACTAGCAAAAGGAGTGAACAGGCACCTAGGAAAGAATAGATTGTCACTGACAATCTACTCTCAGCTGATACACCCTTTAACCACACTGCTTAAAACTATTTTCTCCCAAAACAGAGGATTGTGAAGCTGAGGTAACACTAAAGGAATCTCATCATTTAATGGTTTTGTAACCCTCATTTTGGATCATACTGTATTCCAAATGTAAGCATTGATAGGTTGAGAGATAGGGGATATAGATTCATAGATGTTTGGGTCAGAAGAGATCTTAGCAGATCAATGAGTCTGACCCCCTGCTCCGGGCAGGAAAGAGCACTGGGGTCAGATGACCCCAGTCAGGTGCATGTCTAGCCTCCTCTTATAGACCCCCAAGGTAGGGGAGAGCACCACCTCCCTTGGAAGCCCATTCCAGATTCTGGCAACCTTTACTGTAAAGAAGTTCTTCCTGATGTCTAACCTAAATCTGCTCTTCATCAGCTTGTGGCTGTTGTTCCTAGTTACTCCAAGGGGCGCCCTGGTAAACAGAGCAGCTCCTATTCCTTCACCACCAGCCTTGATGAATTTGTAGGCAGCTACAAGATCACCTTTCAACCTTCTCTTGTGGAGGCTGAAGAGATCCAGGACCCTCAATCTCTCCTTGTAGGGCTTTGCCTGCAGGCCCTAACCATACTAGTGGCCCTCCTCTGAACCCTCTCAAGTTTGTCCACATTCCCGCTGAAGTGCAGCACCCAAAACTGGACACAGTACTCCAACTGGAGCCTGACCAATGCTACATAAAGGGGAAGTATCATCTCCCTGGACCCGTTTGTCATGCACCTGCTAATGCATGATAAAGTGTGGTTAACTTTACCGGTCACTTCGTCACATTGAATGTTAAACAAAATAGCTGTATTCCTCAAAGTTAAAAATGTTTAATGAAGAAAAGAGATTCTCACTCTTGAATAATGTCATATAGGTTTTGTTAACACAAAGTAAAGCAAGATATGACTGAAACTAGCCCACAAATCCATGCTACTTGATTGTCAAAAACTACCAATACAGAAAATACTTCCATGTTACATTATTAATTTTGGATAGCTTCTTTCTACCAAATAGTTCTATTTTAGTATTCCAGAAAGAGACAGAAATAAAGACAGAAAATAAAGATCTGTCCACTGGTCAATAGAGACTTGCTGCATTTTTCACTACCACCTTCAAATTAGAGAAAAGCTGACGGGAATTATATTCTTCCAATACTGAAAAGATGTCAATGAATGTTATCCTAACAGGGCCATGTTTTGGATATCTTTATTCTGTAGAGGAGCAAGCACTTGTGTCCCATTTACTATTAATGTCTCAGATCATATTGTCAGCTTTCTTCCATTTCAGATAACTCTGCTCTTTTACATTACCTAACTGAAGAAAAATAAATGTGGTCCCAACTTATAAAGAAGTTAGGAATGGAATTAAATGAAGCAAATGGTTTATTGCCACTGTGTGCGCAAACCAAACCACGTTGTGCACAATCCTGGTAAGAGTAAAGCAAAGTAATAAAAAAATCTTGAGATCTGAAACTTTAGTCTCCAGCATTTTTACAGCTGTTTCAGAATTAAACTATTATAAACCCGCATAATACTCAGTCACCTTGGTCTCTCTGTATTTCCAGTTTTTTCCAGATTTACACATTGTTTCTTAAGCCCAACTGTTTTTCCTAAGAAAGCTGTCAAATGAAGATCGCTGTCTTTGACGCAGGTGCCCAGAGTATCTAATTGCTTGGGTATCTGAAGTCAAACACTGCTTTTTACTTGACATACAACCTTTTTTCTCACTCTGGTGAGTAATTTAGATAGTCAGCCTTGACTCCATTATGATTGATTTATACTCCTGCCACTTAGGAAGACAAAATGACTTTTCTTAAATAACACAGGGGAAAGAAAGCCACCAATTCTCACTATAAAGGCTAACTGAACACTACAACAGTTCTTTAATATAATGGAAATATATTAATCATATAAAGGAACCACAAAGAAAGGGTTGTGATGCTCTGAGTACTGTTCCTTCATGGTAAAATCCAGATTGTTAGAAAAATACTGTGATCAGTTCCACTTAAAAAAACCCAGTACAGTTTGCACCAATATTTTTGAGATTATCTCTTCTAGTATGTCTACCTCACTGCTTTTCATTTTACCGTAAACATTTTTTGTGAATTGAAAGATTTTTCTGGGGAAAACAACATCTTGGAATTGTCTCAAAATGAATGAAAATGGCATGAAATTGTTAGAAAGATAGGGCTTGAAGAACCCTCCAGAGGCCATCTAGTCCATCCCCCTCCCTGATCCAAACCATTGCATAAAAATGCATTGTCTAGCCTACTAGCTAAATTACACAATCAGCCCTGAACCTGACACAACCCCAGCAAAAGCAAGGGGGAAATAGTGACCAAAGTGCTGCTGACGTGAAGGTTGTTAAAATATGCTTGAGAGATCCAAAGAAAATGGCCAAGCTCCCTGCTACAGAGGAAAGCAAAAAGCTCCCATAGTCTGCATCAATCTGACCACAAGGTAAAATTCTTTCCTGATCCCAGCTATGGTGATCAGTCTCACCCTGAGTGGTGAGGCAAGACCTTCTAGCCCAGAACCTCCAGCTGTAAATCCCAGCAGGAGTACTGGCACATCCCAGTCAAAATCCCCAGCTTTGGCTGCAGCTAACATCCAATGCCTCTGAGGAGGTGTCTTCCCACCGCCCCTCCCCAACACATGTTGTAACAGGAAAGTAAAATAATTCCCTCCCAGCCCCATGCTGCAACCAGAAAAGCCCAGAAGCATACTAATCCCTATGGTGGAACACAGGTATAGCTACTTCTTGATTTTCCCTGAACAAGTCTTGTTCAACCTCTTCTTGAACACCTCCAGCGACAGAGATGCCACAGCTTCCCTAAGCAGTTTATTCTACTGCCTCACTGTTCTAAGAGTGAAGACATTTTTCCTTGTATCCAATATAAACTTACTTTGATGTAACTTTAAGCCATTGGTCCAAGTCCTGCTCTCTGCAAAAAGAGAGAAAAGGATGTTTTTCCTCTTCTTTCCTCCCTTTAGATAGTGTCCCTTCTTAAGCAACTTTTCCACTAGCTGAACATGCTTGTTTCCTTCAAACCTCTCCTCATCGGATTTGTCTTCCAAGCCCTTTATCATTTTTGTCACATGCCTCGGGACCCTCACTGACTTCTCCACCTCCTTTTAAAAATGTGGAGTCCAAACCTGCATGCAGAACTCTAGATGAGGCCTAATAAAGAGGCACTATCACCTCCCATGCTGAGTAAAGAAGCACTATCACCTCCCACTTCTAACACTTCTATTGATGCAGTCCAAAACTGCATTCGACTTTTGTGCAGCTACATCACACTGCAGACTCATACTGAGTCTTTGATTTACCAAGACTCCCATATCCTTCTCCACAATGCTGGCATCCAGCCAGGTGTCACCCATTTTGTATCTTTGTTTTTGATTATTCTTCCTGAGCTGTAGCACCTTGTATTCATCAGCATTTAACTTCATACTGTTAGGTCCAGTCCAGCTTTCCTATCTGTCAAGATCCAAAATTTGAAAATGTGCTTGCATTTAAGGGTTGGGGGAGAAATCTGGTAAATTAGGGAGAATCTCTCACTGGAGGTCATTCCTCCTTCAAAACTCCCATTTTTATGTTGCTTCTTTTGCTCCTCTTTTTTTTTTTTTTTTTTTTTTGGCTACTTAAAAATTTATCATTTTTATACATGTCTAGGTCCAAGTCTGTTGAAAGGTAAGCAAATGATTTTGCTGTTATCAGTCTGCTACAGCATCATGACCCTATAAAGCCACTAAATTCTACAGTTACACAAAAGTCTCCCAACAGTCACCAGTGAATCATAATAGATTATGGAAAAAGGAAAGCAATAAGGAAAGAGAAAATAAAAAAGAAAGACAATGATTACTTATAATAAATAAGACTGCTTATTTAAGTGCCAAGTACTTAAAGCTGTCCAAGTCAGGTTTTCCCCTCTATACATTCTCATGAGAGGATACTGAAAAGAACTTTGTTTGGTGCTTCATTATAAAAATCCAAAAACCAACCAACCAAAAATACCAAAAAACAAAAACTCAAACAAAAAATCAACAAAGAACTTCAAGTGCGAGTGGCTTGGAGTGTCCCTGAGTTTCCAGCTCTGCGTATCCTTGGAGAAAAGATCCTTTTTTTCCAGGGTGGCAACTGTCTTGCTACATCAATGACTGCCTATCCACATACATATAGGTCTACTAGTTCAACCTGTGCTACAGCTGACAAGTTGAGGCAATATGACTATCATAGAATCACAGAAAGTTAGGGTTGGAAGGGACCTCAGGAGATCATCTAGTTCAACCCCCTGCTCAAAGCAGGACCAGCTCCAACTAGATCATCCCAGCCAGGGCTTTGTCTAGCCAGGCAGTGCTGGATTTAGGATTAAGGTACTTAAGCTGCAGCTTAGGGCCTCGCAGTATGAGGGGCTTTTAAATAAGAAAAAAAAACCTGACTCAATATTAAGTTTTATAATAATCTGTTGGTAAATAAAGGAGATACGGGAACATTCAGTTGCTCTAAAGAATCTGAAGATTTCTTACTCATTTTCTTCCTACTGATGCCAAACCCCCTCATGCACAACTCCTTTGAAGAATGTGGCCTTTCATGAGGGAGAAAAGGAGAGGAGACAAAGCCTTGTCGGTAGCATCCCAACCCTTCCCCCAGACTCTTGTGATTGAGATTGACCTATGTAGAGCAGGGGTGTCAATGATACAGCTTGTGGGCTAGATCCAGCCCATGATCCAACATGCAGTGCTGTCTGTGGGTTTCAGAATGGCCCCGTGTACTGCATGCAGCATAGGCAGTACATGTGGTGTGAATAGCCAGCCTGGCACATGTTGTGTGCAGTGCTTGGGACTTGAAATGGTACGTGTGCTGCATGCAAGACCTAAGGCCGATCTGAGGCATGCACTGCATGTTGCACTTACATCAAACAAGTCCCACGTGGTTTATGCAGCCCATACCCTGGGCTGGCTCCATGTGCTGTGTGCAACACGCTTACCACCTCCAGCCCCATGAAAAACATAGAGCACACACCAGACTGACTCCACGTGCCACATGCAGTGCACAGGGTCAGGCCAGGGTGCGTGCTACATGCAGTGCTCATGCTGGATCAGTCATGCTAGATCTGGCATGTGGGGGCAATCTGTGGGCCGAATCCAGCCCACAGACTGGCCCTAAAGGGCCAAAGGAGTTTGTTACCCTCGACAGAGAGGATAGTCTAGTTCAGTGGTTCTCAACCTTTTTAGGCTCCTGGCATCCCACTATAACTCCTGTGAATTGAGCAGCACCTCACTTCAATAATGAATTTATTTATTGCCGCATTTAACTCCTGTACTGGGGGGAGGAGCAATGCCAGGGACAATCATGAGCTTACTTCCTTGCAGTGGAGCTGGGCATTGACAAGCCTGTGCTTAGCTCCTTGCACGGGGAAAGGGCAGTGAGGAGGAGCAAGCACTTAACTTCTCACATGAGGTCTGGCAGGGAAAAGTGTGAGCTTACCTCCTTGCACTGGAGCCAGGCAGAGATGAACCTGAACTTACTTCCATGTACAGGGACCAGATGGGGAAGCGTGAGTGCTTATCTCCTCCCATGCCATGGCACCTTCAGAGGGAGCTCATAGTACCCCTGGATGCCACAGTTCCCCTACTGAAAACCACTGCTCTAGCTCACAGGAGCAAAGGCAGACATGTTGCACTCCAGATAAGTCAAGCAACCAGAAGCAATGCATAATTAGGAAAATCATTTCAAACCTGGTACAGCACTGGACATCGTACATTCAATGGGTAGAGAATTCAATGGCAAAAGTTTGTTTTTCCCAGTCTTCCTAAGCTCCCTTTTACAGTTGCTTTCAGAATTTTCCTGCAACTAATTTCTTTAAAATTTTCTTTGCTTGGTCTCAACCCAAAGGCAACATTTCTGGAGAGTATGAGGTGTGTGAGTTCAGCTGGTTTTGAGTCATGCAAGGACAAGGATTTTGGACTGTCTTGAGTTCCAAATGAAATGTTTCTGTTTGGATAACTAAAAAAAGGGCTGGAGATATTTCATATGTCTTACCGTTCTTATTAAGAAAGAAAAGTTATTCAAGTTTGAAGAAACCATCCAGTATTTTTAAAATTTGGATTATTTAAAATGAGAAAATTGGGATTTATCAAATAGGACATTTTCTATTTAATCTGTTATCTGCTTTTGTGTAATGGGTATGCCCAGACAATTATATAGCAGATATACTTTTTATGAAAGAATCTCACATTAAGCAGGAAAAAAAAAAAAAGCAAAAATGAAAATACCAAAGAAAACAAATGTAAACACCCAATAATAATAATACAACATTACTAGTGTGAGGACAAATCTATACAAGATCAGTTGATTGTAATGGACAGGTTTTCTAATGCAAAGTTAACTCTGCTACATTGCACACAAATTAAAACAATTAACTTTTTAAACATTTCTCGACTCCATGTGCTTGATTTTGCTATGTTAACGCTGCATGAACATTTGATTTACATTTAATTAACAGGAAAGTAGGGTGAACAATTGGCCATTCCAGTGCTAGCCTCACATCAGAAGGTTCAAGTCTCCTTATATAGTACATGTACAGAACAGTTCCTCAGTTTGTTTAACCATACCTAATTGTTATACAGACTCTGATCTGAGGGGTAATATGTCAAAAAGGTGAGCAAGGGTTTTTACTTCTACTGACTGCAATGAGAGCTATATAGCTAAAATTTCACAAGTGTATTTTGTGAGAGAAAATATATCCCTTTGTATTAAAAAATGACAGCATGTGCTGTATGAGTAAAGAGCAGTCCAAATTGGGTATGTCCAAAATGGGAAGTTATGTAACTTCCATTATCTGAAAAAGCAACAGAGGCATTCATAATAACATTACACTATCAGAACCACTAACATAAATGGAATTACTTGCATAAGTAAAGCAAGGATGATTTGGCTCAAAGTACTTTCTGTTTCTCACTGGGATCACGAGATGCTTTATTAATATCCCTGGGATTCAGAGCTTTTCAGTTATTATCTTCCTGAATAAAACTGTGTGAATTAATTCAAATGGAGTGTATTTAGTATTTCCTTTAGATATCATTTCATTTTACTTTTACCTTTGGTGAGATTATTCATCTTTCAATCATGTCTGAATCTCATAAATGGAAAAGATTTAGGTATAAAAATACTGAACTGCTAGACCCAAAAAGATAAAAAAAAATACATTCACTTACTGCCCTGATGCTTTCAAAGTGTCCACCTTCCTTCTCAAAATCAATTGGCTGTCCATTCAAGGTCCAATAGAAAGAGACGTCCAGTGTGTTGTCATGAATGGCTTTGCAGTTGAGAACGATGCTCTCTCCAACTGTTAATTCGGTTCTCTTAGGAGTCAACTCTAATCTTGTAGGTTCTTGGAAATTCAGAATAATTAGTAACAATTAAAAAAGGTCTTGTAATCAAAATAGCATTTGCTCCATTTCTAATTAATTCTGAAAATGGATTTATATTAAGCTGTACTTTATATTTTATTTACTTCTAAGCATATAAATAAGGATTCCAAGTGTTTCAATATGAGCCTTGAATTAGGCATTGGCCCACTTAACTTTTAAGAGTGTGCCCCCAGGTAAGTAGTTCAAGATAACATGGTTAGACACTTAGGATCTCTGTGCCATCAATGAAGAAACTTCAGAGATAGCTGAAGGTCATTCAAAACATTCTACACAGAAAAAAGGAAAATAATCATTATTGGTTTGCCACAAGGATCTGTACTGGCTCTAGCATCCTTCAGCGTTTACATGAGCGATATGCCAAAGTATCAAAAAAAAGTGCAAGCTAATGGCATTGCCCTCGTGGCTCAAGCAACCATACTCAGCAACATCAGAGTCTACTTTTTGTCAGTCTCTAGATTTTTGGGAAGTACTTGCATTAATGAAAACTATATTCTAATCACTCAAAAACTCCTATGATAGACTTCCATCTGAACAACAAAAAGGCCAGAGACCTTGGACATCACTTCTAGTGGTCAGAAAGGAAAAATTATCCTGACCAAAAATACTCTGGTTTTTACCTTGCACAGGATTTTGATCTGTAAAAAGATCCTTAGAAAAGATGGGCAAAAAGGCCAAATCTAAAACCAGCCTCCTATGAAAATGAGCAGGAACAGTGTGGGGTACCAATCCCAACTGGATTCAAACAGTAGCACTAGCTCTGGTGTACTTGGTTGCAGCATACTGTGCTACTGTTTGGTCTTGTAGCACAGTATTCTGGCATCTAACACTTGTACCAGCTGGTATCTGACACCTATGATAGCTGCATGAATGCGTAACTCAATGCTACAGCATGCATACCTGGGATTTTTAAATCAATGACTGTCATTGGTTACCAAATTTCTTCTATGTAGCAATGGCAAAGCAAATAAACATGTTACATCTATCATAGAATCATATAACGTTAGGGTTGGAAGAGGCTGCAGGAGATCATCTAGTCCAACCCCCTGCTCAAAGCAGGACCATCCCCAAATAGATCATCTACACCTGTATGATGGCTGATCCTAATTCACCATTAACAGCACATCCAGAATCCATCAAAATCTGAACTGATGTTCATTCTGGGATAAAGAATGTGCTCCTAAAGGACTGCTGGATAATCCTTGGATGATGCTATGTGCACAGTGGGAAGTCTAATGGAGGGATAAGGCTGTCTCCAAACAAGTATGTTTGTTAACCCTTTAGAAAAGTCTTTGGGAGTTTATCTATCCCATAAAATTCTCATCGTAACATCACAGGGTACATATTGCCATCGCTTTGGAAAGTAGCCAAAGATATAAATGAGGTCACATGGTGTTTGCATTCTTGGTTGCTCAGGGGCCACTACCACAGGATGGATGCAAGATGCCTTCAGCTAGCCTTTAGCTTGGTAATTAGGCTTCTAAGAAGTGAAAATGCAAGTTCTAATTGCTTCAGCGTGATAGAGACCCAGAAGTCCTAGATCTCCTACTTCATCAAGAATTTTTCTAACTGGGAGGCTCCACCAGTTCTGAGCTGAATTTGTTAGAATTGATTAAACATAATAGATGTGGATTTTTCACTCATAAATGTAGATACCCAATGAGTTTTGTGGCTGGTAGCACAAAGCCACTTTGAACTGTTGTTTGGAATTAGATATTAACTTTGCCTATGCCTAAATTAGGTGCCTAAAGAAACACTTTTAAGCTGTCACTTTGAATCTGTCTCTATGGAGATAGCCTTTTCTCTCTGGCTGAATGGGACAAGAGTATGAGCAATGGCCTCAAGCTGCAGCAAAGGAAATTTAGGTTAGAGATTAGGAAGAATTTTCTTCCTATGACTATGAAGGGTGTCAAGCATTGAAACCAGCCATCTAGAGAAGCTGTGGAAACTTCATTCCTGGAAATTTTCAATAGCACATTAGAAATGATCCTGCCTTAATGAGGGGGCTGGACTAGATGACCTTATAAGGTCCCTTCCAACCCTACTTTCCTATGATCCTATAAATAGTACACTATGTTATATGAGTATATTAGGCTCATAGTGGAGACAGAGCAAAGGTAGGGAAAAGAAAACATAGGGGTCATGTCTACACAAGACACTGACTGTGCATTGGCCTGAGACTGCTGTGCAGAAGCGTTGCATGGCAACAACCGTGACACATTGCTACTTCTCAGTAGTCTAAGGCTACTGGACAGTCAGCATCATAAAAAAGCTGTTTGTCAATGCTACTGTGCAGTAACTTTGTTTTATACAAGTACTACATGGAAACTATTGGATGTTGTATCATGGTGCAGACACATTGCCCATGTTCAGACTAGTTCAGATGTGCAGTATGTGGCACTACAGACCCAGAGTAAAAAAATCCACACCGAAAAAAAGCAAGGTGGTGCACGTGGTGGCAATGCATGCTGTCCAAATCTAAAGCCTAGCCTGCTGGAGCCACACTTCCTGCCACAGCTACATTCTTAGGACCTAGGACCCCAAGGACCATTCCTTGCCCCTAGGAACCCAAGTAAGGCTGCTGGGGTTAGCACAATTGCTGGCCCCAGCCTCCCCTACCCCACCCAGGGTAACTTGCTGCACACCAGAGCGCATGTGGCACATGAGTTCCCTGGGGACAAGCAGCAGCAGCACAAGGTGAGTTGCTGCTACTTGTCCCTGGAGAAACAAACATCCACGTTCATCTAGATGCAGACATCATTCCCAATTCTTATTCTTTTATCATAATCTTTATAGTCTAAAATAACTTGAATTTTTAAAGCTCCAGATCTGAGAAGCTAATGATTATATGAAAATCTCAGCTTGCTTTTCTTTAAAGAAAATGTGTACTGTTTGTAGTTGCAGGAAAAGTATGAAAAGTGACCTGAAATATACATGTATAAGAAAGCAAATACAAAAAACCCAGTCTCATGATTTTTGGGTGCCTAACTCAGCATTTCTAAATTCTCCAGGGAATGGGAAGTAATACTTGTCTACACAGTAACTAAATGGCTGGGAAACAAGTGGCACCTAAGCAGCTAACACATAAATAATACTTTCTGATTGGCTTGTCATCCAGCTATTTCTTAATTTTTTTTAATGGTTAAGTAAATGTTAATGTATTACACTTTATTTATAATGGCCATGCAAAATGAGGTAGTGTTTTCAGCAATTAACAGATTTAAATTATACAAACATCTAATTTTTTCCCCTCTTTATTTGATTACTTTGAAAGCTTTGATTTGTATTATTATTTCTGATTTGATTTATATTTATTATTATCCATCATGGAATACTTAGATTGTCAGCATTTTGGGACTGCTTTCATTTGGGATTACTGTATATCGTTCCCAGGGCAATGTGATCAGGGACCACTGAAATACAAATATAGAAATAACAGTGGCACTTTTAATAATGATGATAATAATTATAATAATCTGAATGTTTTCTCCATACCTTTAACAAATACCGATGTTACAATTTCTGCAGAACCAAATACGTTCTCCCCTTGGCACAAGTACCTTCCTTCATCAGATTTGGAAGCATTCAGGATACGTAGGCTCCCATCTGGAAGAACAGTTATCCTGAAAATTATAAAAAATGTTTTTATCCGGTAATAGTAGGTACCAGCTAACTCAAACATAGGCAGATTCTAGAAGGTTATCTTTTAGAGCGAATAAACAGGATTATGGACTGCTGCCACTGTATTGTGGGGTGATAAAGATGATATTTAAATCTGCTTCTGTTTCAAGATAGACTTCAGTAAGCCCATTTTATTCCCTTTCCCTCCTGTAATTAAAAGAGACTCAGGGAGGACTGAGTGAATTGGTTCCTTGGAAACTTAGGCCAGGTACAGACATTCAAAGGCTAGGGACAGACATTACACATAAAGCAGTTGAAGTGATCAGAAACTGGTTTAAATCTGTACCTGAACAGATGTTCCGTGAACATAAAGCAGTTTGAAAATGGCTGAAACTGGTTTGAGATAAACCCAGTTGAATGTAGTATCAGACTTAACTAAGTTGGGTCAAACCTGTTTAAGCAATCTCTGTCCCAGACCTCTTCCTGGTTTAATCTTAAGCAAGAGTCCCCCAGCATCCTAGATGCTTTGCAGTTCTGGATAGGGCCTTCTGCTCCAGAGCAGGGCTGACCCCGCCCCTCTGCTCCCTGGCTGGAGCTCTGGCAGAGATGGCGGGCACAGCAGCATCTGCCTGGCTTCCCCGTGTCCCCTGCCCCACTAGTCCCCTTCTCCCACAGCACGCAATGTAGCCAGAATGTTATATGCTAGCTAATGCTGAGAGGTGTCTGTATAAGGCAGACAGGACAAAGGCAGACAGAACAGTGTCTGCTTAGGGCTTTTTGGAGCTAATCAACAGCTCAGCTGGTGATGTCCCTCCATTCCTTCCTTGGAAATAGTTTTTTTTAAGAAGAGCTTGAACTAATGAGAGAGGCTTCTGTTTTCTTAATGGGATGATAAACACTGAGTTATCAACTTCTTGCTGGGCTAATTAAGAGCAGTGAGGGGTGGGGAACCCCTCCCTAATGAACGGTCCAACTGGGGCCTGGCTATAGCCCTCCTCCCCCTCACCCCAGCTCAGAATTGTGGAAGGGGAGAGAAGGCTGCTCTAGCACCCCCTGGCTTCTAGCCTGAGCCATTGCAGACATGTGCCTGCATTTCTTCAGTCCAGAGGGAATGTCTGAATGGTTACAAACCGGTTCAGTCTAGCCAGGTTAGACTAACCTGCAAAGATAGAATCAATTCAGGCGCAGGCTTTTTTAATTTCTGCCCCTAGCCAAAAGTCCAAAGAGGAATCAATTTAACTTACACTGGTTCTGTAACCTAGGTTAACTGGTAGTGAACAGAACGCATAGTCATCCTTTGGTGAAGGAGGCAAGGCATGCAGGCTGCCTGCACTGGCCAAGGCCAACCGATTGGGGTTGCTCCTGCACACCTCGCACCAGGCCCTGCAGGGCTGCTGGACACTGCCTGATTGGCTGCCAGGCATGTGAGCATGTCCCCTGCCATGTCAGCCCATGCCCCACCTGCTCCTGAAATTTTCACAGGCATCTGTCTGTTTGCCCTGGCTTGGATGCTCAGTGTTCCCCCGAACCCTAGTAGAATCATAGCATCATAGAAAATCAAAGGTAGAAGGGACCTCAGGAGGTCATCTAGTCCAGCCCCCTGCTCAAAGCAGGACTAATCCCAACTAGATCATCCCAGCCAAAGCTTTGTCTATCTGGATCTTAAAAACCTTCAAGGATGGAGATTCCTCTCTGTGTAATTTATTCCAGTGTATCACCCTCCTAGTGAGAAAATTCTTCCTAATATATATATAACTTAAACTTCCCTTGCTGCAACTTGAGAACATTGCTCCTTGTTCTGTGGTCTGCCTCCACTGAGAACAGTCCAGCTCCATCCTCTTTCAAACCTCCCTTCATGTAGTTGAAGGCTGCTATTAAACCCCCTCAGTCTTCTCTTTACCAAACTAAATAATCACAAACTTGCTGAGGATGCACTCTATGCCATCTTCCATGTCATTGATGAAGACATTGAACAAAACCAGCCCGAGGACCGCCCCTAGGGCACGCCACTTGATAGAGGCTGCCAACTAGATATTGAACCATTGATTACTACCCTTTGAGCCCGATGCTCCAGCCAGTTTTCTATCCACCTTACAGTCTATTCATCCAGCCCTTACTTTCCTAGCTTGCCGATGAGAATGTTGTGGGAGACCATATGAAAAGCCTTGCTAAAATCAAGGTACACCACATTCCCTGGTCTCCCTGAGTCCACAGAGCCAGTTACCTTGTCATAGAAGGTAATCAGGTTGAAGAGGCATGACTTGCCCTTGATGAATCTGTGCTGACTGTTCCTAATCACTTTCTTCTCCTCCAAGTGCTTAGAAATGGCTTCCTTGAGGATCTGCTCCAGGATTTTTCCTGGGGCTGAGGTGAGGCTGACTGGTCTGTAGTTTCCTGGATCCTCCTTTTTCCCTTTCTTAAACATGGGCACTATGTTTATACTCTGGGACCCTGTAGCTGCAGGTCAAAAAAGCCATTCAGCACCTCAGGTGCCCATGGCCTGGGTACCTACCAGCAGTGGCTGAGCTATGGAGGACACAGGGTTGCGTCCATGCAGGCACATTTCTGAAGTTCTGCCCCCTGCCACCTTGACCCAACCGAGGCAAGTTGTTGGCACCAGTTCCTGCTTGGAACGGGAGGGGAGTCCATGCTGGGGTCCAGGTGGCAGGATGCCAGCTACTGACCATTGAGATGTGGTGTGCAGGAGCTAGGGTTGCAGTCTGCGCCCACATGAGGAGGCACGTGGGTCCCTGGCTGGCTGTGTAGGAGCCAGGGTTGCAGTCCATGGGGCTGTGTCCACTATAGGGCTTTGGGAGTTTCAGTCTGTGGGGCACAGCCTGGGGATGCAGGTGCCCAGGTCTGGGGGTTTGTGCAGGGGATGCAGATGTCTCCCTTCCATCCCTTTGACGCTCTCCCCCACAACATGCCAATGGATGACAGTTCATCACAGGCAGGGAGTGGGACTGCAGAAATGGTTTGTGCTGACTCAATTCTGGGGGAGGTTGGGGAGCTCATTGAGTGCTCAGCTGGAGCAGGCAAGCATGGGCCAAGTGCTAGTGTGGCCCCCTGTGAGCGCGTAAGTTGTGGGGGGCCAAAAAGGAGCTTGGGATGCTAGAGACAGCAATCTAATTAAACTCAGTAGGGGATCTGATACAGCAGTTTGATGCACTGGTCTAACCTAAATCAATTAGATTTGAATGCACATTGAACTAGGTCTATTTTAGAATAAGTTCCACCATTTTTATATTGGTCTATGTGCACCAAACTTCTGTATGTTTATAGGTTTAGAACAATTTCCAAACACTTAGACTGTTTTATGTATAATGTCTGTACTTGGCTTTAATGATCATGATTTTTTGGAATGATACCTTTGTAAGTGATATTTTTTGTCTTTAAAATCATGTACTATACTATTGTCCAGTAAGCTAAAAAAAAAGTTGTTCCACCTAAAACTAAGACTGACCTTAAAAAATCAAATCTAAGGAGAATGAGGAGTAAAAAGTGGAGAAGGACAGGGAAAAAGCATAAAATTAATTGTATATGGCCAAAAGATGATTTATGGCACTTGCTATACATAGTGCAGCACAGGGATGGAAATAAGTTCTGTCTGCTTCTTTTATTCATTGTGCTCTTTTTTCCCCCCTTCTCTCAGTATGTGAGCCCATTTCTACAATCTCTGCATACATGAGTATCCTCATTGAATTCGTTGGGATTACTCATCTGAGACACTGCTTTTTGTGTTGGGGGTTGCAATTTTAGTTTTGTTCAAACATTGTTAAAAAGAAGAACCTAGGAAGTCACAAGATTCCCCTTTTCCAGTGCAGGGCCCTAACTACAGCACACTCTTATTTCATTGTTTCCTATCAGCTAGCTCAGGAAGAATTCTGGATATCATGATTCCATTCAGAGATGCTGAACTTTCCCGATGAATTGTGTAGGAAACCTAATCATTAGACTCAGGGCTGTGGATTCTTCTGTGGGGGTCAGGTATGTTGAAAATCTGTCTTTGGATCTGGCTCTAAATCCTTCTTAACTGAAGTTAGGAAAAATTTACAATAAGCAAGAACTTCAGTGCCATATACAAACTAAATTATCAAGGCAACTAAATAGCTTTTCAGCTGAAAACTGTCTGACAATGCTGTCTGACCTCATTCATGAAAAAATCTCTCTCTGGCGCTATGTATAGTTTGTGGGATTTAAACAGGAAAAAGCAGAGTCTATTTTTATGGAGAATGTACTACTATTTATTTTAAATGTAAAAGCACTTTCAGCAATAAAATATAATAGTAGAATAACTTCCAAAAGAAAGTAGGAATGCAAAAAAAAAAAAAAAAAAGAACAGGTCAGTTCTGTATGTTCCCCACTGCAAATAGGGACACTCTCCTGACAGCATATTCGGTCTTACTTTAAACAAATAAATGACTATTGGAGTCAAAAGATTTATCTAAATATGGCATGATAAGAATGAAATAAAACATGATCACATTAGGCAATATCAATAAAACCCTCTCTGAATTTGCTTAATATTTACTCTGAAAAAAGTGCAGATCTAAAACATTGTTAGAAAAATGTCACTAACCTCAAAGTCCATCATCTAATTTGGGAATTGGCAGTGATTTAAACTGTATTCTTTCTCCCTTGCACTGACCGGCACCAGCATTCCCTCTAAGTTGTGTGGTGTGTGCACAGGCATGCCTGGCCGTGTGGCATGGTGGCCACACACACCACACAGCTGAGAGGAAACAGTGACCAATGTGGTAAAGAAATGAGAAAGATATGACCAAACACCAACGTGAGAGCAAGCCGTGCTCATAGCATGGGGAGGAGGAGTGATGGGCACGGTTAGCAGCGTTTCTGCCCATGCTGATTGGCAGGGGGCGGGCAGATGCTGCCCGGTTAAAAAGGGGAGTGCGCCAAAACAAAGCAGGGGGGGACCCGCGTAATATCGGAGAGGACTGATCACCCTCGCCAGAGGTCCTGCATCCGCGAAAACCTGGATGGCCCCATCACGATTTGGTATACCATCTGAGCATACTTAAGAGCTCCCGAGGAGTCGGCGAACTAGATTCCTGATACAGCTGTATGAGTTTGTTGCCTGAAATAGTGAGAAAAGCGATTTTCTTATCTCACTGCCTCCCCGGTGTGTTTCTGTCGACGGAGGGAGAGACAGAAGAAGGAGGAAAGGCCTGAACCCCTTTGTCCCCGACCTACTCGAGTGGATTGAGCTCAACCACCCATAGTTAGGTTGCACGTGACGACGAGGATGGGATCCTCGGGGAAAAGGGGAAACGAAGGAGATGCCGACGAGTTAATTAGGCGTTGCCCGTGGGGAAACCATCACTGGCCCCCAACCACGAATGCCGATGATTTATGGGCTCATGTGGTGTATCATCAAGCTGGGCAGGACGGGAAGATGGAAGGCTATGTTTCCATCCGCCCGACCGAAGATAGTGAGGAGCCGCCTAAGGAATGGGTCCTGTCAGGTCTCAGTCCTGCGGCCCTAGGATGTCTCCTTTCCAGCCCCACAGTTCTTTATCATCCACCCGATAAAAAGCCCGAGGCGTTACTTAGCTGTGTCAGGCTCGCAGGCAAGGATGACCATACTTCCGCAAAAGAGTATGCCAAGTGTATTCAGTACCTAAAGGAAGGGAGCAGCTGCGAAACCCCTCCCGATAAATTCAAATGCCCCGATCTCAATCTTGGGGGCACCGAGAATGAAATCCTAATGGCGCTCCGTGAGAGTCTTGAGGCCGATGGATGGGATGCCGTGGGGTGGACGGGACAGAGGTGGAACAAGGGGAAAATGATTAATATCCTGTTTCGCTCAGTGACTACCTTGCTGTGGCATGCGGTGAACCAAGCCAGCATAATAGATATGCTGACTAGAACGGCCAAGCAGCAGAGCGCTGCACAGCCTGAGCCCCCGCTTAAAGATAGCGCTGCGGGCAAAGAAGAAGGCATGGCCAAAGAGCCCCAGGCGGGAAACCCCGACGTTAGAGAGACCCTGTCGGCCCCGCCCAAGGAACCGCCTCCATATAACATCTCGCCAGAGCCGTACTCCGCCCTTCCCACTGACACAGGCTCACCCATTCTGCATGCGAACCCTGTAGCCATAGTGAAGACTGTCGTCGATGGCGCGGGAACCCGCACCCTTACCACCTTCCGCACGCGCACTAGAGGGGAACTCCAAGAATTAACAAAGGATACCTGACTAAATCTGGGTGAAACACTGGCAATATGGTTAGGATGACTGATACTAGAGCACGGGTCAGACCTAGTAGACCCGGAGGAGTGTGCTATCCTAATGCGCCAGCCCGCATGGAGTGGAGGAGCGTGTAGCGACGTGACTCACATACTGAGCAACTGAGTTTGGCCAATCCCTCTGTGTGCTGCCACGGTCCCAGCGTTGTTGAGCCGAGCTCATGCTTGGCATGCGGACCCGCCCGATGATCCATCACCCGCACAGCTCCTGTACGCAATAGTGGGAGCCAGTTATTTAACTTGGGACGCTGGACGGTGCCCACTAAACCTGACTCCACACCAAGCGAACAATGTTTGGCCGCATCGCTGGTGCAACGATCCTGGCAAGGGTCCTGTATCAACGTCAGCAGTGGAGGCCTGCGTTGAGATTTATGGAGGTACGAATACACTCATGTTCTGCTTGTTATTACACCCACTGGTAGGAGGGCTGATAGGAAATGTTCTTAGCAGTCTGGGAAAGCTTACCACAGCGCGAAAAACCAAGCCTACCTCGCCAGCGATGGTACAGGAGGTACAGGCCATAGGAGCGTGGAAAGCAACGCCTAGAAAACCCCGAACTGATCGTTCACCGCGTGGATGACCACCAGACCGCACACTTAAGGAACGCACTATGTTCAGTTTCCTGCTGAGCAAGAGCGGTCTGACAAAGAATCAGCTTCATGGGTTAGGAGATGAGGGGCAAAGGACGCTGGCACTGAACCTAGGCTTCAAGCTTAGGGAGCAGGAGGTAGACAGGGAAAAAAACCAGTAGCGGCCATTGAGACAGGCGACGACGGCCAACCTACCGATGATGAACGCCCGCATGCAACTTATGATGTGAGCAAGACTGCAGATTCTATCCCTACCCCTATACGCTTTTTGCTAGATACGGGAGCTCAAGTAAATGTGTTGAGATCTGACACCCCCCACGTTAAGACATCCAAGGTCATCTTCGTACAAGGGCTGAATGCCATGACATCTGCGCCCGTGGTCAAGTTTTGGATCAACAAAAGGGTATTGCATGGAGTCTTAGGGGGCATAAATATCTTGGGTATCCCTGTGATAAAGACGTTGGCCTTAAAGAATGTCATATATCTAGCACTCCCATTGACTGTGACATCAGGGGAAAAACACCAGCCAGCGCTAGCGAGCTCTACACCCTGGCGGTATCAGCCAATCCCGACGCACACTGATTTGCAGCTCCAAATCTGAGATCTTCTGGCTGATTTGTGCAAGCGAGAGTGCATCCAGCCCGTGAAGTCCTCCACCTACCTCTCAGCTGGATGGGGAATCCCCAAACTGGGAAAGCCGATGGAGGCTCGTCTAGTGGTGGACTACTGACAAGCAAATCGTTGCTGTAAGCCACTCCAGATGCCCGCCATGCAGACTGTCTCAGACATCCTCGACAGCATGACA
Source organism: Alligator mississippiensis (assembly GCF_030867095.1). Taxonomy (NCBI): domain Eukaryota; kingdom Metazoa; phylum Chordata; order Crocodylia; family Alligatoridae; genus Alligator; species Alligator mississippiensis. The sequence goes on from NC_081824.1 coordinate 443,608,736, forward strand.
GAGATAGAGAGAGGTGGAGAGTGGTTTGCCACCATGCTAGATTTAAAGGACATGTTTTACTCGATTCCTATACATGACCCGTATGGGATCCTTAATATGTGTGTAGGCAGACAGATGTTTTCCTGGAAGGTTTGTCCCCAAGGTTACCGCAATGCACCAGCCCTAGCTGTTGCAGTGATGAATGGGACAATCGACAGCTTTGTCCATACCCACCCAAAGACTGCAGACATCCACATCTGGACCTGTGTCGACGATGTTGTTATTATGGGGCATGACCGTGCCGCGGTCCGCATCACTACTGCAAACCTAAAGGACCACTTGAGCAATCAAGGATGGACAGTGAATCTGACAAAGTCCATGAGCGAGCCGTCCTTGGACATCAAGTTTTTAGGGACACAATTCACTGGACCATGGTGATCGGTGACAGCACACAATGCTACCCCGGAGCTGTCCTCGCCTTGGCCGACTACGCAGGCAGACCTTCAAGGCTTGCTAGGCCAGCTAAATTGGTTCCGTAACTTCATGACACCAGCACATCTAAAAGTTATCCAGCGTCTGCAACAGCAAATCCGTAAGAAGATGCGACGTAGAGTCCCATGGAGTGAGCATGACCAAGCTGCACTAAAACAGGTTATGGCAGAGGTCAAAGTGATGCGCCTGATCGCGCCCCCAGCCGGTAGCCTCCTGACGATCCATGTAGGCTACATGATGGAGCATATCTGGTTTACAGCCAATGACACCGAAACGGGGGAACTCACATATATGGGTCATCGCACACTAAAAAGCCACCAACATCGATATGGTTGTCTAGGAAAGGTTATGCTCGCAGCCCGACTGGGGGAACACCTCGCAGCGAGTCCAGGTGTGTTTCTCGCACCCAGCGGCACCACACTAGGACTGCTTAATCCTAGCAGGATCCTCCCAGAGTATCAGGGCACGGAGAAGACTTGGAGCGCCCTAGTCCTTTGTCACCAGTATCACTGGTCGGCGTGGCAAGTCGCTGATGGAGAGGTGATCTCGGTCACTAAAGAGGATGATTCCAGTGTCCTGAGATTGTATGGGACCACGTCCCCGGCATGGATAGCTTCAGACGGTACATCCAGTGATGGCAGAGGATATGGATATTATTGTGACCTTTGTCATGACTATGAGCTCAAAACGTCCCATCCAGAAGAGTCAGTTCAAGCATCTGAACTATGAGGTTTCCAACTAGCTCTTGAACATGCCTACCGTCACCACGACGGGATGCTTCCGGTACCTGTTATAGCCGTAGATTCAGAATATATATACAGGATTGTCACCGGAAAGGCGCAAGCTACGGAACACACGACTCTCTGGGACTATGTCAAGACCATTTTGTCACACTTCTCTGTTCAACCCTTAATTAAACACACGCGGTCTCACCAACCCGATACAGATCCTGTACATGCCATTATATATCAGCTGCTGGCACACCAAGGATCCATGGATGAGAAGGAAGTGCCTCAGTTACATGTCGCTGATGTTGTAGACATTGATCCCTTTCTCGCTTGGCTCCACGAGCGCTGGGGACACCTTGGAGCAAAAAGAGCACAAGCACGCTGGACAGAAGAAGGCAGCAAAGGACCGAGTGTAAAACAATGGAGAAAGATAGTCCAAGCCTGCTCCGTTTGTGCACGAGAGAAACGGGTGCATCACAAGCACAAAAGAGGTGTCTATGACCCAGCACATTTTGCTCCAGGAAAGGTGTGGCAAGTGGACCTGCTCGGGCCACTCCCAGGAGACAAACCACCGAATAAGGGATTAGTAATTGTGGACCTGGGAACCCGTCAAATCCTCGTTCTCCCCATGAGGAAGACCACCACTCCCATAATTCAGGGATGTCTACAGCTTGCCTTCGCTCATTGGCAAGTACCCTATGTCATACATTCCGATGGAGGACCACCTTTTAACTCCAGAAGTTTAGAGCGGTTCGTAACGGAGCACAATATTCAGTGGCATCACCATCTACCTTACCATCCGCAGTCGAATGGTGTCATGGAGCGCCAGATAGGACTGTACAAGGAACAGCTAAGACTGAGGGAAAACGGATCGTTTAAGAACTAGACCAAGTACAATAATGATGTACTAATTACCATGAACGCCACTAAAGCTTTATGGGATGAATGCACCCCGGTGCCACGTCCGGCCTGGAAGCTATGTTACTCATCCCAAGAAACAGTGTGGCTGACCATTCCCACGGCTACCAGTAAGCATCCGACTCCAGTTCCCGGTGTTGTACTTGAGCCCAGCGAGTACCCAAACACCTATCTTGTTTCCCTTGAAGCAGTCACACCCACACACACCATCTTAGCTCATCATAATTGGCTAAGTCGACGCAGTACAGTTTAGTACATGCTACTAATGAACCCCGAGTTTTGTTTTCCAGCCCGAAGCGGCATGAAGTCGTCGATGCATAACACGATGCGAGGTTCGTCGCCGCGAGTGAACCCATTGGAGATGACCCCCGGCAGAAACGTCGTGCTGCATCTAGACAGACTTGATTAGACTTAGTCATTGCTTAGTATTTTATTATATACCTGTATTAGATGCTGTATTTGAAGGGAGTTCTTGAACCCAACCATGCTTGAGATCGGCATTTGGTCAAGGGGACATGTGGTAAAGAAATGAGAAAGATATGACCAAACACCAATGTGAGAGCAAGCCGTGCTCATAGCATGGGGAGGAGGAGTGATGGGCACGGTTAGCAGTGTTCCCGCCCCTGCTGATTGGCAGGGGGCGGGCAGACGCTGCCCGGTTAAAAAGGGGACCGCACCAAAACAACTGGGGGGGACCCACGTAATATCGGAGAGGACTGATCACCCTCACCGGAGGTCCTGTGTCCGCGAAAACCTGGACAGCCCCATCATGATTTGGTATACCATCAGAACATACTTAAGAGCTCCCGAGGAGTCGGCGAACTAGATTCCTGATACAGCTGTACGAGTTTGTTGCCTGAAATAGTGAGTAAAGCGATTTTCTTATCTCACTGCCTCCCTGGTGTGTTTCTGTCGACGGAGGGAGAGACAGAAGAAGGAGGAAAGGCCCAAACCCTTTTGTCCCCGACCTACTCGAGTGGATTGGGCTCAACCACCCATAGTTAGGTTGCACAACCAGCACCTTATATCTTCCTTTACAGGATACTCTATAGTCAATGCTCTTATGTCACCATAGTATGAGGCCCCCTGTACATGTTACAGGTATTGCACAGTTAACTGGTTAATTGTGCAGTTAGCTTGAGACCAGCTACACATGCAAAGCAGCTATCACACAATACAAAACTCCAAACAGCTATAAAGTTAGACCTCAAAACTGTGTACTAACGTTATAGCTGGTTGCTACAGAGCTTTAATTTGCAGGGTTTCTTCTGTGGCTGGGTCTGTAGCAGGGTCTCTTCTGTGGTTCAGAGCCCCATCAGCTGACAGGGCTCCCAGCCGCAGCGATGCAACCCCTGAACCCTGGGGATCGTGGCTGGCATGGCCTCCAAAAGTCAGGGGTGCCTGAAACCTGTAGGCTTACACAGGACTCTGAGTCTGGATTGCGTTTCATGTGCAGCCAGGACCCAGAGACCACATCAGCTGAGGAGCCTCTGGGTCCCAACTGTACATGAGGTGCAGCTTGGACCATAAACCTCATCAACTGAAGGGAATTTCAGTCCCAGCTGCATGTGGGTCCCACAGCTGGAAGCCCCCTCAGCAAAGGGGCCTTTCAGCTGTGGGTGCCTGTTTCTTGTCCATGCAGAGGGAGTCCAGGATTAGGCTCCCTCTACACCAGCCATAAGGTGCAATCGGATCTAATACATGATCCTACAATTGTGTCCCCTGCCATGCATATGTGGCATGGCAAGAGACACAATTGTGTGGATCATGCATTAGATCCAATTGTGCCTTTAGAGACATATGTAGAGAGGGCCTGAGTGTAACAATGGAACTTGAAAAATGGTGATGGTTTTCATCATTATACTGCCAGTATCTGGCAAATGAAAAGCCACTTTCACAACAATGCACAAATTGTTAAAGTTTATACATAACTAAATTTTAATATGAAACAGCTTGCCTGTAAGAACTTTGAAGGAAAAAAGTTATACTTCATGGAAAATTATCTGGTGAAATATGCATATTTTCAGCTGCACTTCCAGCCAGCTAACAACTCTCGCAATATAAAATGAAGAACTGCATAATCAAAGGCTTGCAAGGAGAATTGCTGGTAAGTCATCCTGTTAAGCAATTTGTAAAAAAAAAAAGTAATGATTGGCATTCATATTATTTTTACTTTTTGATGCTTGGGAAATATGCCAGAATGACCACTCTGGTAGAGACTGAAATGCTTGTTTGCCCACAAAACAGGTACAGCAGAAGCAATCTGAATACAGGCTTCCCAGCCTGACCTGTCATGGTAATTCAACCCTAGAGATACCATCTGCATACTGTATGTCAACATGTTTTAATTAGGAAAGTAACAACATGTTTTCCAGGCATATAAAAAAGAAAACATGCAAAGAAGAAGAGGTGGGGCCTCTATGAAGTGAGGATGAAATAATGTTGAATACAATATTGAGATTCCCCCAAAACAGCAAGAACAGGCTAGCTTAGTTTTCAATAAGGATTGTTCTGTTGAATATTGAAGACAAAGTAGGATGGGTAATGGAAATGAAGGTAGGGAAATGGAAATAATCACTTTCAAGGTGAAAGTGAACATCAAATAGCTCATTGCGTTCATGTTAGGACAATATGACTCTCCATGATCTCCAGTCTAGAATTCTGAAAGAACTGGCACATGGAATCACAGGTCCAATACCAAATATTTAAATAAAACTAACAAGATAGGGTTGTTTTCTTATACTTGGGCAATATTAAATATAGACCCATACTGACAGATGAAGGGAAAAAGTGATCCAGAAAACTGAGTACATCTTAGTTTGACCTCAATGGTAAACAGGACTTCAGAATAAAATTTGAAGCAAAGAATATAGGTTTTGAAGTAAATGGAAAATGGGATAATATGCAGTATAGTTTAACAGAAGGCTGTTTTTTCCAGATTAGTATGATACTTTATTTTAATAAAATAACTAATATCCAGAATAGGAAATACAATAGTTCTAATCTACATGGATTTCAGTAAATGATTTGATAGGCTACCATGGGACATGATGAGTTAAACTTTGTAGAAGATGGGTATTAAAATAAGTGTTGTATAGTGGTTAAAGAACTAACTAAGGGGCATTTGACAATGGGTTGTGTTGGAAGCAGGACTGCTCTTGGGACCACTCTTATTCAATATTTTTTATTAATGATGACACAATGTAGGAGAGTTCTAATAAAACTGCTGAAGACACAAAGCTTTGGGGCATTATTAATATGAAGCCTACCATGAAGGAAGAAATGGATAAGCTTGACACCTGGAGTAATAGAATGATATGAAATGTAAGAGTAATGCAGTAGCAAGCTCTGAGGTCATGCACCTTGGGATCAGTAACAAGAATTTCTGCTATAAACTGGGAGCTTATCAGTTGGAAACAACAGAGAAGAGAAAGGCCTGGTGTATTAGCTACTCACAGAACGATGATGAACTATCTTGGTGATGTGGTCATGAAAAAAGGTCAATGAAATCCTAGGGTGTATCAAGGCAGTTTCAATACAAAGAAAGAAGTATTAACAAACTTGTACAAGGCACTTGTACAACCTCACCTGGAATATCAAATGTAATTCTGATCACACATGTTTAAAATATATGAATTCATACTAGAACAGATGTAAAGAGAGATTCTCAGGATGATCGGGAGAATGGCGCGTTTGTTTTATAAGAGTAGATTAAAAGAGCTTAGCTTATTTAGCCTGGAAAAATAAAGGCTGAGAGAGATGTGACAACTTTCTAGGAATGCATTAGCAGCAGGGATATATTTTAGGGAGAGTAGAAAGTTATTTAAGCTTAAGGACAATGTTGGCATATAACAGAGGAGTTGGGGCCTTTAAGAGAAACAGGCTCTGGGGTAGGAGGGTGACTCAAAAGCCCAAGGAAAGAAAGTTCAAGCAGCTTGAGCTGGGAAGGAGCAGTTTACTGGCTAGTAGTGAACTGAAACCTTGAAGAACTTGCATCTGTAGAAAGGGCCACAGTTAAAGGGCTCTCTTCTGCTACCTGGGTTTGCTGAAGATTTGCTTTACTTGTTTAAGAATTTAAACAAGCCTTGGCTGAAGGGCTCTCAAAGAAGCAAAGCCAGACAGTGGCTGCAAGCCCCCAAGCCTATTCGCAGACTGTTGTTTAAACTTTCAGAAGGACTCTTAGGGCATCTCCTGATGAGTGTGCACATACAGTTTGTAGCCCGTCAAACCCATTTGAGGTGCCACAAACAACACACAGTGTATGTGTACCCATTTGCTGAGTTGCTAATTTGAAGCATGGCAAGTTTTTTTGACACCAGGAGATCCCAGCATCAAAAACAACTGCTGCTAAAAAAGTGGCACAGCCAGAAATGGAGCCTGGCCCACCAGAGCCATGTTCTGGCTGGTGGCCAGGCTCTGAGCTTGGTGCTGCTGGTACCCCAGGAGGCCCCCAGGACCCCAGGTAAAGCGGCTGGGGACACTCTCCCCTACCCTACCCAGGTCAATTTGCTGTACATTAGAGCATGTGTGCAGGGGTGTGCCCTGGGACAAATAACACTGGCACAGATATGAATCACTGCTTTTTGTCCCACAAGAAATGTGCACCCCTGCATGTACACACTCGTTGGTACCTGCCATTAAAGGGCAGAGCCTGCTTGTACAGCAGCTGCTGTACAGACACACAGACATGGCACAAGAAGAAACATGTCTACTTTGATCATGAATTAATGTAGGTTGGAAGTTAGGAAAAATTGGTTTCTAATAATCAGAGAAGTGCGGTTCTGGAACACCCATGCAACAGCAGTCAAAAGGGTCAAAATACCTACCTACTTTTCAAATAGTGCCTGATCAGTTTATACAAGGGATTAATTAACAAAGTTGCTTATGACAGCAGGGGAATACTTTCAGTGACCCAGGAAGTTCTTTCACACACATGTCCTTGTGGTCCTAGTATTTTCTGACATGACTTTACAACCTAATATAGACAGTACACAGGACATAGATATTTTTTGCTAGTCATTTTAAAGCTGGACTTCAGGGTTAAATATAATTCGCAATAAATTTCTGTGTCCCATCTGTGCTGTGACTTAGAATTGTATTAATTAGTATGACTAATAATACGAGTGTAGACATAGCCTATTAGTACAAGAGTAATGCAGTTTTAATGACCATTTGACTTGCAGGTCATATTTGGCCTATTGTAAGGCCTGGGGTGCTGCCTATGGGTCTCAACCTAGACCCATGTATGGCATGCCCCAGGCAGTCCCACATGCCATATGCAGCGTGGGGCCAGTCTGGAGCAGTGCACGGGTTCATCATTGGACAGGACACATTCACTACTTTTGGAAGGCAGGGCTGATCTGTGGGCCTAATCCTGTGGGCCCTGAGTCAGATATCCCTGATCTAAAGGATTTGGTTCATCTGTCAAGCCTGTCAATTAGAAATCTCAGCACAATTATGCTCTGGCTTTGGAGCTCAGATACATGCTCACTCAGAAACAGACTAACCAGTAAACTCACTGCACACTGAGCTTCCACAAAACGGTAACAGTACTTGATTACAAATGACATGAGCTAGGTTCAAGCTGGCATCTTAGATCTCAGTCTCCAAATCTGAGATCCACTGTCACTCTACCTATGTTCTCAAGAACAATGGAAATTATAGAGATCTTATTGCAGTACTTATGGTTTATATGCCCAAAGGAGTGGATGCTTGTAGAAAAATCACCCCCAGTTGCATGGATATTTATACATTGGCAACTTTGTTAACAAATGTTGCGATCTAAAAAAAATATGGTGTGAAAAATTATAGTATTGATCACTACAAAAATACCAGATAATGTTATAAAACATACACATAATTTTTCTAAGAAAAAAGATTGTGAATGAACTTAAAATGACACTAAAAGACTACAAAAATATTCAATAATTATAGTTTTAGTACAATACTGCAGGAGTGATTTTTCTCTGTAAAAATATCTGTTCTCTATTCAGTCACAGCTATTGGTCATAAGAAAAATAAACACAGGAACATTTTTAGTTTCCTTATTTTTAAAAGAAAAGGATTATATTACATCAGTGATTTCATCATCTTTAATTTTTTATCACTGCACTTTTATCAACACAAATGCATCATGTGTAAGGGAAAGGACTTTGGCGAGTAAAGTTCCTTGCTTTTTTTAAAGAAAGGGAGGTTTATAATTAGTACAGTCATAGAATCATAGAAAATTAGGGTTGGAAGGACTCTCAGGAGGTCATCTAGTCCAACCCCCTGCTAAAACACGATCATCCCCAACTAGATCATTCCAGCCAGGGCTTTGTCAAGCCAGGCCTTAAAAACCTCCAAGGATGGAGATTTCACCACCTCTCTGGTTAACTTGTTCCAGTGCTTCACCACCCTCCTAGTGAGAGAGTTTTTCCTAATGTCCAACCTAAACTTCCCTTTCTACAACTTGAGACCATTGATCCTTGTTCTGTTATCTGCCACCACTGAGAACAGTCTAACTCCACCCTTTTTGGAACCACCTTCCAGGTTGTTAAAGGTTGCTATCAAATCCCCTCTCAGTCTTCTCTTTTGTAGACTAAATAAGCCCAGCTCCCTCAGCGTCTCTTCAGGAGTCATGTACCCTAGCCCTCTAACCATTTTTGTTGTTGTCCACTTGACTCTCTCCAAGTTTTCCACATCCTTTCTGTAGTGGGGAGCCCAAAACTGGACACAGTACTCCAGATGTGACCTCACCAGTGCAGAATAGTGGGGAAAAATTATGTCCTTCGACCTACTGGCAACACTCCTATTAATGCAGCCCAGTATGCTGTTAGCATTCTTGGCAACAAGGGCACACTGTTGACTCATATTCAGTTTATTGTCCCCTGTAACCCCCAGGTCCATTGCTACATGGTATTCTTTTCTCCTAAGTGCAGGACTTTGCACTTGTCCTTTTTCAGCCTCATGAGATGTCTTTTGACCCAATCCTCCAATTTGTCTAAGTCACTCTGAATCCTAGCCCTACCCTCCAGCATATCTACTACACTCCCCAGCCTGGTGCCATCCACAAACTTGCTGAGGGTGCAATCCATCCCACCATCCAGATCATTGATAAAGATATTGAACAAAATTGGCCCCATTTTACCATTCTTTCCAAACAAGGAATTTATTGAGGGAAGCAGGATCTTGGAGTTTATGGGTGTTTATACATGTGCTCCGGGAGGGAGCGCTTTAATTAGAGTGGCTCTAAGAGCCACTCTAATTAAAGTGCCCAGAGTATTGCATATATCAGCATCCCCACGCTGAAAAATGGCAATGGGGGTGCTTTAACTGAATTCCATTGAATGAGCTTTAGTTAAACCTTCCCTACCACCATTTTTCAGTGTGGGAACGCTGATACACGTAATGCCGGAGTCTGCTGGAGCGCGGTAATTACCATACTCCAGCAGATTCGATGAATCGATTAATGCACCACTGCATTGTAATTACAGTGTGCCAGAGCAGCCTCAATGTAAGTGTATAGTCGCCCTATCTGTCTAACCCTGTACTTCTCTGCTATCTGTTCTAAATCATATCCACAAGAATGTGGCCCATTGTCAGACATTACTATTTTAGCTAAATCATATCTAGTGAAAGTAGTTTTTTGCAGTGTAAGATTAAATGTTTAGTTATACATCTTCTAATGAGTCCATCTCAGGTACATGGAAGCAACAGTCTAATACAAAATTGTTTTTTCCCTCCATACTTCATAAAGAAATCTATATCTATTTTTCTCAAGAGGTACAATTTTTCCCCTGCCACTAGTACAGGCTCTTTTGCTTGACTTGGCCTGTATTTTTGGCATATGCTGTAGAAGCTTCCTCAGCAACCTTCTTCATCTTAAGCAGTATGAAATGCTGCAGATTTTTCCTTTGTGTTTTTTTAAACCATGAGCAACCTTCATTCATCCTTTCAAGCATCTTTTTTCCCCCCTGTAACATTTTAGTAGTGACAGTTTCCCCTTAAATTGATTGTAGGCAGGGGGAACATGCTGTCCTTGGCCCTACTGTGCTAATGACCTCAATTACTTTTGGCAGAATCTCATGTTTTGTTATACTTTGGATTTTCTATAATGTCTTCAGTGTCAGAGCATCCTCCATAAGTTTCTGTCAGGACTCAGTGACTTTCCTTACCTGGTAAATTCTATTCAAGAATTAATTCTGGATTATTCAGCAGTCTTCATCTTAAGTGTTTTCTCTGAAATCTCAGTCATGATCTGATCTCTTTTTCAGGGATTCAGTATAGTCCCCTAACCTGAGCAAGTGGTTTTTCAGCCTTAGATTATTCACAAACTCTTCTGTTTTTCACCTTCTTTTTCAAATCTGTTTAAAAACATGCTGCTTACTACAGGTTTCACTGTTTACATGGAGTGCCATCCTCCTCAAATTTCTGTAATGCAGCTTCACTTCTATGCCAAAACACCAAGTTGCAGACAAAGGCTGTTTGTTGTCAGAAATGGACAACCTTCTGACTCCCTTTTTTCAGGCACTCACTGCAGATATTGTGAAGAGCTGTTTAAGCCTCCTTCCATTGTCCCCTGTATTGCCAAAGAGGTTCAACTATGATCAGCTTTCAAACTCCATTCTTCCTCTCAAGGCATTTTCTTAGCTTCTTTTACTCTTGGTCTCCTATGTAGCTCAGAAATTACTAAGAGCCGAGTCTGACAGAGATCTGCTTCATTCATTGTCCAAGTCCACCTGGTCAGCATAATGTAACATAAGCCTATGCACAACTAAACCCAGCTCCCATGCGATGTTACAGTACCCAACAATTTTCCTGGCAAAATAGTTATCACCAATATCAGGAGCTGTCCTCTGAACACATTTTTCTTATAACATTCACACTTAGCTCAAAGATGCTACTAGATTTGCTATATTAACTGATAAATTGCAGCCTCATTGAGGTCCATGAGAGTTCTGCCAAGGGCTTCAGTAAAGTCATTTCATATCAGTGCATGAATTTACCACCATCTGCTTTTTCCACCACAGTCAACTATTAAAGGAAGTGTATCACAATAAATGAACATTGTCATTTTGATTCCGCTGTACAGCTGAGAATTCAGTTTTTCCAAGAAGGTGCAAGCATATTAATAATGTTTTTACAGATTGTTGATTGTAAACTCATTTAAAACTCTCTGGTAAATCCTGCAAGGTTAGGAACACATGACATTTCTCATGAAGCTGAACCACCTCCTGTAATTTGGTCCTGGATTTACCATGAAGAAACTTTAATGGGATCATGTCAGAAAGCAAAGTTATAAAACTTGCATTTAGACTTTGCCATTTTCTAAGAGACAATTAATAGATCAGAAAAAAATGGAAAGAAAATGTATGTTTTGATGGATTTGGGGGGTGGGGAGAGCAAAAGAGGGCCGGTGAAGTAATAATCACTTCTATATCTTCATTCCTTTTTTCCTCCTCCTTTTTTTTTTTTATCTTTTAGTTTTAATTATTTTTGGGTCCCCTAGAAAGGTATTCAAGGCAATTAGAGGAGTGTTAAGGTGGACTCTTCTCAAGAAGCCAAAGAAAGTGTCATACCCTCCAAGAGACAATGACTGGATAAAAGAAAAAAAAAACCCAAAACCAAAAAAGCAATGGCTAAAACAGTTCCATTTCCTTTATCCTACTTTTCTCACTGAAGTCCTAACCAGTAGTAAGAAATTGCTTTGTGGTTATGCTGGAAATGGGAAGTTTTGAGATGCAAACTTGGTTGAGAAGCAGCATTGACTCATTTAGCCTGTGGCCTTTTGCAGTGTTCTGATCTGAGCAATCTGTCATTTCATATTAGCCTGGATATGGAATCTGTCAGTATTCCTTAATGTAGATTACGAGCAACCAGGGCAAGTATTTGTAAATAGCTGAAACCTTTATTTCCCCTTGAATGTCTGTGAGTTATCTTCTTTTCCTGCTTGCCCTCTTACTTTCTTGAAATACATATATGATCTTCCAAATCAAACAGGAACTGGGAATAAGTTACTGCTGTAATGAAACCACAGTAACAAGATTACCATCCACTCCTATATGAATTTTTTATATTCCCACCATAGATGGGATTTTGCTATTTAAATATTATTGACCTAATTAGGAACCTGACTATGGCCAAGTCCCCTAGCATAGCACAAAATTACCAGGATTCTAGTTATACCATTTTCTCAGGCTTTTATGCAATTCCTCTGTGTTATATCTCAAATCATTGTAATACCAAAATAAATATGCTAAGCCATCGCAAAATTTGCAAAGTAACCACAACTTGGCCTCTTATTTTGTCCTTGCAGCTTACTGCATGCTAACATATGTGCATTGTACATGACTATAATAGACTTTGGTATTCCTATGTACAAGCGCATTTTAGAGTGATTGACATTAAGGTCAGCTCTTGTTTACAGATGACACATACAAAATTCCCAATCTAAGTATAAAAGAAAGCTGTACTGTGTGTGGTGAATTGGAAAACATGGACATTTTAGGACTCACTGTCTAATGCGTGCCTTTTAAAAAAAATAATCTTTTTACCACTAGAGAAGATATGACTCAGTTTAGCAGTGCCCCATTTTAGGATTTTAGTTAAGCTAGTACTTTAGATCTACTTTTACTTATTGTCATATGCTAGTCTCAATAAACTTAATGGCTCTGTTCACATGCCAGAAGTTAGGCACTAGCTAAGCACATGCAGAAGTTCTCCATGCACATTTTACAGCACTGTAATTTAGAGCGCTTTTTATAGCACTATAAAGTCATGGCACTCTTAAGCATGACAAAAGTGAAGTGTTTGGTGGGGTGGGGCTCTGAGCCTTCCTGCACTTTCCAGGTTAGGCAGCTGGGGGTGCTCTGAAGCCTCCTGGGATTTCTCCAATGGTCAGAAATTGGACCAGTTTACAGAAGTTATTTAAAATGCTGTACGATGCTACAGTGCTGTAAAATACAGCACTTCATATTTAACGCCTCATTTAACAAGGGTTAATTTAAAGCACTGTACCCATTTTTTAAATGTTGTAAAGCTGTGCATTTCTGTTAAGTCATGGCAATAAAGTGCTTTAAACAGGGAAAAAAGCAATGTTTTTACACATAAGCTGCGACAAAGCTGAAGGCTATGCCTATACCATGCTCTCAGGGATACACCCTCTAATTTGAGAGAACACAAACATATTGTTAGGACATGTTCCTAGCACTGTGTCAAGGCACTTAAACCATGGACTTGCAAACATGATTGGGCAGGACTTAGTTTTCCAGTGACGTGCTAGCCTCTTTCAGAACAGAATGAGGTATGAGTAATGGGAATAGATATTCAAACCATTAACACATCACCTACATCAATAAACCTTCTAAATGAAGTGTATTATCATTTAAGCATATATGACACTGAGAAAAACATGTGGATACATTTTGAAAATTTGTGTGTTTTCTTAATTAGAACTAAACACTCCTAAATATCCTGGGTCAGAACAAAATGGAGTAAAACCTGTCATGAATTTTTTGGAAGTGATCCCCACTTTTGTTATTCCAAAGCCCTTTCTAGGACTGGTGATTTGAAGCGGGTGAAAGTCGGGAAAAACTCCCTTGGTAATTTACTTTGAATTTTTCTTTTCTTTTCTTTGTAAAAATGATGGAATATTACATTGATTTACACTAGCTTCTTATTTCCCCTAAGTAATCATTTTCTTCCTTTCTACCATTTCTCTCTCCCCACTTAGCAGAGACAGTAGTAAATACCTTATGAGAAGTACTGATTTTTCTTTTATCAGGTTCTAGGATTATTTGAAAAGTAATCAGAATTGATAGGACTCTTATATATACCTAACACAGATAGAAAGTACACTGTAGACTGGCTCCCTCTGCTATTAAAGTCAGTAACAAACTGCTTGTTTACGGGTTGCTTCAGTCAAAGGAATATGTTACTACCTGGAGACAGATTTTAAGGTTCTTTGTTTTTATAAGAAAAAAACCCATCTGCACTGGAAATCTCTCTGTGTTCCTGGATAACAATAATGCATTATTAAACGTACCCTGGTTTTCCCAGCAGTTCTTTTTAAAAGAATAATGTGGTGCTAGTAAGACATTAGAATTTCCATAAGAAAGAGAAAGTCAAAAGCAAAACGTCTTAGTGTAATTGAACATTTTTAATCTTTGGCTGTTAATTACAAGAGAAACTCTGGGGCTAGAAATCTGGGTTTAAAGGGGTTAAATATACATGGAAATACGCCTTGTGGGTATAATTACCAAGGGTTAATGAGTGGTAGAATCATGCACACAAGGCAGCTTAGCCTCAGCTCCCATAAAGTATCAAGTTTCTGTTGAATTCAATGGAGCTACACTGATTTGCACTATTGAGGATCTGGCACAAGGAATCTAGCTAATCTGAAGGACAAACATTGTACGAAGTACTAACATTAACTTTGAGCAACATAAAGTGAATACCAGAATTATTTCCATATTATCCTGGAGTGCAGGAAGCTTTAATTTCAGTGAAATGAGATTCTTGTAAATTTAAGACTGTTAATTAGATGTTTACATGGAAAGTTTTCATATGCTTGTGGCAGCAATCATCTAGCTAGAGCATTATTATTGTAAGCTCTGTAATAATGTCCAGTCAATTGGAACCTGTTTCCCTACGTGGTTTTATGTCCTATTGTAACACGGCTAGAATATTAACTATGGTCAATACCTTTTACTTTATATAGCACTGAGATCTTCCTCTTTCCCATCCCAGCTGGAAATGTTACTATTTATCATTAGCTGTTTTTCACATACTTCACATGGGTGAAAGCATTTTTATTTATGTTAGAGATGTTCTTAATTTTCTCTGATTGCTGATTAGGTGGTATGATAGAGGCAAAGGAATACTGGTTGTGTCTATGTTGGGTATAAGGCAAATAAAATACAACATTAATCTTGCAGGCAGAGCCTCAGCTTGCATAAAGCATTCTATTTCCATGTAATCTGATAGAATTACATTGATTTACACCTGCTTCTAATTTTCCCTAAGTAATGATTTTTAGTTTTCTATCATTTCCCTCTCCCCCTTGCATGGACAGTGGTAAATACCCTGTGAAAAATACTGATTTTTCTTTTCTCAAATTCTAGAATTATTTGGAAAGGTAAAAGGCACCATTGGATAGACCCACAAAAGTATTTGGACCTCACTGATATATGTTGTGCCACCTGGTGTTTAGGTCCCTGCCCCAAGGGGAATCCCTAACCTTAAATTAGGCATTGAGACCTTACATAGTTCATGGGGAGAGTTAAGTGCCTTAGAAGGACTCAAGATCGGTGGAAATCCCCTTATGATAGTTGGTAAGAAATACAGAGAAGGGGGTGGCACTTACGGCCTTCTCCTCTCAGGGAGAATGCTGCTTCCTCTGCTTTGGCAAGGCACTCATTTCCTGCTAGGAAATCTCAGTCACAAACTGTCTCATGAAGATGGACACCGAAGCTAGCTCCATACGATGTGAACAATTCAGATACTTTCTAAACATTGGTAAAAGGATAGTACTGTGCTTGTTTCCCAGCTAGACAATTTCTCACCCACAAGCTGGGTGTACAGCCCATTCAGTTCTTGGCTTCTTGTGGGCTAAGATCATATTAGATGAATACTTTGCTTAAACCAATAGCTAGAATTTCGTCATTACCTCTATTAAAAGTATATCACAGGGTAGAATGGAGGATTACTGGGCTTCTAACAATTGGGTTTTTCTAATAAAATAGCCTTCTTTCCTTCCTCTTATAGTAATTATTTTCTGTTCCTCTGATAAATGAAAACAGCTCAGAGCTTCTCCATTGTCTGCAATTGTTTCAAAGGCAGAAAAAAAAACTGTATTGTTCTACTGTATCGTATTGCAACAGCTGAGAGGAAAGTGCTTTCATAAAGTGTGCACAACAGACTCCTTTTCAAGGAGGAGCATGTTAGAGGTCAAGTATTTATATTTATTCTATCATCTCTTCAAAATATTGCACATTCAAAATATTTTGATGGCAGTCCAGTAGTTCAAGCAGGTGACTGGTACTTCTTCCTGTTAGTCACAGGTCTGCCATTCTTTGTCAAACTGTATTGTGAATGAAATAAAAACAAACAAAATCCCTTCTATTGCTATTTGCACCTGCCAGCAAAAATCAAAATGCTTGACAAGTGGAATGATGTAAATATTAATTTTCCAGTTGATAGTTGATAGCCAGAACAAAAACCTAAAACACAACCTTTATCTGAGGATGACCTGAAACAAAAGAATTTTGACTTTTTTTCTCATAAAAAATTGAAATAAGATTAATTTGTTTCCCTGATTTTTTCCAAAACCTCTACATAATAGCTCAATTTATAAATACAAATTTGAAATGAAAAGCTGAAAAAGTTTTGTTTTAAAGTCATTGAACCAAATGATTTTACTATTTCTTTTTCTTAATATTCCTTTAATTTTCTTTCAGTAGAAACTCTTCACTGACCTTAAGAGATTTTAAAATATTAAGGCGGCAATGTGTTACTGTTATGTCTAGAGGTGCACCGATACTTGGATTCAATATTGGATCAGTACTGATATGAAGAAAATTGTTTATACCGGATATCGGCCCTATGGGGCTGATAATTTGGTCGATAAATGCCCATGCTGTCCACAGCTGCAGCACAGCATGGAGCAGAGCCAGCAGCATGGAGAGCTGCCTCCAGCTGGTAAATCAGAAGGGGAGGGGGGAGGAAAGTGTACTGGGGGGCAGATCAATATCTCTCATGGTGAGGAAGGGAAGGTGCAGGGGCAGGTGCTGCCCCACGAGGGCGGGGGGGACAGGGGGTGAGGGACAGAGTCATGGCTCGTGGTGTGGGGGCAGCTCCTGCTGCTGCTTGCACCCTGGGAGGGCAGAGGCAGGGGAGCCAGCTCTGCATGGGGCATTTCTTGCTGGGGGCTGGGCTCGGAGCAGGCTCTGGCAGTGCTAGGAGGAGGCGGCAGCCACCCCAAATGTTGCCACAGCCCTGCTGTCAGCCCTGCACCACTGCCCGCTGCCATGCAGCCCCGACTCAACACCCTTCCTCTACCCAAGCTCCAGGAGAAGCCATGGCTATGCCAGGTGTCAGTGTAGGGCTGGGAGCGTAGCTGTGACAAAATCTGGAGTGGCTGCAGCCTCCTCCCAGCACTGCCGGAGCCCATTCTGAGTCCAGCCCCTGGCAAGAAGAGCCATGCAGCACCAGCTCTGGCTCCACCCTGCAGCTGCTGCCCACCGAATGCCGTGCAGATCCGGGGACAAATGCCCCCCCTGCCCCCACAGTCCCAGGGTACAAGCAGCAGTGGGAGCCACCTCCCCCACGAGCCATGCCTCTGTCCTGCACGCCCCCGCCCCCCCCCACCGCTCCCTGGGCAATGCCTGCCCCTGCCCCCTCCCTCACAGCAGGGGGCATTGATCTTCCCCCTGCACACTCCTTCCCTCTCCCCTCCCCTTCCACCACACCGGGCTTACCACCTGGAGGCAGCTGTATTGGATATTGGATCGGTATCAGCTGATATGCCTCCTTAAATATTGGTATTGGCCCCCCAAAATCTCTATCAGTGCACCCATAGTTATGTCAGATGGTGACTGGTAATAGAGGCCAGATGCAAATACAGAATTCCTAACCTATAAATCCTGTCCTAGCAAGTAAACCACACTCCTTTCCCATGACTTAGGTTGATGTAGCCGCTCTTCTATCAAGTCCTTTTAATTCCATCTGCCTTGTGTGGTTCATAACCAGGTCAGGTAAAATTGGAATATATAAATTTATCATCTCCTTTTGTCCAGGAGCAGAAATAAAACAATGACTATAAGGTGTCCTTACAGTATTTCATGGGGAAATAAAATTCCTGATGCAATTCTGAAAGAGGCTACACTAATCACTTGAATTGTTCGGAAGTGAATTGGATCTCTGAATCTTCTGAGTTTTATTCATTCCTATTTACCTTTAAGTGACCTTCAAGTATTTTTCTCAGTAATTGCACTTCCTCAAACCCCATTCTCATGACCTGTGGCATGAACATAACATGTATATTTTTCTATTCCTATACTTGAGCATATTCCACAGTTTAGATATGGCCATCTTTCTTTCTTCCCCCTCCCCCCCCCCCTTTTTCTTGATCCTATGGTTAAATTTAATACTTATGAAACAGCTCAAATGAAAACTTGTTAGACACCTGTGATCACTATTTTTTCATTGAAATCAAGGCTGCAACAGGATAAATTGCCCTATAATGCTTCAGTAGAGCATGCCAATTAGTCCCAACTCCTATAGTAGATTTTATGATGTGGATGTTTGCCCAGTCCCTTGAAAACCATACTTAGGCTACCAAACTCAGTATAATGTCATCCTTGAACACTATTACATGGTAACAATTTTTGTTCATTGCTGACCAGGTCTGGATACAAAACTGCTAGCTAGAATAGAAAGTTTCATATCCCATTGCCATTTCTTGAACCAACCCATTCAATTCTCAGGATGTCCGTTCAATGGTTTACTGTTCATAAAAAAGCAGAATTCTGATTGCACAACTATAGATTAGCTAGAAAAGAGACACCCTATGAGATGCATACACTGGTAAAAAGTATTGTGATTATTGATCCAATGAATGTATAACACCAGGAAAAGCCTGCTGCTCTCTTTGTTTGGAGGGAAAAGATCTCTTTCTCTCTTTTAGGAATCAATATTACAGCCCTTCTATGTTTGCAAAGGGCCAGACTGTGAGCATGCTTTAGGAAGGCCTTCGACACTGTCTCTCACCCCATTCTCATTAAAAAATTAGGTGAGCGTGGCATTGATGCCTACACAGTCAGATGGGTCATAAATTGGCTGGAGGGCCACACCCAGACAGAGGTGGTGGATGGGTTATTTTTGACCTGGAGGGCTGTGGGCAGTGCAGTTCCCCAGGGCTCGGTCCTCAGGCCTGCACTTTTTAACATCTTCATCAGCGACTTGGACAAGGGGGTGAAAAGCACCTTGTTCAAATTCGTGGATGACACTAAGATGTGGGGAGAGGTGGGCAAGCTAGAAGGGAGAGACAGGCTACAACTAGATCTGGACAGGTTACAGAGGTGGGCGGATGAGAACAGGATGGGTTTCAACACTGACAAGTGCAGGGTACTGCACCTAGGGAGAAAGAACCAGCAGCATACCTACAGGCTGGGGAACTCCCTTCTCATCAGTGCAGAGGCAGAAAAGGATCTTGGAGTCATTATTGATCCAAGAGAAACATGGGCAGCCAATGGGAGGATGCAGTCAGGAAGGCGAACTGCACCTTGTCATGCATCCACAGATGCATCACGAACAGGTCCAAGGAGGTGATCCTCCCACTCTATACAACACTGCTTAGGCCCCAGTTGGAGTACTGCATCCAGTTCTGTGTGCCACACTTCTGGAGGGATGTGGACAGCATTGAGAGGGGCCAAAGGGGGGACCAGCAGGGAACAGGAGAGTCCCTGTTTCCCCAAGCACTACCAGCAGTAACTAGGAATAACAGCCACAAGTTGACTGAGAGTAGGTTCAGATTAGACATCAGGAAGCATTACTTCACTGTCAGGCAGCTAGGATCTGGAATCAACTTCCAAGGGAAGTGGTGCTTGCTCCTACCCTGGGAGTCTTCAAAAGGAGGCTAGATAATCATCTAGCCAGGGTCATTTGACCCCAGCAGTCTTTCCTGCCCATGGCAGGGGGTCAGACTTGATGATCTGCTCAGGTCCCTTCCCACCCTACCAACTATGAAACTATGTAACAGGCCCGTAGTTCATATAGCTCTGCAGTATCAGGACCTCTGCTCTGGGGAGTACAGGAACTGTTTTTTCTATTCTCCGGGCTACAAGATGCCAAACATGAGGCAGCAGAGAGTCTGAGAAGGGGCCCTGACTTCACTCTATATTGTTCTCCACAGGTCTGGAGCAGTGGGTGGAAATATTTCCTACATTGTGGATAGTGTGCACAAGAAGCTACAAAAGAGTATGCTTGCAAAGCAGAACAAATGTCCCCACTGTTTTCTTGGGGTGATGCCACAATTTAATTCTGCATTTTAAAAACAGTAAGAGTACTTACACCATTACATTTAGACTGGCCTAGCTAGGGTTAAATCAATCTAAGTGCCCATTTATATAGGCATTCAGAGGGTTAAATTGGGCAAAACATGGCAGGCCTTATCTAAGTCAGTTCACTTCAGGAGGTGACTGTTACACAACTGCTACAGATTCTGACAGTGCTGCTGAGGTGGTAGGCTTCACCAGTTTGTGTGAATGCAATGGATTTCTTTGAGATTAAAAGGTAAGTGATAAACATTTGTGCTGCAAGCAAAGGAACCAGAAACCTGAAGATTAGATGTCACCATGAAAATATACAAACTGTTTTGGTATTGTGCATAAAATCATCATAGAGAACTGTGATCTGAATGACAGCTTTCTTCTAAGGCTGTCCTGATTTGTGCTGTTTCTGATTATGCCTATATTCTTTTTCCCTTTGCTAGTCAAATGCAGGTTAATGATGAAACTGATACCATCTTCCTTTGTTTAAATTTGTATGAGGAACTGTAATAAGTAAGAAAGTTAATGTTTGCAATTTATTTGTGTTTTCTAAACTGACCATATTTAACCTCGATGTGCAAGTGTCTTTGAAAGGAAAAGGAAAAGACATTGTCAGGAGGGTGGAGATGTCACTTTATGGTGCTGGTTTAGTGCAGAAATATTTCTAGACTGTAGGAAGCATAAAATGGGATTATGCCTTTAATATATTGGAAACTCATTATACCCCTGATACCAATCTTCAACTTGGTGGAGTTCATTTAACATTCTGGAAGAAAATTGAGCTATCTAGCACTATGACTGGCGAACTGGGTAAAGCCAAATGTCTCTTCCTGGGATTATGATGTAAAATATAACCTTGCAACTGGGAAAAGGCAGTTAAAAAGACAGATGTGTTCTTTCCAGAGAACCTTATTACTAATATTCAGGGTGAAAAAGGCATTAGTTTCTACTGACAAACAATCTATTGATTAGGACCATGTGAGCCTTAAAAGCTTTAGTTTATTTCAGAGTACTTTATATTTTAAAGGGAATCCAAAGATTTTTGACTGTGAGATATAATAACAATTCAGTAGGAAGTGCCTCTCTTTAAAAGTGATATGTCTTTAGTCACTTCCCTGTGCATGACAGAAGAGAGATGGAATTATACTGGTGAGAAAAGTTTTGAGCTATAGTGCATAAATAATAATGATGTTGTAAAAGAAAGGCCTCACTTCAACTTCCCCTTACTCCCATCACTTTTGGCACCTACTTCTCTGTCTTTGCCACTGATGTTTCTGGTTTATCATCCTTAATCTTTATCTTCTCTTGCTCCTGAACTCTCATATCCCATCCCCTTCCATCACCTTTCTCTCCATTTCTCTTCGAATGGTCCAAGAATGCTAATCTCTTATAATCCATCCCCCTTCTTCTACAACTATGTCCTCATGGCTCTTCTCCCCCTCAGCTGTTAAGCCACTGCGCTCCCAGTCAATAACAATGGCTTCCTGGGTTTACTCAATGCTCATTTATTTCACTAAGAGATGCAGCTCCTAAAGTAATCTTCCTTACTTATGCTCTGATCTTATCAGCCTCCACAAACACTACCACAGGCTTCTTTTAGACCACAGCAAATTCAAGAGTCCTTTTAATGATCCTTCCCCTTGTTCTGTCCATGTGAAATGCATTCTGGAGGTGCTTTTCTTTGTGATGCCCTATCTTTGTGCTTCCTTTGAAGCAGGGAATTGTTCCTTGTGTTAGGGATATGCTTTATCCATGAAAATCCACATCCACTTTTAAGGTTTGAAAAACTGCAGTTCACACATGCTCTTGAGATTTACTAGCCTATCAGCTAAAATAACTGAAGGATACATCCTAAATGCTCTCAAGCTTTTATATCTCTTAGTGGTGAAGAGATTCTACATGCAACAATTCCCACAAAGCAACTGAGTATGCTTCAGCAGCAAAAGTTCAGAAGGACATCCCCATTATTGGCTGCTGTCAGCCTCTCTGGCCTGGGGTGGCTGATCACATATCAGAATGCAGAAAATGGGACCTCTTCAGTGCTTTCAATAATTCACCTGTTGGCATCAGGGAGCATCAATGATATTGGTGAAAGCTGCACTGTTTTAATGGGTGAAGAAAAGGAGAATGTTGGGGACGAGGAGTTTGGTGAGACAGAAACCAGAGGGAGTGGAGAGACACACTGATAGAGAAAGCTGAGACTGGCTGAATGGGGCAAGCAAGGTGAGGGAGAGTAAATTAAGATGTGACTAGTTGGAAAAGGAGACTGGGATGGGGTGTGAGGAGAAGATGGAAATAACTAGTATTGGAAGCTGTCTGCAAATATCTCTGAAACATTCTGGCAAGCGAGTGTTTCATGCTGTCACTAGTCCAGACCCATACAAAGGATGGCAACATTGGACTGTTATTAGCTATTCCATTATTGCCAGTGGCTGAGGTCTGTGTGATGGATCTACAGGTTCAAGCCTGATGAACCATGTGGATGTTAATCATGGAATTTCTGTTTTTTTCTTTTGACTTGTTTAAAAAACATAGGAAATTACACACACACACACACACACACTGTTTTTAAAGTATATAATTAACTTGACAAAGTTGAGTACTAAAAAGCTAGGAAATGCCAGGATTTAGATTGTCTGTACAACACTGGCTTGGCCACTATTGGATTATAATACAATTTCACAATAAATACAATATTCTCCAAGAGAAGAGTCAAGTTTTCCAACAATTCACTGGGGAGGAATGCATAGAACAGCTCATTTTACTGCAAGGCAATGACCCAAAGAATATGCCCCCATACTTAACACAGCTTAACTGTTACTATAGTATTGTTCTGCCGGTAGAGTGTTGTTGCAATGCAAGCAAGGGACGTCTGTAGTGAAGCTATGCTCTCAAGTGTACCTCTAGTCTGCAGCAGAACATGTATACACTCCTTCTCTTTGGTTGTTCAGCAGTGATTTAAACAAAGGAAAAATCAGTTTGTTAATTCGTTGGTGCTAGTATGAAATATTAAATAAGTATGGATTTGTAATAATTATCCATGCTGAGACTGCATTTGAAATCACCAAGATCTGTGCAAAGCATGGGACCTCTGAATCATTTGCTAAAGCTATGGTTCATTGACTGCTCTTTCACTGACTACTGCCTCTGCCTAATTGAGATTTTCATCTAAAAGCTTTTCATAGTCAAGCTGGAATTAGTCATGTTAATAATTTGTCTGTCCAAATTTAGTATTTATTTAATCAAGAAATTAATGATTGCCTAAATTGATAAGCACATCTTAGCTCATAGAAGGAATAATGAAGTAGTCTGGGCAAGACTTCAAGTCAGCTAAACAAAACAAAGAAATCATTCTGAGGGAGATTGTTTCTCTCCCTGCAAGGTGAGAGCGTGGGAAACCTCACCCCTTACTCCATATTTTGCTGTTTGTAAGGCCAGGCACAATCCTGGTCATTTGAAAGCTTGGCACTGGTGGGGGCACTAGATTCCAGAAATGAAGTGGGGCAGAGATGGGGCTACAATACAGGGTTAAGGACATGTTTCAAACCTTTTCGAGGGGTACAGAACTTACTTAGCAGGAATGCTGGCAACTAGTCTGTACCACCCTGCAATTTGGGTGATGCTTTAAAGATACAATCTGAATCTGAATTACTACAGATATCCTGATGTTGGTTAAACTAATGCTGGATTTATCTAAAAATATACATACCCCATTCCTGACTGAAGCATAGATCAAAATCCAGATTGGTCCGATTCACAACTCCCGGCAGATGTTGGAACACTTAAGAATTAGGGGCCTGGCCCATTGGATGATTGAAAGAAACAAGGTTTAGTTTGAACAGGGGTGTATGTATGGATACTAACACCTTTTGGAGGTTAGGGTCTCAGAGCTCCATGTTAGGCACCTCTAGTCACAGAAGAATGGAAGTACTTAATCCTCCTCTAAGGGCAGGTGTTTAGAAGAGGTGACCATCCTTTATACAATGGCCAAGTGGTTACAGCATTCATCCTAGTAGTGAGAGATATGAGTTAAAGGCCTGTATGAGTCAGAGAGGATTCAACCCCACGTCTCACTTTTTAAGAGAGAGTCATAACTGCTAGCATAAGGTAGTCAAGGACAAGAGCAACCTTCTATCCCTCTAACTGTGTAACCAAGCAAGCAAGAAGGAGAAACAATAAAATCAAGTTTGACTGAATCCTCGTGCTTAGAGAGGTAAGCTGGAAGAGGAAGATCTGGAGTTTCATCCCTGATCCTTGGATTGTTTCTGCATTTTTAATCAATTGTACGAGCAGGGACTGTAACCCAGGATTACCTTTCCCTAAGCAGAAGCTAAAGAATCAAGCTCCCTCTTGCACTTGCACTTTTTTACCCCATGACTCTTGCATTCTTGGATACACAGTGGTTCCAGCTTCCACAGGAGTGGTGGAAAGGGGCACTTCTGGGAAACACCAAATGTAGCATCCCATTTAGATGGGTAACAATCTAGATAACCCACTTTATCTAAACAGCATTACTAAGCCATCTCTTCCATTGTCAGCCCCATTTGTCAGGTGCGGTGTTTTCAGACTCACAACACAAAGGTTTTTTTTCAGTAAAAGTGACCTTGGGCCGCACCTGCCACACCTGCAGCTGTCAGTGTTCAGTTGGCATCCCCAGAGCAGACTTAATGGATCATGCCTCATTGGGGACTTGTCCTGGTTCTGATCCAATTTGCATTTCAACTGCAGTGGAGTTTAGGTTAGATCTTTAACTGCTCAGATTTGATCTCTTCAAAGGATAGCATGGCAGACCAAGTATAGGTGCCTTGGCACCTTTTGTAAGATTATTCTAGAATGCTTTTGGAACTGAGGTGCCAAATTCCACCTAAATCTTATTCAAGCACTCAGGTGACCAATCTGGAATTCAGTGTACTTTAGCACTTGGAATTTTTTCCTTTGGATTGTTCTCTCTCTTCTTTGCTTTGCTTTTTTCTTGGTTTTTTAAGTTTACAAGCCTCTCTTTTTATTTTTCTTTTAAAATGTATATAATCCATCTTTAAGAATAATTAAAGAATGATGGCTGTTTTAGCTACAGAAACAAACTAATTAGTCTACTCCATAGTAAAGCACATGTATAGATGCACCCAATCAGTCTTTAAAAGTAGCCCAAGGCTTGTCTGTCCAATAAGTTTAAAATATCAAGCAAGAAAGGCAAACTAGGTTGAGCAGATCCCTAAAACTTACAATATCTATTCTCTTCTCACGAGCTGCCTTACTATTGAAGGAAAAAATATACACTAAGGTGTAAATTATATTGCTGTCCTATATTTTCACTGCGAAGGGTCAGAAAACGTTCACAGGTACATTTATATATTATTCCAATATTTTTCATATTAGCCATGAACTAATAAAAGGTTCAGCTTTGGGGCATGGATATGTTATTTCTTTACATTTACATAAAAAACTTCCTATCTTCAGAACCCCAAGGACTTTAACAAAATTTGCAACAAAATTCAGATATATAGCAAATGGTCTCAAATATGCAATTTGCTGCATCATTATATACACAGAAAATGTAAAATACCTATGCACTGTAAACACCCAGCCCCAAAATACACTTCAGATGCATGCTCAGAGCTCGTGTCATGAGCTTGGTGTAGAAACGAGCAGAAAAGTATAAAGCTCCCCAGTTGCTCAAAAAGAGAGTCCCTTCAGGTTATTCTGGCCTCTTTTTGGGCAACACCAAAGTTCCAACACCAATGCCCTCTCCCTGGCCCTCTTCCTCCCACCATCCCATAGAGTATACCAAACCCCCTTCTTTTAATCTGTATTTGCAATTAAGGATCAGTACTTAAGAGTCTGGAAAACCATCTGTACTTTTCATCTTTTGAATCTGAAAGATTGAGTTGGGAGTACTATTTGAACACGGTACTCCTGTAACATTCTCAACAGCTTTGCAAAATGTTAGCATTTTCAGTTGTGTTCCTAGTCAAGTTGGTGGTTGAAAAAAAGAAACCCAAACCAAAAATGAAACAAACAAACACACACCTTCCCTGCCAGCATTACACAGGGTACCAAACACGAACAATAACAAACCAGCTGAGGGTTGTATTCTGCAAAACAGTATTGTTCAAACTTTTGATACCTGTTGTAATGCATAGTGAAAACATACTCTCAAGTATATCTCTAGTCTGCAGCAGAACATGTGCACTTTTTTGTGGATTAAAATTGGTGGCACACTTCATTTTTATACCTGAAAATGTATATATGCATTTTTCAAAACTTGTAGCATATTTCATTCCAGTGCCAGGTGAAATCACATGAGTGCTGAGATGTACTGTTAAAAATAACTCCATAACTTTTCTGAATTTCATGGCAGCTCAGTTGAAAATCACTAAGATTGATTTAAATTCAGAAAAGATATGGAAGGGGAACTAGAGACTAAAAAAAATTGAGAATCACTAATCTAGGTGGAGCTGCTTAAAGGTGACAAGGGCAGGACCTCTCCTGGCTGTGCCCTGCTCTTTCCACTGTTTGCCACCCCCTACTCCTGGTCTGTACCTCAAGGGGCATGGCAATCCCCAGTGAAAGGTCTTACACACTGGCAATCCCCTCAAAGCCTCTACTGACAGGCGGAGGAGGATGGCAGGAGCAATCCAGGCTGCAAAGTGTGGTTCCATCTTTCTGTTTGCCTGCCTGCCCGCCCAAAGCAAAGCATGCTGCTGGAAGCATAGGGGGGTAGGAAGGAGGATAGCATAGAGATGGCCTGAGGGCAAAGAAGCCTAACTGAGAGTGCAGGAACAAACCATCCTGATTCACAGGAAGACTAGCAAGTATGGCAGAACATCACCTTGGTTTAGCAGGGAACTCTTTAGTAAAATAAATCACAAACAGAAAGCTTATACAAAGTAGAAACTTGGACAAAACTAGGTAAGAATATAAAAGCATTGCTCAGGCATGAAGGGATGAAGTCAGGAAGGCCGAAGTGCAATTGGAGTTGCAGCTGGCAAGGACTGTGAAGGGTAACTAGAAGGGTTTCTACAAGTAGGTCAGTAAGAAGAGGAGGATCAGGGAAAGTGTGAGTCCCTTTCTGAATGGGGGAGGCAACCTTGTGACAGAGGATGCAGAAAAAGCTGAAGTGCTCAATGCCTTTTTTGCCCCATCTTCACAGGCAAGGTTAGCTCCCAGACTATTGCACCAGGCAGCACATTTTGGGGAGCAGCTGAGCTCAGTGGTGAAAGAACAGGTTAGGGACTACTCAGAAAAGCTGGATGTGTACAAGTCCATGGGGCTGGATGCATTGCATCCAAGGGTGTTGAGGTAGTTGGCTGATGTGACTGTAGAAGCACTGGCCATCCTCTTTGAAAACTCACAGCAATCAGGATAGGTCCCAGATGACTGGAAAAGGGCAAACATAGTGCCCATATTTAAAAAAAGGGTAAAAGGAGGATCCAGGGAACTACAGACCAGTCAGCCTCACCTCAGTCCTTGGAAAAATTATGGAGCAGATCCTCAAGGAATCTATTTCTAAGCACTTGGAGGAGAAAAACATGATTGGGAACAGTCAGCATGGATTCACCAGGGGGCAAGTCATGCCTGATTGACCTGATTGCTTTCTATGATGAGATGACTGGCTCTGTAGATGTGGGGAGACCAGTGGATGTGGTGTACCTTAACTTTAGCAAGGCTTTGATATGGTCTTCTGCAGCATTCTTGCAAGCAAGCTAAGGAAGTATGGGCTGGATGAATAGGCTGTAAGGTGGATAGAAAACTGGCTGGAGCACTGGGCTCAGAGAGTAGTTAAAAATGGCTCAATGTCCAGTTGGAAGCTGGTATCAAGTGGAGTGCCCCAGTCCTGGGGCCAGTTTTGTTCAGTGTCTTCATCAATGACCTGGAAGATGGCATAGAGTGCACCCTCAGTAAGTTAGCAGATGACACCAAGATGGGGGGACTATTAGATACACTGAAGGGTAAGGCTAAGATTTAGAGTGACTTAGATAAACTGGAGGACTGGGTCAAAAGGAATCTCCTGAGGTTCAACAAGGACAAGTGCAAAGTCCTGCACTAAGGATGGAACAATCCCATGCACTGCTACAGCCTGGGGGCTGACTGGCCTGGCAGCAGCTCTGCAGAAAAGGACCTGGGGGTTACAGTGGAAAATACGCTGAGTATGAGGCAACAGTGTACCCTTGTTGTGAAGAAAATTGAAGGCATACTAGGCTGTGTCAGTAGGAGTGCTGACAGCAGATCAGGGGAAGGGATTATTCCCCTCTACTCAGCACTGGTGAGGCCATATCTGGAGTACTGTGTTCAGTTTTGGCACCTCCCGCCCCCAAGAAAGCATGTGGATACATTGGAGAGAGTCCAATGCAGGGCAGTGAAAAAGGTGAGGGAGATGGGAGACATGACTTATGAGGAAAGGCTGAGGGAACTGGACGTATTTAGTCTAGAGGAGAGGAAACTGAGAGGGGACATAACTACCTAAGGGAAGGTTTGAAAAGGATGGAACTAACCTGTTTTCAGTGGTGGCAGATGACAGAACAAGGAACAATGGTTTCAAGTTTCAGCAAAGGAAGTTTGGGTTAGCTATTAGGAAGGATTTTCTCGCTAGGAGGGTGGTATAACATTGGATCAGGTTACCCAGAGAGGTCGTCGAATCTCCATCCTTGGAGGTTTTCAGTACCTGGCTAGACAAAGCTTTGGCTGCGATGATCTGGTTGGGGCTGGTCCTGCTTTGAGCATGGACTGGACTAGATGACTTCCTGAGGTCCCTTCCAACCCTAGCTTTCTATGATTCTATGATTCTACATGCAGGGGAAGGCAGCATCAGTGGAAGCAGTCCCCACAGGAGCATCTGTTGGTGCTGCTGGAGTAGCTGGGGCAAGCACAAAGTGCTGGACAGGGGAGGAAAGTATTTACCTTCTCACACAGTGGAATCTCATGGCACACCCTTTAGGAATCACTGCTGTACAATATTTAGGTGGCTGCTAGTTTCATCCAAACCAGGTGATCCAGGCTGACCTGGACAGGTTCAGCAAGTGGGCGGACGAGAATCTGATGGTGTTCAACGCCGATAAATGCAAGGTTCTCCACCTTGGGAAGAAAATCCCGCAGCATCCTTATAGGCTCAGCAGTGCTATGTTGGCTAGCACTATGGAAGAAAGAGACTCGGGGGTCATCATTGACCACAAGATGAACATGAGCCTGCAGTGAAATGCTGCGGCTAGTAAAGCGACCAAAACGCTGGCTTGCATCCATAGATGCTTCTCAAGCAAATCCCGGGACGTCATTCTCCCCTTGTACGCGGCCTTAGTGAGGCCGCAGCTGGAGTACTGTGTCCAGTTTTGGGCTCCACAATTCAAAAAGGATATGGAGAAGCTTGAGAGAGTCCGGAGAAGAGCCACGCGCATGATCAGAGGTCAGGGAAGCAGACCCTACGATGACAGGCTGAGAGCCCTGGGGCTCTTTAGCCTGGAAAAGCGCAGGCTCAGGGGTGATCTGATGGCCACCTATAAGTTTATCAGGGGTGACCACCAGTATCTGGGGGAATGTTTGTTCACCAGAGCGCCCCAAGGGATGATGACTAGGTCGAATGGTCATAAACTACTACAAGACCGTTTCAGGCTGGACATAAGGAAGAATTTCTTTACTGTCCAAGCCCCCAAGGTCTGGAACAGCCTGCCACCAGAGGTGGTTCAAGCGCCTACATTGAACACCTTCAAGAGCAAACTGGATGCTCATCTTGCTGGGATCCTATGAACCCAGCTGACTTCCTGCCCTTTGGGCAGGGGGCTGGACTCGATGATCTTCCGAGGTCCCTTCCAGCCCTAATGTCTATGAAATCTATGAAATCTATGAGATTGCCCATGCCTACTTAATGGACTTTACAACTTTATTAATGAAAATAAATTTAAGGGCCATGTCTAATATCACTCAAACAATGAATATCTAAGCAATTAAATAATGATTTGCCATTTACTGTAATTGTTACAGTCAGTTCTGATCTTCATGTTGGGAGACTAAGCACAGGATTAAATTCATTTGATTAAATGAATACCAAATTACTAAAATGAAATTCCTAAAGTGAAATGTCAGTGTGAAGGCCCATAACTCTGAAAGATGAATATTAAGTGAAGAATATACTTTTAAATGCTCCTGTTTATATGAAGAATTGAAGACTAAGACCATCTTACCAAGTGAAAGTAATTTTATACAGTTTAAATTTGTTTATTTAACATAAAAGGCCTTTAGGTCTTCTAAAGTCCATGGCTGTAGAAACTGTTTCCCTTAGGCAGAGTGTAGGGGATATGGTTTAATCATGTCCTTTTTGCCACATGCCCTGCCTCCCCCACCCACATTGATTAGCAGCAGGGCCCCAGAGGCCCTGGCACATGCTGCTGGTTGACTGGGAGGCAAAAACCACAGATGAAAATGAGACAAAAGAAAGTAATAGTATGAAAATCCTCTACACATGCATCAAGGCTGCTCCGACTCCATAATCAAGTCTGCTGGAGAGTGGTAATTATCGCGTTCCAGCAGACTCCTGTGTCATGTGTACCATTGTCCCCACACTGAAAAATGGCAACAGGGGCATTTTAACTAAAGCTTGTTTGATAAGCTTTAGTTAGAGCTGCCCCTGCAGCCATTTTTCAGTGTAGGGTGGCTGATACATGTGACGCTCCTGGTGCTTTAATTAGAGCACCTCTTGGAGCCACTCTAATTGAAGACCCCCTCGCCCTCACCTCCCACAGCATGTATATAAAAACCCCTAACATCTTCAAAGTCTATATAAAGAAGAATGAGAGAGATATCACTGCAGAACAGATATGGAAATGCCACTGTAGGAAGCTACTTATAAAGAAGTTTTCCATCCATATGAAACAGAATAGTCATCCTCATTTACTTTTTGTTGTATAAAGGATAGGTTATTCTCAGAGGAAGCTACCCAGTCCACATTCTTAATACTGGTATATAGATGATTTGGTTATATCTAGCTGAATAATTGAATGGAGAATCCTTATAAAGTGAAGTCAGTAGAAGAAAAATCTATAGGTAGAGAACAAAGTACTTGTAACTGTACAGATAATGGTGACAAATAATGTCACATACTGGAATCAAATAAATCACAAACAGTAATGAACAAAGAACTAAACCTTAGTGAACACTAGGCAATATATCTAACAAAGAGGATGAAGTACCATTATTTAGAACCAATCAGTTAGACATAACTGAACTAAGCCAAAACAAAAGATCATAAATCCAGATGACCAAAGATAATAACAAAATGCTACTGGCACCAAAAAGTGCAGCAACATTAGGTAACAGTTTTAGAGTGGGTTTTCACAAACAAATCAATAGCAAAAGCAAACAGATCTTTTTCTATAGTTTCAAAATCTAGAAATACTCAAAGTATCATTGCAATCTGAAAGAAAAATAATCTTTTTGAGACATATTCCACTGAAAAGATAAATTTTACATCGTCTCTTAAAAATATAACTTTAGATTGTAGTGGATTAATTAGAACTGAAATATATTAAAGTATCTGATGCATTATTTCCTTTAACTATGTATCAGATAAATATTTACCATGACATTTTTACTATCTGGTTTTAAAACTTAGAAATAAAACAAATTGAAGATCACATCATAAATAATTTCTCAACATTGAACACACAGAGCGTGTCTACATGAGACGCTTTACTGTGCATTTTACTAATCTACATGTGCATGGCAATTACTGCATGTTCGATTACTCTAATATACCATTTGCTAGTACTGATAGATAAACTACTAGAAAATGGTGCATTAAGCTAATGCGCTGTAATACGTGTAGTACCTGATGTTGGTTGCAAACTGCACTTGGTCTGCCACACCAGCGGCGAGACCAGCTTCCTGTTTGGTGCTGAGCCATGTGGCTGGCAGTTTCTGCAGCCACATGGCAGGGAGAGCTCTTTGGCTGTCTGAAGCTGAACTCTGGACCCCTGGCCTAACCTCCAGAACCTATGCCAGGAACTGCCTTCCCCATGGGCTCCGTGCCAGATCACTGTAGGCATGTGCTAGGCCCTGCAGCCCCATGAATCCTAGCTGTGACCCCCCAGGACTCCTGACAGCAGAACCTGCTTCCCATCCACCCTGCCCCATGCCAGTGGGCATGTACCAACTGATGCCAGCACTGGGGCCCCAGCCTGACACCCCAAGGTCCCTGGGAGCAGCTGCCATGACAGACTCTCTGATGGTGGAGACAGCGGACCAGGGGTCAAACTGGACTGTGGAGAACATGGACCTTATTGCAATTTGGGTGACATGCAGGTCCATCACCAGTTTGTCCAGGTCACAAGGGCTAATGCCCATATTTATGTGGCCATGGCTGAGTACATGTGGGACTGTCATCACCAGCACTTTGGCCAGCAGTGCCATGAAAGGTGAAGGCCCTGTGGGTGCAGTGAGTCCAAGTCAGGGACTACAACTGGCAGTCCAGGGTTGCCCGCAGGTCCAGGCCCTTCCTGTGGCAGCTAGACTGGATTCTGGTCCTGATGAACACAAGCGAGGCCCCACTATATGTTCCCTAGCATGGGCAGGCTGCCAGAGCCTGTGCCATGGCCCATTGAGCTCAGCAGGGGAGGGCCCCACCTGCCATGCGAACCCTGGCAGCAGGCCAGGTCAGCAAAAAGGGGAACACACCAGGGATAGCCTCAGAACCAACCAGCTCCAATTACTCCCTGAAGTAGGGGAATTCCTCCCTGGAGTGGGGGAATTCCTCCCTGGAGTGGGGGAATTAAAAAAAAAAATTATAGCAAAAAATATTTTCCCCCTATACTCACGTAACTCAACCCCCCCCCCCCCCCCCCAAAATCCACCCTCTTCCTTTGGATGGGACAAAATAGGGATCATATCAAGTTAAGAGAAAATGTTTCATGATTTGTTCAAAAGTTCATAATAGGAATATCGATATAAGCAAAGCTTATAACTCATTGATTTTGCTAACGCTGCTTAACATTCCTATATATATTCAAATACTTTACAAAGGGAAATAGAAAGCTGAATCCTATAAACAAAGCATTTTTATTAATCTTATTCCAGTCCTTTGGCAATAAGACTACATCACCACCACCAACAAAATAACACAATATCAAAACTTAAATTAGCACTGTGTTGATAGTCCAGACAAAAGGATCAACTTAGACAATCAATTTTTAGGGGATATATAATAAAATTTCCCAGTTCTTTGTTTTAGGTACTGATAAATGGCCAAGTTTTGCCAAGTTCCTGGCCTATCTATTTTTATAGTTTATTTCTATGGCTTTTGACAAATCCTTGAGAAGATGGAACAAAAGATATCCACATAGATGTGGGATAATCTCTAGCTCAATAAAGTCTCCTTCTCAACTTTAATGTTTAGAGAGAAAGACTTGAAACGTGAAGCATTAACTCCACTAAAATTTTCCTTCTATAATATTTGCTATGGTTATTCTAGATACTAATTCTACCCATACAAAAAAACACGCCTTCATTTACCCTTTGCTGAAGTCTTGCAACTGTGATATCCTGTGGGATTGGAATGCAGTGAAACAAGGACTTCAAAGGAACTAAGCTGATTTACAGCCCATAAAAATATGATTCAGAATGGGTTTAGAAACCAAACTACTTTCTCAGTCACAACTATCAGTTTAGAGTAATGTTGTATTGGCTGGTAAGCGTTGAACAGCTCAGATTAAAACTTTCTGTGTTTCACTGTTATGTATGTACAATGAATGAACAGAAGACCTCAGGCCCCATTTCTCTGACAGACTTCACATCAATAAATTCATATTCATATATAAGTGAATATTAATATTCATATATTATTCATATATTTTCTATGAAACTCTCCATTGAAAGAAAATAAAGCAAAATTGCTTAGTGTTTTTTACAATAAATTAAGGAGAAGACCATTAGTCAGAAGGTAGGCTGAATAGATCCCTTAATTTTTTCTTGTTGGTACTTCACTGCACATATATTGATGGCAGTGAATTTCATACAGAGAAAAATCTAAATCATAATAAATATTAAGCAACCCAACGCAATATGCATGGATAGCACTGGAAACAGAGGTCAGAACCACTCCCTCCCATGAGATGGCCTAGTACACTATATTACAGAGCCAGATTCCTCATTGAATGCTCTTCTTGTGGCCCTATGAAAACTGCATTCTGTTCTGCCAAGGATTCCAGTTTGGACAAGAAGGAGAGAAGGGGCCTTCAGTGCTGCTTATCCCATGGCTCTGTGAATACGGCACTGTTTTTGGAAAGTTGGAGATGTGGGTTTAAATCTTCCAAGGCTAAATGGACCAAAACCGTAGGGTTTCTACTTCCCAGAAAGTGCCCTAATCTCTTAGCCACTGGACAAATGTAAAGCTGGAAGGGATATTCTCATTGCTATTTGTGACTCAGACACACAATAGAAGATGAAAACATATTACAAAGGTAGACATATCACCCTTTCTGGTTGCTCTTTAGATATTGTTCTCTGGCATACTGAAGATTGACTTTTTGTCTTTCTTCCCACCTTAAAGATCTCCCTGAGCAAATCTTTCTACTCCTACATATACTATAAAGTATGGCCTACCCAATGATGTTGAGGTTGCAGTGCTGTAGCAGCGAAGTTTGGTGCCCGGGGCAAAGCCTGCATCCTTGCCCCATGCACAGATCTGGGGGGCACATGTCCCCCCACGCTTCCCCGGGAGTGCACGCAGCAGCAGGAGCCACCCCAAACAAGCCACTCACAGCTCCATCCCACGCCCTGCCCTGGCTGGGCAGTGCCTGTTGGCACCCCTTCATTTCGGCACCTGGGGCAGTCACCCTGCTCACCCACTCCTCGCCTCTACGGCACTGTGAGGTTAGCTTCTCATTCCTCACATTCCAAAGGTTTCATTTGGCTCTGCCGAGGAAGAGGGATTCTATGTTGTACTATCCTTTACCTGAAGTGCCCTTGTTGATTGTGCCCATAAGAATCCTTTTATGGTTTTTGACACACAAATATCAAGATCTTTCTATTTAGCTCAGTACTATCAGGTCTATCTAGCTTAGTTCATCCCCATATTATTTTATCATCAGTTTGAGGTAGCCTTTCTTTGATCTTTCTTTAAAATTCCATTCTGGGATAACTGAATCCTGCTTAATTGTAGGAATTATTTATTCTTTGAATAATCTAGAGACCTGAGATATAGGCTATTACACTCTGTAAAATAAAAATAAGAAGTGTATTGTTCTTTTTGAGCATGTTGTCAGTAATACACATTTTGCTTTTTAATCTAAAAATTTTGCATTCCTATGAACTGATCAAGCACAAAGAAGAGAAGAATATTGTCATTAACTATCTTGATTAATTTCAATGTGCACATTAATGACTGACAATTTATTCTCTTTCAGTGATGGCAAGTGATTGTGGTTGACAATAAAATACTGCACTATTGCATTAAATTTGTAATTTTTCATAGAAACTCACTCTATTCATATGTATTCCACCTAGGAGGTTTAGATTTATTATTTATAAGTTTGATTCCTCCTTCTACATAAAATATTAAGAGTAGTTATATAAAGTATTGAGGGGAAGGACTGATTTTCATCCAAGGTGTATACAATAGTAAAATTCAGAGGCAAAAGCTACCATTGCTCTAGGGTTAAAAAATATGCTTTACTGATATCTTGGCAAGAACTTTAAGAAATATATTTAGTCAGTCTTATCTACCGACTAAATTATTCAATTACTAAAGACTGACATTTTAAAGTAATATTTTCTACATTTCTCCTACTTTCTTTCTTTTATTATCAAGGTCATGGTGCTGGTGGGTTCCTGTTTGTCATGCTTCAGAAATTTGATTGCATGATGAATGAAATCAGGAGAATGCTAGGTCCTTGAAGCTGGACCCTCAGGAAATGGTGCTTTATTTAGTAAGGATATCACCAACTCTCAAGGCTCAGATGGCTTATTTCACTTGAGGTGTAGAATTTGGGGGCCCAGAAAGTAGCATTGCCTTACCCACTGCTGTTTTATAGTTTGAATTTGTCACTGTACTCCAGCACTTCAACATTTATATTAGTTAATGAAGATTCTCCAACATTTGATTATGTTCACCCAAGAAAGGTACCAGGAGGAGATGACTATCAATCCAATTTGCAGTAAAATATTTCCTGGTATAAAGTAACATCTACTACAAAGAGGAAGTTCCTAGTTTCTTGATCATCCTATTCTCTATGTTTCGCAGGCCTTCACTGAAGCAGCTCTTCATTGCTGTCTCTCTTCATTGGTGCCTCATTAAAAATAATTCCCCTGATTACAGAGTTATAGACAGAGGCAAAACATAGAAAAGGAATTAACATCATTATATTCATATGGATCGTGTCATTGGAAGAGGGGAAGGGGCAGCAGCCTTGGGAACTACCTTTGTGGAGAGGGGAGCAAAAGTTGCTACCGCCACAGCTGGAGGCTGACCACACAACCACTGCAGGCAACTGCCACTGCCCCATGTACTGCTGCTGCTAAAGGCACACTGGTGCCTTATGTTTCTGATTCCAATAGAACTGAATTGAGCAATGTCATTTAAGAACAAGTGAGTTTATAGAAAATATAAGTACATGGTTAAAGGAGGAGACCAGGAGCAGAAAATCCTTGATAATATTCCCCATTCTACCACTAACTCTGTGACCTTGTCTCAATGTATGCATGAAATTCATGTGCCATCAACTCCCAAATGTTTCTGCCTGACTAGTTAAGTTTGTAAATTGCTCAGAGGATAATTATCCCTATTACACATATAAAAGTTTTTGATGGCAACTGTATGTTGTTTGCTCTTCTACAAAGGACTTAAAGAAAAACCTTGTACAGGAGGCTATGCTCAGTCTTGCTCTCCTTTCACATGTCTGCAAATCTGTGAACACAACTAACATCACACAGACCTTTAGGGCTAGAGACAGACATTACACATAAACCAGTTTAAGTGATCAGAAACTGGTTTAAACCTGTAACAGATGTTCAGTGCTCATAAACCAGTTTGAAAATGGCTAAAACTGGATTGAGATAAACTTGGTTGAATGCAGTATCAGACTTAACTGATTTGGCTCAAACTGGTTTATGCAATGTCTGTCACAGACCCCTTCCTGGTTTAAGATAAATCAGACACCCCAAGCATCCCAGCATGCTCTCTGGGCTGGGTGGAGCTCTGTTCCACAGCAGGGCTGGCCCCTCCCCTCTGTTCCCTGGCTGCAGCTCTGCCCCCTCTCCCCTCACCACTCCCTAGTAAGCAGGAATTCCCCCCTACCCTCTGCCTTGCTGAGGAGGTGTTTGTGTATTAGTGAGCAGACGACATGCTGGCTACCATCCCTGTGGAGTCAACAAGTAGCTGGTAATGTCCCTCTATTGTGTTCTTAATTGGGAGATAAACACTATTATCAATTCCCTGCTGGGCTAATCACTGTGTCCTGCCAGAGCCTGGCCATGCCTCACTCAGCTCCATGCTCTAGAAGCAAAAAGAGGGCTGCTTTAGTGCCGCCTGGCATCTAGCCGGAGCCAGTGCAGGCATGTGCCTGCATTTCTGGGATGTCTGTCTGGTTACAAAACTGATTCAGCCTAGCCAGGTTAGACTAACCTGCAAAGATTGAATCAATTCAGGTTTAGGCTTTTTGAATGTCTGTCCCTAGCCTAGCTGAGTGTCAGAGACCTGGTGATCCAAGCAATTTCATTTGTATCCACAATTGCTGTAGGCTTCCAAAGTGGAGATGCAGAAAAGGGAGCATTTTCAAAGATCTGGCCCATGCGACACTTCTGTGCTTTGCCACAAATAGTCAGCATTAAACCTTTCTGTCCCCATCAAAATCAATGGGAGTTAACACTCATTTATGTGAGGCCAGAACTTTGCTCTTTATAGCTTCTATCTTACTTGGTATCTAATTTTTTTAGGACTCTAACAAAAAGGAGAAATTAATTTTCACTGTATAAACAACAATTGCCCTCACCCCACAAAAACAAAGAAAAAAAAAGAACAAAAATCCCAGAAAATGCTAAGAAACAAGACAAATTAGGAAGAAAATATTAAAAAGAAACGAGTAAGGAAAGAAGGAAATTGTTGTGGACCCTGCCGACTCCAGGAAATTGGGAATATTTTACTTTCCATCAAATTGCCTCTCATATTGTATTTCAAAAGAGACAGCAATATACAGTTTTATACAGGACCCTCTACACAGTGGTCAGGCAATTTTAAAAACAATAAAATATGCCATTAATGTGATTAATACATCAATTTTGAAAACAAAATGTAACAAAAAAGCAGTGGGTGTTAGTTAAAATTCATACTAATTACAAACCTTCATTAACTCCACACAGCTGAAGACATTAGATAAAATGTCTAAGAGCTGCCTGCTTTCAAATCAAGCCCCTATTATTGAATATTTTCTACATAGTAATTTATTACTGACTCACAGTAGAGTCCATAACATCTGCAAATCACTTGAACTTTTAATCTATGCTGTCTCCCTTCCTTCAGTCTTTCTGTTGAACTGAAATTAAGAATAGCAGAGGTGGCAGCTGTTACTGAAAGACAATGTGTTTCAACAACATAAGAAAATTTAAAATGTGTATTCTTCCTAAGAAAACTGATAACATCAAACAAGAAGCAATCTTGCTACCATACTGCTTTAGTATAATGAAAACTGGCAGGGTAGAATTTGTTATGTTTTATTGCCTGAATGGAGAGATTTCTCTGCTACCTCTGATTGCTTTTGGAGATCCATTACTTGGTACAGACCCTGAGCACAGTTAATACCTTTTGCTTGTATTCTACCCATCTTTGACAAGCCCTAGAAAAAGCAGAGGAACGCATGGACACGTCATGGAATGATAAAAATATACTATACATTGGGGGGGGGGGTGTTTATTTGTTTTATTGCTCCTGTAAGAGAACGTGTTAATTTAAAGAGAATGGTAAAACCACCTCAGGTTAGTTAGGAACTCAATCCTGGGTCAATCCATGGAGCTGCTATCTTTGCCTGGTGGAAGAATTCCTGGATGCTGCCTTCTGGAAAACACCAGTATTGTGAAGGTCACACAAAGGGACATAAATACAAGATGGCAAGTGTTGTAGGTACTAGCATTCTGTTGTTTGAGATGAAGTTGCAGGAAGAACTTGGACTGAACTGCTTCTGTAGAGAGCAGACATCCCTTATGAAGCTGATGCCCAAAACGTAATTTTCTCTCTTGCATTTTCAATATTGCTGTATATAACAACAGCAGGAAGATTAATTTACTTTATCAGGTGACATTGTGAGGCGAGTACTAGAATACTGTGTAGAGTTCTGGTTTCCACATTTGGAGAAGGATGCTGAGAAACAGGAAAGAATCTAGCTAAGGGTCAGAAGAATTATTCAAGATCTGGGGAAAAAAATAATGTCATGCTGTGGGAGGCATAAGAAGTTCAATTTTTTCTAATGTATCACAAATAAGTTTGAGAAAGAACCTGGATATAAGTATAAACCTTCACAGGCAGAAAATACTGGGTTTTTAATCTAGCACAGAACAGCATGAGAAAAACCAAGTAGCTGGAAGCTAAATGTAGACAAATTCCCATTCAAAAGTAAGGTACATATTTCTTATGCTAATGGTGATTAACCATTGGAAAAACCTATCTAGGTAATCGTGGTGCCTTCAAATCAAGACAAATCCACGTTTTGGAAAGTACATTTTGCCAAATACAAGTTATTCAGCTCAGATGAGGAATAATAAGTGAAATTTAAGGATCTGTGATATTAAGTAGTTCACACTAGAAGATCTAATGGTCTAATGATCTAATCAACCAGAAAAGAGTGAGAATTGCATGTATAAAGCAATGATATATAAATTCATTATTTTTTTCTGGGCTTTTTAAATTAAGATTTTCCAAGGAGCCTAGGACAGTTTGGTGATCAGCTCATACTGCATTTCACACACAAGCACAATGCTTAGCTTCTTTTATTTCACATGTGAAATGTTTGGAATACAACTGCATTCTGATTGCCTATATGAAGTGAAGTCGTCTTTTGTTAAAAGGACATCACACAAACTATTCAACTTATTGCTTGAAATGGAGCAACTGGTAATGATTAATGAGTATGTTGAAAGAACAAGCTACTTTACTATTTCTAGGAATGCAGAAGATCACTGTTGTCTATCCTTTCTCATTGCAGATTTATAATAGAATCTGCTCCGATATAACAGAAATTATAGTCCTTTGAATCTTATAGTTACTATCTACTTGAACAGTACATAGCTGTTTTGATATATTACAAATTCGAGTGAGACAGGATTTGTTAGATGTTTGGAATTATAACAACAAACTGACCTGGAGTGAACTGATAAGAGCTCTCATTTTGTTCTACTTCTCTCTGGATTCAGCTACAACCAGTATCTAGCTTTTAATTTCAACTCACTAATGCGTGGGAGATTTTACTATTCAAGAACTTTTCTTTTATGTCAGCATTTTTCTTTGTATTCACAAACCTGATATCTGCCAAGGGTGCTAATTTGGTTTGTATTCTATTTAGCTCTATTATCTCAACCAAGCATCTAATAAGGGACTTAATTTTATTATAACAGCAAAATACAGAGGCGAAATCGTGCTTTATAATTAGTATGGAGAAATGACTACTTATATTTCACATCATAAACATTCTCATGGGGTCAAATTCAATTCTCCGGTAAGCAAGGGTATGTTCATTGAGGTCAACAGACCTCAGGTTAACCTTAGTTAAACTTGGCCCATTCATATTTGCAATCAGATACTAAAACATATACGGATGCATAGGGGGGCAGTTCAAGAGTCTGCACTG
The DNA here is from genome assembly GCF_030867095.1 of Alligator mississippiensis. Classification (NCBI taxonomy): domain Eukaryota; kingdom Metazoa; phylum Chordata; order Crocodylia; family Alligatoridae; genus Alligator; species Alligator mississippiensis. Next base: position 443,649,695 of record NC_081824.1, read on the forward strand.
ATGGTGGGCAGAAGTGGCGGGATGCATCACAATTTTTTTTTAAAGAGGAAATATTCTGTAACTCATTTAGTATTTTTAGACCTAACTTTCTCCTCAGATCAAGTAAGCTTTAATCCATTTTGTGACTGAAAAACAAGATCAAGTCAAATACAGGCAAACATTACACAGTAATTCTAACCATTTGACTAAAAATATCCTGAATACTAATCTCTAATCTCTAAAATTTGACTGTTTTATGGCTGGAGACAAGTAAAATAATTAAATAAAAGAGAACTCAAACGTCTTCTTACATACAAGCTTACATCAATACTCTTCTTATATATTGTTAGGGCCAATTGATGTTTTTGCCATCATTTCTCTACCCCCCCCCCACCTCCATTTGGAAATTTTGCCTTTGATTACATTTTTAAGAATGTAATTGTGTTCGTCACTTTTTCTTTTTCTTTTTTTTTCAGTTTTCACTGGAAAGTCAAAAACTGGATGTTTTGTTTTTCAACCAAAATGGCTTGCAAACATTGACATATTCTAGTGAAATAACTGTCATGCTCTTTTCCATCCACTTCTATTTATTCTTTGTATTCAGAAGCATCTATACTGCTTTTTATGAACACAGGTCCCTAATCTTTGTCACAAAAATATTCCTAGTCTACTAATTTCTGCACCAATTAAAGGATGTCAAGAAAGGCTAAAGAATTAGAAGATTTTTTTTCTCCTTATATATGTACCTGTTATCTATATCTGACACTCTCTTCTAGATCTGGTTGACAATACTTGATAAAATATTAAAGAAGAGAACAGAGTATGAATTTTGTTCTAGGTACAACATTTCCCATCAGGTTTCCCAATATTTCCCAACACTTTATTTCCAGAATGGATGGCTTTGATAAATTTTGGGTTGTTAATCCTTACTAAAGTGAACCTTCAAGTATTGGGAGGTTTTCATGTCACTGATCATTTAATCTACTCGTTATTGGTAGGGGACTACAGATTATCGGAAGGTAGCAGGTGATATAGCCTAGTTTTAGCTAATTACATTTTGTTTTCCCATCTCTCCAATCACAGGCACTAACATATTTTCTATGCATGGGATTTTGCTGGCTGATTCCATGAAAGATTCCAAGGGAGGAGGTTGTGTTTCTATCTGTGTTTCAAATAAAATCAGTAAAAAATAATGCTTAAGAAACCATTTTATTTTATCCAGTCCATCCAGATTAGCAGGAAAACCCATACACTTTTCCAAAGATAAAGAGAGCTATTTCAAGAATCTCAATTGAAAATCAACCTCTCTCAGACCTGTGCTTACATTTGGATTTTATATATACTTGCATTCAAACCTACCTGTCAAAATGAGAGCACCTGTTCACATGTAAACAGGTTTCCTTTGATTATACTTGCTATGTAGCAATAGATTCACATAATACTGACAAGCCACATCTGTTCTCCAGGAAACCAGACCTGTGCCATCTAGGAAAAACCAGCAGCTATGCTTTATCACATTTTATGGGGTTTTTTTGGTTAGAAAGAGAACGCTCACAAAATGGAAGAGGAGATGAGACTATGCTTGTCTGCCCTTTCTCGGGGTAAACTGAGCTGCAGAAGGTGAATAGGAAAACCATGTTTTCAAAATGTTCACAATAGGACATTATAGGCAGCTCGCACAGGAAATCCAGGGGGATTGGACAGAACTCAGGACTCAAACCATTCACTTCCCCTGATAAATCTGCTGAAATGACATAAAGAACCTACTCTGCACTGGTGTTTGTGGTGGCCCTTTATATCAGGGCAATGTTGTTTGTATTATTTCTTCCTGGAAAAGAGGTAGAAGGAAAGCAAGGTAGAAAAAATCATTGGTTTGTTACCAGAGTTAATTTGTGGTTTTAAGTATTATTCCAACAGTTTGCAGCCAACATAAGAATCAACAAATGACTTTTTACTAGCAACACAGAAGGAAAAAAGTTTTGCACAGATGCTGTCATTTAGCATCTCCAAGTCTTCCTTCATGAACTGATATCACAGTTGTTATAATTCACAGCAGTCCCATATCCTCATGCTACAGAGGCAGATTACGTCTATAAAAAGATAAATGAGTGGACATAAACATAGGATTAATAAGGGATCCTTTTCTACAATTATTTATAATGTTTGCAGTTTCTTTTATACCTTTGAACAGGAATGGTATCAGGCAAGAAAAATCCTGGTGTATTTAATCACGAATTACAGTTAAGGTCACACTTCTTGGGCTACTAGACAAAAAGCTATATTCCATTTCTCTCCCACACAATATGTATATAAAAGAACAATTAAATCTTCTCAGATTTACTTTCTCTGTGGAAATACCAACTTTTTCTTATAAACAAAAGCCTTCCACATTTTTTATATTTTTTTGCAAATGAAACTTCTCACTCCCACACCCACCATTTTCAACCATGTGGTTTTGCCATAAAAACAGAACCCTAAAACATTTCTCTTATTTGGTTGAAAATCTAACTTTCTATGAGAAAGAAAATGTACGGATATGTTTTGACCAACCTGAGAATTTCCCTGTCTTTATTCTTTTACCATGGCATATTGTTTCATTTTATCTCTGCTTTGTGTCATCATGCTACTTTTGTTTTAATTTAAATGGTAGAATATATGATCTTATTGTATGCTTTTACCAATTTTATATATTTATAAATATTATATAATTTTATATATTATATCTAATTCTGCTCTCAGTTTTACTGTATTGTTTTTACAAGTTTTAAAAAAACTACCTACCTAACAACCTGAGAATAATACCACAAGACTTTCTCAGCAAATGGATATTCACCCAGACCTTTCCAACACCAGGCAGCTGGGACTTCTTGCTGTGCCTTTTTAAAGGAGATGCTGGCAAAATCCTCAGGTTACAAGCACAACAGCAACCTTTAAGTTGATGACACTGTGCCAATTCCATGGGTTTATTCAATTACTAGTGAAATTATAAGGTTATAATTTTCTCAAATAGTGAATTATTGCTTTGCAGTCTTCTGCGTTTCAGTTTCCAATTTACCTATCTTCAGAGTGCTTTGCCCTAATAAGCTAGACCTCTAGAAGTAGATAAGTATTATTATGACCTGTTTTACAGAAGAGCACACACCAACTGCAGAGACTTCCTCAGCCTGATGAAGGGTTTTAAACCCGAAAGCTTGCCAACAATTTTTTTTCCAACTATTTAAGTTGGTCTAATAAAAGATACCGGATTAACCCAAATAATCTTGTTTTACAGATGAAGCATCTGTTTCCCTAAGGTTAAGTGACTTGCTCAAGGTACTGACAAGTCAATGTCAGAGCTAGGATTAAGTATCAGCAATTCCTTACTCATAGTCGTGGGATGATTCTGCTAGATAGCATGAATAACTAACTATTTAGATATGTTTAATTCAAAAATCAAATAGTTAAGTACCCAGAAGATTGGATTCACTATGAATTTAATTAGACTCCTGTATTCTATATGTTGGTTGGACAGCCGTGAGAAAAAAAGTCTTGAAAGACTGCTAGTTTGGGCTTCAAAAATGGGTGATACTAGTTGCTGTGGGGAACATACGCTGGTTCAGTACATTCCCTGTGCTGAAGCTCTAACTACAGCTTTAAGTTGGATTCTTCTGATAGTATCCCTGAGAGAGAGCAGAAGTACATAGCCCTGCTCCCATTACTTGGGAGATTTTGAAGAGAGAAACAGTGGCACTTGCCAAGGCAACACATTTTATTAACTTGCATGCTAGACTTCACTTATTCCACTATTTCTGTATCTACATGTTCTATTAATATATTTATATTCTGACTCATTAAATAGAGTGATCCTCTCTGATCAAGAGAAAACAAGCTGTGTAGCTAAGGTAAGAGGGACTGGATCTCTTGAAATAGTCAAGTAGTTGTTTTGAATGCTCCATGTGTTGCTTATTTAGCTACACGGAATAAGCAGCAGCTAACTTGATATCTGCCAAAAATAATACAAGCATCCTTTTAATAGGAATAAGAAATAAAAGACTTTTATTTGGTTCAGATGGGGGGAAAGGGGTGGTGGGGAGGACGGGAGGAACAGCTTTTGCTCCAGAGAGCAAATAGAAAACACACTCTGTGATCAGCAGATTAAGCTACTTTTTACAGTGGCTGTTTCAGGCCACAATTTAATATTCAAATCCATATCGATGAGACTTTTCTTCATTGTAGGGGTCTCAATGTAAATTGATATGTTGTAGCTATCCTATACACAGATAAAAAAATACTGGAAAACCTGCAATTTAATTCAGAAGTTAGGCCTCCAAACAATGTGCGGGCTGTTAATTGGGGCTGTGCGAAACAGAATCGTTCCACTTCAACTTCTGTTTCAATGGAACATTGTTTCATTTCCAGTTCTGTTTCATTTTGAAAGCACTGTTCCATTTCATTTAGTCGAAACTGTTTTGCTGTTTCGGTGCTGTATCGCTGCCATATCGACATTTCATCCCCGGGAGGAGTCTGGCAGAGCCCCACAGCCCTCCCGGGGGTGTGGGCGAGCCCTCGATCTGCCTGCCAGACGACAGGAGGCTGGTGCTGCTGGCTGGGACAAGCAGCAGCACTGATCTTTCTGGCACGGGCTGTGCCCAGCAACGGTCCCAGCCGGAAGCACCAGCCTCCTATGATCCAGCAGGCAGATTGGGGGCCCCCTGCTCCCCCAGGAGGAGTCAACAGAGCCCTGCAGCCCTCCCCGGGATGTGAGGAGCCTGCTGCATCACAGAAGGATGCTCCTGCCACCTGGGATGGTGCTGGGCACAGCCCGCACCCAGTGCTGGGAAGATCTGTGCTGCCACTGGACCCAGCCAGCAGCATCAGCCTCCTGTCATCCAGCAGGCATATTGGGGGCCCAAATCAAGGTGGAGGTGGGTTCCCACATGAGTTGATTTTCCCTGGGCACCGCACCCTCCTCTGATTGGCTCTGGTGTAGTGCCCAGGGCAAATCAGTTCATGTGTGGACCTGCCCCCATCCCAGGATTGGGGCAGGTCCCTGCACAAGCTGATTTGCCCAGGGCTCCGCACCTTCCTTTGGTCAGCTCTGGTGTGGAGCCCAGGGAAAATCAGCTCATGCAGCATGAAGCTTCCTGGCACTTGGTGTGGATTGTGCCCAGCACCATCCCAGGTGGCAGGAGCAGCCTCCTGTGATCTGGCAGGCTGATTGGGGCCCCCCCTGCACTCCTAGGAGGGCTGCAGGGCCCCCTCACAGTCTTTTCCACCACTTGCTGTTGGAGCAGAGGGGGGGTACAGCGAGACCCTGGGCCAGTGATGGGGGGGAAGATGGCTTTAAGCCCCCTCTTTCACCAGCATGGGACCTCTTGTTGGGGGCAGAACAGCCCCTGGCTGGTTTTTCCCCACTCTCCACTCAAGCAGAGAGGGGAGGGGTGCGGCCAGACACTGGCCAAGGCTGGCAGGCTGAGGTAGAGGGGGGGGGAGAGGGATTTGAATCCTCTCTTTTGTCAACACAGGACCCCACTGGAGTCTGCCTGGAAGGGGCACAGGAGCCCCTGTCTGGCTTTTCCCCACTTGCCACTCCGGGGGATGGGGTGGGGGGCATGGCCAGCTGTAGGCCCCAAGCTGGTACGCTGAGGCAGAAGGCAGGGAGACCCCAGATCCCATCTGGAGTTTGCCTGCGGGGGCAGTTCCTGCCAGGCTTTTGTCCCCCATTTCACCCCGCACCCCACCCTAACCTGGGACAAGCCGGCTGATGGGAGAAGGGAATTTAACCCCCACTCTCTGGCCACATGGGATGCCAGCCTGGTTGTGGGGGAGATGGGGAGCCCCTGCCAGGCCTCCACCACTCCTGCTTGAGCAGAGAGTGTGGGGCATGGCCACACCTTGGTCTGAGGCTTACACACTGAGTTGGGGATGAAGTGGGGCTTAAACTACCTCCCTCACCCCAAACTGCAGCCAGAGTTTTCTGGGGGTGGGGGGCAGACCCTGCTAGGCTTTTGCTTCCCCCTTGCTTGAGAGGAAGGGGATGTATGGCTATGTCCCAGCTCGAGGCCAGCAGACTGAGTTGGAGGGGAGGGGGGTTCAAACCCTTGAGTGGGGATTGGGGGTGGGGCAGAAGCCTGGCAGCAGCTGTCCCCACTCCCCTGGCCAGGCAGATCTGGGTTGGGTCCTGTGCTGTCATGGTAGAAAGATTAAACTCCTTTCCCCCACTCCCCAAAGGTGCCAACCCAGGGCTGGGGTGTAGCCACACTCCCACTCTAAACTTGAGTAGGGAAAGTGCAAAAGCCTGGCAGGGGCTACCCCCCCCAGACCTTTAAGTGGGGAACAGGGGAGGGGCAGAAGCCTGGCTGGGGCTGTTCCCAGCATCAGACCACAGCTGGGGCCCTGTGTGGGCCAGGGAAGAGGTTAAAAACCTCTGCCTCCCTGCCTCAGTGTGCAAGGCCTGGGCTGGGGCACGGCCATTCCCCCTGCTCTCTGCTCAAGCAATGACAGATGGAGAAAACCCTGGCAGGGGCTGCCCTCTCCCTCCACCCAAGAGACAGTGCGGGGCAGAAGAGCATGGCAGTTTAAATCCTCCTCCCCCTACTGGCTCTGGTTTGGGACGTGGCCACACCCAGCTCCCTCTGGTTGAGTGGGAGGGAGGCAAAAGCCTGGCAAGGGCTGCCCCCACAGGCAAGCTCTGGCTGGGGTTCAGGGCCAAGGAGGGGGTTTAAACACCCCTCCACCCCTGTCTCAGCATACAAACCCAGGGCCAGGCTGTGGCTGTACCCACGTGTGTGGGGGGGCCGGGGCCTGGAAAGGGCTGCCCCCTGTCAGACCTAGGCTGTGGTCCCATGTTACCAGGAAGGGGATGTTAAAGCCCCCAACCCCCCTTAACTTCCCCTTATCTTGTTATCCTTGGGCAGGGTGTGGCCATGGACCCTGCTCTCCGCTGGATCTGGGGGGGGGGGAGGGGTAAACAAACCCTGGCAGGAGCTGGCTTTCCGCCTTAAGCAAGGAGAGTCAGGCAGAAGCCTGGCAGGGGCTCCCCCAAAGGTCTGGGGTCACACAGTTTAAAACCCCTCTCACTCGAGCCTGCTGGCCTGGGGCTGGGGTGTGGCCATGCCCCACACTCATACTCTAGTGCCTCTCAGCTTGTGGCCTGAGCCACTGAATGTGTATGACTGTATTTCTGGAATCAAAAGTGAATTTCTGTTCAGTTGTTTCTCAGTTCAAGATAGACAGTTTAGATTAACCTGTAAAGACTGAATCAATTCAGCCTCTGGCTTTTTGAATGTCTGTACTTAGCCTACGTTGTGCAAGTCAGAGATGGTTTCAAGCTGCACTTTGGTTGTCCAGTAGGTGAAATAGAATTCTACTACAAACCTTTTCATCAGCTCTTTGTTTAACTCCTATTACGATAATTGTTGGCAAAAATGAAGCATATGAAACCACCTGCTTTTCTTAGTCTCTGAGGTAACTAGAGAATAGAAGAAGGCACTGATTTTTCAGTCAGACCTTATAAACATGATATTTGCTTTGCTGAACTTGCTTCAATGAGCTGCAGATAAATAGCCTGAAAGTAGGAAGAGGAATACTGATGTGTCTTAAATACCAGGGGCCTGAATTCTTTTTTTCAGCTGCATGGCTCCAACCCTTACTAACTTCAAAGAAAGTTGTATCTATGTAATTATCTGCAGAATTCTATTTGAGATCTATTGCATTCTTAATATTAATGGGAAAAAGACAGACTAGGCAAAGAAAAGCCATGAATTGCATTCTACCCTGTGTTTGCATACATACTGAAAGGGAGAAAAGTCTAAAGCACTGCAATAAGTGTATAAGGGGTGTAAATCAGGATCTGCAGAAATGCCTGTTCACCAAAGCACCCCATGGGATGACAAGGTCAAACTGTTATAAACTTCTCCAAGACTGTTTCAGGCTGGACATAAGGAAGAACTTCTTTACTGTCCGAGCCCCCAAGGCCTGGAACAGACTGCTGCTAGAGGTGGTGCAAGCACCTACTCTGGATTCCTTTAAGAGTCAATTGGACGTTTATCTTGCTGGGATCCTACGACCCCAGCTGACTTCCTGTCCCTGGGGCAGGGGCCTGGACTCGATGATCTTCTGAGGTCCCTTCCAGCCCTAATGTCTATGAAATGTATGAAATTGCTGGACTGATGTCAGGAAATACATATCAGTCCCAGATCAATTACAGGTTGCAGGTGTCCAGAAATAATTAAAAGGAATTGCCATAAATTGAGTATTATATGTCTATGAAGGGAGGAGGAAACGAGAGAAGAAAAACTAAACTAAAATAATCAAATGTTTAAAAGTATAAATGAAAACAGGTATCTGCAGCTCAGAGGCACTTGCCAGGAGACATTGGTGGTCAGAGGGCCACCAGCGAAGGAAGTACCATTGCCAAGAGCCCACGGTCACCCTCTTGAAGTGGGACAGAGAAAACCCCACCTGGCACCGGAAAAGTATTGAGACTCTGGGATGATTGGAGGACAGTGTTTACAGCCCAGGGGGACTGTATTTCTTTTTCTTCCACCCTTTTTTTTCTTTGTCTTCTGCATTTAAGTTAACTGCCTAACTGAGGGTGAGGACAGCAAAAGGTGCCCTGAGTTATAGGGGAAGCTAGGGCAGATAGCCTAATGAAGCACAAGTCCCCATGACTGACTGTGGGTCTTGGGACTGGGACTTAGAAGGACAGTTTCCTTGTATTATTTTTCTTTTGTGTGATTGTCAATTAACACAAACTAGGTTGCTAGAAGGTATACTCATACCAGATGAGCAAGGGACCCAGCTCCCAGAAAACACCCAATGGGAAAAGAATTCTAGGTGTGGTAGGGCTGGGGTTTAGGGGAGAAGGAGCCCCATAAACAGACTTTACACCAGACTGGAGCAATCTCCCTGTGCAACCAACTCCCCATTGAAGAAAAAGCAAAGTCATGGCAGGTGAGAACAACTGACAGTGGAATATTAGGGAGGGGACATCCGTGCTTCCTTATCTGGATGATGCACACAGGGAATATGTCAACCAAGAAGGGGGCCAGGACCCTATAACACCTACTCACAACACCTTGCCACCTAAGCGTGCCTAAGGGTGCTGCACTTTAACAATGATGTGGAAAAGCTTGAGAGAGTCCAGAGAAGAGCCACCCATATGATCAGAGACTTGCAAGCAAGCCATAAGAGGAAAGGCAGAGGGACTTGGGCCTCTTCAGCCTAAAAAAGAGAAGGCTGAGATGGGACTTGGTAGCAGCTTACTGCTACATCAGGGGAATACATCAGGGCCTCAGCAAACAACTGTTCACCAGGGCACCCGTGGGGAAAACCAGGAGTAATGGCCACAAACTCCTGGAAGACCGTTTCAGGCTTAACACTAGGAAGAACTTCTTAACAGTTAGGGTGTCCAGACTGTAGAATAAACTCCCTCCAGAGGTGGTACAATCACCTACCCTGGAAATCTTCAAGAAGAGACTGGACAGTCACCTTGCTGGGATTACCTGAACCCAGTTGTCCTTCCTGCCTAGTGCAGGGGGGTGGACCTGATGATCTTGTGAGGTCCCTTCCCACCCCCTTACAATCTATGTCTATGAACTGTTCTTCAGGTAGTTGAAGGCTGCTATTAAATCCCATCTCAGTCTTGTCTTCTGCAGACTAAATAAGCCCAGTTCCCTCAGCCTTTCCTCATAAGTCATGTGCCCCAGCCCCTTCACCATTTTGTTGCCCTCTGCTGGACTCTCTCCAATCTGTCCATATCCTTTCTGTAGTGGGGGTGGGGGTGAGGGGGAGCAAAACTGAACACAGGACTCCAGATGTGGCTTCACTAGTATTGTATAAAGAGGAATAATCATTTCCCTGGACCTACTGGCAACACTCCTACCAATGCAGTCCAGTATGCCATTAGCCTTCTTGGCAACAAGGGTACACTGTTGATTCATATTCAGTTTATTGTCCACTGTAACCCCTAGGTCCTTTTTGCTGGCTGCTGCCCAGCCAATCAGCCTCCAGCCTGTACTGGTGGATGAGATTGTTCCATCCTAAGTGCAGGACTTTGCTCTTGTTCTTATTGAACAACATGATATTTCCTTTGGTCCAATCCTCTGATTTGTCTAGGTCACTCTGAATCCTTTCCCTACCCACCAGTGTATTTGCTACTCCCCCCAGCTTGGTGTCATCTGCAGACTTGCTGATAGTGCACTCTGTGCCGTCTTGCAGGTCGCTAATGAAGATATTGAACAAAACCAGGCCCACAACCGATCCCTGGGGCACTCCACTTGAAACCAACTGCCAACTAGACATTGAGCCATTGATTACTAGCCTTTGAGCCCAATGGTCAAGTCAGTTTTCTATCTACCTTACAGTTCATTCAACTAGCCCATACTTGCTTAGCTTGGTTGTGGGAGACTGTATCAAAAGCTTTGCTAAAATTAAGGTATGCCACATCCACTGGTGTCCCCGTGTCCACAGAGCCAGTCATCTCATCATAGAAGGCAATCAGGTTGGTCAGGCATGACTTGTCCTTGGTAAATCCATGATGACTATTTCTAATCACCAAGTGCTTAGAAATGGATTCCTTGAGAATCTGCTCCACGATTTTTCCTGGAACTGAGGCGAAACTAACTGATCTGTAGTTCTCTGGATCCTTCTTTTCCTTTTCTTAAATATGGGTATTGTGTTTGCCCTTTTCTAATCATCTGGGACCTCTCCCAATCATGAGTTTTCAAAGATGATGGTCAGTGGCTCTACAACCACATTAGCTACTCTCTCAGCATTCTCAGGCACATCCTGTCCAGCCCCATGGACTCGTATATGCCCAGCTTTTCTAAATAATCCCTAATCTGCTCTGGCCCTTAGTTGGTCATTCTCTGCTTCAAGGGCAAGATTCTTTACCTTGAAGTGGGCTGCTGCTTGCCTGAAGTTGCAGTGTCATTGGAGTCTGTCAGAAGCCAGCTTCTCCCAACTCCTGATGTTGGCATTTGTTTTCTTGAGGTACAGGAAAACCCAGAAGGTAGACGAAGCAATAGAACTGAACACTGAATGGAAGCATTATGAAGAGTGGAGGCCACTTGAATCTGAATATTTAAACAAGTCATTGGCCTGATTTTCAGATTTGTATATTGAAGACTGGCCAAGTTTTATTTCCTTTTAGGTTCCAGGATTAAAGTGTTATGTATCTGTATCTAGAACCAGCGGCATCAAAGCCTATTTCTGCTCTTAGGGGATTTCATGTTGCTCCCAATAATTATCATGAGACCACCATATACCAGGGCTTTCTTAGGGCTTAATTTGTTCCCAAAGCACCATCTTGACCAAGTCAAAACTTCCTGTTATTTTAGAGATTACATGTGCACACATACTAACAGATAATAAAGCCAATAGATAACATTGTCACAGCCTGCATCTGAAGATTTTAATAAAGTACTGAAGATATGACACTGGTCTCATATATCAGCATTAACTTGGTTGAATGGCTCCCATGACCCTTTGTTTGTCTATAAATCATAGTCGACAAAGATGTAACAGGGCAATCAGATTAGTCAGTGTACATTTAATTAAGGGCAGAACTTTTCAAGTTGCTATTTATAAATTGGCAGAAGACATTTCTCATACTATAGAAAATTACAGCCCAGGTCATTGTTTATGGATTAGATTAAGATTTTTTTTCTGGACTATATATTTAACAAACTTGATTTTCTTGTGCTTTTTATACTAGAAATATGTTTTATATTTTCTCACAGAAAAGCAGAACAAATAATCCACTCTCATGGACTGTGTGTAGTGTTTAATGGGGATTTGATAGGAACTTGAGAATATGCAGTATTTCTATTGTTTCACATATCATTACAAAAATTTTTGTCATGAATACCACTAAAATATTTCAAAGTTTTATTGTAGGTCTTGTTTGTATCTTATGCCAAACAGTATGTCCCAAAACGAATTTCCAATGCCATTTTAACATAAAAATATTAAATATAGAGACTTTTTTTCTAAAATTTAAATAAATTGCTACCAAGAAGAATGAAAATTGCTCATATGAGCCTGCCAGATTATAAAAGCCTGCACCCCTAACTGAAAGTTATATGAGGTGGATGTGTAGTGCCTAGCCCAATGAGCTCATAAGCTCTGCTTATAGTCCTTAGATATTGCTCCAGTTTAATATAAATAATACTATTTGGATCATGTTTAGTTTTTTGTTGCTAAATTCATCAAGCAAGAGATTTTACAGGGAGCTCTCTTTTCCCCCTGTTCCTCTCCAGTTCATTATTCTATATGGTAGTAGGGTTTTTTTTAAGCCTCAATTTGGGGAGATTTCAAGAGGAGATGTATAACCAGTACTATCTAATATATGTAAAGTGCACATTAAATAGTGCAGATTTCGAAAAGGAATCAACAGTGGGAATCATCACCAAATGGCCATGGATTTCCTAACTTCTAAGAACAATACGGAGCTTATTGAACAATAATCACCTGGGTGATTACTAAACTGCCATAATTTTAGGTTTTTAGGAACAGGTTAGGTAATGATCTTCCTGAACTGGCTCAGGTATACTCTTGCAGCAGAAAGATGGACAAGATAACCTCTTGAAGTCCCTCAAACTTATTTTCTATTATTCTATGTTGTTAGTTGTGTTCTTCAGGGGCTAATACTAAGTTTAAGGCTGTTCCTCTGTTTTACCAATTATTTGCAAGCACATTTAAAATTTCCATTGATAAAATTTGCAGATGATGTATGGATTGGTAGACTGATAAATAATGGTAAAGGTAGTAGAGAAGTCCTACAGAATGAACTGTATTATTTAGGGTAATCTGGATCCATTCAAACAGTTTGTTTTAATACCATCAAATACAAAGCCATGCTGCCCATACCTGCAGAATGAGGGACTGTATCCTGGGGAAAGCAGTGACTGAAACAGATTTAGGAGCATGAGTAGACAATCAATTGAATGCAAGCTCCCAATATGATGTGGTAGCAAAATGAACAAATGTGATTTTTGGATTTGCAGTTACATGCAGGAATAGAAAGGTGATTTTTGCCTCAGATTGTGGCACTGGCAAGACGTACATGAGAACTACATCCAGTTCTGCTGTCATTTTAAATGGCATGTTGAAAAACTGAAGAGGATACAGAAAAGAACAAGGGAAATGATTTAAGTGCTGGAAATATGCCTTATAGTGAGAGATACAGAACATAAATTGTTTACTATATCACAAAGAAGATGGAGAAGTGACTTGAATACAGTAGGAAAATATCTTTATGGAGAGAAAACAACTGGTACTAAAGGGCTTCTTATTGTGGAAAAGGAGGCATGTCAAGACCAGTCACTGGGAAGTGAAGTCAGACAAATCAAATTGGAAATAAGGCAGAGGACAAGATCCAGACAGACACCTGGAGATGTCTCCAGGTTACGTGTCACAATACCCAAAAAATTAGATACCTGGCCCCAGGAAGGTAATTCGAAGAAACAAGGTTAGGCATTTCTGAAAAGTGAGGTAGCATCCTACAGCAAGCAAATAGGAAAAACTAAGAACAGGGTATATCTGACCTCCAGCCATCCTCTGGATTCTAGGTACCTGCTCAGACATGTAAATTAAGGTCCTTTGTTCACTCAGGATCTAAACCAGAGTACTATGCTAGAGTAGGCTGCTTGCAGACTTTAAAAAAATCAAACCAAACAAACAAACACACATTTTACCAGAAGCAGCAGAGCATTGCTTTGACAAGGCTCTGAAGCATCTGTATAGATCACATGCTTCGGTGGGGCTTTTTGGTCCACAACACAGGTCCACAATTTCAGCACCTTCATGCCTCAGCCAACCCCTCCATTGCGTGACACCACCTTGCCTGAGCAGCCCTGAAGCAAACTTTGTCCCAGCTCAAATTGCTGCTGTCCTGGGTGCATGTCTAGACGCTGCACCCAGGAATTTACTCTGGCTCAAAGTGCTCTGGAGTTTATTGCTTCAGATTAGTTACATGTGTAGATACACCCATTGTGACTAACCACTTGGATACCATAAAAAGTTATAGATTTTCCATGTCTTAGATTTGCAAAAAGGCATCCAGTTTCGATTTGAAAGACATACATTAGTTAAACAGAAGTTACTAGGATCAATACACTGGAGGGTAGGTGACATTCAGTGGCTTGTGGTACTTTGGATATTTAGGGCAGATGATTCAATGGCCCTTTCTGGCCATTAGCTTTATACATACCTTTGGCGACCACTCCAACAACTATAGTCAACCATTCCATCTTCTGTAATTTACTCCTATGATTTTGCTCTATTTTAAGAAAATGAATCATAAAAACAGCCTTTGCAAATACAGAATTGAAATGAATATCTTAATATTTGCTTTTAAATACTAGAAGAATATGAAGGAACTCAGAATAACAGCCTGTCAGCCACATTTAAGCCTTGTGTCTCTATCTGGGGTTCATTCTATGATTTTTGCATATGGAATCAGTCATGTTGTCCAAGTATTGGAAAGATTCACCAGCTCCTCTGAATTGTTTTTCAATTTTGTTCTTTTTTGATTGCAATTCCTTGTTACTAATTAGATCATGTCAGCTTTTCTCTTATAATGCACCAGAAGTGTCATCAGTTTATAATTTGTCAAGGCTCCCTGAAACTTCTTTTAATTGCTTTGGTAAGTTTAATGTCTTTGCATGGAGTCCCCTGTGTAAAATGCATGCTATTGATCAAAGTTCTCCTCATGTTAAGTGCAAATTTCAAGTTATAGTAGTTAGATAAAAATCCAGAAATACAATCTTCCTGAAAGTTCTACTGGGTGTCATTAAAAATCCTGCTCCTCTCCCTCCCTCCCAATCATCAAGCTAGGAGACTAATGGTAGTTACAGAAGAATTTCTGAACTCCCGGAGTTTGCTTTAGAATTGTGTTAAATGTTTCTTCTTTCCCTCATCTTTTTCCTGTTATTTTCATTCTGCAAGCAAGAGGAATTCTTTTCAGACACAGAATCAAATGCATTCAGCTCAAATGCATTCGTTCTATACTGATTAGTAGGGCTGTGTGAAATTTCACTGCCAGTTTTGTTTTGACGCTGTTTAGACTTGTTTCAAGGTCGAAACAGCAAAATCGAAATGAAACAGATATAGTTGAAACATCCTCAAAACAAAACCCCTGCACCTATCTCCTTGAAACTTGGCAGGCTTTGTGGCCTGCACAGGGGCTAGCATCCCTGCAGTTTTCACCCTACTGTGGCTTAACACATACATGTGACCTGAGTTTTGCTTTCAAGAGTTTGGGGTGCAGTTTGTCTGAATCCCCTGAACCTCTATCCTTGAAACTTGGCAGGCTTCATGCCCGTAGAAGAGGTTACCATTCCTGTAAGTTTCATCAAAATCAGGCTAGACATGACAAAGTTATAGGCTGTTTTGTCCTTCCCCATTATATCCTATGGGCGAAACGTCCAAACAATTTCACCGTTTCAATGGAACACAATGGAATGGAACGGAACAGCTGTTTTGAATTGAAACAAAATTCGAAATGGAAAACTGTTCCATCACAATACTGATCGAAATGGAATGCTGCCATTTCGCACAGCCCTATTGATTAGGGTCATCAAGCTGGTCAGTTGACTGGTCAAATATTGTCAGTTAACCGCATATATTTTTTTGACTGGTGAAATATTGTAGCAATTTTACAAAAAACTTACTTTTTTTGTACTTTCCTTGACAGAAATATTATTTTTTAATTTTCTTTTAAACATTTTTTTAAAAGATAACGACTTTCTCATCAAGTTTGAGTGTTTGCCTTTTAGTTGCTTTTAAGGTACAGGCAGTCCTTGGACTTACGACACAATTGGTTCCTGAAAACCACGTCTTAAGTCAAAACATTATAACTCAGAACCAATTTTCGCATAAGAAACAATGTTATAAATGGGGGATTGGTTCCTGAACCAAGGCCTGATACCCTATTTTCACCAAAAATACCCCAGAATTTTGTACTCGATCAATTATAGATGAGTAATATAGCTGCATTAATGTATTTATATTGTATTTATGTTGTAAATAGCCATCATATTGATTTGGAAGGACTTCTTTGAGGTGACTTTGCAGGACTTTTTGAAAGGCTCTCGGTTGGCTCTTTTGAAGGGTTCTTGGCTTGAGTCTTTTCAGGAGTCTTGGCTGCAGGTTTTTTCTGGAGTCTTGTCTGCTTTCTTAAAAAAAGTGTCCAAGGAAATTTGGACAGATGTTCTCCAGGGAGATGAGTGATGCAGCAAATTTGTTTGCTGGCAAGGCATCACATCAGATCAAAAAATTGTAAGTCGAGGACTGCCTGCATAGTCATTGACTGATATATTTTGGGTGTCTTTAAGCAATTTTTTTGTCTACATTTAAGGAAGCTTGCCAATTTTCCCAGCCTAGGACAGATCTACTACTACAACCAGCTGTCTTGCAGGGCACTCCACATAAAGCTTAAGCAAAACAGCCAATCAAAATAGTTCCTCTACCTACCCTGAGCAGGTATTCCCAGAGACTGCTTCCTGTCAATTCCCAGCCTTCCATTGCAGATTTGTGTCTCCATTTTGGATATCTTCCTCCCCTTTATTAAGAATATGAACTATTTTTAAGGTGCACCTGATAAATGCCAAGCTGATTGGCAGTAAGCAGCAAGCCTTCTAGTCTTTAAAGGGGCAGGCCATTATGTTACAATATCTAAGACAAAACACAGACTGCTAAGAAGCAGCTCAGAGGGCTTGAATAAAAAAGCATTTGATGATCACTGCTATGCTTTTGATGATGATGAAGCTCTGAAGACGTCTCTTTTACAAGGATGTCCAACTTGTCAATCTTCACTTCTACTCTTTAACCAGAAAGCACAGGAACCTCTCTCCTTCAACCTCAGGATGCCTGTACAGGTGCTCTGAAGGTGTGAGGGGGGTGCTTTAATTAGAGCTGCTCTAGGGAGCTGCTCTAATTAAAATGTCTGCAGTGTCATGTATATTCAATGTCCTGCACTTCAAAATGGTGGCAGGGGCGCCTTAAAGCTTGTCGAATAAGCTTTAGCTGAAGTGCCTCCACCACCATTTTGAAACGTGAGGATGCTGAATTCATGAGACATGGAGGCTGCTGGAACATGTTAATTAAATGCTCCAGCAGACTCAATCAAGTCTCTGACACGCTGTGATTAAAGGCATTCCACATGTCTACAGGCACCCTCAGTTCCAACATAGCCTATTCGCTAGTGGTCACGACAATTATTTGGGAACTGAGAGATGCCCTTTTGAATCCCCTCAGCCAGAGGTGGATATTGACTCACATCCTTGCTGCAGGAGCTAACCCACTAAACTATCCTCCTTCTGGCCTCTCATTTAAAATAACCCCCTCCCCAAAACAAACAAACAAACAAGTGAAAGAGGATAAAAAAACCAAACAACCAACCAAACAGAAAAGGTCTGACCCTTCCTTGATTCTAGAAAGAAAGGTCTATGAATCCCAAGAGGAGAAGCAGCTCCCTGAGTCCTAGAGTAGCATGCAATTTCTGCAGCATATCTTATGGGCTAGTTTAGGCAGTCTGCTGGGGTAGTGTACTGGCTTTTGTGAATCTCACTCTCATACATTGCACTGGAAACCTAGAAACCTATTTCAGAGCAGCAGATTTTGCTGCAATGGCAAGGTTTTTACATCTCTGGATTTTACTTTTAGCCTGTTTGGGCTCCCCAGCTCTCTTGTTGGCATGACAAAAACATGACATTCTCCTCTTTTTTTAATAAAAGATATTTACATTGACTGATACTAATAGCTAGCATTTCTTAAACCATTTTTAAACTAAGTTTTATATGTATATACATATTTTAGAGATCTAGAGATGCTCACAAAAAGGAAAAAAAATATCCCCACTCTCTTCTGAAAAAATGAATGGCATTTTTCTACAATGGTGCTGATTAAACACAATACGTCCATATATCTGAAAGAAAAGGTTCAACCTACCTGGTTAAACAGAGATCAAATAGCTTTCCTGGGTACTACTAGTATCTGAGTTCCCACAATCTGCAGAAGATCTAAACTCCTCAGACTGTAAACCTGGGCTACAGAAGATGGACACAATTACTCAACCATGACAGCTCATATCCTTTCCCACTCTCTTATTATTATACCCAGTTAAACTCTTTTACCATATGTACAATTTGTAATCTTATTGTTCCCCTCAGCTTAATCAAATACTAGATTAAATAGTTCACAGGGCCCAGGTAACTGATCATCTATATGACATAGGTCCTATGAAATGGAGCTGGAGCTAGTTATCATTGGAATAGTGCTCAAACCACCTCACTTCCTCTTAATAACCTTAAATTTACATTACACATAACGGATTAAATTATAAAAGCCAGTACTACTTCATATAAGAGATGTCTCCAGGAACACGAACAATCATCCAAGGGTATCTTTGGCTTTTCTTAATGGATCTGAATTCACTAGAAAAAGGGTGCATTTATATAATGTTAACTAACTCAGATTTAAATTCTATTATATGCAAGGTGGTTGTCATTTTAATACACTGTAAAAAATCCTCGACTCTATTAGAGTTGAGCCTGTCCAGCTAACACATATTAAAACCCAAATGACTTTTATAAAACAGTATTTAGCATGCATTAGCCAACATGTTCAGGGTGAAGTTTGACGTCACACTTAGACCATACTAAATCTATGGAATTTAAAGTGGCATTATAGTTAGAATGAGCTGTGAGCAGCCACGTGCTAAAAGTGAATACCATTCCTTACCTACACAGCTCTGACTTGCTATTAGAGGGCTGGCAAACAGGGGCATAGCAAGAGGCCAGGACATCTGACCCTTATGCCTGCCTAGGTGGTGAGGGGTACTGGGAGGTGGTGAGGGGTCCATCCTGGGATACTGAAGGACTGCAAATGGCTCGTTTTATCATCCTAAAGCATGCTGAAATGAGTCTATCATGAGCTAGGTAGCATGGGCCAGACTTAACCCTCACCTGAAGTAGTGTAACGTTGAGGCACTCAGAGGGAATACAGCACAAGTTAACAAGCTTAAACATACAGACATTTGTATTTTAAGTGCACTTAGTATGGTCTAAGTGTAACATGTCAGTTCACCCTTAAAACCCCACTTTTTTCCAAGTCAAAATAAGATGGGAGCAAAGGATCTTATATTCTCTGGGACTCAGTACATTTTGGAGTACTATCTCCAGTACGCTCCATAAATTGTGGAGTTAGTGGAATAATTTCTTGGTCCTACTGTATCATATGGAAAGAATGGGCTATAAACAGCTGTTCCATGCACTAGGGACAAACATTACAAATAAACCAGTTTAAGTGATCAGGAACTGCTTTAAACCTGTAACAGAACAGGTTCTGTGCATCTAAACATTCAGTGAACCTAAACCAGTTTCAAAATGGCTGAAACCGGTTTGAGATAAACCTGGTTGAATGTAGTATCAGACTTAACTGATTTGGCTCAAACCAGTTTATTCAATGTCTGTCCCAAGTGCCTTGCTGGTTTAAGATAACCCAGACACCTCAAGCATCCCAGCATGCTCTCTGGGTTGGCGGAGCTTTGCCCTCTGCTCCAGTGAGCTGAGCTGGACCCTTCCCTCTGCTCTCTAGCTGGAGCAGGGGCAGGATGTGGCCAGACGCTGGCCTGCCATGGCCCCTAAGGCAAATTCCTCCCTATGTCCCCTCTCTCCCCACCCCCCTACACTGGCAAATCCTGGGGACCGCAGCTGGGGTTTGCCAACCCCAGTTGCACCTCCACGGCTTGCCTGCAGCCAGGCAGGGATGGAGTTAATTCCTTCCTCTGTTCCATCTCTCCCTTGGAGCCCCTGGGGGTTTGGCTGCAGTTTCTTTGGCGTGGGAAAGAATTAATTCCACAATGTGTCCTGGGGTCGGGGGTGGGGGAGGAGAAGGGAGACAGGCAAGCTAGTCCCCAGGGTGAAGATCCAAGCCCTGAATCTGTGAGCCCAGAGCTAAGACATGCAGGACCAGACTGAGAGGTAGGGAGTGTTGGCAAAGACCTGACAATCATTACATGTGCTGAAGATGCAGTTAAGGGAAGTTGCAGACAGCTTCACCAAAGAATGTAGAGGGCTACATTTACATTATAAAGCAGAATGTGTAAAAGTTGGGAATACCTTAACAAAGCCTTTATGAATGCCTGGCTGTAAAGACAAACTCTGCCCTCAGGATTAGTAAAACTAACTCTTGTCTTCCTGGTTTATATTTGAAATTAAACTAAGTTGTGTATGCTGTGTTTTACTGGGCTGTATCTTAGGTTAGGCAAAGATTTTTGGTAGTTCCCTGTTGTATGCTTTGCAAATTGCTGTGGTCAGTACATGTTTGCTTCAGAGAAAGGTCTTTTTTCCCATCCCCACTCCTCAGTCTGGCAGCAGCAGTGCTCGTCTCATGCTGTTGGCTGGCATCCCGTGTGTTGTGCCAGCCTTGGCTGGTGCCTGGCCACACCCCTTCAGCTCCAGCAGAGAGGGGTGAGAGCCTTGATGGGGTGTCTCTGTTCACTGCCCTTTGGCAGTGGCTGGCAGGCACACTCTAGCATCCCCCAGCTTCTGGGTTGAGCCATTGCAGGCATGTGGCTGTATTTCCTGATTTAACAGACAATGTCTGTCCAGCTATTAATCAGTTTAAGCTGCACAGCTTAGACTAACCTCCAAAGAGTGCATCAATTCAGGCTTGGGGTTTTTGAATGCCTGTCCTTAGCCCTGAAGGGACTAAGGACTAAACGAGAAATGAGCTTGATAATTACTCTAGAAGAAGACTCAGATGACACAGAAATGAACTCAGCATAAACATATTCAGAGATTTTTCTCATTATTCAGATACAAAAGGACAAGAGTGAGTTTTATTATTTGTGTTGTGTATAGTCAATTTCATTCCACAATTCTCTGCACTCTGGGGTTCTGTCAGAAGTGTCTGAATTAGTTCATTTTAATATTATGTTTATGCAATGAGAATTCTTTCATTAAGTATATTGGGAAAATTACTTCCGACAGAAGAGGCAACCCCATGCTAAGGAAGAAATGATTTTAATAAATAAGAATTCATCTACTACAGTACTTGCCAGGATTTTTTTTTATAGGAGTGGGTATTAGATGCTAGGGACTCTCTTCATTACACAAGTTGGATTATACCTTCCAATATGCACATTTATCTGAGTGTCAGATGAAAGTACAGTTGGAACCATGATGCATGAGTCAAATGTCAAGCAGGAATTAACTCTCAAAGGAGAAAACACATGTGTTAAAATGCATCAGTCCAAGTCTCATGAGTCTTTTAAGCTGACATTTGATTTTAGAAGTTTCTGTGCATTAATGGAATATTAAAGAGGCTGTACAACACTCTCGAGTGAGCATTCAATGGACAACAAGGACTTGGTCACACATGCAGGCACATGGGCTTGCAGCAGCTCAAAAAGGAGTGACACAAATTTGGATTTTTGTCTCAGTGCACATGCCTGGACATGCACTGTGGTGTGGGGCAATTTCTGTCACTTGGGGCAAAATAACCCTGCCCAGCTCCTACTGGATCTGCAGCCAGGGGGAGCTAGAGCCTGGGGCCAGCACCTGTGCTGGCCTCAGCAGTATAAAACGCTGCCCTGGTGATCAGCTCAGGCACACATGACCCTTGAGTGCGCCAGGCTGCAGCCCCTCCACCTTCAGAGCCTCCTCTTGAGGTTCTGGTTGAATTTCACACCCCACCTTTTTGTTTTTGGTCATCCCATCTGCAGCCCCACCAAGTCCCAGGACTTGCTGGTCAACTTCCTCCTGGCCCTGGCCAAGTGGGCCCTGTATTTGACCAGGAAGGAGTCTCTGGCTGGGAAGGTGCCCGGAGACTGTGGGGCCGCTTTCCTCTCACTTGTCCATGCATGTCTCAGGGTGGAGCACCAGTGGGTGGCATCCACCGACTCCTTGGATGCCTCTGAGAACTGGTGGGTGTGGCCTGTGGTGCTCTGCTCGGTGTCCTCCCTCAGGCGCACTTATTTTCACATTTTGACCCTTTGATGCACACAACACACCTATCCTGGTTTTTTCATTAGTTGTCCCATGTATTTTGTTGTGTCACCCATTAGCCCCATACATTAGAAGCTATTAGCTAACCATGTGGGCGTCAGAGCCCACGATAATTGCATGATACAAATAGTCAGGAGCTTCTGGTGCCTGGCCAATTAGTATCTGGGGACACTACCCCCTGTGCCAGCTGGACTGCTGAAACAGCCCTGAGGGTTCTCTTCACTGTCTACCCACAGCAGCAGTCTGGCAGTGGGGGCTGCTGCCTGACTATGACCTGCTGCCATCTGCAACAGCATGTAGCCCCAAGGCTGCGCACCTGCCAGACCCAGACAGGGACCGAATGGCCACAGCTGAGGCCCAAGGCTGTAGGCCTGCCAGACCTGGACAGGGACCACACAGCTGCAGCAGAGGCATCTGTACCTCTCAGCTAGCTACTAGTGGGCTGTGGCTGCACAGTTGGCCTTTGTGCAGCATTACTGCAATGTGTGCCACTGCCCTACCATCTGGGCAGCTTTCGCCCAGAAGATGTTCTCAGTGTGATAGCCTGTTTTTAATAGATTCATCGATTCATAGATGTTAGGGTCGGAAGGGACCTCAATAGATCATCGAGTCCGACCCCCTGCATAAGCAGGAAAGAGTGCTGGGTCTAGATGACCCCAGCTAGATACTCATCTAACCTACTCTTGAAGACCCCCAGGGTAGGGGAGAGCACCACCTCCCTTGGGAGCCCGTTCCAGACCTTGGCCACTCGAACTGTGAAGAAGTTCTTCCTAATGTCCAATCTAAATCTGCTCTCTGCTAGCTTGTGGCCATTGTTTCTTGTAACCCCCGGGGGCGCCTTGGTGAATAAATACTCACCAATTCCCTTTTGTGCACCTGTGATGAACTTAAAGGCAGCCACAAGGTCGCCTCTCAACCTTCTCTTGCGGAGGCTGAAAAGGTCCAGTTTCTCTAGTCTCTCCTCGTAGGGCTTGGTCTGCAGGCCCTTGACCATACGAGTTGCCCTTCTCTGGACCCTCTCCAGGTTATCCGCATCCTTCTTGAAGTGTGGCGCCCAGAATTGCACGCAGTACTCCAACTGCGGTCTGACCAGCGCTCGATAGAGGGGAAGTATCACCTCCTTGGACCTATTCGTCATGCATCTGCTGATGCACGATAAAGTGCCATTGGCTTTTCTGATGGCTTCGTCACACTGCCGGCTCATGTTCATCTTGGAGTCCACTAGGACTCCAAGATCCCTTTCCACCTCTGTGCCACCCAGCAGGTCATTCCGTAGGCTGTAGGTGTGCTGGACATTTTTCCTCCCTAGGTGCAGCACTTTGCATTTCTCCTTGTTGAACTGCATCCTGTTGTTTTCTGCCCACTTGTCCAACCTATCCAGGTCTGCCTGCAGCTGTTCCCTGCCCTCCGGCGTGTCCACTTCTCCCCATAGCTTTGTGTCATCTGCAAACTTGGACAGAGTACATTTGACTCCCTTGTCCAAGTCGCTGATGAAGACATTAAAGAGTATCGGTCCAAGGACCAAGCCCTGCGGGACCCCACTGCCCACACCCTTCCAGGTCGAGACCGACCCATCCACCACGACTCTCTGGGTGCGGCCCTCTAGCCAATTCGCCACCCACCGGACTGTGTAGTCATCCACGTCACAGCCTCTAAACTTGTTCACCAGTATGGGGTGGGATACCGTATCGAAGGCCTTCCTGAAGTCTAAGTATACAACATCCACCCCTCCTCCTGTGTCCAGGCGTTTCGTAACCTGGTCATAGAACTGTTTTGAACTGTCAAAGCATGTCCTCCTGGTCCCAAGTGGCCAGGACATCAGCCACCTCCAGCTGGGTCCCGGGTGCCAGCCCTGAGCAGGCTCCTCTGCTTGGGTCCTGGCACTTGCCTCACTAGCAGGAATTCTGGTGTTTCCTATTTAAAAACTGACAAATCTCTGATAGAAAAATCCCAAATTCATTCTTTAAAATACCCCCAAATCCATGTTCCACAATTAGGACAAAAATCCACTGTGTGTGTGTGTAATCCTGCTGGGCAGAGTTAGATAGATAATAGAGAGAGATTGATCAGTTGGGCAATATTTAATTGTTATAGGTACACTGTTAAATCAGTTTGGAAGTCTACCAGTGTCTCCAATATCATAATAAAATAAATTCTAAATATCTATATGTTTTGATGTTTGGTTTTGGTTTTCTTATCACATGATGGTTGTGAGATAGGGGGATGTGGGGTTTATAGGAGTGGGGTGTGGGGGGATGTGGGTGGGTGTAGAGGAATGTGGGGGGATGCAGGTTGGTGTGTGAGTAGGTGGGGGGATTCTAGAGGCACTGTGGGTGTGCGGGCACTGTGTGTGGGGGGCTGCTCAGTGGGGTGGCTTCCCTGCCCCCCACAGGGGACATTCCCCCCCCACAGCACATGGACTTCCCCCGTCACAGGGTCCCAGCTCCCCAGCAGGGTCCCAGTCCACCCCTCTGCAGGGCCAATATGCCCCTCCACCCCCACAGGACCCAGAGCGTATGTACATCAGCAGCAAACTTTGGGGCGCCCAGGCCCTCCTGGCAGAGCCCCCTTGCGCATCATGGGGCAGCATGTTCAGCCCTGGCTGCCTGGCACCCGGCACTGTTACATTGCATGGGCCCAGCCCAATTCGATGTAGTGCCGTGCACCTTTGAGCACCTTTGAGCCACTCAGGCTGTCACCCAGGGCACTGTGCCACTCTCAGGGACTGCATGTCACACCTGACTGGGTCTTGCCTGTACGGAAGCAGCCCGGCCTGACAGCATGCAGGGCTCATGCAGGCAGGACCCAGCCCAGTGTGACACATGGTCCCTTTGAGTGGTGCAGGGCCCTGGGTGACAGCCTGAGCGGCCTGGAGCTGTCCAAAGGGGAACAGCACCATGCTGAGCTGAGCTGGGCCTGCATGATGGTGCATAGGCAGTGCTGGGTGCTAGACAGCCAGGGCCAAACCATGCTGCCCTACACCATGTGAGGGGGGCTGTACCAAGAGCTTTCTGAGGGCCTCTGTTGCTGCAGGGGGGGGACTGTGGGCCATTCAGGGGACAGGCAAGGGACCATCCCCTCCAGAGCAGCCCCCACCTTACCTCAGTCCCTCTCTCCCCATGTGTCCGGCACCCACACAGCCCTGGCTCCAGTCCTCCAACCACCAGTCTCTACTTTCCTGTGGACAGAGCTCAGGTCCAGCACTGCTTCTTGCCCTGCACTTCCTGCAGTGTGCTGCAGCACAGGGGCAAGAAGCACCATAGAGATGCTCTGGCCACCTACCAGAGTGTCTCTTTGGAGGACTTGAGCCTCTGGTTGCCTCAGGGTATGGTCCTGAACCATGTCCTGCCCCGCCTTTTTTTCTGCAGGTTTTGTTTTTGATACCTGTAAATCCAGGTATCAAATTTTGAGCCTGCACTGTATGTTTCTTTGTTCCCAGCATGCCTCTTGCCACATCTCAAATGGCTTCAAGACATGGCAAGAAGCACATGTGGGCTCATCTGGATGCACCCCAAAGGGCTATTTTATGTCATTGATCCTTTCCATGTGAAAAAAGATCAGAGTATAAAAATTAAACGACACTAATACTGTGTCTTGCATATACATGTGAATGAGTATTGAAAAAACTGATTCAGGATGAAATAAACTACCTTTTAAATATATATTCTGGCAATACTGCTTCTTCTATCTCTTTAAATGAGGTCCTGCAGAGTAAACATTGCTTCAGGTAAACCTGGAATTTCAAGATCTTATGAATGCTACTTTTTCATCTCAAGGGAAAATAGTTTAGAAACAAATTATGAGGTGCCTGTTAAAGGAAAAAAAAGATTTAATTGTGAAAAAGAGCAGATCTACCATCACCATATTGAGGTGGGATAAACACAGGGGGGCCTTTATGCCCCTCTGTTTTTTGCAAGAAAAATATAATAAGTATTATAATTTCTGTTACAAGGTTGTCAGAGCAAAATTAGTACATGGTGTGCTCTGAGATGTGGATTGTTCAGAACTTACCGATGCCTGAAATCAGAATGAAATGAAATGCTAGAATCAGGAGGTAGGCTGAGAGAGACTGATTTGCAGCTACCAAGTTGTCAATAATGTCAGTATTATTTAGCAGAGTTTTCTCTTGAATTACTTAGTCTGAAGTAAATTAAAGGTGCATTCATGCTAAAGAATTTCTATCTTCATTTTTTTCTTGCTTTCAAGATAAGATATTTTCCTTCTAAAGTACAGCCTACAATAAAATATAACAGACTTCATACGTTCATGTACTAAGTGGACTATGATTTTCCAGATAACTCTTAAAGACTTACAAATATGTAAGCATGGCGCACAATTTCATCTCTATAGGAGAACTTGAAATACCATTCAATGAAACATATGTTTGTTTGTAAATAATATCTGAAGGATCTATAATGTGTTATAAAAGCAGTTTTAACTTCGGTTTTTGAGGAGAAATGTTTTTATTATTTAGATTGTGATAATGTCAAAACCTTGCTAAGTGCTGTACAAAGCTGGTGGAAGAAACAGTTCCTATTACAGCTGGCTTGGAATATTTTAATGCAACTTTTTCCCTTCAAAATGGCAATTCATTGAAACAACTCCTCCTTCCTGGGGAAAGGCATCAGTTAAGAAATTTGGAGAAAGGAAAAAAAGTCCCTTCTCTTATTCCCAAAAAGTACAGTTAAGTGGTGAGGGGGTGCTTGTAGAACATGAAAGACAGAGCCCTGCCATGAAAAGTGGGATACTACCAGAAGACTCACCAGACAGTAAAAGAAACTATATTTTTTGTGGGCAAGAATGGGTGGGGAAAAAAAGAGCCTGTGGGAATTTGTAGGAACAGTCTTTCTTATTAGAAAGCCTGCCCTCAGTTCACGATTAAGAGGGATATGAGCTGTTGCAGATAGGAGAAGGAGAAGATATAAGTGGAAAAATAGGAGTGGGTGAGAGGGTTTCTTCAGGGCAGGATGGGAGTGGGGATTAAAAACACAGACCCATCAGTGGAATCGCCTAGTAGAAGTCCAAGGGTCAAATCATTGCTCCATCTAATTCAAAACAAGGAATTAATTTATCTGTATCTTAACTGAGTATCATAAGCAGCAGGCTATAGAAATAGTGCCTATCTGTTCTAAAGAAAATGTACGTGTTTTTTATAAATACAAGGTGGAACAACTCAATGGGCCCAATACAAAATAATTAAAAGCCTTGTGACTAGGCCATTGACACAGGAAATCCATATTCAAGCATTACTTTGCTTGAGTCAGACCACAAACTTGATTCTGGGTCTTGTACATCTCACTTGAGCGCTCTCAACATTGGGCTGTTCACTTGTTCTGAAATGCCTGGGTCTAGCTCTTCCCTCTTATGAAAAAATCAGAAAGGTCTCAATTTTGTCCTGATGTAGAACAGGAAAAACATGCTGACAATTTGAAAATTATTGTGGACAAGAAAAACATTTCTCATCAGCTCTAGTCCCTAATTCTCCACCAGAAATATATTATGGGGGTGAAGTAGGATCATCAAGAAAAATCATGGAAAAGATCTGTTTAAAGTTTGTTATATATAGGTTAAAGGAAAAGCAATTACAGATCAGCCATACCAACCATGAACAACATTGCACTGTTACACATAAATAGTGCAGAATGAAAGAAAATAATGGAAGAAATAACAGTAGAAGTGTAAGTTTTTATTTACAGAGGAACTGGACTAACAAGCACCTTATGGAGAGATACCATTCTTTTGGGCGGATTAGCTAAGGAAACCTTGGTTTTGATGGTTTTGTTGAGGGAAATAGTCAAATGTTGTAAGGGGTCAGAAGAGTGTGATGGGAAAGCAGGGTTGTTTTGATGATCAGAAAGCAAATAAAGGAATGAATCTAAAGAGCTGCTGTGGGGAGTCAAAGGAGTAGGGAAGTGGAAGTAGTGCTATGCAGAAAAGCCGAGAAAATGAAAATATTCAGAAGCTTCTGTTGAGTGCACAGAGGGAAGAGGAGAGTTCACATTTTGGGGCGTAGGAGATGAGAGGTTAGCAACAACTAAGAACAAAGCAGGTTTACTTGCAGGACTGGTTGTAAACTTTACAATTAACCTCTTTTTTAGTGGAAAAGGAGGGTTTTGATTGACTCTGCAAACGAATTGTGTGTAGTGTTAGCTTTCAGTGGAAAACTGTTACTTTTCAGTCCAAAAGGCCTCAGAATTTTTTCAGTTCAAAGATAAAAAAAAAAAATCAGCCTTGTTTTTTCCTGAAAAAAGAAACACAATTTTTTTCTTAGGAAGATAGCATCCATTTTCCATCTAGAAAGGTAATGACTTCACATGAAGCAACTGTCCACAGCAATGGATCTCACATATGGTTGGATCTTAGCTTGTATAGCTACTACAAATGGAATCTGGTTAAGGGCCTTGTTACACAGGAATTTTAGGAGGCTCCTGGAACTCTTAATACTTGGATGGTCTGTAGATTAACTCCGAAAAGTAGTTTTAAACTCAAAGGTGCATCATTCCAGGGCAGGATTATCTCTGATCCATGTTACCCAGCTCGTGTTCCATTAAGGTCCGGCCATTCCCGCAGATCGGCCATTCGTTATCGTAGGATGCAGTGTCCCTTCCTCTACCCACCGGTTCTATGGGGACAAACTTTCCGCTCCCTGAAATCTACTGCGCAGGGGACACTTTTGGCACCAAGCCAACTCCCCCTCCTGCCCCTGGGGGTGTGACCTTCTCATGCCTAGGGGCAAAATCCTGTGCAAACAGACTGCAGATCACATGCCATGTAGCTAGCTAGCAAACACAAACTTTTTGTCCATTGACCTTTAATTCACTCAGCCAGCATGAGCCAAAGGATACCCCTCCCCTGCCCCCCCGACTCCATCAGATGGGCATCTAACTGGAGCCATGGTGAGGTGCTGGACATCATTGCAGTATTGGGAGAAGGGAGGACTGCTGCAACTACAGCAAAGGGAGATAAAGGGAACTAGCAGAATCAGGCCATTTATGACAGGATTGTGGTGCAGATGGTAGTGTAGGGGCACCAGCAGGACTAGCTTCAAGTCAGGACCAAGATATAGGCCCTGAAATCCCTCTACGTGAGCAGCTGTCACGCCAACAAGGTGTCTGAGGCAGCCGGACCCTGATCCCCTTCCATGGATTCTTGAGAGAGCTTCTCACCATGTGGTCCAGCACACAGCCTCAGGGCCAGTCTACTGTGACCATCAGTGAGGCAGCCTCCTCCCAGCAGCCACCTACTGCCCCTCAAGGCAGTCTGAGGACCTGGTGTTCTCTGTGACCCTCTTCTCAAGCTCCATTGCTGAACCTAGAACTCAGGAAACTTTGGAGGTGGACTGGGACAGGATGGTGGCAGCTCAGATGACAGACATTGAGAACACTCCAGAAAATGTCTCTGGTAAGTTGAGGTTTGGGTGGGGGAAAGAGTGGCTGGTGCTTGACTGGTGTTGTGTTTGAGAGCTTCGGAAGGTGGTGGATGGTGCCTTGAGGGAGGACTTACAGCTTTTGGAGGGGTTCTTGGCTTAGTGTATCTCTGAGCCCTAGCTTGGAGGTCATAACCTTGCTAGCTAGGCGCTGGGAGTGCAGGTGATGCTGACTGATGGCCCCTGCATCCCAGCCGTTGACCAGGAGGGCAAGGGCACTGTGCTGTGCACTATGCACATATGTTGCAATCAGCAGCATACCCAGACATTCGATGGCTAGCCAGCCAGGCCTATTCAAGGGTTAATGATTTCATTCAAGAGCCTGCCCACCATACCCTGGCCATGATCCCATGTGACCTACCCTCCCAATGCAGCAAGCTCAGCCTCTGGACCCTATCCTGCCCCACTCTGGCCCCCAGGCTTGTTCCCCCCAACCTTCCCCATCCTCCACTCCTAGACCTGTCCCTGCTCTGAGACCTGTCTGGCCAGCCTCCACAACACCTGGAGCAGCTGTCGGAAGATTTAAATTAGCTGCAGGCAACTGTGGCTCATTGAAATTGATGAGGCTGCCTACTGGCTCTGAGCACAGGGCATTGCTGAATCCCAGTCATGTCTGGGGCCAACCATGGCAATCCCGTGCTCCCTGCAGTGGAGAAGGGAGTGGGGGTCTGTCAGTGACTTCCTGCCTGGACAGATTCAGTGCTCATGGGGGTAAGGTGTCTCCAGCAGCCTTTCCCAGACTAGGTGGCTGGGGGAGAAAAGCCCCCAATCTTCGGCTCTCCCCAGCTTATCAAGCCTCAGGGGGTGGGGTTGAACAG